>NC_056437.1:34916950-35516950 GCF_018296145.1 Oncorhynchus tshawytscha | reverse complement strand
CAGTGTTTGACATAACGAATGAAAATGCCATGGAAGAGTTTTGTGATAGGGTAGGCACCAAAGTGATGTTCAGTGTTTCCTAGGGGACCCTATAATCTTTGGCTACATTAAATATTTTTCATATAACCAAAATATTCATGCTTCGCCTATTCCTCTTTTGATTTAGAAGATACTGTTGCACAAACAACATGCTTATTTAAGCCTCCACCAATACTGGTATCAAGCTGTATTAGCTAGCTACGTTTGCGATTAGCATTAGTGGCTAACACTATTTAGCTTAACTTGCTAAGAAAATACAAACTAGCTGTTTGCAGATGTAAGAAACACAAACTAATATTGTAATTATAGAGCGCTTGTGGATTTATATTAAGATCAATGTTACATGTGCTGCATTGACCATGCAGACTGAACGAACGTGGCTCGTGGTCAAGCAACCAACAAATGCGGTCCTTGAGTGACAGGGTGGGACTAGTTCTGTGGAAAGAGGCATGGAGAGAGAGCAGAGATGGATGACTACAGTAGCGGAGTAACCTATAAAAATGGACGTTACACACGGTATATCACATTTAACAAACCAAACATTCAAATACCGTTATAGAAGGTAAAGTTAAAAACCCGGTCCGTGCATAAATACCGGTGTGTGTATAGTAAAATACGCTATACCGCCCAGCCCTAGACCGTAGTATTGATGTGTTACTTACTGTCATGTTCCTACTATTGCTCTCTGGAGTGAGTTCTTTGTGAGTGGAGTTCATATCTGTCATTAAAGGAGAAGTTTGCTTTTTTACAACTAAAAAAATATATGCAAATGGTGTGTTGTAGAAGGGTGGTGACACTTTTTTGCGATTTCACTTGCTTTTGAAGGGGTGGGGCGGGGTTGACTCTGTGACATAGTAATTTTAAACCTCCCAAGGCCTGGGGGAAGAGTCTGCCCCACGTTTTACCTTGGCTGTTTGATGTTTTAATTTAAGTTGTTATTCACATCAAATGTCACCTCTACCTGATGCTCCAGGTGTGAAACACTTTCTAATTGAAAGGTAACTGTGTCCTCCCTGAACTGAACCCCCCCCCAGCACTCTGCTACATACTATTACTATAGTATCTCTATGTAGCATATGTGTCCCTGCAGTTATGTCTGAGTTCTGACCTCTCTCCTGTACTCTCTCTTCCTCCCTCTCTCTCTGCAGTGTGAGTAGCAACGAATGTCCCATGTTGCATTAGTGTCTGTGTGAAATGCTGGCCTGCCTGCCAGGGCCAGGTGACCTCTCCCTCCAGCTTCTTTCCCACACGCAGATGAACACTGGACTTCAGAAATGTAAGGGTCTCTACTCTACTCTCCTACACACTCACTCACTCACGTCATTCATTCCCTCTCTCTCTCTCTCTCACACACACTCACTCACTCACTCACACACTCACTCACTCACTCACACACTTACAAGTCATTCATTCCCACTCACACACACACACACACACACACACACACACACACATATAAGTCAATCATTCCATTTACAAGACCCAAGATCTTTTAAAGGCAGTACACATGTAGCAGCGGCGTTATACCACCTTGCAATACAGATATTGGTGTACGGAAGGAGGCTAATTTGTACATTTTCAATCCAAATATTTTTTATAAAGATAAGCATTGTTAGATTATAGGAGTAATTATGGTAGTCCTAAAACTTTCCTCCTCTGAGTCAGTTGGCGCACCGATGCTCACTGCCTTCATAACATAAGCCTGCAGTATAATAGGCTAATAACCACACCACACCAAAACTTAACAAAAGTTTCTCAACTTTATTAGGGTAATATCAGAAGTAAGTCAAACCATTGTTTATAGGGAAAATATGAGCAGGATATTATGTTGTGGCAAACACAACATTGCAGTTGTAACTTAATTTTGTGCAAGAAAATGGCTCAACAGAAGAAGAAAAATCCAATTGCGAACTGGTTTAAACTGTCACAAAAGTTTTGAATGGGCTATATTGCAGCAATTACAAAAAAAGGCTAGTGCCTGCCATACCCAACAAATGACAGCAATAGGCTAATGATATTTATTTTACAACAGTCCTACTTATAAGCTATCCTGAACAAAAAATGCAATATAAATGCAACAACTGTTGGTCCCATGTTTCATGAGCTGAAATAAATTCTCAGAAATATTCCATATGCACAAAATGCTTATTTCTCTAAAATGCACAAATTTGTTTACATCCCAGTTAGTGAGCATTTCTCTTTTGCCAAGATAATCCATCCACCTGTGACAGGTGTGGCATATCAAGAAGCTGATTAAATAGCATGATCATTACACAGGTTTACCTTGTGCTGGGGACAATAAAAGGCCACTGTAAAATGTGCAGTTTTGTCACACAACACAATGCCACAGATGTCTCAAGTTTTGAGGGAGCGTGCAATTAGCATGCAGACTGCAGAAATGTCCACCAGAGCTGTTGCCAGATAATTTAATGGAATTTGTCTTCCATAAGTCGAGTCTGATGTTGTTTTAGAGAATTTGGCAGTACATCCAACCGGCCTTACAACCGCTGACCACGTGTAACCACGCCAGCCCAGGACCTCCACATCCGGCTTCTTCACCTGTAGGATCGTCTGAGACCAGCCACCCAGACAGCTGAGGAAGCTGTGGGTTTGCACAACCGAGTCATTTCTATACAAGATGTCAGAAACGGTCTCACCAGGATCTTGACCTGACTGCAGTTTGGCGTCGTAACCGACTTCAGTGGGCAAATGCTCCACTTCGATGGCCTCTGGCATGCTGGAGAAGTGTGCTCTTCACAGATGAATCTCGGTTTTAACTGTGCCGGGCAAATGGCAGACAAGCGTTTATGGCGTCGTGTTTGGCGGGCGGGTTTGCTGATGTCAATGTTGTGAACAATTTCTGTAAGTTGTGTCCCAGTTTTTCCATGGCCTGCATACTCACTAGACATGTCACCCATTGAGCACGTTTGGGATGCTCTGGATTGACGTGTACTACAGCGTGTTCCAGTTCCCGCTAATATCCAGCAACTTCGCACAGCCATTGAAGAGGAGCGGGACAACATTCCACAGGTCATAATCAACAGCCTGATCAACTCTATGCGAAGGAGGTGTTGTGGTGCATGAGGTGAAATCCATAGACTAGCACCTAATGAATGTGTGCTCAGTGAATTCACTGAGTTCCTTATATGAACTGTAACTCAGTAACCTTTGAAATGGTTGTGTTTTGTTTTTATTCAGTGTAAATACGGGGACACAAAGACAGATTAAACTTAATTTAGCAAACAAATGTTGAACAGAATGAAACAAAACACATGTTCCATATTTTAAAGAACTGGTTTAGATGAATAAACAGGCCTACAATAATAATTAAAACAATAATAATTATGATAATAAAACGAATGATTATTAATACGGAAAAATAAACAAAATAAAAGTTCCAAAATTGCATCCTACCTGAATAGCATGTTGCCCTGCATTTGGCCCCGTCAATGTTCTTTTCGTCTTTGTCCACTACAATCTAAAATCTTTGTGCTCTAATATCGTAGGCTAATTTATTTGGGGCTAATTTTTGGGGAAACTCAAAGCACATTAGCTATATCACTAACTCTAAAGATAATACCCGCTGCTAGTAGCCATGTATTAATCTTAACAGCACATGTAATGTAAAACCAAACACATTTTGCAGTTGTAGCCTAGCACCCAATGAGGCCTATGCAATGGCCAATGTGCATTTAGCACTTTATGTATGTCAAAGCCATATCAAATATCTTGTTTGTAAAATAGTTGCTATTGAGCTCAAAATTGAGTTGAGAAATAAAAAGTATATTTACAGAAAGCTGTGAACATCCTCTCCCCATCTGTGAGCAACACACCCTTCTCGCACAGTCTCACCTGTCTCAACGTGTGATACCACCTCACCCCCACCCCCTCTCTCCCAACCCCAGGTGACATATCTCTCTCACGCACACTTCAGTCGATAGTCCTAAATATTTTCGGTATTTGCTGTTATTGAATTCATTTCTGAGATTCCTATGGTTTACGATCACATGATGGTTACATTGCCTAAAATGTACAACCAAACAGGAGTAACAGATGCATGTTGTTTTGAACAATGGACACCCATTCATGTTTTCTCCTTTCTTTTTGGTCCCTCAGAACTGGTGCCAAGTCCTGTAGAAAGCTTCTCAAATCTCCTATCCAAGCTCTCCGACTGTACGATGTTGGCCATCTTATGCCACGATTTTGCAGTCCAGACATAATGTTCACGTCGTGTGCAAATTCTTTGGCCATAAACGATTGTGGAGTGTCTTGGCACGCTCATTGTGACAGGGTCGCGGTCTGCCGATTTTAAGTAGCACTACGTGCGGCCGTAGGCTCTGACAAAGTTCTGGCAAAAACATGTAGCCTTAATCGTGTAGTGTGGCTGGTGTTACGAGCCGATCCTGGTGACTGACCAATAGAACACAACCTACACTGAATATGCGCACAATAATACGATTTTGAATAGTCCCATTAATATAATAGTATGATCTAAACGTTTCCATGCTTTGCAAGACGAATGATTTCCCTAACATATCTGAAATCAGGCCACCTGATGGGATTTTGATAAATGGACAATCGCCAATCAAAATAAACTTTTTACCATAGAGACCATGTTATTTTTGGGAAGCCTATTTAATTCTGAGTTCGGACATATAAAGTTTGTATATGAGAACTATTTCTAAGATGCATACTGGCTGGTGCTGGCACATTCGCAGATCTAATACACCGCTGCACTTGACTTAGCCTACATCGGCTTACATAGCCTCACAAGCCAATCGCACAATGTCTCTACAGAACAAGCAAGTCGTACAATCTGTCTAGGTTGATATCAAAAAATTGTATTTGGTAACATCGCACAGTGTGACATCTAATTATCTTAAGACTGAATCCAATGATCAGTGTGGGAAAGTTTTTAGATGACGTTCTCTGTGCATTATTGATCAGACCCAACCCAGGGCATACCCCAACAGACCAGCTTGATTTAGATCTCCCCCTCTCCTCTTTTCTCCCTCTCCCTGAGGCACAGAGATCTCCCTCTAGCTAGTTCCTGCAGTAGGTTTGTGTGTTATAAAACACTCTCTCTCCATCTATGGCTCATCAAGACTGTAATTTCAGAATCACTGTAATCCGCCTACCCCCAGGAGCACAGTGCCAAGCGAGGGGGAGTCTCACTAAGTGCCAACGTCCGCCATGTTGTTCTGTTCCTCCTCCTCTCCTCTGGCAGGCATGTGACAGAGTACAGTGGAACAAGCTTGGTTTTAAAAAGGTCCACTCTGTAATAATGTCTGTCGCTTGCTGCGCTGCTGTGTTCTGTAATGCACATCAAAGCAGTAGGGGCTGAAAGTAAAAGTTTGATTTGGTTTATCAATGAACGAGTACCTTTTTTCCCATTCCTATCGATAAAATAATTATATTAAGTCATACAAAAGTTTAACTGTGCGTGAAGTTTCAAATGCATTTGTCATTTCTAAATCTAATGTGATAGGTATTTGACCATTTACTATTTTTTTGCACACAAAAACACATTTGATGAATACAATATTTAATCAGTTGTCTTCCGCAAATGAAGTTTATGTTGACTCAATCTTTGAGAGGGAGGGAATCTGACTTCATTAGTCTTCAACTCACAGCTCAGACATTTAATTCCGGTTCAATGTAATAAGCCCTGAGTTAGCCTGCCTGGAGCAGGTTAGATCTGAAGGATTCGTTGAAATACAAATGTAGCTGGCTGAAAGGTGAGCCACTTCTGTGGTACCGTTTGAACTCCGAGTTGACCAAAGTTACCTCGCTAACTCCTCAAACTACACTCGTAGTATAGGGCTCAGGGCAGCAGCTTTATTTATTCTTGGGGAGAGAGACTGAAGAGCGACTTTAAATAGATGAGAACACACACACACGATACCTGCTCTCAGACTGAGTCTGATGCTGTTGGGAGAGCGATCGTTAACCTCAGCAGCTTGGAAAGTGGAAATGGCCCCCCGATTCCTCCACAGCACAGAGAAGGAAGCATGTAGAGAGAAGTACAACAAATGGAGCAGGCAGAACAATTTATTCTATACATGCGGCTACTTTACCGAAGGGGCTACATGGAAAGATACGGAGATCTGAAGTAGATCACAACTACATTCCCTATGTCCACATAATTTAAACAGTAAGAGATTCGTTAAGTCACTCTTGTCTTGAGAGAGAAAAGAATGAGCCAGATAGCATTTGGCCCCCCTACAGTTTAAATATTGTTTGGTAAAAACAGTTGTGTGTGTTACTGACTGTGAAATACTTTTCCTATGTGTTTCTCCATTGGTCAGTCCCTCCAGGATTTCGTTGGGATTTTTTTGTGATTTTTGCGGGCAAAAAATGATTAATTTTGGAATCCATGCTACAGGACTATTTTGATCACGGACTGGGCCCCTCTTGCAATAACATTGACAAATACACTGACTGTCTCTGGGTTCATCAGGAAGTGCATAGAGGATGTTATTCTTACAGTGACGATTAGAACATACCCTAATCAGAAACCGTGGATAGATGGCAGCATTCACTCAAAACTTTAAGCGTGAACCTCTGCATTTAACCACAGTAAAGTAACTGGAAACATGGATGATTCCAAACAGTCTCAATTCAACAGCTCAGTTGCACTGCACACCTCCCTATCCCACCCGGCAAGAGGAATACCTATCTGAAATGCTGTTTATCGACTACAACTCAGATTTTAACACCGTAGTGCGCTTCATTCTCGTCACTAAGCTCGGGCCTTGGGTCTGAAATGCTCCCTGTGAAACTAGATCCTAGATTTCCTAATGGGCTGACCCCAGGTGGTGAGGGTAGGCAACAACACTTCCACCACACTGATCTTCAACACTGGAGCCTCCAGGGGTGTGCTCAGCCCCCTCCTGTGCTCCCTGTTCACCCATTACTGCGTGGCCACGCACAACTCCAACTCAAAAGTCAAGTTTGCTGACGACACGACAGTGGTAGGCCTGATTACTGACCGCAACGAGACTAGAGGGAGGTGCCCAGAAAATAACCTCTCCCTCAACGTCAACAAAAATAAGCAGCTTATCGTGTACAACAGGAGACAGAAGAGAGAGCACGCCCCCATCCTCATCGATGGGGCCCATCTCATTGCCACCCTTTGTTTCCTGTGCATTTAAAAAAAGAGAGAGGATTAATTAGCCCCTTAGCATTGTGACACCACTGTGCCAGTCTTCACAGCTCAGCTCTCTGCCTAGTGCCACACTGCCTAGCCCACTCACTGCATGCTGCCTGTGAGGCTGAGGAGAGGTAGATGGAGAGAGACTTACAGCTTGTGGAAAGACTAAAACCCATTCACATCCACATTAGGAGATGAGTCTGCGATGGAACCCGGTAGCATTACTTGACATTTTAGACATTTCGTCCCCAGTAAAAGACAGATCTAGCCACCCTCTAAGAGTTTTTTTATTATTTTTTTTTTTACCCATGTATTTAATAGAAGGATGTTGTACTAGGTATAGTAATTGAATAGAATAACTAAATATAAGAATGTATGGTTTGGATGTTAAAAGATGAGGGTTCACTTTGGTTCAGACAGTGTTTTAAAAAGGTATCACTGTGGGACTGCCTGTGTCTCACTATCTGTTGGTGTATCCAAAATGGCACTTTGGGCCCTGGTCAAAAGTAGTGCACGATGTAGGGAATAGGTTGTCATTTGGGACGTGACTGCATGTGTATGTATGTAGGTCAGGCTGGCTGGTTGGGGCAGGGAAGGTGACTGGGTTTGAGACCCAGGGCTCAGCCTGAGGAGGGGAGGCTTGGTGAGGTTGCATACAGAACCTTTGCTCTCCTCAACCCAGATCACAATGGCTGGAGGCAGGCCCCTCTCTCTCATATTACATTATAACTGACTTTTACAGTTGGGGAAAGAAAATGAGTCTCTCCGAGTGACAGAAACACGCCATCACCTTAGCACATGCTGAACACACACACGACATACTCACGGGCACCTGAATGCACATGTCAAACACACACCTTATCAGTCTTACACTCCCCCAAACACAAACATACACACACTCAAACTACAGCATCTTCAGACACACTGGGGCATTGTTAAATATAGCCAGTGAGGTGCTTAGTAGCTGTAACAAATGTCTCAGTCAGAGGGCTGAGGGCTCAGTGGTGTTCCAGAGATCAGAGAGACGCTGTGTGATTACTGTCTGCTGTCATGGACCTGCTCCGCTCTTTCTCTACCTCTCTCGCACTTTCTCTCTCTTTGCCTCTCTCTCTGCCTCTTGCACTCCCTCATTCCCTCCCTACCCCCCTCCCTCCCTATTTTGACACAGAGGAGAACTATCCCCCTGGCAGACACAGGGGACCAACACTGCCTCCTCTCCCTTTCTGCCTCACTCCTCTTTGTTTTCTCCCACAATGAAATTGGGGAGGGGACTGTGGATCTGTCTTGTCCGTCCATTCGTTCATACATTAGTCGCATGCAAGATCTCGTACAACTCTGGCCAGATTTTTTCGAAACTTGGGTGAATAATGTGTCTTACCATCGAGATCCAGAATTTACAAAACTACACTGATTGGCCCAAGGCAGGAGCTATAGTAATCCACTGAAATATGTTAGTCACACGCGATATCTCAATTGGCCCAGGGGAGGGGGGTTCTGCATCATTCGTGGGGACGACATATTTACTGTTGTCTTGTTTAGTCTGGGAATCAGTAGCAGGCAAAGTAAGTCCTTTCTTCCTTGTCACTCTCTGATTCACATCTCACACATCTCACACACACTTATTGTTAGCTACAATTTATAATGACCCATTACTGACTGAATGTAAACCTCAACTACGGCACTTCAGAATAGGAACAGCGATTGGAATGTGTTGCTTGCTTCGGGGAATCCAGTCAAGATCAAACTCTCTGTATGCGTCCAAAATGTCACATTATTCCCTATATACTGCAATACCTTTGACCAAAAGTAGTGCACTATAAAGATAATAGGGTGCCATTTGGGGTTCAGCTTCTATTGTGTCCTTGTGCGATATGAGTTGAGAGCACTGTGCTGTTTTTGATATTAGGGGAAGTGCTGAGATTTGGAATGTGAGAATGTTGTTGAAGTCAGTCCGGTTCCGTTCTTCTCAGAAGAGAACCTTAGAACCTCCGGTCAGATTACCACACATCTGCTCCTCTGACGAGAAACCTGACATTTAGCTTTTTACCTGCGTTAACATTTCTCTCTCTCCCCCCTTTGTCATTCCCCCCTGTGCTCTCTCTCTCTCTCTCCACCCACCTCTCTATATTTCTGTCTCTGTCACCCCAGGGGACACTACACAAAGGATGAGATCTGCTCAGTATCCAACCCCTGCGGAATTGGATGCTTATGCTAAGAAGATTGCCAACAACCCCCTGACCATCAAGATCTTCCCCAACAGTGTCAAGGTCCCCCAGAGGAACCACGTGCGCCGCACAGTCAACGGGCTGGATACTTCAGGCCAGCGCTACAGCCCCTATCCCCCCTCTCAGGCCAACGCCAAGGCAGGCCTCCTTGCCATCGTCAAGGTGCCTGTCGTCAAGGGCATCCTCAAAGACTTTGACGGCAGCCGGTCGCGCCTGCACCCCTCTGGAGTCATCATGAACCCCCCTGGTCCTCGGGGGCCCTTTACAGCAGCTGTCTCGGCCAGCACTTTAAACCTTCCCCAACCCCCTTCCCAAGGCCAGGGCGGGTCCCAGTCTCAGCAGAGCCTGAACCCTCAACTTGCGTGCCAGACTCACCCACAGACTCTACAACAGACCCACCCCCAGCAGCAGCAGGGCCTCAGACACCCACCCTGCATGCCCCAACAGCAGCACCCGCAACAGGGGCTGCCCAGGCCCCAGACACTGTCCCACCCCCAAGCACTGGGCCATCCCCAGCCTCCTTCTGGTCTCACCCTCTTGCTCCAACAGCAGCAGCAACAGCACCTTCAGCAGCAGGGGCAGCCACCTCCTGGACTGCAGGGTGGCCGGAAGCTGCCCGATGCCGACGCACCGCCTAACGTTACAGTCTCTACCTCAACCATTCCGCTCACCATGGCTGCTGGCCTGAACCAGAGTCGCCAGCCAGACCTGAGCAGCATCGTGCACCAGATCAACCAGTTCTGCCAAGCCCGGGCCCAGGGGGCTGGAGCCACCTCCATGTGTGAGGGCCAGATTGCCAACCCCAGCCCCATCAGCCGCAACCTCTTCAACAACGCCTGCTCCAGGGTGTCCATGCACAGCAACCCGCACACCAACGCCTGCCCCCCCGGCCTGCCCCCACACCCCAACTGCATCATGTGTCCCGCAGACAAGGCTGCTGTCCCCGCTAACCCCCAAAACAACATGGCTGCCATGAACAGGATGCATGTTTACCACAATGATCTCAAACAACAGCAACACCAACATAATTTACAACAGCAGCACCAACAGCATTTACAACAGCAACACCAACAGCATTTACAACAGCAACACCAACGGCATTTACAACAGCAGCAGCATCAACAACAACAACATAATCACCAACAGCAGCAGCAGATGCGCTGGAACCAACACCAGTTGGCTTATCTACAGCACATGCAGCAGGACGGTGGGGGCCACCCCTGCAAGCACCCTTCTCGAATGGGCTACCCCCCGGAGCTGTGTGGGGGCCATTCATATAGCCTGAAGCCTCCTATAGAGAAGCCCACCCCCTCTCCTCCCATCAACAACAACGGCATGCCTGGGGGTCCACTGACCCACTACACCAATGGTGGCCACTACTTCCAGCCACACGCTGTGTGGAACAGCAGCATCCTGCCCACGCCCAACAGCGACAGCTCTGGGTCTCAGGACCTGGCCATGCCGTTCCATGGGGGGGCCTCAGGGGGCACCAACACGCTAGACTGCGGCGGGCCCCCTGGGGGAGGCCATTACAGGCCCGGGGGTGGCGGCTCCACCTCCTCTTCCTCCTCCTCCAGCCAGACTAGTCTGATGAAAACAGCAGATTACTTGGGCGGGGACTTTCAGACGCCCTGCTTCCGAGATCAGAATCTTGGGCTGATAGGCAAGATGCATAGGCCACCAATGAACAGGGTGGGGCCCGAGGTTGGCCCAGGGGACGGCAGAACCACTCAGATCCAGCACCCAGGGTACAGATAAGATAAGCTATGGCCGGCATTGTCTATACAGCCGTTATCAAAAACAAGAACCTTCTTCTTTTAGTCTTAAGAATGGAAAAACAATTAAATTAAGTAAAAATTAACACTGACATTAAAAAAAGGACAAATATATTTAATAAAGAGCAGTGTTTTCTTTTTTTGTAGTCAATCTTGCAAGTGATCAATTGATTTTGTAAATGAGTGCTTTCAGTAGGCACCCTCTAGGGAACGTTTCCTATATATGTGATTGTCGTCATTCCCTACCTTTTTTCCCATCCTACCTGTCTGTCAGTGTGCCTGGATCTGAGGATACAGAGTTATTTTTACTTCAGATCTGTCTTAAGAGTTTTTTTCTTTTAAGCATAAAAGATGTCTCCTTGCAGACGATGGATGAAAATGCACTGATCGTTGATGGAGGAAAGAAAACACATTCTCATAATGATCTTGATGTTTTTGCAGGGTCGAGTGGGGATTTCTCTGCTCCGACTAGTTTTATTGGACAAGTGGCTAATTTTCACTTATTATGTTTACATGTGAATCTCGTTGTGACATCGAAATTAAAAGCATATATATATATATATTTTCCTCTTGAAATCACCACAAAGACTAGATAATTAGTGAATGGTTCAGTGTGGAACTGTCAGTCACTGGACACTACAAAGTACAGACGGAGAGACTTGCCATATGCACATGTACAAAGAGGCTTCTTTTTCTTTTAACGTATTTATTTATTTGTGTAATAGGACTGTTTTATGAATCAGGTCACCCACTGTTCAAGGTTGATTCCTGTCTGTCATCGAAGTATCTAATCTAATCAGGTTGATGTTTGTACAGAGTATTAGATATATACTGTATTGACATCTAGATCCTGCAGGGAGCAATTTAATGTGGGGACTGACTGGGGGAGCCAACCAACCGATGCTCTCTTGCTCAAAATGCTGCAATGAATTCAGGTGTCTGTTACAATCCATTTTGTCACCATTGCCAATTGAGGTTGGCAACATGATTGTGGAATAACATATTTTTATTTAAATGGAGTGGGGGAAAAATCTAATCTGTTCATTCTGTCTGAATCCTGAAATGGCTAAAGTCACATAATTGACAAGGAAAAACACCTTTTAAAATATGTGCCATTTTATGTTGGTTACATTTTTTCCTATAATTTTGGTAAACCCGAAAACTATTACTTGAATTGTTGAGATGCAAGTTCTGTTTGGCAGTTGTTTAGTGAAGGGAGGGGGCTAGTTATCAGGACTAAACCTTACTATTGGAGTGGAAGAAATATAATTGTTACTAATATTATATTAGAAACTAACGATGAACCAAAAGCAGAGTTTTGATCCCAAGTTTTTTTAAATGTTTTATTTATCATTAGGTTAAGTTAGGTCTAGTTGCTACTGATTCTGATATGATGTGTGCTTGAAGAGACCAAATTGATCACTTGCAAGATCACTTGGAGTTAAACAAAGTTAAACAGCAAATGCATTGTTTATTTTATTGTACACTGGCTTACCTACTATACTACTAACTTTAAAGTGTAGTGTGTGTCTGTGAGAATGATGCCTGCTGACATGGGTTGAGTGTAAACGTGTGTTTTGTATGTGCTAGTGTGTGTCTGTATGTGAGAGTGGGTGGACACTGACATCCACATTCTGTTCACCTCCCTCCCAAACAGCCCTTAAAAAGCCTTAAGTATTTGGTCCTTGGACTTTCCTTTGAAAACAAGCATGGTTATAATGAAAATCAAAAATTATGATTGCAAGGATACATACAGAGGAACAGCAATTTCTGTTAAACATTTTTTTTTATACCGTTTTTGTTGAATAGAAAAAGCAATTCCTTAGATTCTTTTTTTTAATGAAAACAAGAAATGGAGTAATATTTTGTAATTATATTTTAAATCTATGTGTAGTTACTGGGTTGTAACAAAAAAAATCAAAGTTTCAAAGCTTCACTTGTGACTATTTATAATACTTGATTTTCTTGTTATTTAAATCTTATTTTTCCTCTTTGTTCCTTTTACTATTGCTGTGAAATGGAAGAAGGCCCAATAAGCCTTTCTTTTACGTATCACTCTGGCTGTACGACAGATAAGACGCAAAAGCGTGAGAGTTGTGCTACTCTTTTTGTAATATTGTAATAATTAAATAAAGTTCTAATTTATGCTTTGAAATTAGTGTTCTATGGATGTCATGTTCTTTTGATGCCTGTTCTCCTATTTGATGAGCCGTACAGAACTTACAAAAATATGAGTAGGCCTATTTGTATGTATAAGTTTACTACCCTTCATTCGGTGAGAACAGATGGAACAAATTTGAATCTTTTTAACCTTGTTTGTGTCCAGACCATATACCTGTCTGCTCACTGCCTAGTAGATTTGCATGGGTTACTCCCCCCCCCTCCCCCATTGAGGTTTATAGTGTTACCCCCTGATTGCTTGAATGATTTCCTTAGATAAGACTGTATTCCATGTCTTTTTCCATTTCAGTCCCTCAGATTTCATTTCAATAGTAGGTTACTGTGTGAAATAAAGATTTACCTGCATCATCATCACATAGTCATTGATTTTTAGATAGCACCTTGCCTCTATCAATCAGGTACAGAAACCTCAGAACAGTTGCTGCATTTGGACACAGTTAGGAAGCCAACAATTGATGAATGATTTTAGGCTCGCTCTACATACACTACATATACAAAAGTATGTGGACACCCCTTCAAATTAGTGGATTTGGCTATTTCAGCCACATCCATTGCTGATTGGTGTATAAAATCGAGCACACCGCCATACAATCTCCATAGACAAACATTGACGGCAGAATGGCCTTACTGAAGAGCTCAGTGACTTTCAACATGGCACCGTCATAGGATGCCACCTTTCCAACAAGTCAGTTTGTCAAATTTCTATCCTGCTAGTCCGGCGGACGAATTTGAGTTTGGAGGATGCCAGGAGAACGCTACTTACTCAATGCATAGTGCCTACTGTAAAGTTTGGTGGAGGAGGAATAATGTTCCAATGTTCCATGCCCCTTAGTTCCAGTGACGAGAAATCTAAACGCTACATGATATAATAACATTCTAGACAATTCTATGCTTCCAACTTCGTGGCAACAGTTTGGGGAAGGCCCTTTCCTGTTTCAGCATGACAATGCCCCTGTGCAGATGTCCACATACCTTTGGTCATGTAGTGTACATCCCTTGTGCCTCACATTGTCGTTTAACTGCAACATCTGGTGTACGGTGATTGCACCAATTACATTCAGTGCTTTTGATTGTATCAAAGCAATCCGGTGCAAAATAGTGACAGGAAGTCACACAGCCAGAGCAAGCTGTGAAATCTGCAGGACTGGCTGGATTTGATCCGTCTGGCAGGGATGGAAATTGGAAGTTATATAAAGAGCGCACGGTGGGGGGGGGTCTGGGTTCAGTTCAGTATCGCTCTATCGAGAGACATTTGAGCAATGCAGGGGTTGATTCATCGACGGCGGCAAAGGGATATTATTCTGTGACCTTTCAATTAACTTTGTGAATGGGTATTTATGCACAATTTTCATGGAGAACGACAGTCCACCATACCGGTCAGAATGAGTCCATGATTTACAGTAATCATAAGCAAGTTGTATGCTGTTAAAATATAAAGTTGTGCTTTGCTCACAGAATTCTAGATTCAGGTGTGAAATGCTATGGATAAGGTATCACAAAGGGTTATATTCAATCCATATCGCAGAGGTTTCGCAGAAGATCGGCATTATAACTCCATTGAAATTTAAAGTGAAAATGCACTTCCTGATTTGGCCTCGTTTTGAAGATTACTCATTAAGAAATGCTAGCGGTGATGACTGAAGCCAAGAGTTGTTTTAGGGGTGTGGTTTGATGTCAATGTTCGTTATGTTCACATATCGAACACTGGCAGGTACTGTTGTTTGTCCCTCCTGAGTCGCCGTTGCAACAACATAGCCACTTCCTTAAAATAGTGAGAATTAACCTAAGATAAATCAAGAAATGTGTCATTAATTTTGACGTTTTTGCCGAGGAGGTCTTAGTCGTGCTATTTTACATTTAGCTAAGGTGTTTGATGCCATAATTCTCAAGTAGAAAAATGCATGAAAACTAGTCTGCAAGCTTTCAAACTATCGTAAAGCACAAGCTACAAGCTGTTTATCAGTGCCCAAAATCACTTGTTAGCTAGCTCTATTCAATCCGCATCGTGGAAGTTCAGCTTTACTGCATGATTGAAATGTGAAAGGCTGCATGCAGTCTCTGCTTTAGCAGAGACTGCATTCACGGTAAACGCTGCATATGTCGGTTCAATGGATAATTACCTTTACATTTATATAGTGGAATCTGTAACGCTTCAGCAGATTGAAAAGAGTCCTTTGTTCCAACTTTTTTTGTCAATGATGATAGCAAGTCGTAGCTAGCAGGCACATAAACTCAGCAAAAAAAGAAATGTCCTCTCACTGTCAACTGCGTATATTTTCAGCAAACTTAACATGTGTAAATATTTGTATGAACTTAAGATTAAACAACTGAGACATAAACTGAACAAGTTCCACAGACATGTGACTAACAGAAATTGAATAATGTGTCCCTGAACAAAGGGGGTGTCAAAATTAAAAGTAACAGTCAGTATTTGGTGTGGCCACCAGCTGCATTAAGTACTACAGTGCATCTCCTCCTCATGGACTGCACCAGATGTGCCAGTTCTTGCTGTGAGAAGTTACCTCACTCTTCCACCAAAGCACCTGCAAGTTCCCGGACATTTCTGTGGGGAATGGCCCTAGCCCTCCGATCCAACAGGTCCCAGATGTGCTCAATAGGATTGAGATCTGGGCTCTTCGCTGGCCATGGCAGAACACTGACATTCCTGTCTTGCAGGAAATCACGCACAGAACGAGCAGTATGGCTGGTGGCATGGTCATGTCAGGATGAGCCTGCAGGAAGGGTACCACATGAGAGAGGAGGATGTCTTCACTGTAACGCACAGCGTTGAGATTGCCTGCAATGACAACAAGCTCAGTCTGATGATGTTGTGACACACCGCCCCAGACCCTGACGGACCCTCCACCTCCAAATCGATCCCGCTCCAGAGTACAGGCCTCGGTGTAACACTCATTCCTTCGACGATAAACGTGAATCTGACCATCACCCCTGGTGAGATAAAACCGCGACTCGTCAGTGAAGAGCACTTTTTGCCAGTCCTGTCTAGTCCAGCGACAGTGGGTTTGTGGACCCTGGTCATCTTTCTTTTAGTATTTTTCAGAGTCCGTAGAAAGGCCTCTTTAGTGTCCTAAGTTTTCATAACTGTGACCTTAATTGCCTACCGTCTGTAAGCTGTTAGTGTCTTAATGACCGTTCCATAGGTGCATGTTCATTAATCGTTTGTTTTATTGAACAAGCATTGGAAACTGTTTAAACCCTTTACAGTGAAGATCTATTAAGTTATTTGGATTTTTACGAATTATATTTGAAAGACAGGGTCCTGAAAAGGGACGTTTATTTTTTTGCTGAGTTTAGAACAGCCAGGCTACAATAAGCTTAAGTGCTGTTTAGTTTTTTACAACTTTCTCACTATCGATTACCAGAATATGCGTTTGTCTGGCATTGTTTCATAGGGAATCATGTTATAAAACAGGTTGCGGGGGAAATAAGATTCTCACAAATGAGTTTTGGAATATTGACAAGTTGCAGCTGGAATACAAGTGCACTCTGTCTCAATGCACTCTGTCTCAATTCTAATTTTGCCCCAAAAAGTGACTTGAGTGATTGACACTATCACATGACCTCTCCATGAAGGGCTTAGGGCCAATGATTATTTTAACATGACATTGGCAACGTATTGTCTCATGTAAACAACTCTGAGGCACTAAGCAATGGGCAGGTCTGTCTCACTGTCTGGAGGTTCTGGCTGCTATGTTCAGTAGAGTGCAACTGTTCGGGGCATTCCTGCATGTGGAAACTCCCCTCCCCCCCGGCATCCCATTAGTTCCTTCATGAATCCCCTCATGAGTACGATGTCTTCCTGCTTGTGTGCCACTTTGAATGTGGGTCAAAAGGTAAATAAAAGTATTATCAGTTTTTTCACCACCACCTGCTGTGTACCGGAGTCCTCTTTTTCTAGCTATTGGGATTAGACAGTGTCCTTCACTCCCAGCTGCCGAATACCTGCCCTCACCATCATTAACAACACTGCGGGAAAACAGTGCCGACAGGCAGGGGCGAAGTACACAGTCTACCGGTTGCCCTCCACCTCCCGCTAGTACAGCAGGCGGGAGGTTGGAGCGACACCGTGTGCTAACTAACTAGCTAGCTTGCTAGTTAGCAACACCATGTGCTAGTTAGCTAACTAGCACACTGTTTCGCCCCACCTCCCACCTGCTGTGTATCGGAGAAAACAGTGCCCGAAAGGCTGGGGTCAAGGACACTGTCTACCGGTCGACCCCGCCTGCCACCAGCACAACAGCAGGCAGGAGCGACACCATGTGGTAGCTTGCTAGTTAGTGACACCGTGTGCCACCCTGCCTCCCACCTGCTCTGTACTGTTAGAAAACCGTGCCCAACAGGCAGGTGGCGAAAGACGCTCTACCAGTGTGTACTTGCTATAGCTAGCTACCATTGTTACCCGTGCCTCTTCCTCTATGGGGTTTATCGGCAGTTAGCATCCAAGGTTATGGTGCATTACCGCCATCTACTGTTCTGGAGCACCACTGCCTCCCGCCTATGTACTGGAGTCATAGCTTAAAAATTGACCAATAGAAGTATAAAGAGGGGTTCCTGCATATGCAGGAATGCCCACATGCAGCAACACCCCGAATTGAGGGCTGCAGTTGCACACTTCTTACTCTGATTGGATAGACGCGCACGCAGCTGATGTCAAATCAAACTTCACTTGTCACATGCGCTGAATACAATGGGTGTAGACTCAACCGTGAAATGCTTACTAACCCTTCTCAACAATGCAGAGGTAAAACATTAGAATGAAAATAAAAATAGTAACACAAGGAATACAATATTTGAATGGCACTATATCCAGTGAGTACCATTACCAGATTAATATGCTGGGGTACAAGGCATTTGAGGTAGATCCAGTTGAAGCTGTAAGTTTACAAACACTAAGTTGGAGTCATTAAAACTCGTTTTTCAACCACTCCACAAATTTCTTGTTAACAAACTAATTTTGGCATGTCGGTTAGGGCATCTACTTCGTGCATGACATAAGTAATTTTTCCAAACAATTGTTTACAGACAGATTATTTCACTGTCTCAAAATTCCAGTGGGTCAGAAGTTTGCACACACTAAGTTGACTGTGCCTTTAAACAGCTTGGAAAATTCCAGAAAATTATGCCATGGCTTTAGAAGCTTCTGATAGGCTAATTGACATCATTTGAGTCAATTGGAGGTGAACCTGTGGATGTATTTCAAGGCCTACCTTCAAACTCAGTGCCTCTTTGCTTGACATCATGGGAAAATCAAAAGAAATCAGCGAAGACCTCAGAAAAAACATTGTAGACCTCCACAAGTCTGGTTCATCCTTGGGAGCAATTTCCAAACACCTGAAGGTACCACGTTCATCTGTACAAACAATAGTATGCAAGTTTAAACACCATGGGACCACACAGCCTTCATACCGCTCAGGAAGGAGATGCATTTTTTCTCCTAGAGATAAACTTACTTTGGTGCGAAAAGTGCAAATCAATCCCAGGACAACAGCAAAGGACCTTGTGAAGATGCTAGAGGAAACTGGTACAAAAGTATCTATATCCACAGTAAAACGAGTCTTAAATCAACATAAACTAAAAGGCTGCACAGCAAGTTAGAAGCCACTGCTCCAAAACCGCCATAAAAAGCCAGACTGCAGTTTGCAACTGCACATGAGGACAAACATTGTACTTTTTGGAGAAATGTCCTCTGGTCTGATGAAACAAAAATAGAACTGTTTGGCCATAATAACCATCTTTATGTTTGGAGGAAAAAGGGGGAGGCTTGCAAGCCGAAGAACACCATCCCAACCGTGAAGCACGGGGATGGCATCATGTGGTGGGGGTGCTTTGCTGCAGGAGGTACTGGTGCACTTCACAAAATAGATGTCATGAGGAAGGAAATGCATGTGGATATATTGAAGCAACAACTCAAGACATCAGTCAGGAAGTTATAGCTTGGTCGTAAATGGGTCTTCCAAATGGACAATGACCGCAAGCATACTTCCAAAGTTGCTGCAAAATGGCTTAAGGACAACAAAGTCAAGGTATTGGAGTGGCCATCACAATGCCCTGACCTCAATCCTATAGAAAATGTGTGGGCAGAACTGAAAAAGCATATGTGAGCAAGGAGGACTACAAACCTGACTCAGTTACACCAGCTCTGTCAGGAGGAATGGGCCAAAATTCACCCAACTTATTGTGGGAAGCTTGTGGAAGGCTACCCAAAACATTTGACCCAAGTAAAACATTTTAAAAGCAATGCTTCCAAATACTAATTGAGTGTATGTAAACTTCTGACCCACTGGGAATGTGATGAAAGAAATAAAAGCTGAAATAAATCATTCCCCCTACTATTATTCTGACATTTCACTTTCTTAAAATAAAGTGGTGATCCTAACTGACCTAAGACAGGGAATGTTTACTAGGATTAAATGTCAGGAATTGTGAAAAACTGAGTTTAAATGTATGACTAAGGTGTATGTAAACTTTCAACTTCAACTGTATGTCCATGAACGTAGGGTAAAGTGACTAGGCATCAGTATAGATAATAAGTAAAAGAACAGAGTAGCAGCAGGATGTGTGTGTGTGTGTGTGTGGTGTGCATGAGTGGGTTTTGTATGAGAGTGTCAGTGTTTGTGTGAGATTGTAAGTGTAGTGTCACTCCCTGTCCACCCATGGCTGCGCGATCACACACACCTCCAACTCAATCATCAAGAATGCAGATGACACAACCATAGTAGGCCTGATAACCAGCAATGACGAGACAGCCTACAGGGAGAAGGTGAGGGCCCTAGCGGAGTCGTGCCAGGAAAATAACCTCTCAACATCAACAAAACGAAGGAGCTGATCATGGACTTCAGGAAAAAACAGAGCGAGCACCACCCTATACACACTGACAGGACCGCAGTGGAGAAAATTGAAAGCTTCAGGTTACTCGGCATACACATCACTGATGATCTGAAATGGTCCACCCACACAGACAGTGCGGTGAAGAAGGCAGAACACCGCCTCTTCAACCTCAGGAGGCTAAAGACCCTCACAAACTTTTACAGATGCACAATTGAGAGCATCCTGTCGGGCTGTATCACCGCCTGGTACGGCAACTGCAACGCTCGCAACCGCATGGCTCTCCAGAGGGTGGTGCGTTCTGCCCAACGCATCACCGGGGGCACACTGCCTGCCCTCCAGGAAACCTACAGCACCCGATGTCACAGGAAGGTCAAAAGTTCATCACGGACATCAACTATCCAAGCCACGGCCTGTTCACCCCCCTATCTTCCAGAAGGCAAGATCAGTACAGGTGCATCAAAGCTGGGACCAAGAGACTGAAAAACAGCTTCTGTCTCAAGGCCATCAGAATGTTTTTTTATTGTTTTTTTAAGGGGTGGATCAGCTTAATATTGCAGAAAGAATGTTGCTTCCAATGTAATTGTCTGCATCATTTCCAATCCCCCATATTTTTTTGGTAAATATATATATCCATACACGCATGCATACATATACACATATATACATATATATGTATATACCTATACATATATACACATACCTATATAGACATACATACTTTTTTAAAAGATGATACCTTTATTATTATCCCCCGCAAACCCTACCACCGATCCCCCAATTGGAGTAAACTAATAAACACTTCTGCTTTTACCTTCAATTTATACATCTTATACACATTTTACAGACAGTCTACTTTATAATAGTTCTGTCACGCCCTGGTCTAAGTATTTTGTGTTTTTCTTCATGTATTGGGTCAGGCCAGGGTGTGGCATGGGGTTTTTGTATTGTGGTGTGTTTTGTCTTGGGGTTTTGGTGTGTATGTATTGGGATTGTAGCTAGTGGGGTTATCTAGCAAAGTCTATGGCTGTCTGGAGTGGTTCTCAATCAGAGGCAGGTGTTTATCGTTGTCTCTGATTGGGAACCATATTTAGGCAGCCATATTCTTTGAGTTTGTCGTGGGTGATTGTCCTTAGTGTCGTTGTTCCTATCTCTTTATTTATTTACACAAGTATAGGCTGTTTCGGTTTTCGTTACGTTCTTTATTTTGTAGTGTTTTGTGTTTATTCGTGGTTCACGTTGTTCATTAAACATGGATCGCAATCTACATGCTGAATTTTGGTCTGACTATCCTTCACACCTAGAAAACCGTAACAGAATCACCCACCACCAATGGACCAAGCAGCGTGTCAACAGGCAGGGGCAGCCCAAAGAGGAGATGCGCTATAAGGATTTCTGGACATGGGAGGAAATCCTAAACGGAGAAGGACCCTGGGCTCAGCCTGGAGAATATCGCCGCCCCAAAGAAGAACTGGAGGCGGCGAAAACGGAGAGGTGCCGGTATGTGGAGGCAGCACGGCGACTCGGAAGGAAGCCTGAGAGTCAGCCCCAAAAATGTCTTGGGGGGGGCTCAGGGAGAGTGTGGCAGAGTCAGGAGTCAGACCTGAGCCAACTCTCCCTGTTTATCGTGAGGAGCCAAGGAGGAGACCAGAACCAGAGCCGGTGTTGGAGGTGAGCGAAACAGAGACTGTGAAGGAGTTAATGGAGAAATGAGGGAGTTGCTGTGTTGGTGCTTTTTGCATGGAATTCGCCCGACGGAACGTGTCGGGGATTTGATGGCACCTGGGTTAGCGCTCCATACTCGTCCTGAGGTGCGTGTTAGTCGGCTGGTGAAGTTGGTGCCAGCCTCACGCACCAGGCCTCCTGTGCACATCCCTAGCCTTGCACGTCCTGTGCCAGCACTGCTCTCAAGATCTCCAGTACGCCTTCACGGTCTAGCCCATCCTGTGCCACCTCCACACTCCAGCCCTCCGGTAGCAGCTCCCCGCACCAGGCTTCCTGTGCGTGTTCTCAGTTCAGTACCACCAGTACCAGCACCATGCATCAGGCCTACAGTGCGCCTCGCCTCTCCAGCGCTGCCGGAGCCTTTCTCCTCTCCTGCTCTGCCGGAGTCTCCCGTCTGTTCAGCGCTGCCGGAGCCTTTCTCCTCTACAGCGCTGCTGGAGTCTCCCGCCTGTTCAGCGCAGCCAGAGCCTCTCTCCTCTCCTGTGCCGCCGGAGTCTCCCGCCTGTTCAGCGCAGCCAGAGCTGCCAGCCTGCATAGAGCAGCCAGAGCTGCCAGCCTGCATGGAGAAGCCAGAGCTGCCAGCCGGCATGGAGCAGCCAGAACTGTCAGTCTGCAAGGAGCTGTCAGTCTGCAAGGAGCTGTCAGTCTGCAAGGAGCTGTCAGTCTGCAAGGAGCTGTCAGTCTGCACGGAGCTGCCAGTCTGCACGGAGCTGCCAGTCTGCACGGAGCTGCCAGTCTGCAAGGAGCTGCCAGTCTGCAAGGAGCTGCCAGTCTGCAAGGAGCTGCCAGTCTGCACGGAGCTGCCAGTCTGCAAGGAGCTGCCAGTCTGCAAGGAGCTGCCAGTCTGTAAGGAGCTGCCAGTCTGCACGGAGCCGCCAGAGCTGCCAGTCTGTAAGAAGCCGCCAGAGCTGTCAGCCTACATGGAGCAGCCAGAGCCGCCAGTCAGCATGGAGCAGCCAGATCTTTCAGTCTGCCAGGATCTGCCAGTCGGCCAGACTCTTCCAGATCTTCCAGGTCGGCCAGACTCTTCCAGGTCGGCCAGACTCTTCCAGGTCGGCCAGTCGGCCAGACTCTTCCAGATCTGCCAGTCGGCCAGTGTTACGTTCCCCAGATTATGTGTTGTAGTTTGTGTATTTGCATGTGTTTATTTCAGGAAATGGCTTCCTGAAATCCCTCACGCAGCTGATTGGTCGACTCCAGGGCTAATTGGAGAGCTGACCCTGCCCCCTCGTCAAGACACAGCTGTCTCCAATTACCCATTCCTTCAGAAGCTATAAAAGCCAGTGTTCTGTTCAGGAGGAAGATCTTTTTGTAGAGGATTTTGCTGGAGGTAGATTTGCTAGAGAGATTTGCTGGGAGGTCATTGTAGAGATTTTGCTAGAGGTTGATTTTGCTGGGAGTTCATTGCTGAGAGTTGGTATGTTTTGTGAGTTTGTTGCTCAGATAGAACTTATTTGATGTCCTTTGTCTCTTAGTTTGTTTGTGAAATTGTTTAATATTCTGTTTCATTTGTTCCCAGGGGGGGAAGGGGAAGGCACCTAGGGAGTGCTTAGGCAAGAGGCCCGCGGGCATACATATACCCGTAGCATAATCGCTGTCTAGGCACACTAGGTAAGACCTGGGCGGACCACCCCTTGTATTTTGGTTAGGGCACCAGGTGGTGCTAAATTAGGTAAGTAGTGGGTAGGCAGGTAAGATAGGAGAGGGGGGGGGCTTTGAGATTTACTTTCTTTGCTTTGGTTCCGTCCAGCCCCTTTTCCCCATATTACCGTGTAAAGGAATAAAGTCCTTGTAAACGGTACCACATTCTGCCTGTTGTCATTCTTACTTGCACCTACAGTCCATACCTTTTTCGCTTCACGGAGAGTTTAGTTGTAGCAGGGTGTTGCGTTCCCTCTTCATAGAGGCGTGCGTAACAGCCAGACTCTTCCAGATCTGCCAGACTCTTCCAGATCTGCCAGTCAGCCAGACTCTTCCAGGTCAGCCAGACTCTTCCAGGTCAGCCAGACTCTTCCAGGTCTGCCAGACTCTTCCAGATCTGCCAGACTCTTCCAGGTCAGCCAGACTCTTCCAGGTCAGCCAGACTCTTCCAGACTCTTCCAGATCTGCCAGTCGGCCAGACTCTTCCAGATCTGCCAGTCGGCCAGACTCTTCCAGATCTGCCAGTCGGCCGGGATCTGCCAGTCGGCCGGGATCTGCTGAAACCACCAGCCAGCCAGGATCTGGTAGATCTACCTACCTGCCTGAGCTTTCTCTCACTCCCGAGCTTTCTCTCACTCCCGAGCTTTCTCTCACTCCCGAGCTGCCTCAGTCCCGAGCTGTCCTTCAGTCCTGATCTGCTCCTCAGTCCAGTGGGTTTCTGGGTGAGGACTACTAGGCCATGGTCGGCGGCGAGGGTGGACTAAGACATTGACTGAGTGGGTTCCACGTCCCACATTCCACGTTCCACGCATTTTGGTCCGACTATCCTTCACACCTAGAAAATCGTAACAAGTTCTCTCTTGTTTGTTCTTAGTCCTTCCTCTATTTCTGATGTCCATCCAGTTTGATTTCTATTTGTAACTATGTTATTTTACAAAAGTTCCAAACCTATATACATTTTACAGATCCCGTATGTTTTACATTGTTTATCTTGTTATTAGTCCCACCCTTCAGCTCCATTCAACCCCTCCCATCTATCTCTCAACATCAGCCATTTCAGATTTCTATTTGCCATATATTTTCAACTGTGCTGTGATGCTTCACAAAATAATTTAACCTTCCTATTCTCATAGCTTCTACAGATTGTAAATTAACAATACATGTTTTTGCTAAAATAATTATATTATTGATTGATTGACTATGGCTTTTCAAATCACCCAGTATTGTGATCTGTAGCATTAGTTCTAGGCAAATGTTGCAATTCTTCAGCCATTCCTGGACCTAAAACCAAAAACGAGCTACCTATGGACAATACCAAAATAAATGATCTAATGACTCTGCCTCCTCACAGCAGAATCTGCAGAGCTGGGAAGATTGTATCCCCCATATATATAACATTCTATGAGTTGCAAGATTTTTTTTATAGTAATTTATATTGAAAAATTTGAAGTTTTGAATCCGGCGTTGTTTTGCGTATCAATTCATAAACCATGTGCCATGGAATGGGTACATCAAAAATCTCATCCTAACTATTTTGCAATTTATATGGCACAGCTGTAAGTTTTTTGGTCTTTAAATGAAATTGGTACATGTTTTTATTTATCACACTTTTCTTGAGCCATTTATGTTCTTTAATACAGGGCCGACATACAAGTTCCTTACTTTTCCCTCCTTCTACTTGCCTCTTCCATTTTTGTGGTAATGCTGCAATTAATTGGTTGTAATTTTGGGTAGAGCAGACATTTCCATATGTCTGTGTTAGCTGCATGTGTGACAACTCCACCAGTCCTATTTATGAAATCATTCACTAAAATTATACATTTTTTAAACATTTCTTCGATAAATACAGTTTTTTTAATCAATTAGTATATTTGAATTTAACCACAATATTTGTTGTACTATTTGTTCCATACTTTCAGGTGGATTAAACTTAAATTGCAACCAACTTTCTAAGGCTTGTTTAAAAAATAAAGATATTTTGGAGATTATTTCCTTTTCAAACAACCGAAAGTGAGCAGGTGTAATCTGAATAAAGGGGAAAAGGCCCTTCCTAAATATAGGATGAGACATTCGTACCAATTGACTGGAGAAAAGGTTTGGAATTAAGTATAACTTTTGTATGACTGATGCCTTTAGTGAGAGGTCTAATGCTTTCATATTTAATCATTTCTTCCCACCAAATTCATATTCTTTATATAAATAGGCCCTTTTAATTTTATCTGGCTTGCCGTTCCAAATAAAATTGATTATTTTTTGTTCATATAATTTAAAGAGCAGGTCACTAGGTGTAGGCAAAACCATAAGCAAATAGGTAAACTGTGATATGACTAAAGAGTTAATCAGGGTGATTTTTCCACAAATAGACAGGTATTTTCCTTTCCATGGTAGCAAGATCTTATCTATTTTTGCTAACTTTCTATAAAAATTTATTGGAGTGAGAATTTCTTTCTTTTGAGATTTGTATACCGAATATGTCCACATCTCCGTCAGACCATTTAATTGGTAAACTACATGGTAATGTAAAATGTGCATTTTTTTAGTGATCCAATACATAATATGGTACATTTATCATAATTTGGTTTTAATCCAGAGAGGATAGCCAAAGTATCTAGATCCTCTAAGAGGCCATGGAGAGACTCTAATTGTGGTTTTAAAAGAAAACATGAATCATCAGCGTACAATGACACCTTAGTTTTTAAGCCACGGATTTCTAATCCCTTAATATTATTGTTTGATCTGATCTTACCAGCTAACATTGCGATGGCAATAATAAATAGATATGCCGATAGTGGACAACCTTGTTTTACTCCTCTAGATAGTTTAAAACTTTCTGAGATAGTAAATAATGGCTATTTTACACCAAGGGTTACTATACATGATCTTAACCCATTTTATAAGAGATTCCCCAAAATTGAAATGTTCTAGGCATTTATATATAAACTCCAGTCGTACTTTATCAAAAGCCTTTTCAAAATCAGCTATGAAAACCAGGCCTGGTGTCCCCGATATTTCATAGTGTTCTATTGTTTCCAGTACTTGTCTTATATTATCTCCAATGTTTCGCCCATGTAAAAAAACCTGTCTGATTAGGATGAATAATATCTGACAATACTTTTTGAATTCTATGTGCCAAGCATTT
Source organism: Oncorhynchus tshawytscha (assembly GCF_018296145.1). NCBI lineage: Eukaryota > Metazoa > Chordata > Actinopteri > Salmoniformes > Salmonidae > Oncorhynchus > Oncorhynchus tshawytscha. The sequence continues at coordinate 35,490,226 of NC_056437.1, read as the reverse complement.
TGCTAGGGTTTTTGCATCACAACACTGAAGTGTAAGAGGTCTCCAATTTTTTAAATGGACTGGATCTTTATATATACCACTTGGGTCCTGTTTTAGTAATAATGATATCAGACCTTCTTGTTGCGTGTCTGATAATCTACCATTTATATAGGAGTGGTTTAAACAAGCCAATAATGGTTCTTTGAGTATACCAAAAAAGGTTTTGAATACTTCCACTGGTATGTCATCCAGCCCTGGAGTTTTCCCATCCCTAAAAGGCCCCAATTGCCTCAAGCAGTTCCTCCTCTGTAATTTGGCCTTCACGTGAGTCTTTCTGTACAGATACGGCAACTGCACCACCCGCAACCGCATGGCTCTCCAGAGGGTGGTGCGGTCTGCCCAACGCATCACTGGGGGCACACTGCCTGCCCTCCAGGACACCTACAACACCCAATGTCACAGGAAGGTCAAAAGTTCATCACGGACATCAACCATCCAAGCCACGGCCTGTTCACCCCCCTGTCATCCAGAAGGCAAGGTCAGTACAGGTGCATCAAAGCTGGGACCAAGAGACTGAAAAACAGCTTCTGTCTCAAGGCCATCAGACTGTTAAATAGCCATCACTAGCCGGCTGCCCTATATACATAGACAAAGAATCACTGCTCACTTTAATAATGTTTACATACTGTTTTACTCATTTCACATGTACAGTTTAAACTGTATTCTATTCTACTGTATTTTAGTCAGTGCCACTCTGACATTGCTCGTCCTAATATTTATATATTTCTTAATTCCATTATTTTACTTTTACATTTGTGTGTATTGTTGTGAATTGTTAGATATTACTGCACTGTTGGGAGGTAGCAACACAAGCATTTCGCTACACCTGCAATAACATCAGTTAAATATATGTATATGACCAAAAACATTTATTTTATTTTATTTGAAATGAAGCCGCTTTGTTGCTACCATAAAGTTACATTAGAAGTGTTCATCCAAGAAGGCTCAAGGTCATTGGCCACAGATAAAATGACGTCAAATCACTTTATATCTACCATAGCTATGATTGGATTGAACATGTCAACATCATAATTTAAAAATCTTAGCTAGCAAGCTAGACAAGCAGTCATCATCTTGAATCAAGTCGACAATCTACAGGCAAATCCTTTTCAATCCTTGTCATATGAAGAGAAATTATAGATAAAACGTAGTGGTGCTCATCGGCCATTGGACATAAACCTTACACAAACAAGTTGGAAGTCGCTAATTCAACAATGAGTGGTTTGGAAGGAATCAGTGGCTAACTGAAAGTGTTGCAAAGCAATCACTAGCCTGCTATTCAGTGGAGAGGGTGTGTGGTCCAAGTCTGAGTTTAAGGGTCTCTTTTCCAAGCTTAAAAGGATAAACATACACATGCAACACCATTGGCCAGAAAATGTTGAATACATTATGAGTGAATGAGTTGTTTACATCTTTGTTAATTTACAGGAAAAAAACGTTTTCATTCAGTGTGGATGGGTTCCCTGTTTGAAAGGGGGAACTGATGCGCTGCAGTTATGTCAGCTCAAGGACAGGGAATAAGATAGCTGGCCATTTCAACACAGGGAAAAACGCAGGACAGAGGAGGTCAGCACTGCGGTGGAAGTTGATTTGGATCAAATTAATTTGGTAAAAGAGTTTGGGTTTTGCATTGTAGTGCGTTTCCTATAGTGTCAAATGCTCAACAATATATGCAAAGATATTGTTGGCTCAAGCATGTAAAGACGGAGCTATAGCGGTTTGTTTAGGCTATTATTAGCCTAAAAGGTTGAATACATTGGCCATGCTATCAATCCGGCATTACTTATGCTGTGTTCAAAACAACTGGAATCTCGGAACTGGGAAGTCTCAGACTTCAGTGAGTTCAAGACAACTGGGAACTCGGGAAAAAACGAGCTCCTAATAGGAAAATACGTTTTGAACTGTAATCAAACTCGAAATTCCAAGTCGGGAATACGGTCCTCTTTCTAGAACTGAAGATCACTGATATCATGATTCAACCTTTATTTTTTCCCAGAGTTCCCAGTTGTCTTGAAAGCACCATAAATCAAGTGAATGCCAGACTTTGAAGACAAATTTAGATGACAAAATTTTGACAAAAGATGGACCGCAGCGCCACCTTCCTGTTCAAGTGAGAACAGCACAAGTTGAGTCCAAAAAGGGCTTGTATGCTGCTGCATAAATTATGTAATATGCTAGGGAGATATGTATACTGTAGCTAAGAACGTAATACTAAGTGTATGTTGCATAGTAAGCTGTTAGTAGCCCATGTGCCTCACCCTAATAATTTGGTCCTTTCCCCCTCATAACTTAGCATACTGTTCTGATTTGTTGGTGCATATGTAGCCTATAGCCTGTTTTAGAGAAATGTATTAATCTAATATTGTAAAAGCTTTCATTGTCTGCTTATTTCATTGTCTGCTTTCACTTCAAGTCAGCCCCTTCAAGGTCCTCCGGAGGGTCAACAAGGTTTCCCTCCTCAGGCCAATGGTTCCTGGTCCCCTGGCTGTTGCCATCCCTAGCAACACTCCTCCACCTCCCCAAGACATCGATGGGAGCTCCGCCTATGCCGTCACGTCCCTCCTGGACTCCAAACATCGTGGGGTCGGCTCCAGTACCTGGTGGACTGGGAGGGGTATAGTCCAGAGGAGCGCTGTTGAGTCCATCCTGCAGCTGGAGCCGTGCGCCAGGAGGTGGGTGCTGTCACGCCAACTCCCATTCTGGTGCTCAACATCGCCAGTCTACTAACCACCAGTCCTGACAACCCACATTACGCACACCTGGCAACCATCATTGCGCACACCTGCTCCCCATCGTTATCACTCTGGCTACCAGTCCCCAGGAACCCCCTCCAGCTCCTCTCTGTGGAGAAAAAGTTTCAGCTGAATGCACGCCAAGATGACTGATAGTGTTTTTTAATGGCGATATATTTATTTTATTTATTATTTCACCTTTATTTAACCAGGTAGGCAAGTTGAGAACAAGTTCTCATTTACAATAATACAGTAGAAAAATAAGTCTATATACAATGTGAGCAGATGAGGTAAGATAAGGGAGGTAAAGGCAACAAAAAAAAGGCCATGGTGGCGAAGTAAATACAATATAGCAAGTAAAACACTGGAATGGTAGATTTGCAGTGGAAGAATGTGCAGGGTTGAGATAGAAATAATAGGGAGCAAAGTAAATAAATAAATACAGTAGGGGGAGAGGTAGTTGTTTGGGCTAAATTATAGATGGGCTATGTACAGGTGCAGTAATCTGTGAGCTGCTCTGACAGCTGGTGCTTAAAGCTAGTGAGGGAGATAAGTGTTTCCAGTTTCAGAGATTTTCGTTCCACTCATTGGCAGCAGAGAACTGGAAGGAGAGGCAGCCCAGAACATCAGCTGACTGGATTTGGGAGAAGGAGAAATGGGGAAGGCTTGGGCGAGTTGCTGTGGGGGATACAGTGCTGTTGACCGGGGTAGGGGTAGCCAGTTGGAAAGCATGGCCAGCCGTAGAAAAATGCTTATTGAAATTCTCAATTATAGTGGATTTATCGGTGGTGACAGTGTTTCCTATCTTCAGTGCAGTGGGCAGCTGGGAGGGGGTGTTCTTATTCTCCATGGACTTTACAGTGTCCCAGAACATTTTTGAGTTTGTGTTGCAGGAAGCAAATTTATACTGCTCATAAATATACGGTTCATAGCATTTGAATAGTACTAATTTGGACAGAATAATGTGATCCAATAGGGGTGAAAATGCCTTCAAACCATAAACTCAAATAGTTTCTCTTCAGCCCCCCTGCACTACTAGGCCTACCTCTGGTATGGTGTGTAGGAGACCCCATTGCCATATCTCCGCTCCCTAGAACCACATTGATTATGCCCAGGTTGGTGATCCATTTATTCCAGTTGACTTCCTCCACTCTGAGATGACAGGTTCAAGTCCAGAGGACACATGCACCAATTACTGTCCCTGAGTGTATGACATCCATCAGCTGTCACAGACAGCAGATCAATGATGCAGCACACGGTGTACCAGCTGCTGCTGTGCACGACAGCAGTGCAATCAGTCATTCAATTCTAGACACACACTCTCACAGCTAAAGTTGAATGAGGGGCTTTATATTTTATTTCCCTGATGTGATGGGTTCTTGTTGAAATGGGTTTGTGTTGGGATGATTGTCCTGTTATTGATATTGGATGCAATCAAAACTATGGAGTTCATTATTTATTTTGTATGTTATCCAGTAGGAATGTATAGGTACCCTACTCATTCCAGGGTTTTTCTTTATTCTTGCTATTTTCTACATTGCAGAATAATAGTGGAGACATCAAAACTATGAAACAACACATATGGAATCATGTAGTAATCAAAAAACTGTTATCCAAATCCCAAAAAATATTTTATATTTGAGATTCTTCAAAGTAGCCACCCCTTGCGTTGATGACAGCTTTGCACACTCTTGGCATTCTCTCAACTAGCTTCATGAATGGATTTCAACTAACAGGTGTGCCTTGTTGAAAGTTCATTTGTGGATTTTTTTTCCTTTGAGCCAATCAGCTGTGTTGTGACAAGGTAGGGGTAGTATTCAGAAGATAGCCCTATTTGGTAAAAGATCAAGTCCATATTATGGCAACATCTCAAATAAGCAAAGAGAAACAACAGGCCATAATTACTTTAATTCAGTCAATCCAGAAAATGTCAAGAACTTTGACAGTTTCTTCAAGTGCAGTCCCAAAAACCATCAAGTGCTATGATGAAACTGGCTCTCATGAGGACCGCCACAGGAAAGGAAGACCCAGAGTTACATCTGCTGCAGAGGATAAATTCATTAGTTACCAGACTCAGAAATTTCAGCCCAAATAAATGCTTCAGAGAGTTCAAGTAATAGACAAATCTCAACATCAACTGTTCATTGGAGACTGGGATTCAGCCTTCAAGGTTGAATTGCTTTAAAAAAAAAAAACACTACTAAAGGACACCAATAAGAAGACTTGCTTTTTATTTATTTTTTTACATTTATTTAACTAGTTAAGTCAGTTAAGGACACGTTCCTAATTTCAATGATGGTCTAGGAATAGTGGGTTAACTGCCTTGTTCAGGGGCAGAATGACAGATTTTTACTTTGTCAGCTCGGGGATTTGATCTTGCAATCTTTCGGTTACTAGTCCAACACTCTAACCACTAGCATACCTGCCGCCCCGGCTACACCGTAGGGATGGTGCCAGGTTTCATCCAGATGTGACGCTTGACATTCAGGACAAAGTGTTCAATCTTGATTTCATCAGACCAGAGAATCTTGTTTCTCATGGTCAGAGTCCTTTAGGTGCCTTTTGCTGAGGAGTGGCTTCCGTCTGGCCACTCTACCATAAAGACCTGATTGGTGGGGTGCTGCAGAGATTGTTGTCCTTCTGGAAGGTGCTCCCATCTCCACAGAGGAACTCTGGAGCTCTGTCATATTTAAATCAGATTCTAGGTCACCTCCCTGACCAAGGCCCTTCTATCCCGATTTCTCACTTTGGCCGGGCGGCCAGCTCTAGGAAGAGTCTTGGTGGTTCCAAACTTCTTCCATTTAAGAATGATGGAGGCCACTGCGTTCTTGGAGACCTTCAATGCTGCATACATTTTTTGGTACCCTTCCCCAGATGGACAATTGCTTCGACCTCGTGGCTTGGTTTTTGCAAAGACATGCACTGTCAACTGTGGGACCTTATATAGACGGGTTGTGAGCATTAACATCTGCTAACCATGTGTGTGACAAATACAATTTGATTTGATTTGATTTTGATTTGTGTGCCTTTCCAAATCATGTCCAATCGATTGCATTTACCACAGGTGGACTCCACTCAAGTTGTAGAAACATCCCAATGATGATCAATGGAAACAGGATGCACCTGAGTTCAATTTTGAGTCTCATAGCTAAGGGTCTGGATACATACGTAAATAAGGTATTTCTGGTTTTTATTTGTAATAAATTTGCAAAAAAAATCTAAAAACCTGTTTTCTCTTTGTCATTATGGGGTATTGTGTGTAGATTGATGAGGAGGAAAATGTATTTAATCAATTTTAGAATGAGGCTGTGATGTAACAAAATGTGGTAAAAGGGAAGGTGTCTGAATACTTTCCGAATACACTGTATATTGGCAACCTGAAACACCATCGGCGGTCCATCTCTCCAGCCCTGGTTCTCAGGTCCTTGTCCAACCCAGAACAAAGCTGCCTACCCAGGCAGCAGGGCAGGCTCCTCTCCAGGTCCAGGATGGTGATTGCCCCCTGTAGGCACATATGTTCATAACAATGAATGAGCTATGATCAAACTGTCCACCAAAACAAGCAGCACAGTGCCATTTCCTTGCATTAGTCAGTCCGGCCGTTTGTCCGTCAGTCCGTGGTGGATCACCTGTAGTTTCCAGATGCTGGTGCTCTCCAGGGACATCTTCTCCACAGTGCGGCTCATGACGGCAATGAGCATGTTGAGCAGCAGGATGTATGTGAGCATGATGTAGGAGATTAGCAGCAGAACACCTCCTTGTAATGGTACCTAGAAAAACATATTCCTTATTGCCATAAATAACTCCCCACTTTTCCACCGTGATAGCTAGTATAGTTGAAGTCGGACGTTTACATACACTTAGGTTGGAGTCATTAATAAAACTCGTTTTTCAACCACTCCACAAATTTCTTGTTAACAAACTATAGTTTCCGCAAGTCGTTTAGGACATCTACTTTGTGCATGACACAAGTCATTTTTCCAACAATTGTTTACAGACAGATGATTTCATTTATAATTCACTGTATCACAATTCCAGTGGGTCAGAAGTTTACATACACTAAGTTGACTGTGCCTTTTGCCTGTGATTTTATACAGTTTGGAAAATGCAGAAAATGATGTCATGACTTTAGAAGCTTCTGATAGGCTAATTGACATTTGAGTGTGGATGTATTTCAAGGCCTACCTTCAAACTCAGTGGCTCTTTGCTTGACATGTTTTTTATTATTTTTATTTCACCTTTATTTAACCAGGTAGGCCAGTTCAGAACAGTTCTCATTTACAACTGCAACCTGGCAAAGATAAAGCAAGTGCGACACAAACAACAACACAGAGTTACACATGGAATAAACAAACAAACAAGAGGTAAGATTGGGGAGGTAAAGGCAATAAATAGGCCGTAGTGGCGAAGTAATTACAATTCAGCAATTAAACACTGGAGTGATAGATGTGCAGAAGATGAATATGCAAGTAGAGATACTGGGGTGCAAAGGAGCAAAATATATATATATATATATAATAACAATATGGAGATGAGGTAGTTGGATGGGCTATTTACAGATGGGCTATGTACAGGTGCAGTGATCTGTGAGCTGCTCTGACAGCTGATGCTTAAAGTTAGTGAGGGAGATATGAGTCTCCAGCTTCAGTAATTTTTGAAATTCGTTCCAGTCATTGGCAGCAGAGAACTGTAAGGAAAGGCGATCAAAGGAAGAATAGGCTTTGGGGGTGACCAATGAAATATACCTGCTGGAGCGCGTGCTACGGGTGGGTGCTGCAATGGTGACCAGTGAGCTGAGATAAGGCAGGGCTTTACGGAGCAACGACTTATAGATGACCTGGAGCCAGTGGGTTTGGCGACGAATATGAAGCGAGGGCCAGCCAACGAGAGCATACAGGTCGCAGTGGTGGGTAGTATATGGGGATTTGGTGACGTAACGGATGGCACTGTGATAGACTGCATCCAATTTGCTGCGTAGAGTGTTGGAGGCTATTTTATTTATGACATCACCGAAGTCGAGGATCGGTAGGATAGTCAGTTTTACGAGGGTATGTTTGGCAGCATGAGTGAAGGATGCTTTGTTGCAAAATAGGAATCCAATTCTAGATTTAATTTTGGGTTGGAGATGCTTAATGTAAGTCTGGAAGGAGAGTTTGCAGCCTAGGTATTTGTAATTGTCCACATTGTCACGACTTCCACCGAAGTCGGTTCCTCCTTGTTCGGGTGGCGTTCGGCGGTTGGCGTCACCGGTATTCTAGCCATCGTCGATCCACTTTTAATTTTCCATTTGTTTTGTCTTGTTTTCCTACACACCTGGTTCTCATTTCCCGCATTAAGTTTTGTGTATTTAACCCTCTGTTCCCCCCCATGTCTTGTGTGGAATTGTTTATTGTAAATGCTGGTGCACATATTGACTGGTGCGCGACGGGTTTTGTACCCATGTCTTGTAATTCTTTATGCCGTTGGTTTTGGTATTAAACTGCTCCGGCTATTACCTAGTTCTGCTCTCCTGCGTCTGACTTCCCTGCCACCGGTTACGCACCCCTGACACACTTATTCTAAGTCAGAACCATCCAGAGTAGTGATGCTGCATGGAGGGGCAGGTGCAGGCAGCGGTTGGTTGAAGTGCATGCATTTAGTTTTATTTGCATTTAAGAGTAGTTGGAGGCCACGGAAGGCCTCCAATGCCATGTATGGCATTGTAGCTCGTCTGGAGGTTAGTTAACACAGTCTCCAAAGAAGGGCCAGCAGTATACAGAATGGTGTCGTCTGAGTAGAGGTGGATTAGAGAATCACCAGCAGCAAGAGCGACATCATTGATGTATACAGAGAAGAGAGTTGGCCTGAGAATTGAACCCTGTGGCACCCCCATAGAGACTGCCAGAGGTCCAGACAACAGGCCCTCCGATTTGGCACACTGAACTCTTGTACTTTTTGGAGAAATGTCCTCTGGTCTGATGAAACAAAAATAGAACTGTTTGGCCATAATGACCATCGTTATGTTTGGAGGAACAAGGGGAAGGCTTGCAAGCCGAAGAACACCATCCCAACTGTGAAGCACGGGGGTGGCAGCATCATGTTGTGGGGGTGCTTTGCTGCAGGAGGGACTGGTGCACTTCACAAAATAGATGGCATCATGAGGCAGGAGAATTATGTGGATATATTGAAGCAACATCTCAAGACATCAGTCAGGAAGTTAAAGCTTGGTCGCAAATGGTTCTTCCAAATGGACAATGATACTTCCAAAGTTGTGGCAAAATGGCTTAAGAACAACAAATTCAAGTTATTGGAGTGGTCATCACAAAGCCCTGACCTCCACTCCATCCTATAGAAGATTTGTGGGCAGAACTGGAAGAGTGTGTGCGAGCAAGGAGTCCTACAAACCTGACTCAGTTACACCAGCTCTGTCAGGAGGAATGGGCCAACATTCACCCAACTTATTGTGGGAAGACTGTGGAAGGCTACCCAAAACATTTGACCCAAGTTAAACAATTTAAAGGCAATGCTACCAAATACTAATTGAGTGTTTGTTAACTACTGACCCACTGGGAATGTGATGAAAGTTATAAAAGCTGAAATAAATCATTCTCTACTAGGATTAAATGTCAGGAATTGTGAGAAACTGAGTTTAATTGTATTTGGCTAAGGTGTATGTAATCTTCCGACTTCAACTGTATATGCCATATATAATGGCTGCTTTGGCATCACCTAGGTGGGTGCTAGACATTAGTGGATGAGGTCAAGGAGAGTGCCCCTCCTTTCTTTCTTTCCTTTCTGGAAAATCAATTATTACCCCTCTGTGAACTCTCGAGGTCTCCCATGCCAATGGTGAACTTGAACAGCTCCATGGTGTTGTGAGAGACGTTTCCTAAATGAATCCTCTTTAATGAGAGGGAAAATAATAATACCTTTTTCAGCTGTGTTGTTTATTGAATGTGCTCTTTTATTGGCCGTTGATTCAGGTTCCATTAGCAAAGTGACCAATGTTACGTTCCCCAGGAAGAAAACCAAAAATTGGTGCTCAGAGTGGGGAACTAACAAAGAGCCGCTGACAACAACAAAAATGAAACAGGTGAGGTTTTAGGAGGGTTTCTGAAAGACACTCATGGGGGTGTCCAATTAAAAGTTGACTAGCAACAATAACTGGGACCTAAAAGACACCCAGTAAATGTGCCCAGGAAGAGGCAAACAAAATAAAAACCCATACCAAACTTAAAGGCAGGAAGCAAACCAAAAGGTGGAGCAAAACAAAGACAGGGAAAATCAGACAAATCAAATAGGGAGAGCCAACTAAAGGTGTTAACGTTCCACATCTCTCAAGACAACTGGGTTAGCCACTCTTAAATTTCACCCGGGCCAGTACAGGTGAAAAATCTTCCAACTGACGAGATGGACAAACCAGCACAGGTGTAAAACCTGACTAACGTGGTGATACCAATCAGTGTGTCCCACATGCTAACATCCAACCTCTAAATACAAATGGAAACCCCAAAGACTGTAATACCTTCACCCTCAAGACAACAAATACATACAATATTTTTGTTGTACAAGTTTGCTCACAACCAACAGAAAACAACTTCCATCTCACAATATGATCAATTTAAATGCATCACTACTTAAATGCATCGCCTTTTCCAATATAAACATGATGTCTACTGGCTGTCAACAATTAAATACAAGACAGTCTGCCAAAAACTCAGAAGTTTTTGAGAAACAGAGATAAAATCATGTAGGTTTCTATGACTCTCATCCCCTTGGAACAAACGCAACCAAAACAAAACAAATTTAAACAGCAAAACGTGCAGTCAAAAAAGATTTGAGGCAGGGATACACACTTGAAAGGCAATCAGCAATGGGGGACGAAGGTAGGAAAACACATCATCAGGAGTGACAAAAGCAGACAACTCTGGCGCGCTCATTTAGAGCGAAACCTGCCTATATCCCTTCAGGAAATCGAACTTGCTAATGTACTTAGCAGTGCCTGCACGGTCCACACAATCATCGACCCGGGACAAAGGGTACAAGTCTGACTTGGTAATGGCACTGAGTTTCCGAAAATCGAAACAAAACCACAGAGACTTATTCGCATTAGGTACTTATATACAGGGTGAACTCCATGGACTGTTGCCATGTTGTGCAATGCCATGCTCAAGCATGAACTCCACCTCACTGCAGAGTTTCTTTCTCTTTTCAGTATTCACTCGATAGGCATGTTGTTTGATTGGGGCAGAGTCCCCAACGTCAATGTCATACCCTAGTACATTTGTCTGAGTTGGCTCATCTGAGAATAAACCCTGATATTCTAAAAGAATGTTGCCTTTTTCCTCTGGAGACAAGTGTGTCAAAAAGACAGCAAGGTTTTCTAGAATCTCTGAGTTACTCAGCCATCCCACAGACACAGGGTATATTGGGCTTTCCTCATGCTCTTGAGGAAGACTATAGTCAAATGTGACAGCAGTGGCCCAAATGTAACGGGTGAAGTATGATTTCAACATGCTGACACAGCCATGTTTTTTTCCTGCGTTCTGGTGAGGTGATGATTTACATGTACATTTTAGTCACTTAGCAGACACTTTTATCCAGAGCGACTTACAGTTAGTGCATTCATCTTAAGATAGCTAGGTGGGACAACCACATATCACAGGCATAGAAAGTACATTTTTCCTCAATAATATCAGTAGAGTCTGAGCTAGAAGGGGGGGTCAAGTGCATGTACTGTATAATGTTTTTTTTTTTTTTTTGGGGGGATTATTTAAGATACTGTTTGAAAAGGTAGGGTTTCAGATGTTTTTGGAAGATGGGCAGGGACTCTACTGTCCTAACTTCAGGGGGAAGCTGGTTCCACCATTGGGGTGCCAGGACAGCGAAGAGCTTGGACTGGGCTGAGAGGGAGCTGCCCTCCCGTATTGGTGGGAGGGCCAAGAGACCTGAGGTGGCATAACGGAGTGCTCGAGTTGGGATATAGGGTTTGAGCATAGCCTGAAGGTAGGGAGGGACAGTTCCTCTTGCTGTTTCGTAGGTAAGGATCATGGTCTTGTAGTGGAAAATGATGATGATGTATTCCAGATTACCAAGTTTTTTCACTATGGGGTAAGGGCCTGAAAATATCGAGCTTGCAACGGTGACACCAGAACAGACAACAAAACCAAGACATGGTCACCAACATCGAAAGTGAAGGATCGGGCCTTTCAATTGTACCAAGCTTTCATTTTCATCAGATTCTCACTGGCAAACTGTATCGAAAGCAGTAACGTGTTCCAACAGATTGCTTTTTGTGTTTAAGGTGTCTTCTTGCAACCGCTCTCTCAGCAATCTCAAAAGACCTCTGACATGATGTCCAAACACGAGCTCATTCGAAATAAAACCAAGAGATTCCTGAACAACCTCTAGCGCTGCAAACAGTCCCAGTTATTCCCAAACTCGTAGCAGTAAGATCTCAACATAGACTTCAAAGTCTCATGAAATTACTCAAATGCACCTTGAAACTCTGGGAGGTATGCACTAGAGTGGCAATGGGTAACACCCAACTACTGTAGCACTTGCTGGAAGACCTTTGACATGAAATTCAAATTTTGGTCCAATTGCACTACTTGCGGAAGTCCAAATGTTGAAAATAATTTTACCAATGCCTTAACAATACTGGGAGCCAAGATTTTCCTCAGTGGAATGGCCTCAGGGAAACAAGTAGCAGCGCACATGATGGTCAAGAGAAACTGGTTGCCACTTTTTGTTTTGGGCAAAGGAGCAAAACAATCTACCACCGGCTGAAAGGTTTGTCAAAAGCAGGAATACTCTGCAAATGTGTAACAGTTACAGCTTGGTACGGTTTACCTGTCCGCTGGAAAACGCGACAGGATTTACAGTAAAACACAGCATCCTGTTTTAGACCAGGCCAGACAAAGTTATACAAGATATGGTCATACATCTTGTTGACCCAAAGATGGCCTGTCATACTACCACTGTGAGCCAACCTCAATATCTCTTGTCTGGAATGACAATTTGAGATACACCGTGCCAATCGTTTTCACCAGAAGTGGAGGGAGAATCCCATTTCCTTATTAGACATCATCATCAAACTCCTTCTCTGGATGTACTGTATCTCAGCAAAAGGAGAGGAGAGGGAAACATCTTTACTCTGTTCAGCAATCAGATGCTTCCTAGACATTGAAGTGTCAACTATAGGGAACCTCTCTTTCTTCAGCGGTCCTACAAACTTGCTCACCTTTGGGGTTTTCAAAGGAGAGGTCAACTCAGGTTTACTGAAATCAGGGTCACCCATAAACATCTCAGACAGATCGACCGTGGTGGGATCGCTGACATCCTCAACACTAGAGTTGCTCCCGGTGACTTTCTTAGACATAGCACATGTAATGGCACACTCTGGGAACACTCTAGGGTTCTACTCTGGGTTCCTTACAAACAACAGGATTTGGCACGAACTTCCCTCCAGCCAAATCGTTTCCGAAAGTGATTGAGACCCCCTTCACTAGGCCTCACTCCAACGACAACGGAACCAGAAATAAGATCAGACTCGAGTTCCACATTATACAAAGGAACTTACATGCAGCCCATCTCCACTCCTTGTACTAACACACCGTAATCAGTTCACTGTAACTGTAAAAAGTGTCAAACTAAGGCAAAACACCCTCCAAAATGAAGAACTGGGCTCCTCCAGTGTCTGGCAGTATTTTCACCTGCTGCTTAAAACCTCTTACAGCTACCCCACTACTTTTTTCAATTTCCGCCTGAAGACATACCCAATTCTAACTGCCTGTAGCTCAGGCCCAGGACCAAGGATATGCATATTCTTGGTTTCATTTGAAAGAAAACACTCTGAAGTTTGTGTAAATGTGAATTTAATGTAGGAAAATATAACACAATAGATCTGGTTTAGATAATAGAATGAAAAAAACATAAATTTTTTCATTTCTATTGTTGTATCATCATCTTTAAAATGAACAAGACAAAACGAACATTCAGATAGGATGATGGGGACAATTTCAGTGAAAAACATAAGAGGGCAACAGTACTTGTGCAAAGTTTCAGAATGATAACTTCCAAAATGAGTGTACTACATGACATTTATCATGAAGTCACCCAGGTGTTCCACACAAGTAGCCCAAATGTACCAAAGTGGCCAAATTGGTGAAGTTATACATTTTGAAAGGAATAACTATATACAAAATACCAAAATGGTATTCTAACACCCCCAAATAAAAATGGAGAAAAAACATGAAAAAAAAATATATATATACATTTACACAATATTGTGCTGCTGATGCCAGGTGCCATAGCAGTCTCTTTCTGCTGTAAAGCAGAGGGTCACCAAGCATGTGGTGCAGGTGATGGGGGACTTCATTTTGCAAAGAACACAGCGACGCCTCCATGCTGTGCCCTTTTGGCCCTGAGGCACATCCATGCCTGCAGAAATAAATTTGGGCAGATGAACACCACTTGTGGTACGAGCTGGATGAACCAGCTTCAGTGGGGGATAGACACCTTGGCACTGGGGGCTTCCATTCGGAGTCAGTGTCACTCTGAAAGAAAATGTTCAGTTAGAATAGTTTCACATATGAGCCCTGTATCAAAAGGTATAATAAACAGATATATGTAGAGTACAGGGAACATAAAGTTGAATATATTGTTATAGACCTACTAGATCTACTGTCTCATTTATATTATGACAGACCAGCTAGATCTACTGTCTATTTTATATTATGGCATTTCAGCTAGATCTACTGTCTCTATTATATTACAACAGACCAGCTGCATCTACTGTCTCCATTTCACTTTGGCCATTGTTGTGGGCCTGCCCTCCCCTCAACAGCCTCAAATAGGCTATTTCATGTGGGGGTGGGGTGTGGTGGAGTGGCAGATACACGCATCTCGGCCATGCTCCCTCTAATCCACAATATGTATATATACACACACAAAAATAGGCTATGGGTCATAAACATACATACAAACATACTCCCACCCACAATGTATAGCCAACGTGTACTTTACACATTTCATGACATTTTTATATATTGCTACTAAAAAATTTTAAAAATCACAAATAATATTTAATATTATTAATTTCAAACAACGTCATTAGCATGAGAAGAACTTACCAGTGCAACACAATGTCCTCTCCGTTCAGAAAATATTCCTCTATTTGGGAATCGTCCTCCAACAATCTCTGTCTCACTTTCCAGATCAATTTCTTCTAAAATTGTGTGTACATCTGTATATCTAGACTTAGATTTAGCTTTCCCTGACTTAGTCACCATAATGATTGATATATAAACAGCTGAAGATGCGCTTTACCAAAACAATGCTTTGCGTAACATGCGTGGCTCCTTCCGGTGTGAATCTTCAATGGCGAATGACCCTCTTTACGCCGGAGTTTACTACATGGGTTGGTCTTCCAACACATAAACATTACATATTGCCGTTTACCTCAGCTCATTGGCTATCTACCCAGCTAGATTTCAAGATGATCAGTGGTCATTGGGTTAAAATACAGTCAATCAACGAAACAGCGGTCATATCATTGGTGCATAATGATGTCATTACTTGTTGTCTTCAAATCGGTTTATTTCAGTCAATATGTCCCGCGAAATGACCCATCAGGTTTGGTTGTGTTACAAACAAACCAGTTGATTGCAATGAAACCAAACATGTGTGTATTTACATCGAATGTGTCGTCGAAAATGGAATGAGACTGAATTCACGACACAAGCGGTTCACAAAATGTTTCGTGTTAGGCTATAAAAATTGATTTTATCAAACAAAATACAATTTATTGTGTAACAATGAGCATTGGGATTGCAAACAGAGAAAGATCGTCAAAGGTAAACTATTTATTTTATTGCAATTTGTGATGTTACGCCTGTGCTGGTTGAAATAATTTTTTTATGGGGCTTTGTTCTCAGATAATTGCATCGTATTCTTTCGCAGTAAATCCTTTTTCAAATCTGACAACGCAGTTGGATTAGCAAGATTCTAGGCTTTCGACCCATGTGAGACACTTGTATTTTTATGAATGTTTAATATGACTATTTATTTCATCCCGCTAACGGGTTCGGTGCGCAGAGAGGTTAACAGCATCGCCACTCTGCAGAGACACGAACCCGTCTGAAACAAAGGGTTCATACACATCTGATCCAAAATATTGTTTCGGAGATACACCTGACCCAACCAGAGACTTAGTTGGTTGGAGTGCTCCCACAAGAAGAAACAGCTTTTTCTCTGTCTCATTTTTCTTTTTCAACTTAGGACACTGAGAGACAATGTGTCCTTTCTCATGGCAGTAATGACAAATTGGCTGATACAAAAAAAACGGTTTTCTGCCGATCCTTATCTTTGGCCACTGTAGAAAAAGACTGAAACCTCGTGGTTGGTGACTTCTCTGGATAGCTTTTTGCATAGGGATAACTACTGGGTGCTTTTTTGTGAAGGTAGTTTTATGTGTCAACACAAACTCATCTGCAAGAACTGCAACCTTCTCAAGAGTGAGATCAACCCTTTAGCAACCCTTCCGTGAAGGAAACTGTCATGCCCTGACCTCTGTTTTCTTTATATTTTGGTTAGGTCAGGGCGTGACTAGGGTGGGTACGCTAGTTTTCGTATTGTCTAGGGTTTTTTGTATTTCTAGAGTTTTTGTAGGTCTAGGTGATTTGTATGTCTATGGTGGCCTGATATGGTTCCCAATCAGAGGCAGCTGATTAACAATGTCTCTGATTGGGGATCATATTTAGGTAGCCATTTTCCCTTTGGTGTTGGTGGGATCTTATCTATGTGTAGTTGCCTGTCAGCACTCGTTTGTATAGCTTCACATTTAACTTTTTGTTCGTTTTTTCAGTGTTCATTCTTTAAACAAATAAGAATGTACACATACCACGCTGCACCTTGGTCCGACCCTTATAACGAACGTGACAGAAACTAGGAAGTGAAATAGAATCCAAAGTTATATATTGTGGTAAACGGTTTTAGCAACAGCTGTGCTGGACTGTAGTCTATGTGGATGATAGTTTGGATGGTATGGGTGGGGATGATGGAAGTCATAGACTTGAATGGTCTGTGGTGAAAAGGAAAAGGAAAAAGAATGGCACTGCTATAAGTGCTGCTGACAGCTGTGGCACTTCTAGTGTTGAGAACGTGAAGAGGGTGAAGGTAGTGAAAAACAAAAGTAATGATGGAAAGTTGTAATCGTGTTTGATGCGACCACGGAGTCTCATCTGCACCGTTTTCGATTATCGAATGGCGTTAAGAAAAAGATAGTTGAAGTCACATTAGCCCAGTTCATTGGTAGTGGTAGACTGTTAATATTATGTGCTGACCATGTTCAGCAAGGGAAGATTCTGAAAATGAAAACTCTGAATGGGAAGAAAATCACAAGTCATGTCCCTGGAGGGGGGTCATTTCTGGGGTTCCAATGTGTCCATAGATTATGTAAAATAAAATGTAGAGGGGGGCATTGTGGTTGAAGCCAAAATGCTTTTCAGTAAGAAAGAGGTGCAGAGAAGTGAAAGCCTGTCATTAATGTTAATGTTTGAGAAGCTTTTACCAAATAAATTACAGATGGACTTTCTGGCGATCACTGTTAGAGAGTTTGTTAAATGCCAAAGAATGGGACATGTAGCGGCTCTGTGCAAAGGAAAGAAAAGATGTGCCAAGTGTGAAGGTGAACATGATTATGGTGAATGTGGGAACAATGTCAAGGTTAGCTGTTGTAATTGTGGGGGAGACACATTGCAGCATTGGTGGATGCTAGGTGCAGAAATAGGCTACAGAGGCCCAAAGATATAAAATCACTCATAATGTCTCATGCAGAGGCTGCAAGGCAGATTGGTGGAACAAGCAGAATGATGGAGATAATAGGGTTACTCCTGGAATAAGTGGACCTACTGTAGGAAATGCTGCTTATTTTGTGGCGGGGCGGGCGCCTGCAGGCTGACTTCTGTCTTCAGTTGAAGGGTGTTTCTTCTGACACATTGGTGCAGCTGGCTTCCGGGTTAAGCGGGCGGGTCATGTATTGGAGGACGCATGAGTTGCAGAAATTAGACAAGATCGTAATTGAAATTGGCAGAAAAGGGGCGTAAAATACACCTAAATATATACATATAATAATTGTTCTCACAAATGTGTAGTGTGAAAGGACACCTTAGTAGTTAATCAGATTTACTTTATATCCTTCATTAGAAGGGTTATCAACCTGACTGTGTTTGTGGAAAGAAGTACAGCCAAGTTGAAGTTCATTGTGGAAGCAGCAACCGAGTTTTCAGGAGTAACAGGTGTTACTGTCGCCATGATTGTTGACATGTTGACTCCTAATAATACTAATGATGTAAAGTCTCAGTATGATGATAATTAGAGTCATGGTTTTTGTTTTTCCTTCAGTGGAGTGCCAGAAGTCTTGTTGCTAACGGTCAGGAGTTTAAGATACAGTTGAAGTCGGAAGTTTACATACACTAGGTTGGAGTCATTAAAACTTGTTTTTCAAATTTATTATGTACAAACTATAGTTTTGGCAAGTCAGTTAGGACATCTACTTTGTGCGTGACACAAGTCATTTTTCCAACAATTGTTTACAGACGGATTATTTCACTTATAATTCACTGTATCACAATTCCAGTGGGTCAGAAGTTTACATACACTAAGTTGACTGTGCCTTTAAACAGCTTGGAAAATTCCAGAAAATGACATCATGGCTTTAGAAGCTTCTGATAGGCTAATTGACATAATTTGGGTCAATTGGAGGTGGACCTGTGGATGTATTTCAAGGCCTACCTTCAAACGCAGTGCCTCTTTGCTTGACATCATGGGAAAATCAAAAGCCAAGACCCCAGAAAAACATTATAGACCTCCACAAGTATGGTTCATCCTTGGGAGCAATTTCCAAACACCTGAAGGTACCACATTCATCTGTTCAAACAATAGTACTCAAGTATAAACACCATGGGACCACGCAGCTGTTATACAGCTCAGGAAGGAGACGCATTCTGTCTCCTTTAGATGAACGTACTTTGGTGCGAAAAGTGCAAATCTATCCCAGAACAACAGCAGAGGACTTTGTGAAGAAGCTGGAGGAAACAGGTACAAAAGTATCTATATCCACAGTAAAACGAGTCCTATATCGACATAACCTGAAAGGTTGGTAAGCAAGGAAGAAGCCACTGCTCCAAAACCGCCATAAAAAAGCCAGACTACGGTTTGCAACTGCACATGGGGACAAAGATCGTACTTTTTGGAGAAATGTCCTCTGGTCTAATGAAACAAAAATAGAACTGTTCGGCCATAATGACCATTGTTATGTTTGGAGGAAAAAGTGGGATGTTTGCAAGTCGAAGAACACCATTTAATCCGTGAAGCACGGGGGTGGCAGCATCATGTTGTGGGGGTGCTTTGCTTGCAAGAAGGACTGGTGCACTTCACAAAATAGATGGCATCATGAGGAGGAAAATTATATGGATATATTGAAGCAACATTTCAAGACCTCTGTCAGGAAGTTAAAGTTTGGTCGCAAATGGGTCTTCCAAATGGACAGTGACCCCAAGCATACTTCCAAAGTTGTGGAAAAATGGCTTAAGGACAACAAAGTCAAGTTATTGGAGGGGCCATCACAAAGCCCTGACCTCAATCCCATATAAAATTTTGCGGCCAGAACTGAAAAGCATGTGCAAGCAAGGAGGCCTACAAACCTGACTCAGTTACACCAGCTCTGTCAGGAGGAACGGGCCAAAATTCACCCAACTTCTTATGGGAAGATTGTGGAAGGCTACCCAAAACGTTCGACCCAAGTTAAACAATTTAAAGGCAATGCTAAAGGCAATGCTACCAAATACTAATTGAGTGTATGTAATCTTCTGACCCACTGGGAATGTGATGAAAGAAATAAAATCTGAAATAAATCATTCTCTCCACTATTATTCTGACATTTCACATTCTTAAAATAAAGTGGTGATCCTAACTGACCTAAGACAGGGAATTTTTACTAGGATTAAATGTCAGGAATTGTGAGAAACTGAGTTCAAATGTATTTGGCTAAGGTGTATGTAAACCTCCGACTTCAACTGTATATGAAGTTGATTTAGAGATCAAACATGATGTGATATGTGTTCAAAAAACATAACTTGGACCACATCTTGTTTTATTTTTCCTGGTTATTGCTCAATCAGATCTGATACATCAATTGTACAAGGTGGTGGTTGTATATAATATAACTGTCCCATCTGAATATGAATGTGTGATGGTGGAAATCTACAGTGCATGTAGTAATATTAAGTTATACAATTTGTACAACCCTTGTCGTCAACTATCTGTTGTGATCTTTGATGAAATATCAGGAGAATTGAGCTCTAGAGAGATATTGTGCGGCGACTTTAATGCACATAGTAGTTTATGGGGAAGTAGACATACAGATGCTAATGGTACTATTGTGGAAAATATGATGGAAACAAGAGCATTAGCATGTCTTAACGATGAATGTGGTACAAGAGTTGATGTTGTTAGAGGGGTTACATCCTGCCTGGACCTCACAATGGCATCTAACTCTATTGCATCTATGTGTGAATGGAATGGAATGAAACATTCTACTGTTGGAAGGGATTATTTCCCGGTTTCGAGTACCATGAACTTTGATGTTATTATTCCAGATAGGGTACCATTCAGAAGATGGGGCTTTCATAAAGCAGACTGGGAAAAGTTTGGTGATCATTGCTTAAAACCTCTTAGGGAGGCTGCGAATTTTCGCAGCTTTTTGTTAAAAATCGCGCAACATTTCAGCGCCCTGCTACTCATGCCAGGAATATAGTATATGCATATGATTAGTATGTGTGGATAGAAAACACTCAAACGTTTCTAAAACTGGTTAAATCACGGCTGTGACTATAACAGAACGTGCGTTTCATCGAAAAGTGCAGGAAAATCTGATCACTGAAAATGGGAAAATATATCCATATGCGCCACTTCAACCCATTGTTAAAAGTGACCAACATTAAATGGGGCCGAGGTTGCAATACCTACAGCTTCCACACGATGTCAACAGTCTTGTCATTGGTCTCGGATTTGTTTCTTGGTCAAACCGAAACAAGGCAGCCGATTTATTCCGGTCTCCGACAGGATGTTTTGGTTGAGAAATATACGGACATGAGTTCAAGACGTGGAGCTATAGAAAAAACATCGCCTCGTGATCATTTTGATAGATTATTAACGTTTACTAATACCTAAAGTTGCATTACAAAAGTATTTCGAAGTGTTTTGTGAAAGTTTATCGTCAACTTTTTTAATTTTTAAAAATGACGTTGCGTTATCAAACTCAGTTTTTTCCTTGATTACACAGTCTTCATAGATCGATATCTAGGCTATATATGGACCGATTTAATCGAAAAAAGACCCAAATAAATGTTTATGGGACATCTAGGAGTGCCAAGAAAGAAGCTCGTCAAAGGTAATGAATGTTTTATATTTTATTTCTGCGTTTTGGGTAGCGCCGGCTACCGCAAAATCTGTCGTGTTAGGTGACGTTGCAGTATTTTGGGGGTACATGCTATCAGATAATAGCTTCTCATGCTTTCGCCGAAAAGCATTTTACAAATCTGACTTGGTGGATAGATTCACAACAAGTGTAGCTTTAATTCACTACCTTGAATGTGTATTTTAATGAAAGTTTAATGAAATTATGAGTTTTATCAAAAACTATAGGTGGCGCTCTGAAATCCGCTGAGTGTTGTTCCTGCATGGGAACAGCATTCTGCGTCATCCTTAAGAAGTTAAAGTAAGTTGGAGAGTTGTCTTTAGAAAGGCCGGTTGATGCATGTGCTGCCTCTGTGACATCTGATTTTAAGTGCTGAGAATGTATATGTACCAGTGAGTGAAGTGGGTGAGTAAAGGAAGGTGGTTCATTGGTGGACTGAAGAGTGCACTGCGGCTATTCAAGAAAGAGATAGTGCTTACAGAGTGTTGCATAGGAATATGACTACTGAGAATCTAGTTGACTTCCAAAGGAAAGATAGCTTTAGTTTGCAGGGTTTTTAAGTCTGTCATAGAGAAATGCATGGAGACAGTTCTGCTTTACAATAGGCAGGGGTACTGAGCTGGGGGATGTATGGTCTATATTGAAGAAGATGACTGGATAAAGCAAGTCCACTCAAATTCCAGTTTTGGTTGTGGGTCAAAAAATGGCCCTAATTGATCAAGTAAAAGCTGACTTGTTGGGGAAGATATCTGCTAAGGTACATATTGGGGTTACTTTGGATGAAGTATAGTGCATTCGGAAAGGATTCAGACCACTTGACTTTGTCCACATTTTCTTACGTTACAGCCCTATTTTAAATTGTTTTTTCCCCTCATAAATCCACACACAAAACCCCATAATAACAAAGCAAAAACAGTTATTAATAATTTTTTTTACAAGTTTATACAAAAAAAAAACGAAACATCACATTTAAATAAGTATTCAGACCCTTTACTCAGTACTTTGTTGAAACACCTTTGGCTGCGATTAGAGCCTCGCGTCTTCTTGGATATGACGCTACAAGCTTGGCACACCTGTATCCCATTGTTCTTTGAAGATCCTCTCAAGCTCTGTCAGGTTGGATGGGGAGCGTCACTGCACAGCTATTTCCAGGTCTCTCCAGAGATGTTCAATTGGGTTCAAGTCTAGGCTCTGGCTGGGCCACTCAATGACATTCAGAGACTTGTCCCGAGGCTAATCCTCCATTGTATTAGCTGTGTGCCTAGGGTTGTTGTCCTGTTGGAAGGTGAAGATTCGTCCCCGTCTGAGGTCCTGAGCGCTCTGGAGCAGGTTTTCACTCTAGTAACTCCCCATCCCACATGCGAGAGCGTAATCATCGACTGACACTAATTAGCATAACGCAACGGACATAAATATTCCTAGAAAATATTCCTATTCATGAAAATCACAAGTGAAATATATTGAGACACAGCTTAGCCTTTTGTTAATCACCCTGTCATCTCAGATTTTCAAAATATACTTTACAGCCAAAGCTAGACAAGCATTTATGTAAGTTTATTGATACCCTAGCATAGCATTTTGCCCAGCTAGCAGCAGGTAACTTGGTCACGGAAATCAGAAAAGCAATCAAGCGGCTGGCTTCCGGTTTGGATGTGCGTTGTGTCAAGAAGCAGTGCGTCTTGGTTGGGTTGTGTTTGGGAGGATGCATGGCTCTCGACCTTCGCCTCTCCTGAGTCCGTACGGGAGTTGCAGCGATGAGACAAGACAGTAACTACTACCAATTGGATACCACAAAATTGGGGAGAAAAGGGGGGTAAAATAATTACAAATAAAAGAGAATCTGTGTTTCAAGTCGGAACCCATCCAACTTTTTCAGGAGCTGGAGCAGTTTTTCCTTGAAGAATGTGCAAAAATCCCAGTGGCTAGATTTGCAGCTGTAATTGCTATAAAGTATTGACTTTGGGGGGATGAATAGTTATGCACACTCAAGTTCTGTTTTTTTGTCTTATTTCTTGTTTGTTTCACAATAAAACATATTTTGCATCTTGTGTGAATCAAATGATACAAACCCTCAAAAAATCTATTTTAATTCCATGTTGAGAGGCAACAAAATAGGAAAAATGCCAAGGGGGGTGAATACTTTTGCAAGACACTGTAGCATTTTCCTGGCATCCGCCAATCACAGATTCGTCCGTCAGAATGCCAGATGGTAAAGCGAGATTCATCACTCCAGATAATGCATTTCACTGCTCCAGAGTCCAATGGTGGCAAGCTTTACACCACTCCAGCCAACGCTTGGCATTGCGCATGGAGTTCTTAGGTTTGTGTGTGGCTGCTCGGCCATGGAAACCCATTTCATGAAGCTCTCGACAAACAGTTCTTGTGCTGACGTTTCTTCCAGAGGCAGTTTGGAACTTGGTAGTCAGTGGTGGAAAAAGTACCCAATTGTCAAAATTGAGTAAAAGTAAAGATGCCTTAATAGAAAATGACTCAAGTAAAAGTGAAAGTCGCCCAGTACAATCCTACTTAAGTACCAAAAGTTAATGTAATTGCTAAAATATACTTAAGTATCAAAAGTAAAAGTATAAATCATTTCAAATTCCTTATATTAATCAAACCATTATGGCCCCATTTTGTTGTTTTTTACATGTATCGAATAGCCAGGGGCACGCTCCAACACTCAGACATAATTGACAAATGAGGCAATTGTTGAGTGAGTCCGCCAGATCAGAGGCAGTAGGGATGACCAGGGATGTTTTCTTGATAAGTGTGTGAATTAGACCATTTTCCTGTCCTGCTAAGCATTTAAGTATTTATTTTTTTGTCTTCTTTTTTTTTTTTACCCCTTTTTCTCCCCAATTTCGTGGTATCCAGTTGATAGTTAGTCTTGTCTCAATGCTGCAACTCACGTACGGACTCGGGAGAGGCAAAGGTCGAGAGCCATGCTTCCTCCAACCAACACAACCCAACCAAGCCGCACTGCTTCTTGATACAATGCCCACTTAACCTGGAAGCCAACCGCACCAATGTATCGGAGGAAACACCATCCATCTGGCGACCGTGTCAGTGTGCACTGCCCCCCGGCCTGCCACAGGAGTCGCTAGAGCGCAATAGGACAAGGACATCCCTGCCGGCCAAACCCTCCCCTAACCCGGACAATGCTGGTCCAATTATGCGACGCCCCATGGGTCTCCCGGTTGCGAACCCAGAATCTCTAGTGGCACAGCTAGCACTTTGATGCAGTGCCTTAGACCACTGCACCACTCGGGAGGCCGAACCAAACAATTTTGACACTGTACGCACTACAGCGCTCACCAGTTCCGTTCTGTGAGCTTGTGTGGCCTACCACTTCGCGGCTAAGCCGATGTTGATCCTAAACGTTTCCACTTCACAATATCAGCACTTACAGTTGACCGGGGCAGCTCTAGCAGGGCAGAAATTTGACAAACTGACTTGTTGGAAAGGTGGCGTCCTATGACAGTACCAGATTGAAAGTCACTGATCTCTTCAGTAAGGCCATTCTACTGCCAATGTTTGTCTATGGAGATTGTATGGCTGAGTGCACGACAAACATGTTTTTTGTTTTGTTTTCTTGAGTAAGGCAGCTCCAAAATGTTCAGTGTTCTGTCACTCATGTTCTGTCACTCACCCCTTGGGTGCTGCCATAGAGTTACCTTAGAAGTGCCCATCCAAGAAGGCTCAAGGTCATTAGCCACAGATAAAATTACGTCAAATCACGTTATATCTACAGTAGCTTTGATTGGACTGAAGCATGATTTGCGCCGCATTCAAAAGAACTGTTAACTCGGAACTGCAAAATCTGACTTTAGTGAGTTGAAGACAACTGGGAACTCGGGAAAAACGAGCTACAACTGAGAAAATAAGTTTTGAACTTTCATCCAACTCGGAATTGTATTATATCCAACTCGGAATTGGGAACATGGGCCTCTTTCTAGAGCTACGACCTGAAGATCACATCATGATTCAACATTTTTTTCCCAGTTCTCATCGGCCATTGGACATAAACATTACACAACAAGTTTGAAGTCGCTAATTCAACAATGAGTCGTTAGGAAGGAATCTGGCTAACTGCAAGTGTTGTAAAGCAATCACTAGCCTGCTACTCAGTGGGGAGGGTGTGTGGTCCAAGTCTGGGGTCTCTTTTCCAAGCTTAAAAGGATAAGCATCCACATGCAACACCATGGGCCAGAAAATGTTGAATACATTGGCTATGCTGTCAATCCAGCCTGACTTTTGCGGTGCTCAAAACAACAGGAAACTCGGAAATGGGACATCTCAGACTTCAGTGAGTTCAAGACAGCTGGGAACTTGAGAAAAAAAATGAGCTCCGACTGGGAAAATACATTTTGAACGGTAATCCAACTTGGAGTTCCAAGTCGGGAACTCAGGCCTCTTTCTATAGATCACTGACGTCATGATTCAACCTTGTTTTTTTTTCGAGTTCCCAGTTGTCTTGAAAGCACCATAAATCCAGAGAACGCCAGACTTCGATGACAAAGTTTGATGCCAAAGTTACACACAAAGGACCGCTGTGCTACCTTCCTGTTCAAGTGAGCACAGCACAACAAGGTGAGTCAAACATGTCTTGTATGCTGCTGCATAAGTTATGTAATATGCCAGGGAGATAGTATTACTTCCTTAGCTACAGTATACATAAGTATATGTTGTGTAGTAATCTGTTAGTAGCCCAAGTTCCTCACCCTAATAATTTGATCTATTTTCACCTACTGTTCTGACTTGGTGGTGCACATGTAGCCTATAATTTGTTTTTGAGAAATGTTATCGAATATTGTAAGAGCTTTCATTGTCTGCTTATATGCCCCCTTTTTTTATCTTACGGTTTTGACCTGGTGTACAGGGAGAACACTAAGTATGGCCCATGTTCTGAATTCTGTCGCTGTACATTTCAAAAGTGCTTCACAAATAGTTATATTGACTGCGTCCTTCCTAGCTCACTCAATGTTTTAATGGAAATTACGGATTGCCTCTTCTCCGCTTGTTGTCCCCTTATGTCATAGTTTGTACATCTCAATAGTCAGTAGAAACCACATTTGTTTAAGCAAGTCAGCCATATCAGCTGTTTTTGTAAAGGCAGTAAATAAGGTTGAATGAACTGTTTCGCCACCAGACAAGGTTCCGCTGATAGCCAGGTGTAGCAGTGGTATAGTGCAATTAATGTATTGTTTAGTGTTGTGCAGTGGCTTTGCTGGCATACATCCCACTTTTTTTTTTACCCCACCAAGATGTACATGCTAAAATTGCCACTGCTTGAGAGAAGGTGCGTAAGAGCTGACACTGCAACCAGTCTGTCAACTCTCTGCAGGTGGTAAATAAATCCCCATAAATGAAGAATTAAGCACGCTACAGAGGCAAACAAAATGAAAAACCTACTCCAAACTTAAAGGCAGGACGCAAACCAAAAGGTGGAGCAAAATGAAAACAGGGGAAATCAGATAAAGGGTTGTTTTTCTAGAAATCAAATTGGGAGAGACAACTAAAGGTGTTAACCCTCCACATCTCTTAAGACAAGTGGAGCACTGGGCCAGTCACTCTTAAATATCACATGGGCCAGCACAGGTGAAACACCTTCCGATTAATGAGATGGACATACCAGCACAGGTGTAACACCTACTGACTAATGAGGTGACACGACATCCAACCTCAAAATATAAATGGAAAAACCAAAGTCTGTAACACCACTGCTGTGGAGGGACCGAGAATGCGTTATTACAGTCCATTGACAGTTGTTTTTTATTATAAATCATATTGTTGTTTTATACTGTCTCATTTGTTTTCAGTGTTTTAGAAGTGTCATTGTACGAGGGAACTGTCATCTACAATTTTGATAGGTCCTTTGATGGTGTTGGAAGAATAAACAGATTCATTTTTAATTCATGAGCCACTGACTGGTTGTGTTTCTGTGTCCCTGTATACAAAAGTGACAGAAGAGAAATGAAATACCTGCTGAAAAACCAAAGCATAAGACAACGTAGACAAAGAGAAAGCGCAAGATATCACCTAGGATCATCTGCAAAGGAAAAAGAAGACATAGTAAAAAAGAGAGTATCAAAGGAACTGTGGATTATAACTACAGCTGGGTCACGACACCAACGTTGTCCCAATCTAACATTTATTGTAAATACCCTGTGGCAATGAATCCTATAGCTTCTCTATAGGAGTGTGTCCAGGACTGCTGATCTAGGATCAGGTCCCCCCCTGTCCATATCATTTTATTCAATATGATCTAAAAGGCAAGTGATCCTATATCAACACTCTTACTCTGAGAGTCTTTGTGAAAACAGGCCCTGGTATCCATTATACCTTCTTTATCATAACACTGTAGATGCCTATGTGTCCGTAGAAGTGTGTCCCCTGGAGAAGTAGCACAGGGTGACCCGGCTGAGAGACAGACACAGCACAAAGAACCCCAGGTACTCCACCCTCCCACAGCAGTACAGCACAGAGGAGGACAGGAAGATCGTCTGCAGAAAACTACATACAAAGTCAACTTGAACTCGAGTTTTATCACTCACTCCAAAAAATAACCTCTGACACTTACATTATGAAACACTAATTTCCTAGCCACACATGCATAGAGCTGGCAATAAACGTCCATGAACAACATGGCATGGCTTAGGATGGCTTTCACACATACAGTATGTAAAATCACACATCACACATGCACACACCCCTCCTGGGAATAAGCAACAGGCTTCTACTGCTGTAAAAAGTTGACCCGCTAGACTCAGGGATTACTGTCTGGTATGCTCCAGAGTAAAAGGTGGCTGGATATCAGAGAGTGAGAGAAATTGAGCTGAAGTGAAAATTGTTTCTATGGACAGCACTTTGGCAACACTGATTTGATCTCCTGCATGATGTTCGCCTGGATCCAAACTGAGTTGCTCAGTTTCAGCTAGAATAATGTATCTTATTGTGATCATGCAGAAAGACCTCACCGGTCCCTTCTTCCTCTTGTAGGCGGTTAAGAAAAACATCTGAGCAGCGAACTTGCCCCACTCCTCCAGTTCAGAGGCTCAACTTTTAGCATTGCATGGTGATTCTAAAAAAAATGGATACTACTACCCACTGGGCACACATTGGTTGAATCAATGTTGTTTCCGCGTCATTTCAATTAAATTAAGTTGAACCAATATGGAATAGACGTTGAATTGACATCTGTGCCCAGTGGGTAGAATCACACTTTGATGCAAGTAGGTCTTACTTTTGATCTCTCTTTCTCTTGAAATGCATTTTCTTACAGTACACGTACCCCCGAGACACACCCACAGAGAGGTTGGAGCACAGGGTCAACCACAGCGCAGCACCCCTGGAGCAGATAAGGGTTGGGGTTGAGTGCCTTTCTCAAGGGCACAACGACAGGAGATGGCATTTAGAGCCCCATTTAAACCTGGTGCTAACATGTCCTTAATCATGTACACATTCTGATTGTACCCACTTTTCTAGACAGGTTTAGACGATTAAAAGATGCATTGTGATCTGATCTTCCTGACCACCTCCGAATGTAGTCAGGCACATTGTGTGTAGACGGAGCTGAACAGTGAAACCATTTAAATAATCATTATCCAGCCCTCGTAAATCATTGACAGGAGGCACCATTTTCTCAGGCCATCAATATGTGTCTTTAAATAAATACATATTATTTTGAAAGAATATTTCTGAAATAATTTGCATACAGGGAGGGATCAGGAAATCTGGTCAAAATGCAGACACAATGTAGATACATGTGAACAAGATCAGGACAACGGATGCATTGTAGCACCAAATGGGGCTAATGATTTGATCCGTATTATAGTAACGCTGTAGACAATCTCCAGGGCAGAATTCTTCTCCTAGGAGTCACAGTGAGGCCAAATCGTCCAGGGAGGAAGGGACAGGTCTGTACACACACTCAGTGAATTTACGGGACAGGTGTCTGGTCTCCCTCTCATGAAACTCATGATGCATCATGTTCTCAAACAGCTAGAGGAAGAATACAACAATTGGCCAACACGTAATGGAAGGATGTAGCACATTATCATAAACACATATGGCGGAACAATGTATTTTCTTCTGATGTCTAACATGAACAAAATATTACATTAAAGATCAGATGGCTTAATTTGTAAACAACAAACTGTTGATCTGTTCTCCAGTAGGTCTACATAGAGTAGTGGGCCGAACAACCATACAACATTACTCCATATCAGACATGTTCCTTACCCTGATTTTGCCAAACTTGGCAGACAGTTATATAGGCGTCAGGCCCTGGTTGTTGTCCAAGTCCTCCAGCCTCCACCTGGGGAGCAGGCGAGCAGCAGTGGTGAGGTGATGTAGTCGTACATGGAGGTGATGAAGTCCATGTTCTCTGGTGTGTTATCAGTTGACACCACCACCAGGGCATGCAGCACCATGTTACCCAGGGAGTCCCTCTCTCTCACATCCACCCAATGGTAGGAGTTCTCCAGCAGGAAGTCATCTACCTCAGACTGGTTGGTGCAAACAGTCGGCTCACCTGGAAACACATTTCCCTCACTTTAATGTATTTTCCATCACTCTACCCACCACAACAGTGACAATTGTATTTTCTGGATATGCAAACACACTTTCTGTAAGGTTTCACAAAACACTTTCATACAATTCCCTAAATCATAAACAAGGGAATTATTATTCTCTCAGAGGAATGACTAGAGGTCTGACAAGCAGGAAAGTCTGTTGCAAACCTACCAGAGGAGGGCACTGTTCAAGGCTCAGTGATACTGACACACTCACCAAACTACAGTAGAAGCTGAGTAGATCATGAGGCTGGAAGAATTTCCCACAGGCTTCGGCATAGACTTCTGCTCCTTCCTTGATCAATAGCTGAACAGAATAGGCGCTCCTTCTCTCAATGGCAATATGAAGGGCTGTTTGCCCTGAATGATACAGAGAAAGAAAGGATAGACAGTCAGAAAATGCATGGCCTTACACATAAACTAACATGACTGTATTTTTATATTACATTGGTTGAGGGCTGTGTACATAAAACTGAGTTGTCAGAAGCATGGTGTAGAATAGATGAACAACATCAAGTAATGATAATTCTGGTTATATGAAAGTTCACCTTTGTAATAGCTGTCGGTGTATGCTACATTTATAAATTATTTGATGTCCCCCATCTTCTCTGAGATGTCAAGGAGAAATGTAATTGCGTTATTTCGGCTGTCTCTCAGATTCAGTAGAGCCTTCAGCAGGGTGTTTTTACCATACGATTGATCTAGGAGAGCCGGAGGTGAAAGAATGGAGTATAAAAGAATACACAGACTAAAAATATTATCCATTTACGTTCATTTTTTTTGTCATTTAGCAGGCGCTGTTATCCAGAGCGATTTACAGGAGCAATTAAGGTTAAGTGCCTTGCTCAGGGGCACTCCGGCAGATTGTTCACCTAGTCTGTCCAGGGATTCGAACCAGCGAACCTTCAGTTACTGGCCCAACACTCTTAACCACTAGGCTACCTGCGTTACATTACAGGGCCCTTATAACTGTGTAATCACAGTGTAACAAATATTGTAATAACTCATTCTTACATTGTACTTACAATGTACTTGGGTTAGGGATAGGGTTAAGGCTAAGGTTACAGCTATAAGTACAATTTATAACCAGTCTAGGGTTAGGGTTGAGGTTAGAGTTGAACTGGGATGTGGACATGAAGATAGGGTTAGGGTAATGGCTAGGGTTAAGGCTATAGTGTACCTGGGGTGTGGACATGAAGCGGTAAAGTACTAATGTACAATGGTATCCTAAAAGGCAAACATTATACAATACTACAGAATATAATACACAGTCTGCCTAACACTCAGTGTTGGAGAGCTTCTTCATGGACTGATGCAGGTACTGAACCAGACCCTCAAGCTTCATGACATTCCCAGTGGACACAGCCTCAAACAGCGCCCCCTCCTCATTGTTCTCCTCCAAACCTTTTATTTTCCTACAAAGAAACATGTTAGACTTTAGTATTGGGAAAGCATTTATTTTTCAATTAGAAAACAAAATACACATGGTCTTGTCCAAAAGAGCTTTAAAACAAAAGGCCTTATTCTAATGATATCGTAAATGAGCTTCTGATTAATAAATCCTTCCCCCTGAGGAAGACAGGTGTGTCCTCTCAAACAGTGTTAAAACTGTTATTATTGTTACTACAATATGGCTATAAACACCAATTGTCCCCATTCAGCACAGTATGTGTTATTATGTTCAGTGAACGGCAAGTCTCACTTGTCAAAGTTGAGATTGAATCTTATCTTTGGTATGGCCTTCTCCAGTTCCTCCTGTTAGTCTGAGTCCATGGTGGTCAGGCTTCTTCACCTGTCTGCTCTGTGCCCTCTCATCATTCTTCCTGTCGACTGTCTCCAGAGAGAAGGTAGGGTACTCTAGGTCCATTGCCTTGCTCATAATGACTCCTCACACCGATGGTCTGGAAGAGACGATACAATGATAACACTTCACATTCATGTAAATACAGTGTGTTCAGTATTGTCACGCCCTGGTCTTAGTATTTTGTGTTTTCTATATTTATTTGGTCAGGCCAGGGTGTGACATGGGTTTATTTTGTGTTGTGTTTATGTATGGGGATTTTTCGTAGGTTTTGGGATTGTGGCTTAGTGGGGTGTTCTAGCAAGGTCTATGGTTGCCTGAGGCGGTTCTCAATCAGAGGCAGGTGATTCTCGTTGTCTCTGATTGGGAACCATATTTAGGCAGCCATATTCTTTGAGTGTTTCGTGGGTGATTGTTCCTGTCTCTGTGTTAGTTTGCACCAGTTTAGGCTGTTTCAGTTTTCACGTTACGTTTATTGTTTTTGTATTGTTCGTGTTTCGTCTTCATTAAAGATGTATCGAACTAACCACGCTGCATTTTGGTCCGACTCTCCTTCGACGGAAGAAAACCGTAACAAGTATGTTATAAATCCCCTGAGAGGATTTACCAAATCTAATTGAATTACATTGTAATGCAGTAAGGGACTGCATTCATGGTTCTCTTCCTAAGTTTTGACCTGGTCAAATATTGTTTGGTCATACACATTTTAATAACTTGACATTGAATTTACATATGACCAAAAATGATTTCTTACATTTATCTAAAAGGTGCCGTAAAATGTTCATAGATCCTCTGAAACATGGTAGGAGAGTTGACCTCTGAATACACCAGCTTTAAGATATGTGATGTTTCACCCCCAGATGGCTAACAAAGCTGGTTATTTATTAGTACTTCCCCATTACAACTGTAATAGAAAACTTTAACCAGGCCTTAAACCCATTCTTTTACTCAAATGACAGAAAAAATATTCCCAGTTCAGTTTAAAATTAGGACAGCATTTACTGAGACACATGGTTAATAATCTCGTACATCTCCAAATTAAACTGATCAGAATTAATAATTACTATGGGGATTTAAATGATTTCTCCCTGTTACATCTGTCGTTAGATGAATGAGACCAAAGCGCAGTGTGGAAAGTGTTCATCTTCATGGTATCTACTGGTAGCCTACGCAGTAGTTTCTCTCAGTGATCTCATGCACAACATGTTGACTGAAGTGAATGTTTACAGTTTTAAAAACTCTCCTACATTTCAGTAAAAGCAATAGAAGAACTGAAAGCTTCTCACATAAACAAAACAAATGAAAGCCATCATCAACACATACTTATGGTCCAATCATTCAAACAAGGACATAAAACCATCTGGAATCTAACATACAGATAACTGTGTACTTATACACAGTATAAAGAGCATTTCACTGAGTGGTTTGTTGGATCACATTTTCTCTTATGTCTCTGTCCATCATATCATCTTTATATTAAATAAAGGTCTTAAATCCACAACCACAAGACAATTCAACCTCTACAAGCAGAGGGTGTATGAATCTTACTCACTACTCTTACTCACTACAACTGTGAGTAGTAGTGAGATTCATACACACACGCAGGGAGTATCAGAGAGTATAAGAGTACATTACCACCAGAGAGAGCTCTGCTCTGAGAGCTTAAAAGGCTACATGGCTGACCCTTGGGGTTATTGACCCGGCCTCTGTAGCACAGCTGTGACAGCAATGATAGTGACCAGGAGATGCACAAAGGATCTTAGCTAATTGTTATGAAAGTTGACAAATAACAGATTTATTGTAAAGGTATGTTGTCAACATTATATTCAAAAGTAAATGGACATCAGCTTAGCCATTGGCTCTTGTTTATGCATAAGCAACATATGTATACATACTGTATCCCTATTGATAAAAACATAGAATACCACATCCCCTTGGGTTGTGCCGTGGCGGAGATCTTTGTGGGCTATACTCGGCCTTGTCTCAGGATAGTAAGTTGGTGGTTGAAGATATCCCTTCAGTGGTGTGGGGGCTGTGCTTTGGCAAAGTGGGTGGGGTTATATCCTTCCTGTTTGGCACTGTCCGGCGGTGTCATCAGATGGGGCCACAGTGTCTCCTGACCCCTCCTGTCTCAGCCTCCAGTATTTATGCTGCAGTAGTTTATGTGTCGGGGTCAGTTTGTTTTATCTGAAGTACTTCTCCTGTCCTATCCAGTGTCCTGTGTGAATTTAAGTATGCGCTCTCTCTAATTCTCTCTTTCTTTCTCTCTCTCGGAGGACCTGAGCCCTAGGACCATGCCTCAGGACTACCTGACATGATGACTCCTTGCTGTCCCCAGTCCACCTGGCCGTGCTGCTGCTCCAGTTTCAACTGTTCTGTTCTTATTATTTGACCATGCTGGTCATTTATGAATATTTGAACATCTTGGCCATGTTCTGTTATAATCTCCACCCGGCACAGCCAGAAGAGGACTGGCCACCCCACATAGCCTGGTTCCTCTCTAGGTTTCTTCCTAGGTGTTGGCCTTTCTAGGGAGTTTTTCCTAGCCACCGTGCTTCTACACCTGCATTGCTTGCTGTTTGGGGTTTTAGGCTGGGTTTCTGTACAGCACTTTGAGATATCAGCTGATGTACGAAGGGATATATAAATACATTTGATTTGATTTGATAGTTGATAAGGTGTTGGACCAACATTGTTAGTAAATCCTCAAAGTTGGATGGCAAGGAAAAATGAGCTAATTCAGCATTTCACAATCTCTGCTTCAAAAGTTAATTTCAGTGTCCTGATTTGCCCCTTGTTGTACAACATTATGTTGCAAATACTTAGCCAAAATATCATCCCCTTCTCATTACTTCACACATTTAGTAGCCTACAACATTTTGCACAACTGACCAGAGGTTTTCTAATGTCCCTATAAGACCTAATGGTACTGTCTAGTTAGTTAGAGGCACAGGCATCTATCTTCTTGAATACTTTGTATACGTCAAAACAATGTAATAACACAAAAGTAGATGATTAATCTACACTGAACCAAAAAATATAAACGCAACATGAAAGTAAAAGTGTTTCATGAACTGAAATAAAAGATCCCAGAAAAGTTCCATATGCACAAAAAGCTTATTTCTCTGTTTTACATCCCAGTTAGTGAGCATTTCTTCTTTGAAAAAATAATCCATCCACCTGTTAGGTGTTGCATATCAAGAAGCTGATTAAACAGTATGATCATTGCACAGATGCACCTTGTGCTGGGGACAATAAAAGGCCACTCTAAAATGTGCCACAAGTTTTGAGGGAGCGTGCAATTGACATACTGACTGCAGGAATGTCCACCAGAACTGTTGCCAGAGAATGTAATGTTCATTTCTCTACCATAAGCCGGCTCCTACGTCGTTTTAAAGAATTTGGCAGTACGTCCAACTGGTCTCACAACCGCAGACCACATGTAACCCCACCAACCCAGGACCTCCACATCCGGCTTCTTCACCTGCGCGATCGTCTGAGACCAAAATTTCTGCACAATCTGTCAGAAACTGTCTAAGGGAAGCTCGTCTGTATGCTCGTTCTCCTCACCAGGGTCTTGACCTGACTGCAGTTCAGCATAGACTTCAGTGGGAAAACGCTCACCTTCAATGGCCACTGACACGCTGGAGAAGCGTGCCCTTCACGGATGAATCCTCGTTTCAACTGTACTGGACAGATGGCAGACAGCATGTATGGCGTCGTGTGGATGAGAGGTTTTCTGATGAGAACCTCATGATGGTGGTGGGGTTAGGGTATGGGCAGGCATAAGCTACGGACAACGAACACAATTTCATTTTATTGATGGCAATTATAATGCACAAAGACACCATGATGAGATACTGAGATTCATTGTCATGCCATTCATCCACCGCCATCATATCATGTTTCAGCAAGATAATGCACAGTCCCGTGTCGCAAGGATCTGTACACAATTCCTGTAAGCGGAAAATGTCCCAGTTCTTCCATGGCCTGCATACTGTACGCACCAGACATGTCAACCATTGAGGATGCGCTGGATCAACGTGTACAACAGCGTGTTCCAGTTCCCGCCAATATCCACCAACATGTTGGTAAATGTTGGTCACACCAGATACAGACTGGTTTTCTGATCCACGGCCCTACCTTTTTTTAAAGGTATCTGTGACCAACAGCTGCATATCTGTATTCCCAGTCATGTGAAATCCACAGATTTCCATTGACTAATTTTCTTATATGAACTGTACCTCGGTAAAAAAAAAATGAAATTGCATGTTGCATTTATATTTTTGTTCAGTGTAATTATACAGTGGCGGCAGTGTAGCCTAGTGGTTAGGGCATTGGACTAGTAACCGAAAGGTTGCAAGATCGAATCCTGGAGTTGACAAGGTACAAAATCTGTCGTTCTGCCCCTCAACAAGGCAGTTAACCCACTGTTCCTAGCCCGTCATTGAAAATAAGAGTTTGTTCTTAACTGACTTGCCTAGTTAAATAAAGGTAAAAAAAATACATATTATCAGATGATTCTTTACTTACTTATTGTTTTGAATGTCTCATCACAGGGGGTTTACTTCATCTTTCATATGACATATAACATTCAGTTCTTCTTTCTTTCAGAACCACTTTGCAGAGCTTCCCGAGAGTCTGCCTTTTCTCAGATCTACCAACATGCTTTGTTGTTGGTGAGTCTGTTCCTGTGACTAATATTGTGGTCAGAAAACCTCTGCTGATAAGAATAGACTGATATATAGTTAGAGACATCAACAAGATTTAGGATTTATTTACATGCCATTATAACATAACAATTGAATCATTAAGTAAAAACAGTTGTAATCATTATCAATACTAAAATCTTACCTAAGTAATTATTACTAATAACACTGATATGTAAGCTAGCAGTAGCAGAACAATGTTTTAGTTGAAATTTCAAGTGCACTAATGCAAACATTAATAAAGTACTTTTTTTTTACTGTAGTTAACTATACATTACCAATTACCACTTACTATAGGCCTAATTGAACTTTTAGTTCATACTATAAATGTGAGACATCATCTTGATTGGAGATTGCACTATGAATTTCCAATAGTATTCATTAATAAACATGTCTGAGGATATCACTGGAATGTAAAATAAGCATGATGTTTATTGTAATAGTCTCTGTTAGCCATTCAGAAAAAATACAATTCAAGTATTCATATATGCAAGTAAACAAATAGTCCCTCTGTGTGAATCATAACTCACATTCTGTCATGAAAGACTATCGCCACACCCACAGCTGAGTCCACATCCTGTCCATATTCCACAGGCAGAGGAAACGCCCTTTCTGCTTCCTGTCTGAGTACTGCGTTACGGGATAAGGCACTCCCACTGCCCTTGATCCTTTGCACTCCGGCCTCCAGCAGGAAGACCGGGTGCATCATGGAGGTGATATTGTCCAGAACACCACGGCACACCGCTCTGGTCATGTGGCCCAGGGAGAGGTTGGAAGGGTGTATGTTGGACACCTGACCCAGGCTGAGCGGGTCATGTCTTTCCCCCAGGATGGTAGGACTAACCCTCAGGTCACTACTGTCCACTCCAAGGGCACATCTGATCAGCTTCTCATACAAGCTGGAGTCGCTCACTTCCACCTCTATTAGGTAAAAAGATGAAATAGGTGTAATGACTAAGTAGCTCTCATGGACTTAACATGCCTTCTGCAAGTGACACAAACGTACAGGGTTTGTGACTAAGTCAATGACAGTAGGTTAAAGTTGATGGATTAATTTACCTAGCTCGTTCATCCAGCCACTCAGCATGCCTACAAGAGTGGCCATCACGTTCCCTCCGTTGAGTGATGCTGCCACCGCCAAGTAGGAGCCATCAAAGTAAGGGAAGTAGGAGATGGAAGAGGTGGGATCAGGGATATTTGGCGGAGTGAAGTCAAGTGGCATGGCATAGGTCAGCTGGGCTGAGGTGCTTATATTGAGAACTGCAAAGAGGCACAGAAACAGTTACCTTATTATAATCAATGATAAAGTTTAATTTCAAAAGCAATAGCTTAATCAATCCCTAGTTCCTATCATTAGCATTTAGGCACTCCAGTAGATCTGAAAGATGAATAGGTGTAAGCACCGAATTCTGAATTTCCCACCTAGCCTATTGGAAAGTTTAAAATCGAGCTGTTACAATATATAGTTTACACCTATTCGATCCTCATTCAGCAATAATATTGACATTCAAAGGTCAAACTGCCCCTCTTCACCAAACTTCACCTGCTTCCGTCCTGTCAGTCATGCTGGAGTAGACAGAACACTGGAAGTCCCCCAGGGCTGCCCCTACAGGTGTGCTGGCAGGGACGCCATGCCACTCACAGCACGTCTGACCAGCCATGCAGCCAGACGGCACACACTCAGGTAGCAGGTGCACAGGAAAGCCAGCATCCTTCAGACTAGAGCATGCACACACAAACACACACACACACACACACACACACACACACACAAGATACAGGTAACTGCCAAAATAACGGAAACACTTGAGTTGTGGTTATTGAGTTGATTAAAGTCCCTATGCAGATGTTTTTATCTCAATATCAAATAATTTCTAGGTAACAATAAATAATGTCCTGTGATTGTTTTCGATCAAAATGGTCAAACAGAAAGCAAGAGCAATTTTCTCAAGCAAGAATTTTGCTAGGACTGTCTGGGAGTGGTCTGAGTGGGGAGGGGAAACTGAAAACTAGCTGCTATTGGCAGAGAGGTTTAGAAAAGTCTTTCTTTTTGTTCTATTGACTAATTTATCGCATGGTGATATCACCAGGCAGGCCAAAACTCCATCCCACCACAGGCTGTCTTTTAAAACAGCTTACACTAAAAGGGCATTATCATAATTTTCACAATTTCACAGTATTCTTCCAACACCATAGTGTGGAAGTATATACAAAACACAGAAAAATCTAGATTTTGATTGCACTGGGCCTTTAAGCAATTAACATCCCATCATGGAGCAGCGGTCTAAGGCCCTGTATCTCAGTGTTCGAGACGTCGCTACAGACCCTGGTTCGATTCCAGGCTGTATCACAACCGGACGTGGTTGGGAGTCCCATAGGGCGGCCATCCACAGGGCATGAGTGGTCACTGAATGGTTTGATGAACATGAAAACGATGTAAACCCAATTGAACACTTATGGGAGATTCTGGAGCGGCACCTAAGACAAGGATTTCCACCACCATCTACAAAACAGCAAATGATGGATTTGTCGTAGAAGAATGGTGTCCTCTCCAATAGAGTTCCATGCCAAGGTGCATTGAAGCTGTTCTGGGTCGTGGTGGCCCAATGCCCTATTAAGACACTTTATGCTTGTGTTTCCTCTATTTTGGCAGTTACCTGTACATGTTAGCTAACACACAACACAACACAACACATGCATTCATATTATGTTCAGTATGTAGTATGTTAGTAATAACATATTTTGTACTAAAAAGCAAACAATTGGTGCTAGAAGAGGAAGAAGGCCAGGATATTGTGTTCACATGTCTATGTTCCACTGGTTAGTGGCAGTGTTGAAGTAGCCCCAGCTGGCTGCATTCTGGCCAGTCATGACACAGCTCTCCAAGCCACACAGCATGGACACCACATAGTCATGGATGGTTCCTGCCACCATGAAGTCAGACAGGAACCCCGGCCTGCATTCAAACACAGTGAAAAGAATAATGACAAGCTTTCTGAATCTATTAGTCTATAGAGTAAACTCCTGATAAGTGCACATAGGATAAGTGTAAACTGGGTGTAATAGACATACACTTATCCTACATGTGTACTTATCAGGAGTCGACTGGCTGTATATGAAGTAAACCTATTCCTCAAAATCAGCCAAGTCATGTAGGCATAATATTATAGGCCTATGTACCTGTATTTCATGTACCAGAAGATAGTGGCACAACCAAAGCCTGTGGCTATGCTGAGATGTGAGTCTGGGTTTGGAAGAGTAGACAGGAAATCACTGTTGCAGCGCCCATCCTGCCAGGTGATTAGATGACTGGTGTCTCTAGGGCTGAAGAGGTGGCGGCTGTCTCCACCTGACCAATTACAGCCTGAGGGTAGACAGTGATGGTACAGGACTTATTTGAAAAAAGTGTTGGGATTTCTACATAAAAATGTATACCACATAATAGTGGGTGACACACTTTATGATTTTACCTGTTTGTGCTTTCCAGAATACAACCCCATGCATTTGTCCAGACACCCCAATTCTACTGACATTCTGGAGCTTGTCTATGGGCAGAGAGGCAATGCACTCATTCAGAGTCGTTATGATTTGTACAGAGTCCTGCTCTTTGGCCTGCAAAGGAAAACCAATAATATAATATATAGTTAAGAAGAGGTCTATAAATCAACAAGATTACGACCAATTTGAGATAAAATGCACACCAGCTTGAAAGGCTTAAAAGGCTGTACATTTGAAAGAGTGAAAGCTCATTATGTGCGGTGATTCAGAGAGAGGTGCCTGTCACCTGTCACATACATGCGTTTCGTCGCTGACGATATATGCCTTGGTTGGCAAAGAGAAGCTATCCGTTACTGTTTTTGAGTTAATATCAAGTAACACGACCTTGATTGAAGTAGTTCCTACGTCTATGCCGAGTACATATTTCGCCATGGTTGCTCCCCGGATAGCATTAGGCTCCTTAGCCAATTAATAACTGTACGTTTTATCCAGAGCGCAGTGTTTATAAACAGTGCTCTACTATTTTGATCTCAGGCAGTCACCGTAGAGACCAAAGTTCATTACAAAGGTCATAGGTCACAACAAATACATCTTAAAAATATCACAAAATGTGAAGGTCATTTAATAAAATAAAATATTTTGGTGATTAAAAGTAGATAACTGAACACATTCATCCACTGACTTCATAAAAAGCGAGCAGTTGATACAAAAACAAATGTCCCAGAATGCATTTAACAAGAAAATGGCCGATTCAGAATGACGGGTCGCATCTGCTGTGCAAGCTAGGTTGAATTAGCTTTATTTCTGTAATTACATTCCAGCAGCGAAGCCGTTAGTAAATACATTCTGTAGGAATATTACGTGTCACAAACGATGTCCATTTGATGTGTTTGTGAAGTAAACGAAGCACTGTATATTATTTTTTCATTCGGTGAGTTACCAGCTAGCTACAGTCCAGATGTCAATTTAGCTAGCACTTTCGTTCATATCAAAATAGGCTAGATTGACAAATGATTCACAATTTGTTCAAGATCATGAAAGTATTAGGCAACATGTAATCAATAATGCATTTTTTTTTGCAGCAGCAGCTTTTATCGTTGACAATCAAACCAAGTGCAGACATGTCCTCAGTCATCGTAGCAAAACGAGAGGGACCACAGTTCATCAGCGAGGTCGCTGTGAGGGGCAACGCCGCCATGCTGGACTACTGTCGGACGTCTGTGTCGGCTCTGTCCGGGGCAACAGCGGGCATCCTTGGGCTCACAGGACTGTACGGATTTGTCTTCTATTTCCTCGCCTCGTTTCTACTCTCCCTTCTTCTAATCCTCAAGGCTAGTCGCAGGTGGAACAAGTGCTTCAAGTCTCGGAGGATGCTCTTCACAGGAGGGCTCGTTGGAGGTCTTTTTACCTACGTCCTGTTCTGGACCTTCCTCTACGGAATGGTGCATGTGTACTAATATAGTTGACCAGAATGATTTTTTGTTTTAACCCTAATGTCAGGGAAATGAATATTAACTGCCCACACACTAATTGTAGATATAGGTGATTGATGAAATATGTTAGATTAACTGTTTATATTTGATTTGATTTAGATTAACTGTTTATACAGCTATGTGAAGTACACTATATATACAAAAGAATGTGGACACCCCTTCAAATTAGTGTATTTGGCAATTTCAGCCACACCTGTTGCTGACAGGTATACAACTGAGCACACAGCCATGGAATCTCCATAGACAAACAGCAGTAGAATAGCCTTACTGAAGAGCTCTGTGACTTTAAATGTAGCTCTGTCATAGGATGCCTCCTTTCCAACAAGTCAGTTTGTCAAATTTCTGCCCTGCTAGAGCTGCCCCGGTCAACTGTAAGTGCTGTTTTTGTGATGTGGAAACGTCTAGGAGCAACAACCGCTCAGCTGTGAAGTGGTAGACCACACAAGCTCACAGAACGGGACCGTCGAGTGCTGTAACATGTAAAAATCGGCTGCCCTCAGTTGCAACACTCACTACAGAGTTCCAGACTGCCTCCGGAAGCAACATCGGCACGAACTGTTTGTCGGGAGCTTCATGAAATGGGTTTCCATGGCCGAGCAGCTGCACACAAGCATAGTGCCAACTATAAAGTTTGGTGGAGGAGTAATAATAGTCTGGGGGGATTTGGGCTAGGCCCCTTAGTTCCAGTGAAGGGAAATCTTAACGATTCTGTGCTTTGAACTTTGTGGCAACAGTTTGGGAAAGGCCCTTTCCTGTTTCAGCTTGACAATGCCCCCTGTGCACGGTCCAAACAGAAATGGTTTGTTGAGATTGGTGTGGATTGAATTTGACTGCCCTGCACAGAGCCCTGACCTCAACCAAATCAAACACCTTTGGGATGAATTGGAATGCCGACTGCGAGTCAGATCTAATCACCCGACATCGATGCCTGACCTTACTAATGCTCTTGTGGCTGAATGGAAGCAGGTCCCCACAGCAATGTTCCAACGTCTAGTGGAAAGCCTTCCCAGAAGAGTGGAGACTGTTATAGAAGCGAAGGGGGGGGGACCAACTCCATATTAATGCCCATGTTTTTGAAATGAGATGTTGGACAAGCAAGTGTCCACATAAGTTTGGTCATGTAGTGTATAAGTCAGCAACTCTATTTGTATACTAATAAAATATTTATCTCATGCACTGAACTGCTGCAGTATGTTATTGTTTCTCTGCTCTATTGCATCTATAGGATAACTGAATTTTCCAAGTTCTCATCTAGCAGTTGAAATGTTTTATAATAAGCATATCTAGGTTATAAACATGGTGATAAATAGTAGGCTACAGGGTGATGGGCCTGATACTAAATATTTTTATGGCGATTGCCCATAAAAATGCATTACCAATACAAAAATGTTTTGAATATCAAGCCAATACATTACAAACCACTCCTTTAGTCACAGGACATTTATATTTTATTTGACC
This sequence comes from Oncorhynchus tshawytscha, assembly GCF_018296145.1. Taxonomy (NCBI): domain Eukaryota; kingdom Metazoa; phylum Chordata; class Actinopteri; order Salmoniformes; family Salmonidae; genus Oncorhynchus; species Oncorhynchus tshawytscha. The sequence goes on along the minus strand of NC_056437.1, from coordinate 35,447,463 downwards.
TTTATTTTAACAGGGAAGACATTTTGAGATCTAGGTCTCTTTTTCAAATGCGCCCTGTATAGTACAACATAGATATGCACTAATATATATATATATATATATATATATTTTTTTTTTAAATACAAAAACAGTCATGGGAAGCACAAAAAAAAAACATCACAAATCACTCATAAAAACAGTTACATTCCTTCACAAATAAGTCCCCAGTCAATACATGATGGAAATTACAAGTAATCACATTAAATGCAAAGTATTTATGATAGACAACCTCACACCCAGTGTATTTTCCAATGACGTGAGAAAGCAATTGTAGGCCTAATCTCACGATATGTGGAATTCCATAATATGACTCACAAGGATTTAATTATACTACAAGCTGTCTCTTTAGGTGTGAAGGAACACCACAGTATGATTGCATGATGCATTATGCTTCCATCTTAAACAAATATAATACCACAGAAATGCAATAGTGCTTTTTCTCTTTGATAAATATCTCGCTACGTAGAGCGTCTGCATTGTCATTGCGCCAGTAAAGTGTAAGGCGAGGAGAGCATTGCCATTTCTCTTTGCTAGCCTATCACTCACCATCATTTCCAATCAGCACACACATCACTCTTGAGACATTGGAAAACCAAAGCCAAGTGTCAGCATCAGCAACCTCCGCTGGTAGAGAAGAAGGAGGGTGGGCATCAGGATCACCACCTCACCCACCCTCGTTTCCCTTTCCACCTGCTAGAGGACCCAGTCTAGCCGTCTTGACGATAGCAGCACCTCTTTCTTTGTCTCACGTCTTCCTTGAAAAACAAGTCTTCTGACCTCAATCGGCCAACCTGTGTTAATAAAGGGTAAATAAAAATGTGTCTCACTCTGAATTAATTGGTTAGTGTCGTGGTCGTGGAGGGTGAGTATTATACCGTTGCCCCACAGTTCGCGGAGAGAGAATATGAACCTCCTTTTTCTCCCCAGTTTTAAGGTCCTGTTTCTCTGTGTCCTGAGTGGCGGGCTCTGGTTTCTCCTCTTTTTTCGTAGAGAGTGTGGTGAGCTCATGTTGTTCCCCAGCATGTGTCCTGTGTTTTCTTGTGTCTCGGTTCACCACTGTCTTCGCACTCTCTTTGTGCTTCTTAATCCGTTCTTTCCTGTTAAAGGGATGTTTTACAGAGCAAGCAATCCCAGACTTCAAATACATACTTTAATTGATTAAAATACAAAGTGTAAATTCTGTATTTAATAGTAATACCATGTCATGGTGTCTTACTTGAGAATCTCAAATTTCCTGTCTCGGAAGTAGGAACTCGTGCTCATCATGTAGATGAATATCATATCGCACACAAATTTTCCCTGAAACGAAAAACAAACACAAAGCCCAGGTTTAGGTCAAGATATACAATAGATCACAGTAATCAGTATGATATAAATAAATAAATAAAAAAACATAAGGCTTGAGGTAACTTCTTAGGCCATAGCAAAAACAAAAAAACACTAAGTGTCCTGTGAATGTAAACAGCAGACTTCAAAGAGCTGTCTTCTCTGATAAATAATATGACTAAAATAGGGCACTAAAATCTTATGCAAGGGGGCAGAGGGTTTCTGAATCCCAAATTAACCCCTATACACCCAAGGTACTCCTGTAGGTCTGACAGAATTTGATAGGCAAAAGAAAATGTAGTCATCTTGCCAGTGTTGGGGAAGCTACTCTGAAAGTATATTTTAACAACATAATAAACTACCAATTACTTCACACTGGATGAAGTTAAGATACAATAAAGCTACTTAAGAAATAAAGCCCTTAATAAAGCCCTTAAGATAAATATAGTTTACTTAACTAAGTTAATTTTTAAAAGTAGTTCACTTCATCCAAACTACTAGGTGAAAAATGTTCATATAAATCTTACATTTCATAGACCACAAATTGCAAGAACAGATCACTTTGTTAACATGTGTTATTTAGCCTATTAAACAAAAAAACATGTCTCAAGTGAGAATTAGGCAGGACTAATGCCAAAAACGAGAGGAAATGATTCCCTACTTCACCCATTTTTTTGGTGTGTAGTTCCAATAACAAAAGTAATTAACTACTGAAAACACTACTTAGATTTGAATTTAGTCAGAGAGGAAAAGGCGAAGCGATTCGTTTTACTCGGCCCAAAATCTGTCAACATTTTTTTTATGGAAGTCAGTGTCGAATTTGGTCAACAAAATAAATGTATTGCTGATTTGTTACGTGGGGCTCATTTGATTGAATATAAGTTTCGTAATGGTTAGGTTGTTACGAATGCACTAATATAAGTGAAGGCAGGCACATGGCATTTCGGCAACTTTGATAAAACGACTATATCGGAGTTGTGCCTGTTATAGAAATACATCATGGATATAACCCATTTCAGCATGGACATTGCTATTGAGGCCTTCCACCATTTTAAAGTAGACAACTGGGTGGCGATTGCTATGAGTTGGGAGCGAGCAGCCAATGAAGAAGAAAATTGACTACTTTAAAATGGAGCTTCAATGGCGCTGCCCATGCTGTCACGCTATAATTGCACAGATACAAAGATGAGTCCTCTATCTAGCTCTATGGCCTGTTGTTCACACATATCTGCCCTCTCATCGGCTAGAATGGTCCCACCTGATCTCTCATCCTCCTGCATAACTTCCATCTTTGAGGAGTATTCTATTGTTAGAGCGGTCACCGAATATCTTGTCAATATAATAGGCAATCTTTGATTTAGTTCAACGACCACCAAGGTACTGCAAAATATAGTTAAATTACTAGTTGATTTACACGTAGTTCATTACTCCCCAACACTGCATATTGCTTAGGCCTACCCTATTGTTTCAGATCTACAGGAGTGCCTAAGCAAGGGGATATGAGCTAGAGATCGATTTGGAATTAAGAAGATTACTCTTTCATTGAACAATGACAGGGGATCGGTCTCTTGTGGTGATATATCAAAATAATTTGATAACATCCAATCTGGCCATGCTACATGACATAGAATCCCAGAGGAATATATTTTGGGGGACCAGTATGTCTATTGGAAACAAATGAATACACAAATCTATTAAAATACTTACCATGCCCATAATAGCGAACCCAGTCCCAATAGCTATTACTGTGGGAATGATGTTGAATTTTCCAGCCTGAAAAACACAATAAAGAACATTTGATCTGACAGACTGTAATATGAATACTATCAACACATTCAAGTAAGTGTAGCAAGAATCACTCTCATACCCGTCCATTCACCATGATATCAAAGCGAATCCCATAGACTTTATATAAAGTCCGGAAGCTCTCTCCAGCTTCATCTTTGTAATACCGGGCATATCTGGAAAACAAACAAATCAGCTGTTTGGAACAGAAATGTCAACAACTGCCTGGTAGAGATAGATCTGAGATTAAATGCAGTAGTTGGAGAGAGCTCAAGCCTTATTAGTTGAAGCTAATACCTTTTCAGAATGAGGGCATGGATTATTATATCTGCTTGAAGTGCAATCTGCTTATTAATGCATGTCAAGATGTACCTGAAGTTGTAGCCTGACGTGACAGTGCTGTTTAAGTTGATATCCAAACGAGTAAAGCTGTACTTTGGGTTACACTGTGAGTAGTCCTTATCCAAATCACAGTTCCACTCAATCAGAATTCCAACTGACCCACCCTGAAAGAAAGAGAGAGGGTTAGAGATAGAGAGACAGAGAGAGAGAGTTAGAGATAGACAGAGAGAGAGATAAGCGTTGCTCTAAATATGGAGGATGACTCTATTGCAGCGCTATTCAAGATGTACTTTCTTGTTTCAAATATGTTTTCTTAAACACACACAAGCATGGTGTATAGGTATACAAGACAGGTATACAATTCTTATCTAAACATAAAAGAGCATACAGGAACAATAAGACCCAGAATTCTGGGTGCAAAACAAATAATACAAAACATGACATACAAAACAAGGACATGTAGAAAGAAAGAGGATAGCTGCCCCGCCCCCCTTCCTGGTTCAGGGCAGGAAGATTACAGTCCTCCAAAAATGTTTGCATAATTAAGGGGTTAGGGTCCGCTTTAGATGTATATAGAGTCTCATAAAACTGCCGGAATCTGTCATTGATGTCTTTGGGGGAAGAGAGTAATTCCCCAGATGCAGATTTAACTTTGTGAATCATTCGGTCACTCACATTTTTTCGAAGTTGTCTGGCGAGTAATTTGTGTGGTTTGTCACCAAACTCAAAATATTTTTGCTTGGCATAGAGAAAAGATTTAGCAATTTTAGCTGAGAGAATCTGATTATATTCTAATTTTAAAGAGGTCATTTTTTTATGTTTCTCCATAGATGGATGGCTAGCATTCTCCCTATCCAGTAAGTGAATTTGTCCCTCCAGTTCTTCCAGCTTTCCTCTGTTTTGCCTACTCCTGGCAGCCTGAAAGGAGATGATACAGCCTCTCAGATAAGCCTTCAGTGTTTCCCACAATAATGCTGGGGAAGTCTCTGTGTTGTCGTTGGTATCAAAGAAAAATGTAATTTGGTCTTTAAGATATTCACAGAATGTTGGTTCTGTGAGGAGCTGAGGATTCAACCTCCAGACCCTCTCGTTTGGTACAATGTCACCCAATCTCAGGGAGAAGGTGAGTGGACTGTGGTTCGAGATTGTAATATCATGATACCTCACATTACAGGTATAGGGGAGTAGTCTAGCATCCAACAAAAAGTAGTCAATTCGAGTGTAAACATTGTGAACATGAGAGTAAAAGGAGTATTCCCTACCCGTAGGGTTAGCGATCCTCCATATATCAAATAAGTTAGAATTTTTTATGTAGGTATTCAAGAATTCGCTTGCATAGGAGGTAGGGGTTCGCCGGGTAGAGGATCTATCCAAATATTGGTCTAGCACACAGTTAAGGTCCCCTACAATGACCAGGTTAGTATGGGAGATATCTGGAATCAGGGCAAGGACTCTTTTGAAAAAAGAGGGGTTATCAATGTTTGGCCCATAGATATTTAGGAGTTACTGAGGTAGAGTGGATTTCTCCTATTACGATCACATACCGACCCTCTTTATCCGCAATAGTGGTTTTATGTAGAAAGGGAATTCCTTTCCGTACCAGAATCGCTGTGTCTCTCATTTTGGCAGAGAAGTTAGAGTGATACACTTGCCACACCCACCTATACTTAAGTCTGCAATGAGAGTTATTTTTCAGATGGGTTTCTTGCAAAAATATAATATCAGACGAGTGCTTTCAAGTGGGCTAGGACCTTGCCTCTCTTAATTGGTTCGTTTAAACCCTTGACATTCCAGGAAGTGAATGTAAGCCCCGCCCTCCTCTCGTTTGTAGTTCCTATGGTGGCCTGCATAACATGTAACTTGATAAAAAGGTAAGAAAGTGCACCAAACCACCACAATCAGCATATGTAGCACCTACACCCGAGCAATATCCAACCCACACCTCCCCCTGCAAGCACCTTTACTTCCCACCCTGTACCCCTAATTTCCCCAACACTTACCCCCCCAAAAAAAAAAAAATCCCAACTATACGTTCACCTCTCACTATCCTAGAACTTCTACTAACATATGAACTGAGGAGGCTCCCACGAATAAAGTGTTCAGTTAGCATCTAATAAATCTAAACAGAATAAGTTGCAACTTAAACATATTGCGCATTTAAGCGTCATCCTGGGTCAATCCCAGAGATAAGCAAGATATAGCCTCAAGATTATATTGCTAAGCACTGCCGGTCAAAAAATAAACCATCCGCAACCGACATAGTCAGCCGTACCTTTACATACTGTGGGTCAGGAGATCGGAACAAGGATTTGCTCAATTCAACGTTCCCCCCAATAATTAAAAAAAAAAAAAAAAAAAAATATATATATATATATATATATATAAAATATATATACATACATACACAAAAAAATCATATATATATTAAAAAAATATGTATATACATCCATATGCATATATACACATACAAACATTCATACCCCAGAATAACAATCTACACTGATTTAAAATATACACATACATAATACTAAAATGCTAAGAGAAAATAGCAATAAAGTACAAATAGTAATTATATGTACGCACACCTACACAGCCATAAGCACTACAGACTACGGCTAGACAAAGGCAGAACGGCACAAAACATCAACTTGCTAACCAGGTGTCTGCGTCTGCCCCTTCCCGACCATCACCCCCATTCCCCTGCAAGCAATAAATAAATGGTTTGGTAGTAAGAATAATGTAAGGATTGTAAAATAAATAAAGAAACAAAACAAAAATGGGGGAATGTAAGTATATCCATCCGAAGGTGTCAGTGATCAAACCTGGAAGTAAAAATATGCATCGCTCTGAGCACAGCCGGAATGAAAGTGAATTTTACGTTAAATGAGAGCTCTGACCGCCATCCATTGGTCGGCTCAGCGTCTTACATGTTCGGTAGCCCTTGTTGAGCCTGTTTAATACGGTTTCACCCATTATGGTATAGTATGGATTCGAGTCCATGAGCAGACCCTAACACACAATGACAAGGCACTCTAACCTGTACGGGGGATTGGTGTATATCCCCGGATAAACTTCTCTGCGTCCAAAACCGAGGAGAGCCAAATCTTCTCACCGGAAGGCGGGGTAATTCTTAGTCTTGCAGGGAAGAGTAAGGCTGGGCGAAGATGGAGTTTGGTCATGACATCTCTGTAGTCAGTGCGATGCTTTGGGCGCATAATCCTCATAGACACGGAATGGTTGCCCTTTATGTGACAGGTTGCCCCTCATTCGAGCTTCACGCAGGATAAGATCCTTGGTCTTGAAACTGTGACAACAGATGATTACTGTGCGAGGACATTGGCCCGGTCCAGGCACTGGGACAAGGGAGCGATGTGCACGGTCCAGCTGGGGATCCGAATCCAAAACATCCGATCCCATTGCATCCTTCAATAGCTTGGCGAAGAAGTCGGTGGGGCGAGAACCCGCCAATACCACCTATGCCAGACCAACAACGCAAAGGTTATTACGTCTGGATCGGCCCTCCAGGTCCACCACTTTCACAGAAAGCCTCTGCACACTATCCTGCAATGACGTGCATAGCTTCTCTAACTCGTCGATCCTACCAGCGTTGAATTCAGAAGCTTTCTCAAGGTCCACAATACTCTGGCCATGCGAAGCGATCGTTCGAATGATGCTCTCGATTTTGGTGTCCAGTTCAGCAATAGTGGCCTTAAGATCCTCAGCTATAGCAACACGTAGCTCCCCCAAAGCCCGGGTAAGTTCTGTAAGTGTCACGTTGTTGCATGTGCCTCCCGCCATGTCTGTCTCGTTGTTTAGTGGGGAGTAGCATGGTCATGCATGTTAACATCAGAAGCCTCCTCCCTAAGTTTGTTTTACTCACTGCTTTAGCACACTCCGCCAACTCTGATGTCCTTGCCGTGTCTGGATCCTGGCTTAGGAAGGCCACCAAATATTTAGAGATTTCCATACCCAACTACAACATTTTCCGTCAAGATGGAACTGCCAAAGGGGGAGGAGTTGCAATCTACTGCAGAGAGTTCGCAAAGTTGCAAAGTTCTGTCATTCTCTCTAGGTCTATGCCCAAACAGTTCGAACTTCTAATTTTAAAAATGAATCTCTCCAGAATTAAGTCCCTCACTGTTGCCGCCTGTTATAGACCCCCCTCAGCTCCCAGCTGCGCCCTGGACACCATATATGAATTGATTGCCCCTCATCTATCTTCAGAGTTCGTTCTGTTAGGTGACCTAAACTAGGATATGCTTAACACCCCGGCAGTCCTACAATCTAAACTAGATGCCTTCAATCTCACACAAATTATCAAGGAACCCACCAAGTACAACCCTAAATCCGTAAACATGGGCACCCTCATAGATATCATCCTGACCAACTTTCCCTCCAAATACACCTCTGCTGTTTTCAACCAGAATCTCAGCAATCACTGACTCATTGCCTGCATCCGCTATGGGTCCGTGGTCAAACAACCACCCCGCATCACTGTCAAACGCTCCCTAAAACACTTCTGCGAGCAGGCCTTTCTAATCGACCTGGCCCAGGTATCCTGGAAGGATATTGACCTCATCCAGTCAGTCGAGGATGCGTCATTCTTTAAGAGTAATTTCCTCACAATCTTAAATAAGCATGCCCCTTTAAAAAATGTAGAACTAAGAACACATATAGCCCTTGGTTCACTCCAGACCTGACTGCCCTTGACCAGCACAAAAAACATCCTGTGGCGGACTGCAATAGCATCGAATAGTCCCCGCGATATGCAACTGTTCAAAGAAGTCAGGAAAACAAAGGCTAGCTTTTTCAAACTGAAATGTGCATCCTGTAGCTCTAACTCCCAAAAGTTCTGGGACACTGTAAAGTGCATGGAGAACAAGAGCACCTCCTCCCAGCTGCCCACTGCACTGAGGCTAGGTAACACGATCATCACCGATAAATCCATGATAATCGAAGATTTCAATAAGCTTTTCTATATGGCTGGTCATGCTTTCCTTCTGGCTACCCCAACCCCGGCCAACAGCTACTTGCCCGAGCCTCCCCAGCTTTTCCTTCACCCAAATCCAGATTGCAGATGTTCTGAAAGAGCTGCAACACCTGGACCCGTACAAATCAGCAGGGCTAGACTATCTGGACCCTCTCTTTCTAAAATGATCCGCTGCCATTGTTGCAACCCCTATTACCAGTCTGTTCAACCTCTCTTTCGTATCATCCGAGATCCCTAAAGATTGGAAAGCTGCCGTGGTCATTCCCCTCTTCAAAGGGGGTGACACTCTAGACTCAAATTGTTATAGACCTATATCCATCCTGCCCTGCCTTTCTAAAGTCTTCGAAAGCCATGTTAATAAACAGATCACTGACCATTTCGAATCCCACAGTACCTTCTCCGCTGTGCAATCTGGTTTCCGAGCTGGTCACGGGTGCACCTCAGGCACGTTCAAGGTACTAAACGATATCATAACCGCCATCGATAAAAGACAGTACTGTGCAGACGTCTTCATCAACCTGGCCAAGGCTTTCGACTCTGTCAATCACCGTATTCTTATCGGCAGACTCAATAACCTTGGTTTGTCAAATGACTACCTCGCCTGGTTCACCAACTACTTTGCAGACAGAGTTCAGTGTGTCAAATCGGAGGGTCTGTTGTCAGGACCTCTGGCAGTCTCTGGGGGTGCCACAGGGTTCAATTCTCGGGCCGACTCTCTTCTCTGTATATATCCATGATGTCGCTCTTGCGGCGGGTAATTCCCTGATCCACCTCTACGCAGACGACACCATTCTGTAAACTTCTGGCCCTTCTTTGGACACTGTCTTAACTAACCTCCAAACGAGCTTCAATGCTATACAACACTTACCCTAGTAAAACTGACTCTCCTACCGATCCTCGACTTTGGCGATATCATCTATAAAATAGCTTCCAATACTCTACTTAGCAAACTGGATGTAGTCTATCACAGTGCCATCCGTTTTGTTACCAAAGCCCCTTATAACTTCTTATGGCTAGGGGTTCCGCTAGCGGAAATATATAACTTTCATACATTCACAAGTGCAATACACCAAATGAAAGACAAACGTCTTGTTAATCTACCAATCGTGTCCGATTATTAAAATAAACGTCAACAGCATCATCCTGGATACCCTAGACCAACTCCAATTCGCATACCACCCCAACAAATCCATAGATGACACAATCTCAATCGCACTCCACACTTCCCTTTCCCGCCTGGACAGAAGGAACACCTATGTGAGAATGCTGTTCATTGACTACAGCTCAGCATTCAACACCATAGTGCCCACGAAGCTCATCACTAAGCTAAGGACCCTAGGACTAAACACCTCTGCAACTGAATCCTCGACTTCCTGATGGGCCGCCCGCAGGTGGTAAGGGTAGGCAACAACACGTATGCCATGCTGATCCTCAACACTGGGGCTCCTCAGGGGTTTGTACTTAGTCCACTCTTGTACTCCCTGTTCACCCACGACTGTGTGGCCTAACACGACTCAAACACTATCATTAAGTTTTCTGACGACACAACAGCGGTAGGCCTGATCACCGACAACGATGAGACAGCCTATAGGGAGATGGTCAGAGAACTGTCAGTGTGGTGCCAGGACAACAACCTCTCCCTCAATGGGAGCAAGACAAAGGAGCTGATCGTGGACCACAGGAAAAGGCGGGCCGAACAGGCCCCCATTATAACATCAAAGGGGCTATAGTGGAGCGGGTCGAGAGTTTCAAGTTCCTTGGTGTCCACATCGCCAACGAACTATCATGGTCCAAACACACTAAGACAGTTGTGAAGAGGGCACAACAAAACCTTTTCCCCTTCAGGAGACTGAAAAGATTTGGCATGGGTCCCCAGATCCTCAAAAAGTTCTACAGCTGCACCATTGAGAGCATCCTGACCGGTTGCATCACCGCCTGGTATGGCAACTGCTCGGCATCTGACCGTAAGGCGCTACAGAGGGTTGTCCGTACGGCCCAGTACATCACTAGGGCCAAGCTTCCTGCCATCCAGGACCTATGTAATAGGCGGTGTCAGAGGAAAGCCCATAAAATTGTCAGAGACTCCAGTCACCCAAGTCATAGACTGTTTTCTCTGCTACCGTACAGCAAGCGGTACCGGAGTGCCAAGTCTGGGACCAAAAGGCTCCTTAACAGCTTCTACCCCCAAGCCATAAGACTGTTGACAATTAATCAAATGGCCACCGGACTATTTACATTGACACCCCCCAATTTGTTTTGTACACTGCTGCTACTCGCTGTTTATTATCTATGCATAGTCACTTCACCCCTACATACATGTAGAAATTACCTCAACTAAACTGTACCCCCGCACACGGACTCGGTACTGGTACCCCTGTATATAGCCTCGTTATTGTTATGTTATTGTGTTATTATTTTTGTGTTTTATTTTTTACTTCAGTTTATTTGGTAAATATTTTCTTTAACTCTTCTTGACGCACTTCGGACGCACTGTTAAACTAGAAACCCAACCCTGATTACTGACTTTTTAATGCATTGTATTGAGTGTCTTTTCTGGGTAGCAACGTACTGTATGCTGATAAACCTTTGTTTTTATACAACATTGCTGCCCCTCTACGCCAGCTCTGCCAGGGAAAAAGGTCACCTAACCTCAATGTGACTACTTGGTTAGTGTACATTTCAAAACAAAAAGATTGTAAATCTGTACCACTACAGCCATGTCCTGAAAGTCGTGTCCAGTCCTGCTGACCAGGTCTCCCAGACGAAAGATGGGGCAATAGGGTTGGAGGACGTTGTCATAGGAACATCTCTTTAGATAGGAGTCATTACCGGTGTCCAGAACATTTGACCTGAGGGGAAAGAAGACAGAACAGGACAAGTAGCTTTTAGCTATGTGCTTAGTAGTTCAGTATCATACTTTTCCTTGTCTAAATCCCAAAAAGGTCATAGGCCTAAAACATAATAAACTGAGCAGTGAAGTTATCTTTTCAGCTTCAAATAACAAGATTTCTCTTTGACCCTTACTTAGATAAGGAATAGCACAGAGCTACATATCATATCAAGTAACTTTATAGATCAATTACTTCATAGTTTAGACATTTTACATTCAATACACACAACGTAATCAAAAGATCTACAACTGAAATGATCAATTGGCAGAGGTCTGACGTCTCTGTAATTTCCAGGTTAGGCTTGGAAAGACAAAACCAATGTTCTAGCTGATTAAACCTTCTACAACAGCCTTATTGGCATGAGAGCCCAGTGAGCCAATCAGATCTGTTCTAACACCTGTTCAGGGCTGGGCCTGCTCTGCTGTCAAGGACGTCTCAGATGACCTCAACACACACACACACACACACACACACACACACACACACACACACACACACACACACACACACACACACACACACACACACACACACACACACACACACACACACACACACACACACACACACACACACACACACACACACACACACACACACACACACACACACACACACACACACACACACACACACACACACACACACACACACTTTGGGGGTATATAAATAGAAGGGACTGTGCACCCTCATAGCTATTCAAAGCAGTGCTAGGACATGTATCCCCCACTGCCCAACTCACACATACTTACTGATCTATGTCACCGACACTGACTGTGTCTGTAGAGACAGACAGTCTCTAGGGACTACTTTGAGGTCTGTATGAACAAGCACCACTTAGCACCACTCATAACCACTTACTTGGAGAATTCAAACTTCGGAAACCTGACAAAGTTCTTGATGTAAATTGTGAAGTTTTCAGCCTTGCTTAATAAAGCCTCCCTGGAAATAAAGTGGAAAAGTGTTAATCCAGAGTGACTGCTACCTAATGGTAGATAATCAGGACAAGGTACTTCATGCTGAAGTACATAGGATCTTAAGCTTTTGTTGCTGAGAATTTTCCTCCAAAGCAAGAAATGCAAACTTGTAGGGTATTTGAGTTTTAAAAAGGCTTCTAAAGTTTGTCATTTCTACTTTGACATTTCAGACTTGATTTGCCCTAACAAAATAATGTATCAACCACTACAAAAATGTCCATTAGTTATAATCCACATAATAATTCACATGTCCTGTTGCTGCAGGATTATATTCCTGCTGTAGCAAATTGGCTCAAATTAAGATCCTCAATCTTTATTGGAGGGTCAATGCAAAAGTGAGTATTTCATTAATTTCACAGCAAGAGGATGAATTCTCACGAGGGTTTCCGGACCGTCTCGACGGGACACCAGCCATGTATCTCACAGGTCCCTGTAGAGTTTAAACACAATCCAGTCTTTACCCCTGCAGGGAAAAGCAAAGATCCCTGTCACCATCCTGGAAAGACATAATATTCTGGGTGGAAATTAGGGGGAATGGTAACACGTAGGAGATCCCAGAGTTGAATAATTTTAACATGCAAAATAGATTTTTTAAAATGTAAATATCAAGGAATTTGTTAAGAGAGACATGTGTCCAATTCCAACCCTGGTGATTCTTATACACTTCCTAAAAATGAGTGGTAATGTGCATTTAAGAGAAATGTGACCATAACCAGTGTTAATCTGTAAATAAATGTTATCTTGGAAATTGAAATGAGATAGACTGCCCCAGTTGACCATATTAGTCCTTACCATTGCCAGCTATTACCACTTCACCCTCGGCACAATCCTCATTGTTTACACATTGGCCATCTGGCACCTTAGGGCTCTGGAGAAAAAAGGACACGTTGCTGGAGTTGAAAATGCAACCCTGTATTCAAAGCTGTGTATTGAAGAGCCTAGAGACGACGGCAACATACAATAGCATGGTGAACACAATAGGGAGTATCATTTGAATGCTAAAGCTATTTACACAATGTTATTGGACCAGTGAACAGTGCCACATCGCCCCCTTCATACTATGAACATTTTTATCATTTTAAATATAATTAATATATTTTCATAACTTTTCTGAAAATCATCATAATGGCACCGAAAGCCTACTATAATATCAAATAAGCAAGGTCAAGCCATCTCTCTCTGATGAAAAAACTGTTGGGCCTACTAAGGCATCATAATTACCTGCTATAAGCAGTTTGGATTCTGACATCCGCCCCAAATTACCAGTCGATTTTCTGTTTACTTTGCCATATATGGTGAGAATACTTGCATCATCAATGCAGAGTTTAATTTCCTTGTTTAATTGGATCATTAAAGTATTCCTATCTCAGCTGCACAGTCATCCAATCTCTATCTCAGAATTGGGGGATCTTTCAAAATAAAGTCAATTAACAAGATTTTTGTCTCGATTACGGTAATACAATATTGCTTTCACTCACCTCAGCACAGAACCCAAGCCTCTGATTTGGGGTCTCGAGGTAGTTTGTAACAATGAAGAAGACTTGTTCACCCTGAAAAACAACAAGCTAAAATGTTGGACACTATACTTTCCTCGGTCAGGTTAGTTAGGGGACTGTGTATTAATTGTACAAAATCAAAGCCCTAAATACATATTAATTTATCAAAGCTTTTAATGCCGCAAGCTTAAATGTAAATAGCACAGCTTCTCACTCCATATTAATATAGCCTTACAAAATGAAGGAGATCTGACTGGGCTCACCATGTGGACAAGAGCAGACCTTTCTATTTCATCTGTTTATCACTGAGTCGCTAAAGGTTAAGAGTATTATAGCAATTAGACTTGGAGGACAACCCTCTCTCTTTTATTTAACAGGACAGATGAAATGGTTTGTCCCTTGAGGAGAAAAAAGACTCAGTATTTTATAGTTAAAAATGTACAGTATATAGCGAAAGGTGTGATTGTCCTATTGCTCTATAGCCTGCAAAGTATAATGTCCAATGACCCCAATCATTGCCTTTTCCATGACCTTACAAAATGCACATTATTTAAAGACATCAGACGTGTTCTTGATAATAATTGAAGAGCACTCTAAATACATGTCAACTTATCATATTCTAAAACTGTATGTTCAAAATAGCTGACAAACATGCTTATGCCAGTGTTTGTAAAAGTGTACTATTCTCATGGCATGGTCAGATATACTGTCTCTATTGATGTGATATAAATCTGCATGTGGTGTCATGTTATTTTAAAAAACTATTTCGGTGTGATTGAAAACTGATGAAAGTGAGTTAAGACCCCATAAAAATGTGACTCATTGTACTTGAAATATACAATCAATGACTTGCTGTATCACTGATGAGCTTCAGCTTGAACTCAAATAGACTTGAATGAATCATCTAGCAGTAAAGCTGTGTACTGCGCCAGCTTTACCTGTGTACATAAAATCTCCCCAAAAGTTCCCGGATCTCACCGTTGGAGGTATGACATAATCCTCAGCCCCCCATAGGTAAAGTCCAGATTCTGTGCTGTTGGTCATGACCACTCCTTTCAGCTTGGTGATGACAGAGCTCTGGACGGTCTCTTCCCTCGATTGGTACCCCTTCTTATACACTAAGACCCACCTGAGAATTTAAATGCACCAGTTATTGATTGATTAATTGATTGATTGATTGATTGATTGATTGATTGATTGATTGATTGATTGATTGATTGATTGGTTGATTTCTTACATTTAGTCTAAGCCTCAACTTAAAAAAAAAAAAAAATGTAATCGTTCTAACTCGGTCACATTTGAAAATGTTGAGCCGTTGTCAGTCGCATATAGAAATTACATTGATGGTAATTTGAACAAACTTTGAACAAATTACAGTTTGGGCCTAATGCCCTGGATATATTAAAGCTTTCATTCATGTGCTGAGTCATAAGACATAGAAATGTCAAGTGCACTCTATAACACTGTCTATATTGTATGATTAAAAAAATATATATAAATATATTATTTTATACTAATACAATTGTTCAGAGAAAGGGAATTTGTTTAACAAATAATATAAAAGAAGTCTCAAAAAGATAGTATCCCCTGTTTTAAATACTCCAGCAGGGTCCTTGCGAGGATAACGACACGGAGCCTTTTTCTAAAATGTTTTATGAGATTAGAAAACACATTGGGAGGGGACTTAGACCATTCCTCCATTCAGAATATTTCCAGATCCTTGAAATCCTTCATCTGCACTTAAGCCTTATGGACTGTCCTCTTCAATTCAAACACAATGGGGTTCAAGTCCAGCCCCAGTTAGTCCATAACATTCTGAAACCATATGTTTCTTAGAGCATGGCCAGATCGTGGTTGTCCCAGGGTTATTTTGCATACAAGCTTTCCACAATTGCTAAAGAGCATAAGATTTTCTGTAGGTTTCCTCATGGTTCGATTTAAAGTCATGTTCTCAGAACATTCAGAGAATGTTAAGAAACAACGTTCTTCTGTGGGAATTTCAGTACTACAGAATAACGTTTCCTACAGGTTTCCTCATGGTTCTATTTAAAGTCAAGTTCTCAGAATGTTCCGAGAACGTTAAGAAACAACGTTCTTCTGTGGGAATTTCAGTACTTCAGCATACCGTTTTCTGTAGGTTTCCTAATGGTTCTATTTAAAATAATTTTCTCAGAATATTCAGAGAACGTTAAGAAACAATGTGGGGATTTCAGCACTGAGGCATACCTGCTGTGAACACACTCATTCAATCAATGTTACATCCACGTCATTTCAATGAAATTACATTGTACCAATGTGAAATAGACGATGAATTGACATCTGTGCCCAGTAGGTGATGTTTTCCGCAGGTTTCCTCATGGTTCTATTTAAAGTCACGTTCCCAGAACATTAAGAAACAATGTTCTTCTGTGGGAATTTCAGTACTTCCGCATAACCTTTTCTGCAGGTTTCCTCATGGTTCTATTTAAAGTCAAGTTCTCAGAACATTATGAAAATGTTCCATAAAAACCACAATAAAACATGAGTAACGTTCAAAGAACATCCTAAGAATGTTATTTAAAAACATAAACATTCTGTTCTAGCCTAGTGGCTAGAGCATTGGGCCAGTAACCGGAAGGATGCTGGATTGAATCCCTGAGCTGACAAGGTAAAAATCTGTCATTCTGCCCCTGGGCAAGGCAGTTAACCCAGTGTTCCCCAGGCGCCGAAGATGTGGATGTTGATTAAGGCAGCCCCCCGCACCTCTCTGATTCAGAGGGGTTGGGTTAAATGTGGAAAACACATTTCAGTTGAATACATTCAGTTGGACAACTGACTAGGTATCCCCCTTTCTCAGCGTTATAAGAATCTTTTAAAGATAAATACACAACACAGAGACAGAGTACGAGAGGTCAAGAGGATGAGAAGTCAATAGAATTAACGATCAATGGAAATAGTGTTTTTTCTGCAATAGGGAATTATTTTTTAATGGGTCAGAGTCATAGGAGGAATTTGTCTACACAGTGAGCCTGAAATAGGATACTTATTTGGCCATTGGCCCAGTCGCACTGCACGGCCATTGGCCCAGTCGCACTGACTTCTAATTGGTCAACCACAGGCTAGGTCTGGGTTATAAAACTAGATCCTGTCCCTTTGTTCTGTGGAGATAATCACAGGAAAGAACCACAGGAGAGAATGGCTAGAAAGAAGCTTTTTCAGGACACTTTTCTCTCTGTAATTGATTATGGTGACTTGTTGTAAAGGCATGCAGCCTCCTCCGTCTTCCAGAGACTGGACTCTGTTTATCATGCATCCTTGTGCTTTATTACAAATGCCAAGTCCCTCACCCACCATTGCACATTGTACCAAATGGTAGGTTGGACCATTTTATATTTATATGCGCAGAAAGATACATTTATATGTGTTCATCTACAAAGCCATTTTGGGTAAACTCCCTCTTTACCTGTGTAGTCTGGTCTCCTTCACCACCAGCAGTTACCATACCCGGTCTGCTAGGTGGTTGCTACTTAAAGTCCCCAGGACATTCAAAATATTAGACAAGACTGCCTTCTTGTGCACCAAACGCATGGAATAATCTACAATCCATGCTTCATCTAGATATGTTAGTGCCACTGAATGAATTTAAAATATTGATGGGAGACTGTTACAGAGGAGTGTAAATGTTTTATTTAGGCTGGATCATGTTGTTGTATTGTATTGTTGTATGTTTTAATTCTGTAATATATTGATTGTTGCTGCCTTCTTGGCCAGGTCTCCCTTGAAAAAGAGACTCTGGGTCTCAATGGGCTTTTCCTGGTTAAATAAAGGTTAAATAAAACATTTTAAAAGGATCACTGGAGAGCATCACTGAGGACAGGGGAGAACGACCATCTACTTCCAAACATGATTTGTCCTATTTGAATAAACCTATTTTCCTCCCCTATTTTGCTTTGGGGTCTGTGTTATTAAAGGGGTGGCAGAGTAGCCTAGTGGTTAGAGCGTTGGACTAGTAACCGGAAGGTTGCAAGTTCAAACCCCCGAGCTGACAAGGTACAAAATCTGTTGTTCTGACCCTGAACAGGCAGTTAACCCACTGTCCCTAGGCCGTCATTGAAAATAAGAATTTGTTCTTAACTCACTTGCCTAGTTAAATAAAGGTGAAAAAAAAAGAATAACATCAACTACTAAAAGTGTCAACACAACTCTCTCTATCTCAGGGGTTCCCAAACTTTTTCACTCAGCCCCCCCATTCAGAATTGTGAATCATCCGACTTAAAGTTTATTTCCTGCAATTCTACACATTTTGTTATGGGGGCAGAGACAATTTTGCAGTTTCAAAGCTAATTTTCTTACATTTTTAATTCTATACATTTTACCATGTCTAAAGTGTATTCATGGGATATTTGAGTGACTCAAACACTACAACAAAATCTATGGGCTAAAAAACCCACTTAAAAAATGTTAGCTGACATGGACTAGATGATCTGGTATGCAATGACTGAAATTACATGAGGAAAACTGATGATGCACTACCCAATTTCTAAATTGCACCATGTGCAATCTACTATTACAACTTTCAAGAGTCTGTTGAAAGCCGGACTGAGTTCCTTAAAAATACATGTAATAGTGTACATTAATTGGCCACACTTGATCTTAATGAGTGATTGTTTCCTTTTGAAGTTTCCATTTGAATAGACTGAAATGAACAGCTTTGTATGAGTTAAAAAAAGATAGCGTGCTTGCTCCATCCTGGTGGTGCAGTGGACTAATGCCATGGAGCAAATTAATTTATGTGTCCTATCTGTTCAAAACAGTTAACCTAAGCATCCCAGGAAAACTTTCAGGGAATCATAGTAAAACATTCTCAGAACCTCCCTGCTACCTAAAGATGTACATTCCCAGAAGAGGTGTATTTTTCACTTCCGTTTAAAAAACGTTGAGTTTTACCGGTTTTACCAGAACCAATGGGAAACCAAAAATGGACCTTCTGACAACTTCCAAAGACCCAAATGTGCTAGCTGGGGAGACTGAGATGGCCATTGCAAAATATTGATTTTGTGGTCAATTAAACATTTTTTGGGGGGGGATTTCTGGTGTGTGCAAAAACCCACCACTGATAAGCGTGGCCAAAGAGCTCCATATTCGTGTCACATGACCATAGCACCGGTTCCAATCAAAGTGCCAATGCAGTGGCAACCTGTCATTCAGGGAGTTTTGAGCCCCACCTGTTTAGCAAAAGAAAACAAATCTGTTTGCAAACAATGTAATAAAAAACTAATTTGAGTCAATAAAGCTGCATACAAACATGGTCTCTTTTTGTAAGGCAGCTCTAAAATGCAGGTGTTTCAGCCTAGCTCAATGCTTTCTGTAGTGGTGGGGCAGCCAGCAGAAAATACAGAGCATAGGGGTTGATAATGTTCTCTAGTTGCGCCGTGATTGGCTCAGTGTTCTGTCACTCATGGGGACACTTCATCACGGCAAAATCTACGGGTAGAGCTCGAAAATTCAAGCCCCTTGGGTGCTGCCATAGATTTACATTAGAAGTGCCCATCCAAGAACGCTCAAGGTCAACGGCCACAGATAAAATGATGTCAAATCACGTTATATCTACCATAGCTTTGATTGGACATGTCAACATCATACTTTCACAATCTTAGCTAGCAAGCTAGACAAGCAGTCATCGTCATGAATCAAGTCGATAATCTACTGGCAAATCCTTTTCAAACCTTGTCATATAAAGAGAAATTATAGATTAAACATTGGCCATTGGACATAAACATTACACAACAGGTTTGAAATCGCTAATTCAACAATGAGTGGTTAGGAAGGAATCGGTGGCAAACTGAAAGTGTTGCAAAGCAATCACTAGCCTGCTATTCAGTGGAGAGGGTGTGTGGTCCAAGTCTGGGGTCTCTTTTCCAAGCTTAAAAGGATAAACATTCACATTCAACAACATGGGCCAGAAAATGTTGAATACATTGGCTATGCTGTCAATCCAGCATGACTTCTGCCGTGCTCAAAACAACTGGAATCTCGGAAATTGGAAATCTCAGACTTCAGTGAGATCAAGACAACTGGGAACTCGAAAAAAAAAAGAGCTCCGAAAGGGAAAATACGTTTTGAACAGTAATCCAACTCGGAGTTCCAAGTCGGGAACTCTAGCCTCTTTCTGGAAATCACTGACGTCATGATTCAACCTTGTTTTTTTTCTCGAGTTCCCAGTTGTCTTGAAAGCACCATAAATCCAAATAATGCCAGACTTTGATGACAAAATTTGCCCACAGAAAGACCGCCGCGCCACCTTCCTGTTCAAGTGAGCACAGCACAACAAGGTGATTTCAAAAACATCATGTACGCTGCTGCATAAATTATGTAATATGCCAGGGAGATATGTATACTGTAGCTAAGAAAGTAATACTAAGTGTATGTTGTATAGTAAGTTTCCCATGTGCCTCACCCTAATAACTTGGTCCCTTTCCCCCACATAACTTAGCCTACTGTTCTGACTTGGTGGTGCACATGTAGCCTATAGCCTGTTTTAGAGGAATTACATCATTGAATATTGTAAGAGCTTTCATTGTCTGCTTATATGCCCCCTTTATTTATCCTATGGTTCCTACTTGGTGTACAGGATGAGTACTGTCAGAACAGCCCAAAGTTATGAATTCTGTCGCTGTACATTTGAAAAGTGCTGAACAAATAGTTATATTAGCTTGCTCATTAATGTCTTAATCAAAATTACAAATTGCCTCTTACCTGCTCATGATTCCATTATGCCATAGTTTGTACATCTAAATTGTCAGTAGAAACCACATTGGTTAAAGTAAGTCACCAATATCAGCTATGTTTTTTAAAAAGGCAGTAAAAATAAAAATAAATGTTTTTATTTCACCTTTATTTAACCAGGTAGACTAGTTGAGAATAAGTTCTCATTTACAACTGCGACCTGGCCAAGATAAAGCAAAGCAGTGCGACACAAACAGCAACACAGATTTACTCATGGAATAAACAAACATACAGTTAATAATACAATAGAAAAATAAATAAACATTATATTAATAATAATAAATTAATTAAAAATGTAAAAGTCTATATACAGTGTGTGCAAATGAGGTAGGATAAAGGAGGTAAAGCAATAAATAGGCCATAGTGTCGAAATAATGACAATAAAGCAATTAAACACTGGGGTGATAGATGTGCAGAAGATGAATGTGCAAGTAGAGATGCTGGGGTGCAAAGGAGCAAAATAAATAAATAACAGTATGGGGATGAGGTAGTTGGAAGGGCAATTTACAGATGGACTATGTACAGGTGCAGTGATCTGTGAGCTGCTCTGACAGCTGATGCTTAAAGTTAGTGAGGGAGATATGAGTCTCCAGCTTCAGTGATTTTTGCAGTTCGTTCCAGTCATTGGCAGCACAGAACTGGAAGGAAAGGTGGCCAAAGCAGGAATTGGCTTTGGGGGTGACCAGTGAAATATATCTGCTGGAGCACGTGCTACGGGTGGGTGCTGCTATGGTGACCAGTGAGCTGAGATAAGGCGGGGCTTTACCGAGCAAAGTCTTATAGATGACCTGGAGCCAATGGGTTTGGCGACGAATCTGAAGCGAGGGCCAGCCAACAAGAGCATACAGGTCACAGTGGTGGGTAGTATATGGGGCTTTGGTGACAAAACGGATGGCACTGTGATAGACTGCATCCAATTGCTGAGTAGAGTGTTGGAGGCTATTTTGTAAATGACATCGCCGAAGTCAAGGATCGGTAGGATAGTCTGTTTTACGAGGGTATGTTTGGCAGCATGAGTGAAGGATGCTTTGTTGCGAAATAGGAAGCCGATTCTAGATTTAATTTTGGATTGGAGATGCTTAATGTGAGTCTGAAAGGAGAGTTTACAGTCTAACCAGACACCTAGGTATTTGTAATTGTCCACATATTCTAAGTCAGAACCATCCAGAGTAGTGATGCTGGACAGGGCAGGTCTGGGCAGGTCTGGGCAGGTGCGGGCAGCGATCGGTTGAAGAGCATGCATTTAGTTTTACTTGCATTTAAGAGCAGTGTTAAGGGTGTTCCAGTTTAGGTCACCTAACAGCACGAGCTCTGAAGATAGATGGGGGGCAATCAATTCACATATGGTGGGGCAGAAGGTGGTCTATAGCAAGCGGCAACGTTGAGAGACTTGTTTCTGGAAAGATGGATTTGTAAAATTGTTTGGGCACAGACCTGGATAGTAAGACAGAACTCTGCAGGCTATCTCTGCAGTAGATTGCAACTCCGCCCCCTTTGGCAGTTCTATCTTGTTGGAAAATGTTGTAGTTAGGGATGGAAATGTCAGGGTTTTTGGTGGTCTTCCTAAGCCAGGATTCAGACATGGCTAGGACATCTGGGTAGGCAGAGTGTGCTAAAGCAGTGAATAAAACAAACTTAGGCAGGAGGCTTCTGATGTTAACATGCATGAAACCAAGGCTTTTACGGTTACAGAAGTCAACAAATGAGAGCGCCTGGGGAATGGGAGTGGAGCTAGGCACTGCAGGGCCTGGATTAACTTCTACATCACCAGAGGAACAGAGGAGGAGTAGGATAAGGGTACGGCTAAAGGCGATAAGAACTGGTTGTCTAGTATGTTCGGAACAGAGAGTAAAAGGAGCAGGTTTCTGGGCACGGTAGAATAGTTTCAAGGCGTAATGTACAGACAAAGGTATGGTAGGATGTGAATACAGTGGAGGTAAACCTAGGCATTGAGTGATGATGAGAGAGATATTGTCTCTAGAAACATCATTTAAACCAGGTGAGGTCACCACATGTGTGGGGGGTGGAACTAAATGGTTAGCTAAGGCATACTGAGCAGGGCTAGAGGCTCCACAGTGAAATAAGACAATAATCACAAACCATGCGTAGCCGAGTGATCATTATGGTCCAGTGAGTAGCTAAGCAGGCTGGAGACACGGCGATTCAGACAGCTAGCAGGCCAGGGATAGCAAGCTAGCAGAAGGGCCTTAGAGGGACGTCGCGACAAAAGAAGTCTGTTGTAGCCCCCTCATGCAGTTACATCGGCAGACCAGCCGAGATGGATCAGCAGGGCTCCGTGTCGTAAAAGGGTCCAGGCCAATTGGCAAAATAGGTATAGTGGCCCAAGAAATTGTCCGATGGGCCTCTTGAGCTAACAGTCCGATATGCTCTAGACAGCTAGCGGTCCACGGCTATCAGGCTAGCAGATGGGATATTCAGGGGATGTCGCGATTGGGGTGCCTGTTGAAAAAAACCCTCGAGCAGATTACGTCGGTAGCATAGGCGAGCTCCAGGCTATTTGGTGCTTGCTTCGGGACAGAGACGTTAGCCATGAGTTTACACTCAGATAGCACCTAGCTAGCTGCGATGATCCAGGTGAAAAGGTAAAGAGCTTGCGGTAGGATTCCGGAGATATGGAGAAAAATAAGTCTGATATACTCTGGTTTGAATCGCGCTGTGTAGACTGGCAAGAGTTTCTGGGCTAAAGGTTAGCTGATGTCCGCTAGCAGTGGTTAGCAGACTAGTAGCTAGTTAGCTGGCCAGTTTCTGTTGGGGTTTCCGGTTCTGAAGTAAAGAAAATAGCAGATCCATACCACATTGGGTGAGGCGGATTGCAGAAGAGTATGTTGAAGTTGAGGTTAAGAAAAATATAAAAAATATAAGCAAAGAAAAAATATATAAAAAGATATATACACGGGACATGACAAGACGAAGACAAAAGACGTCTGACTGCTACACCATCTTGGATGCTTTTAGAGGCTGAAACTAGGCTGAATTAACTGTTTCACTGCCAGATAAGGCTCCGCTGACAGCCAGGTGTGGCGGTGGTAAGGATTTACTCCATGGTGCTGAAAAGAAAGCTCTGCTGTTGGGACAGCTTTATGTAGGGCCTAACTGTTTGTGGGCACCGTTTGTCACCGTTATAGTACAATTCCTGTATTGTTTAGTGTTGTGTTGTGTAGTGGCTTTGCTGACATGCTAAAATCGGCACTGTGCCAATGTCATTTTGCAAACTCCAGGTGGTGCTATGGTCAGATGATATGAAACAAAAATGCTTTTTGGCCAAGCAATCCAATGGTAGGGTTGGCCTTTGAAAGAACAATGGATATGCAGAAAATACCTCATCCTTACTATGAACTATTTCCATTCACCCAAATTGCAATTATTTTGATATTTGTATAAAATTGTATCGATGAACATACAGTGCATCCGGAATGTATTCAGACCCTTTCACTTTCCCACATTTTGTTATGTTACAGCCTTATTATAAAATGGATGAAATAAAAAGTTAAATAAAGGATACATTTATTACAAATAAAAAACTAATTGGACATGATTTGGAAAGGCACACACCAGTCTATATAAGGTCCCACCGTTGACAGTGCATATCAGAGCAAAAACCAAGCCATGAGGTCGAAGGAATTGCCCGTAGAGCTCCGAGACAGGATTGTGTTGAGGCACAGATTTTGGGAAAGGTACCAAAACATTTCTGCAGCACTGAAGGTCCCCAAGAACTCAGTGGCCTCCATCATTCTTAAATGGAAGAAGTTTGGAACCACCAAGACTCTTCCTAGAGCTGGCCGCCCGGCCAAACTGAGCAATGGGGGGAGAAGGGCCTTGGTCAGGGAGGTGACCAAGAACCCGTTGGTCAATCTGTCAGAGCTCCAGACTTCCTCTGTGGAGATGGGAGAACCTTCCAGAAGAACAACCATCTCTGCACCAATCAGGCCTTTATGGTAGTGTGGCCAGACGGAAGCCACTCCTCAGTAACATGACAGCCCTCTTGGAGTTTGCCAAAAGTCACGTAAAAGACTCTCCGACCATGAGAAACAAGATTCTCTGGTCTAATGAAACCAAGATTGAACTATTTGGACTGAATGCCATGGTGGTGGCAGCATCATGCTGTGGGGATGTTTTTCAGCAGCAGGGACTGAGAGACTAGTCAGGATCAAGGGAAAGATGAACAGAGCAAAGTACAGAGAGATCCTTGATGAAAACCTGCTCCAGAGCGCTCAGGACCTCAGACTGGGGCAATGGTTCACCTTCCAACAGGACAACGACCCTAAGCACACAGCCAAGATAACACAGGAGTGGCTTCAAGACAAGTCTCTGAATGTCCTTGAGTGGCCCAGCCGGAGCCCAGACTTGAACTCAATCAAACATCTCCAGAGAGACCTGAAAATAACTGTATAGCAACACTCCCCATCCAACTCGACAGAGCTTGAGAGCGTCTGCAGAGAAGAATGGGAGAAACTACCCAAATACAGGTGTGACACGAGCTTGTAGCATTCAATCTTCAATAGCTCTTACACACTTTGTGTGTATTTGTATATATTCTGAATGGGGAGGATGGACAAAAATCGACACCTTTTATTTTTTTGTTGATTTATTTGATTTATTTTTGCTTTCAATTTTCAATAGCTCTTACCATGACTATGAAAATGATATATTCTGAATTGGGGGATAATCGACAAAAACCCACAGGTTTTTCTATTTAAAGTTGTTTTCCTTTTTTTTTTTTTTTTTTTTTTTTTTTTCTATAGCTCTTACAGAACGCGTGCCAAGACTATGAAAATTACAGCTTCAAAATCGTCAGTCAGTGGCGCAGCGGTCAACGCCACTGCATCTCAGTGCTAGAGTCGTCACTACAGACACCCTGGTTCGAATCCATGCTGTATCACAACCGGCCGTGATTGGGAGTCCCATAGGGCGGCGCACATTTGGCCCAGGTCTGTCCGGTGTAGGCTATCATTGTAAAAAGTTAAATAAAAACATTTTTACTCCTTAGCCCTATGTTTCATGATGACAGTTTGAATGACCTCAAAGACACCCAAAATGTACAATTAAATCTACTGTAGTTGCGACTTTCTATCTAAATAATGATTGACACTTTTAATACATGATTTAGTACATTATTTTTACGTCGCGAGCATGCAATACAATAAAATAAAACATGCACCTCACCCGATCACGTATAGCAGCACACAGATCTGAAAAACTCTAAATGAGATTCCCAATTTTCTGTTTTCAGCGATGACATATTTTTCTGTTTTAAAATTAAGGAAACCGAGGAAAAAGATTCTCCAAGTCAATTCGCCCATATTCCTGTCACCAGACTTCGACAGCCGGGTGACTGTGCGTGTGAGAATGACAGCACTGAAGTCAGTGGCAATTGCATGGGCTATCATTAGTCAATTTATAAGAGTCTACTGCCATTCCAATGACCTAGCCCTAGGATAACCTACCATGAAAGCTGTTTAAGTTTCTGCTTTTTCTGCAAAAATAATTTATAATTATAATTCCTAGGTCTGATCTCAGATCAGCTAACATCAACAGGTTATTCTAGGAATTAATATATTTCATGACTGCCTATCTCAAACATGACCCTCACCCACTACTATCTCTAGACTTCATCACTAAAAGAGTGCTGTTTTAATGCACTTTATTTCTGTCAATAAGCATTTAGAATATCTCTAGGTATAGACTAAAACAACATTAATTCGTACAAGCTATCAAATATTAACAAGAGCAGCACTCTGCTGGTCTGGGCTGGTAAAATACCATTTTAAATGGAGTAGCTAATAAGAGCGAAAGTAAAAATAGATCCTGGGTAGGTTACCCGACACTGGTTAGAGTGGAGTGGGGTTGTGAGAGTTATTTCCTCACACCTTGGATTGAAATGTGGGCCAGGATAGGGCTGGCCCAGTCTGGGTAATAACCTAAATTATGTACATTCTAACAAGCAATATGGTGTTAGGTCTAATTAATACAAAAACATTGTGCTCATTAGGCCTAGCCCATGTGTGTGTGTGTGTGTGTGTAATATGATATTGCAGACTGCTGGACTGGGTCACCTGAATTGCAGTACCATCTCAATCAGTCTCATTTTATTTATAGGCTATAATCCTTTTCACAACAATATTTCTCACAGAAAATACTATTGTAAATCTCCCAGACAGTCCCAGACTAATTTCAGAATAATCTACTTCCACAGACTGGGATTGAAAGATACTGTAGACCGTTGGAGATGTTAGGGGTCACAGGCTGCTCTTCTCATGCTCTGTGGGCAAAAGTTTTGAGGTCAGGTTCAGTTCATGAGTGTACTACAGACATTTAAGGAGTTCAATTCTCATTCTGTAGCATGTATGGACTATGTGGGCTCCTCCTCAGGTTGCCAACACTGTATTGATTACTTTAGCTGGAAAGGTCACTGCATATGTTGAAAAGCTTTTATACAGGCTGCTTGTGTCAGCTAATTTCTGTGTGGTAGTAATCCTGTTTTATGAGGGGAATGGAAGATTAGGCAATCCTATTTCAGATTCAAATGTAAGATAATACAGTCCTACACTACAAGGCCAAAAGGATGTGGACACCTCTTCAAATTAGTGGATTCGGCTATTTCAGCCACACCCATGGCTGACAGGTGTAAAAAAAAAACATTGAGCACACAGCCATGCAATCTCCATAGACAAACATTGGCAGTAGTATGGCCCGTACTGAAGAGCTCAGTAACTTTAAATGTGGCACCGTCACAAGTCAGTTCATCAAATTTCTTCCCAGTCAACTTTAAGTACTGTTATTGTGAAGTGGAAACGTCTAGGAGCAACAACAGCTCAGCTGTGAAGTGGTAGGCCACACAAGCTCACAGAACAGGACCACCGAGTGCGGAAGCACGTAACGCATAAAATCGTATGTCCTCGGTTGCAACACTCACCACTGAGTTCCAAACTGCCTCTGGAAGCAACATCAGCACAATAACTGTTTGTAGGGAGCTTCATGAAGTGGGTTTCCATTTCCGAGCAGCCGCACACAAGCCTAAGATCACCATGCACAATACCAAGCGTCGGCTGGAGTGGTATATAGCTTGCGGAATAATGGTCTGGGTATCAGGTTTAAGGTAAGACCCAGATGCAGACCGTGTTGAATAAACAATCATTTAATGATCCAATAGGGACAGGTAATAGACAGGTCAAGGCAGGCAGGGATCAGTAACCAGAGGTGAGGCAACGGTACCGGACGGCAGTCAGGCTCAGGTTAAGCAGAGGTCAAAAATCCAGCGGAGGGCAAAGGTACAGGTCTGTAGGTAGGCTCAGTCAGAGTGGTCAGGCAGGCGGGCTCGGAGTCAGGACAGGCAAGGGTCAAAACCAGGAGGGCCAGAAAAGAGAGACTTTGAAAAAGCAGGCGCTGAGAAACTAAAGCTGGTTGACTTGACAAAATGGCAAAGGACAAGCAGAGAATTCAGGAATATATACACAGGGGATAATGGGGAAGATGGGTGACACTTGGAGGGGGGTGGAGACAATCACAAGGACAGGTGAAAAAGATCAGGGTGTGACACTGGGGCTGTTTTTCATGGTAGGCCCTTACCTGTTTCAGCATGACAATGCCCCCGTGCACAAAGTGAGGACCATACAGACGTGGTTTGTCGAGATAGGTGTGGAAGAACTTGACTGGCCTGCACAGAGCCCTGACCTCAACCGCATGGAACACTTTTGGGATGAATTGGAACACCGACTGGGAGACAGGCCTAATCACCCAACATCAGTGCCCGACCTCACTAATGCTCTTGTGACTGAATGGATGCAAGTCCCCGCAGCAATGCTCCAACATCTAGTGGAAAGCCTTCCCAGAACAGTGGAGTCTGTTAAAGTAGCAAAAGGGGGACCAACTCCATATTAATGCCCATGATTTTGGAATGAGATGTTCAATGAACAGGTGTCCACATACTCTTGGCCATGTAGTGTATTTCAAAAAACACCACATAGCCTAGTCTGGTGGAAAGTGACAAAGTAAAAATACTTTTAAGTACTACTTAAGTCGTCTTTTGGGGTATCTTTACTTTTACTCCACTACACTCTTAGAAAAAAGGGTGCTATCTAGAACCTAAAAGGGTTCTTCATTCAAAGAACACTTTTGGAATCCTTTTTCTAAGAGTGTACATTCCTAAAGAAAATATATACTTCTTACCATACAATTTTCCTGACACCCACTCATTACATTTAGAATGCTCAGGCAAGACAGAAATCCTGACCGGTTGCATCACCGCCTGGTATGGCAACTGCTCGGCATCTGACCGTAAGTCACTACAGAGGGTCGTGCGTACGGTCCAGTACATCACTGAGGCCAAGTTTCCTGCCATCCAGGACCTATATAATAGGAGGTGTCTGAGGAAAGCCCATAAAATTGTCAGAGACTCCAGTCCCCCAAGTCATAGACTGTTTTCTCTGCTACCGTACAGCAAGCGGTACCGGAGTGCCAAGTCTGGGACCAAAAGGCTCCTTAACAGCTTCTAACCCCAAGCCATAAGACTGTTGACAATTAATCAAATGGCCACCGGACTATTACATTGACCCCCCCATTTGTTTTGTACACTGCTGCTACTCACTGTTTATTATATATGCAGTCACTTCACCCCAACCTACATGTACAAATTACAAGATAACATGTACCCTCACACACTGCCTCGGTACCGGTTCCCCCTGTATATAGCCTCGTTATTGTTATGCTATTGTGTTACTTTTTATTATTTTTTACTTTAGTTTATTTGATAAATATTTCTTAACTCTTGAACTGCACTGTTGGTTAAGGGCTTGTAAGTAAGCATTTCATGGTAAGGTCTACACTTGTATTCGGCGCATATGACAAATCAAGTTTGATTTGACTTGATTTGAATATGTTCCAATTCCAAACCTATTAATATAACGCATTGCCTCTGATGTGGCTGACTCACTAAACACAAATACTGTATTTGTAAGTTGTGTCTGAGTGTTGGAGTGTGCTAGTTTGGGACAAGTCTTTTTAGCTAACATTCCATTCTTTTCCACTTAATGTCATTTGGCAAAGAGACTGGCATTCCAGCAATCTCAACGTTCAATATGCAGTTGAATTTACACTGCAGTTGCTGATTGGTAGTTGGAAACAATATTCATATTTTCTGTATATAATTTGAAGAACAATAATAAACAATACCTTTGCAACCTGCTATGGTCATTCCCTTGTGAGAACCCACTGGGCACACACTGGTTGAATCAACGTTGTTTCCAAGTAATTTCAATGACTTGTAATGCACATTAAGAACAGAAGATGTCATTAAGACCACAAGATGTCACCAAATTTCCCCAACACTTTCCCTGGCTGCCACTGCTCTTGCTCAACAAAAAATGTCCTCTGTGTTTTTACATTTCTTATTTCACCTTTATTTAACCAGGTAGGCCAGTTGAGAACAAATTCTCATTTACAATTGCGACCTGGCCAAGATAAAGCAAAGCAGTGAGACAAAAAGCAACAACACAGAGTTACACATGGAATAAACAAACAATAGAAAAATCTATATACAATGTGTGGAAATGGAGTAAGGAGGTAAGGCAATAAATAGACCATAGTAGTGAAGTAATTACAATTTAGCAAATTAACACTGGAGTGATAGATGTGCAGATAATGATGTGCAAGTAGAAATATTGGTGTGCAAAAGAGCAAAAAGAAAGTAAATTAAAACAATATGGGGATGAGGTAGGTAGTTTAACGGGCTATTTACAGATGGGCTATTTACAGATGGGCTGTGTACAGCTGCAGCGATCGGTAAGCTGCTCAGATAGCTGATGCTTAAAGTTAGTAAGGAAGATACAGTGGGGCAAAAAAGTATTTAGTCAGCCACCAATTGTGCAAGTTCTCCCACTTAAAAAGATGAGAGAGGCCTGTAATTTTCATCATAGGTACACTTCAACTATGACAGACAAAATTAGAAAAAAAATCCAGAAAATAACATTGTAGGATTTTAAATGAATTTATTTGCAAATTATGGTGGAAAATAAGTATTTGGTCAATAAAAAAAGTTTATCTCAATACTTTGTTATATACCCTTTGTTGGCAATGACAGAGGTCAAACGTTTTCTGTAAGTCTTCACAAGGTTTTCACACACTGTTGCTGGTATTTTGGCCCATTCCTCCATGCAGTTCTCCTTTAGAGCAGTGATGTTTTGGGGCTGTTGCTGAGCAACACTGACTTTCAACTCCCTCCAAAGATTTTCTATGGGGTTGAGATCTGGAGACTGGCTAGGCCACTCCAGGACCTTGAAATGCTTCTTATGAAGCCACTCCTTCGTTGCCCGGGCGGTGTGTTTGGGACCATTGGCATGCTGAAAGACCCAGCCACGTTTCATCTTCAATGCCCTTGCTGATGGAAGGAGGTTTTCACTCAAAATCTCACGATACATGACCCCATTCATTCTTTCCTTTACACGGATCAGTCGTCCTGGTCCCATTGCAGAAAAACAGCCCCAAAGCATGATGTTTCCACCCCCATGCTTCACAGTAGGTATGGTGTTCTTTGAACGCAACTTAGCATTCTTTGTCCTCCAAACACGATGAGATGAGTTTTTACCAAAAAGTTATATTTTGGTTTCATCTGACCATATGACATTCTCCCAATCTTCTTCTGGATCATCCAAATGCTCTCTAGCAAACTTCAGACGGGCCTGGACATGTACTGGCTTAAGCAGGGGGACACGTCTGGCACTGCAGGATTTGAGTCCCTGGCGGCGTAGTGTGTTACCGCTGGTAGGCTTTGTTACTTTGGTCCCAGCTCTCTGCAGGTCATTCACTAGGTCCCCCCGTGTGGTTCTGGGATTTTTGCTCACCGTTCTTGTGATCATTTTGACCCCACGGGGTGAGATCTTGCGTGGAGCCCCAGATTGAGGGAGATTATCAGCGGTCTTGTATGTCTTCCATTTCCTAATAATTGCTCCCACAGTTGATTTCTTCAAACCAAGCTGCTTACCTATTGCAGATTCAGTCTTCCCAGCCTGGTGCAGGTCTACAATTTTGTTTCTGGTGTCCTTTGACAGCTCTTTGATCTTGGCCATAGTGGAGTTTGGAGTGTGACTGTTTGAGGTTGTGGACAGGTGTCTTTTATACTGATAACAAGTTCAAACAGGTGCCATTAATACAGGTAACGAGTGGAGGACAGAGGAGCCTCTTAAAGAACAAGTTACAGGTCTGTGAGAGAAGACATCTTGCTTGTTTGTAGGTGACCAAATACTTATTTTTCACCATAATTTGCAAATAAATTCATTAAAAATCCTACAATGTGAATTTCTGGATTTTTTTTCTAATTTTGTCTGTCATAGTTGAAGTGTACCCATGATGAAAACTACAGGCCTCTCTCATCTTTTTAAGTGGGAGAACTTGCACAATTGGTGGCTGACTAAATACTTTTTTGCCCCACTGTACAAAGTTGTAGATATAGTCCAATGAAGTCAGATCTATAATTGTTGTTTTTAAAATACCTTAAGATAAATAATCCACTTGTTTAAAGAGAACATTTTTGATATTTTCTAGTAATGTTATATGTTTCTACCTGTCATTTAGACAATGACTATCCCAGTTAGCACTAGTTTATGCTAACTTGCTAGCTAGCAACTTCACTAGCAGATTGTCTGACGTAAAATACATTATAAAGATAACGTAACTTAATTGCAGTTGTAAAAGTTTCCAATAGGGACTGATAGCTTTACAGTTAATGTTACTTTATATATAGCCTTTTAGCTATTTTACACAGCATTTTATGTCATATAGTTTCACCATAGGGATGGTGCCAGGTTTCCTCCAGATGTGACGCTTGGTATTCAGGCCAATAGTTCAATCTTGGTTTCATCAGACCAGAGAATCTTGTTTCTCATGGTCTGAGAGTCTTTAGGTGCCTTTTGGCAAAGTCCAAGAGGGCTGTCATGTGCCTTTTACTGAGGAGTAGCTTCTGTCTGGCCACACTACCATAAAGGCCTGATTGATGGAGTGCTGCAGAGATGGTTGTCCTGCTGGAAGGTTCTCCCATCTTCACAGAGGAACTATGGAGCTCTGTCAGAGTGACCATCGGGTTCTTGGTCCCTCCTCTCCCGATTGCTCAGTTTGGCCGAGTGGCCAGCTCTAGGAAGAGACTTGGTGGTTCCAAACTTCTTCCATTTAAGAATGAGGGAGGCCACTGTGCTCTTGGGGACCTTCAATGCTGCAGACATTTTTGGTACCTTTCCCCCTTCCTCTGTGACTCGACACAATGCTGTCTCTGGGCTCTATGGACAATTCCTTCGATCTCATGGCTTGGTTTTTTGCTCTGACATGCACTGTCAACTGAGACCTTATATAGACAGGTGTGTGCCTTTCCAAATCATGTCCAATCAATTGAATTTACCACAGGTGGACTCCAATTAAGTTGTAGAAACATCTCAAGGATGATCAATGGAAACAGGATGCATCTGAGCTCAATTTCAAGTCTCATAGCAAAGGGTCTGAATACTTACGTAAATAAGGCATTTCTGGGGGTTTTTGTTTACTTTTTTGTCAATTACTGTTTTCACTTTGTCATTATGGGATACTTATTTAATAAATTTTAGAACAAGGCTGTAATGTAACAAAATGTGGGAAAAAAGTCCAGGTGACTGAATACTTTCCAGAGGCACTGTAGATGTCTGCAAATAATAATAAATAATCCAGCACCCTCCTGGGACAAACTACTTCCAGCACAGGTGTTGGTCGCCTAAATTCACAAGTAGGCTAGGCCTAATATATAGGCTAGCATACGAATGGTCGATTAATAGCCCCAGCCTATGAACAACATTCGAATTTACAGTCTTCACTGTTCCCTTCCGCTAGCTTCTCCACTGGCCTTTCAGTAAAAAAAAATCGAGGAAAGAAGCACCTTGCTCTTTGAAAAAAAAAAATGTATATAATTTAAAAAAAAAATATGAACACAAATACAAAAAAAACCTTGCTCTTGCTCGCAGGATAAAAAAATAGGCTAGTGTTCACGATGAGCTGGCGGGAAGTTTGAATGTCGTGAGCTTCTTTGGTGTGATGTGATCGATCACATAGGCTGGTGGTAAAATGCAATAAACGGGAATCTTTTGTTCAGGGACTCCGTTTGAAAATTAGCCGGCTGGCTAAAACCGGCACTTTTACTGAAACGTTGATTAATGTGCACTGTCCCTGTAAAAATAAAAATAAACTCAAACTCCCCACACTCTACGTTCCTAGCCCACGCCCAATGTTTAGGTTTACAATGAAATGTATGTCAGAATACCTAATGTTAGAATGTGATTGCTGGTAAAGTGACATAAGTTGCAAGGAGTGAAATGCACAGTAATAGTTGAACAGAGACGGCAAGCAGGCTGTGTACCCCTGGCTGTCAGCAAATAAAATGTAATTGTGCTGCCTGGCAATTATATGTATAGCATTTACTTTTACTCAAGTATGGCAACTGAGTCCTTTTCCACCATTGTTAGGCTACTTGAGTACATTCAAATTGATACTTTTACTCTAGTGTTTTACTGGGTGACTTTCAGTTGAGTAATTTTCTATTAAATTAACTTTACAACCATCAGTGGGCTGAAAACTTTTCCCGTACAGCTGCCAGTTGGTTTTTAGCTTTTGTCAACAGGGGGCAGCAAAGGCTCATTAATAGGAATTCAGGTACAGAACTAAATTTTGCAGTAGCTTGGTGGTAGTGTAACTAAATTCAAATCGTAGTATTCAGCAGCTATTTTGCCATGCAGCTAACTACTGGACCTACAATCATTTTTTGTATATAAAAAAACATGTAAGCAATAATTTTCTGCCCTATTCTCATTTGAAAGTGCTAAATAGTAAATTACTAACTGATAGCATACTGCCCAAAGTAATCTGTCTTGCCATTGTAGGCAATTCCCCTAGCTTGTTGTAGAGGACAATTTGGGAAATGGGAGGCTAGGAATACGGCAGTTATTCACAGTCATGTAGACCAGCTGTCTCGTCACAGAATCTTATTGTAATTAGCCACATATTGCCCTTTGGTGGGCTGAGTAAGCTATCAATTGTCAGTAACCATGGTACCCTAAATTAAGGGTAATTTAATTACAATGAAACCCAGCAAAGCACTTGAATCTCCAGCTTTTGCTTTAAACCAGTGCGAAGTAATACCTCAAAGGATTTAGCATATATAGACAGGTTTAATCAAATAGCATTGTTTCATTACAAATGTGACAATATACCACGTTTCTTACACATTGTCAAACACACCTCATGTAATCAATTTAAGATACATTGCATTATTGTTTGTATAATAACATCTCAAAGCTATGAAAGGAAACTGAAGACAATACCTTTATGGCTTCAAGAATTAAAAAAATATATATATATATATTTGGTCACTTTTGAAAAGAGCAGGGGAAACTTAAGGTCCTCCCCTGAGACGCAGCACAAGATGGAGGGTGGATTCTTTCTGGATGTTGTAGTCTGAGAGGGTGCGGCCATCTTCTAGCTGCTTGCCGGCAAAGATCAGCCTCTGCTGGTCTGGGGGGATGCCCTCCTTGTCCTGGATCTTGGCCTTCACGTTCTCAATGGTGTCGCTTGGCTCAACCTCGAGGGTGATGGTCTTGCCTGTCAGGGTTTTGACGAAGATCTGCATGCCTCCCTGAGACGCAGCACAAGATGGAGGGTGGATTCTTTCTGGATGTTGTAGTCTGAGAGGGTGCGGCCATCTTCTAGCTGCTTGCCGGCAAAGATCAGCCTCTGCTGGTCTGGGGGATGCCCTCCTTGTCCTGGATCTTGGCCTTCACGTTCTCAATGGTGTCGCTTGGCTCAACCTCGAGGGTGATGGTCTTGCCTGTCAGGGTTTTGACGAAGATCTGCATGCCTCCCCTGAGACGCAGCACAAGATGGAGGGTGGATTCTTTCTGGATGTTGTAGTCTGAGAGGGTGCGGCCATCTTCTAGCTGCTTGCCGGCAAAGATCAGCCTCTGCTGGTCTGGGGGGATGCCCTCCTTGTCCTGGATCTTGGCCTTCACGTTCTCAATGGTGTCGCTTGGCTCAACCTCGAGGGTGATGGTCTTGCCTGTCAGGGTTTTGACGAAGATCTGCATGCCTCCCCTGAGACGCAGCAC
Source organism: Oncorhynchus tshawytscha (assembly GCF_018296145.1). Lineage (NCBI taxonomy): Eukaryota > Metazoa > Chordata > Actinopteri > Salmoniformes > Salmonidae > Oncorhynchus > Oncorhynchus tshawytscha. The sequence continues at coordinate 35,411,724 of NC_056437.1, read as the reverse complement.
AAGATGGAGGGTGGATTCTTTCTGGATGTTGTAGTCTGAGAGGGTGCGGCCATCTTCTAGCTGCTTGCCGGCAAAGATCAGCCTCTGCTGGTCTGGGGGATGCCCTCCTTGTCCTGGATCTTGGCCTTCACGTTCTCAATGGTGTCGCTTGGCTCAACCTCGAGGGTGATGGTCTTGCCTGTCAGGGTTTTGACGAAGATCTGCATGCCTCCCCTGAGACGCAGCACAAGATGGAGGGTGGATTCTTTCTGGATGTTGTAGTCTGAGAGGGTGCGGCCATCTTCTAGCTGCTTGCCGGCAAAGATCAGCCTCTGCTGGTCTGGGGGATGCCCTCCTTGTCCTGGATCTTGGCCTTCACGTTCTCAATGGTGTCGCTTGGCTCAACCTCTCGGGTGATGGTCTTGCCTGTCAGGGTTTTGACGAAGATCTGCATGCCTCCCCTGAGACGCAGCACAAGATGGAGGGTGGATTCTTTCTGGATGTTGTAGTCTGAGAGGGTGCGGCCATCTTCTAGCTGCTTGCCGGCAAAGATCAGCCTCTGCTGGTCTGGGGGGATGCCCTCCTTGTCCTGGATCTTGGCCTTCACGTTCTCAATGGTGTCGCTTGGCTCAACCTCGAGGGTGATGGTCTTGCCTGTCAGGGTTTTGACGAAGATCTGCATGCCTCCCCTGAGACGCAGCACAAGATGGAGGGTGGATTCTTTCTGGATGTTGTAGTCTGAGAGGGTGCGGCCATCTTCTAGCTGCTTGCCGGCAAAGATCAGCCTCTGCTGGTCTGGGGGGATGCCCTCCTTGTCCTGGATCTTGGCCTTCACGTTCTCAATGGTGTCGCTTGGCTCAACCTCGAGGGTGATGGTCTTGCCTGTCAGGGTTTTGACGAAGATCTGCATGCCTCCCCTGAGACGCAGCACAAGATGGAGGGTGGATTCTTTCTGGATGTTGTAGTCTGAGAGGGTGCGGCCATCTTCTAGCTGCTTGCCGGCAAAGATCAGCCTCTGCTGGTCTGGGGGGATGCCCTCCTTGTCCTGGATCTTGGCCTTCACGTTCTCAATGGTGTCGCTTGGCTCAACCTCGAGGGTGATGGTCTTGCCTGTCAGGGTTTTGACGAAGATCTGCATGCCTCCCCTGAGACGCAGCACAAGATGGAGGGTGGATTCTTTCTGGATGTTGTAGTCTGAGAGGGTGCGGCCATCTTCTAGCTGCTTGCCGGCAAAGATCAGCCTCTGCTGGTCTGGGGGGATGCCCTCCTTGTCCTGGATCTTGGCCTTCACGTTCTCAATGGTGTCGCTTGGCTCAACCTCGAGGGTGATGGTCTTGCCTGTCAGGGTTTTGACGAAGATCTGCATGCCTCCCCTGAGACGCAGCACAAGATGGAGGGTGGATTCTTTCTGGATGTTGTAGTCTGAGAGGGTGCGGCCATCTTCTAGCTGCTTGCCGGCAAAGATCAGCCTCTGCTGGTCTGGGGGGATGCCCTCCTTGTCCTGGATCTTGGCCTTCACGTTCTCAATGGTGTCGCTTGGCTCAACCTCGAGGGTGATGGTCTTGCCTGTCAGGGTCTTCACGAAGATCTGCATCTTTGCACCTGAAATATAGAGTGAAAAATCAGTTAATCATAACAATAATGCAAATTATATGTCCCTATTGAATTAGTGTACCACTCAATACTAATGTCCATTGTTAACACAAAGTGAAGTAACACCTCAAACTTGTTATTCTGGTGCCAATAACTTTTAATTTCATGTATTTGCCATTATGCAAGCCCAAATTTGTTGGGACTGTAACCAAAGATGTTACTACAACTAAACCAAGATACCACAGCCTGTAGTTTCCAAGTGGGACAAATTATTCAAGTGGGCAGAGCCAAGCATGAGCTAGCTAGATCGTATTGGGTGTTCTAGCATGCATTTGCATATATCAGTGTAGTAACTCAATTCGCCTTTGCACTCCTAAACATGATTTAAGACTTTTACACGGTAAAGGCTATAGGAAAAAAAACGTATTCAACTCTGTTCATAACAGATTTTAGCTTCTGGAACAGAACTTTAATATAACATGTTTCGTCGATGAGAACGTATAAAATGTAGGCCAAAATACATCTTCTCCCACTGGGCTTGGATGCGTCACATTTATACATCCGGTGAAATATCGGCCTCTTTGTTGTATCTGTGGCGTAACGCTAACCGTTTGGATTCCGTACAGACGCCATCTCCACCCCCCCCCCCTCCTAACTAGTGTGCCCTTTGTTCACCGGTCTAGCGAAGCAGCATAAAAATGGGGGAGAAAACTAACAAACGTCACTACGGCTAACAAACTTCGAGGTAGAAATATTACCCGAAAACTTTCACTTGTACAATTGAGGCTTAATTTTATTTATTTTTTTAAATGGTTAAGGCACAATTTTTTTATATTTTGTGAGGTTAGAGCAAAAAACGGTTGTTCTAACGTTACCGGAATGGTGTTGAACCACCGTGTTTCACTCTTCCCTCAATATTTTTTTTGTGCCTTACTCATTAAAAAAAGCAAGTAAATCCAGCCCATTAGTTAGCTAACAAAATACTATCTGTATTTTTTTTTAAACGCTAAACTTAGACATATCAAATCAGTGTACTTACGATTGACCTCAAAGAAAACTTCACGAAATTGTCTTTAATAATTTCTTCTCGCTTCTATGTTCAATATATTTCATGTATTGTATTTATACAAAGAAAACGTTGTGACGTAGAAAGCGTCATGTGACAATATCCATCCGCTATTGAAAACATAGTCCGTTCTGTAACCTGTACATTTACGATTTACATTGCATTAATCAATTTCGATTACAATAAATATTCATATTATAACACATATACAAATTCTCGATTAGGACAAGGTGATTTAAAAACATTACTCGCGGCGGAGTCACATTTATCTGCTGTGTGCTGAGATTTCTCTAGAAATTGCTGGAACGATCCACGTGAAGAACCCATCCTCCGAATCTGTGATTGGACGCTTGTTTGTCTGAATAACGATTGGTGGATGCTAATGTATCGCTAGGTTGGAATGTGAATGTTTTTAAACTTGTCTGGCCGTACCATGAACTTTCCAAACAACACTGATATGAAAAACAAAACGTTTTATGTCATTTCTGATCAACTGTAAAAACAGTTTGAGGCTCAAATTATTATTTGCCCTGTTCAGTGTTGGGGGATTATTGATGAAACAATGGAAACTTTTTAGACAATATGTACTGTCTGTCTCATATCCTCCTATTGATATAGGCCTACTCACACTGTATCAATACCAAGACAATCCCTTCGTTAAAGCTATATGGCACAACTTGTCAAATACCACTATTTGTCAGTTGTTCGCATTTGTTTCTGTAAACATAATACATAAAGAGCAAATGTCATGGCATTTCCCAATCCTAAAAAAGCAACCAGTAGCAGACCTTTTCATCCAACATACTTCTTAATATAGAGCAGAAACATGCAGCATGAAGTCCAGCCTCCAGCAGATGGGAACGTGTTTCCCAACATATGCTTCCAGCTGCTTTGTCTGCACATGTAATGTAGGCCAGGCTGAAAAAGCTGACACTACTTCATCCATGAGCCAGACCCCCAAATTTGGGCAGTCGGGCTCACTTGGGCCTAAAATGTTTCACAGTGATTTTCTTGAAGGTCTATGTCCCTTGAGTTGGAAAATGTGTGATAGCAGTGCTGCAATGGTAGCTTTCTCTATGTTATCACTCTTTCTTTCATAATTTTTTTATTTAACCTTTATTTAACTTGGCGAGTCAGTTAAGAACAAATTCTTATTTACAATGACGACCTACCAAAAGGCAAAAAGCCTCCTGCGGGGATGGGGACTGGGACAAAAAAAACATATATAGGACAAAACACACATCACGACAAGAGAGACACCACAACACTACATAAAGAGAGACCTAAGACAACAACATGGCAGCAACTCATGACAACACAGCATGGTAGCAACACAACATGACAACAACATGGTAGCAACACAACATGGCAGCAGCACAACATGGTAAGTCACTGGCTTACTGGTGCTCTTCCATGCCGTCCCTAGGAGGGGTGCGTCACTTGAGTGGGTTGAGTCACTGACGTGATCTTCCTGTCTGGGTTGGTTTCTTCCTAGGTTTTGGCCTTTCTAGGGAGTTTTTCCTAGCCACCGTGCTTCTACACCTGCAATGCTTGCTGTTTGGGGTTTTAGCCTGGGTTTCTGTACAGCACTTTGAGATATTAGCTGATGTAAGAAGGGCTATATAAATAAATTTGATTTGATTTGATGGTAGCAGCACAAAACATGGTACAAACCTTATCGGGTACAGACAACAGCACAAAGGCAAGAAGGTAGAGACAACAATACATAACGCGAAGCAGCCACAACTGTCAGTAAGAGTGTCCATGAATGAAGAGATGGAGATAAAACTGTCCCGTTTGAGTGGTTTTTGCAGCTCATTCCATTCGCTAGCTGCAGCGAATTGAAAAGAGGAGTGACCCAGGGATGTGTGTGCTTTGGTTTCATCCCTCCATCCCATTCATTTTTCCTATAGGGATTTGACCCTATGGCAAACAATGTCAGTATACAAAGTTATTGCTCACATATAACCTTTAATCATATATCATTGAAAAGCTTAAATTCACAGCTATCCATCAGACACCTTTTTTGGAATGTTCAGGTCAACAGACCCGATTTATACAGGTCATTCTGACATGTACCCTACATGTCAGAATGACCTGTATAAATCGCTTAAAAAAGGAAACTGATACATTTTAATATTTGTTTGACAAGTGGTTCTGAAAGGTTGTGAAATTACCTTTCAAATGATATATAATAAAGCCAACTAAGAAAACACCAGCTACAACTATTGTTTCAAAATAGCCCATATTGTGCCATTGACATGAGAATATTGGAAGCTTAGCCATAGAATTCCATATAGTGGTGCAGCTATGTTTTTGGATAGTAACTTTGGTGATAGAGGCACCATATTTCACACAGACAGATAGAACAAGGTTTGAAAAAGATTTGTAGATACAGGGCCATCACAAGATTCACGTATTAACCCCACAAAAGCCTTTTAACAACTCAATGGGGTCTCATTGGATACATTTTGCATGACCATACCTGTATGAAATATAATTGTAGTATGAATGTGTGACAGGTATAAAGATGTTAAATGATTCACAGAATTGTGGTAATGTGCCCCAAAAGTTGTCTGAATCACTGATTTCTGAAAATGTCATGATCAATAATTGCAATATTAATTACAATAGCAATAATTACAATACAATAGCTTCAAGTTCCTTGGTGTCCACATCACCAACAAACTAACATGGTCCAAGCACACCAAGACAGTTGTGAAGAGGGCACGACAAAATCTATACACCTCAGGAGACTGAAAAGATTTGGCATGGGTCCTCAGATCCTCAAAAGGTTCTACAGCTGCACTATCTAGAGCATCCTGACTGGTTGCATCACTGCCTGGCATGGCAACTGCAAACGGCCCAGTACATCACTGGGGCCAAGCTTCCTGCCATCCAGGACCTCTATACCAGGCGATGTCAGAGGAAGGCACTAAAAATTGTCAAAAACTCCAGCCACCCCAGTCATAGACTGTTCTCTCTGCTACCGCACGGCAAGCAGTACCGGAGTGCCAAGTCTCGGTCCAAGAGACTTCTAAACAGCGTCCACCCCCAAGCCATAAGACTCCTGAACATCTAGTCAAATGGCTACCCAGACTATTTGCAGTGCCCCCCGCCCCCACACCCTCTCTCTACACCATGACAATGCATCGTCACTTTAATAACTCTACCTACATGTACATACTACCTCAACTAACCGGTGTCCCCGCACATTGACTCTGTATCGGTACCCCCCTGTAGATAGTCTTGCTTTTGTTATTTTTACTGCTGCTCTTTAATTACTTTTTACTTTTATCTCTTATTCTTATCTGTATTTAAAAAAAACTGAATTGTTGGTTAGGAGGTCATAAGTAAGCATTTCACTGTAAGGTCTACACCTGTTGTATTCGGCGCATGTGACTAATACAATTTGATTTGATTTGATCCTGTTAAAAGTTTTCATAAAACAGAGGACTAGAAACTCCATAAGGATGCCAATAGGTTTTAAACAAATATCTTGATGATGAGAGCAGCAAACTATTACACATAGCTAGTCTTAATTAAGATGTATTCTTACTATTGGCCCATAGCAGATTGGTCTGATACTAGAATACTAAAAGTTATATAATTGGCCTCAACAGGTTGAACAATTAATTTTACTACATTGTAATGGAATGTACGGGACAGGTTTATAGCCCTTATAATGAAAGGAGTTAAAGGATAACATTGTTTATCATGTTAATCAGCCCACATCCCTGACTATTTACATCTATAAATCAATTTGACATGTTTGAAGATTAAGTATTGAAATTAAAGATGAAACATATTCAGAAATTATTCAATTATATTTCATACAGGTATGGTTATGCGAAATCGATCCAACCATTGAGTTGTTTAGCGGCCATATTGGAAAAAGCCTTCTGTGGGATTAATACATGAATCTTGTGATGGCCACCAAGAGGCAAACCCTGTTCTTGTCACGACTTCCGCCGAAGTCGGTCCCTCTCCTTGTTTGGGCGGCGTTCGGCGGTCGATGTCACCGGCCTTCTAGCCATCGCCGATCCACTTTTAATTTTCCATTTGTTTTGTCTTTGTCTTACACAACTGGTTTCAATTCCCCAATTACTTGTTCATTATTTAACCCTCTGTTCCCCCATGTTTGTTTGTGAATAATTGTTTATTGTATTGTGGTCCGTATTTGTGGCCTTGTATTTACACGACAGGTATTGTTTTATTATTGAGTAAAATTGCTTTCATTACTCATATCTGCTGTCCTGCGCCTGACCTCACCAGCTACACACAGATGCACTACAGTTCTAGCTACGTGTGTGAAATGTGATGCCTCTATCACTAAAGTTACAATCCAAAAACATAGCTTCCCCACTACATGGGATTCTATGGCTAAGCTTCCAACATTCTAATGTCAATGGCACAATATGGGATATTTTTTAACAATAGTTGTTGCTGATACTTTCAAAATTGGTGATATTATATATAATTTGAAAGGTAATTTCATGACCCTTCAGAACCACTTGCAAACAAAGATTAAAATGTATCATGGTTTCCTTTTTTGATTAAAGGGTATATGTGAGCAATAACTTGTTGTATATTGACATTGTTTATCATGAGGTAAAATCCCTATGGGAAAAATGAATGGGATGGAAGGATGGAAGAAAGACTGATAACACATTGCTGCACTGGTATAACACATTTTCCAACTCTTAGGGACATACTGTAGACCTTCAAGAAAATCACTATGAGACATTGTCAGCCCAAGTGAGCCCAACCAACCTCCCTGGGCCCTGGCTCATGGACTAACTGCCAGTAAGGCTCTCTACCTTTCCTGCTCTGCCTAGAGAAATGAATGAGATATCTAGAGACAAAGCAGAATGATTAAAAAAGAAACATACAGCTTTGAAGGGAATAAGTATTTTCAGAGTAACCAACTTCAGGATTGTAATGGATAGGCTAGTCATAGCGTTGTACAAACTGTCTGAACAACCCTCATGGTAAATACAGGTTTCTTGGTAAGAGAACACAAGTAAGTGCTGCCAAATAAATGTAAAAAAAAAACAATACACGGTGTCACTCATCAAAATTAATGACATTGTTTCATCATTGAGCAACTCCTTTGACTCCTAATTCAGGGTGAGATACATATCAACCCAGTTGTAATCTTTACCATCCTGGCCCAATAGCAATCTGGTTTGGATTGATATTACACTCTTGATGGAGTTTGTGAATTATTTTCCATAACCATCACAGACTTTTCTTTTAATACATTATTTAACACATTGTTCCTGTAGCGGCTAGATGTTCTTTATTATTCGGCCATCAGATTTGCCACCAATGCTCCTTATAGGACACATCCCTGCACTCTATAAATTGTAAATTGTAAATTGGTAATCTCCGTCGCAAGACCCACTGGTTGATGCTCATTTATAAAATCCTCTTAGGCCTCACTCCCCCCTATCTGAGATATCTACTGCAGCCCTCATCCTCCACATAGAACATCCATTCTGCCAGTAACATTCTGTTAAAGGTCCCCAAAGCTCACACATCCCTGGGTCGCTCCTCTTTTCAGTTCGCTGCAAATAGTGACTGGAACGAGCTGCAAAAAACACTAAAACTTTACAGTTTTATCTCCTAATTCAAAGACTCAATCACGGACACTCTTACTGTCAGTTGTGGCTGCTTCACCTGATGTATTGTTGTCTCTACCTTCTTGCCTTTGTATTGTTGTCTGTACCCAATAATGTTTGTATCATGTTTTGTGCTGCTACCATGTTGTGTTGCTACCATGTTGTTGTCATCTTGTGTTGCTACCATGCTGTGTTGTCATGTGTTGCTGCCATGCTATGTTGTTGTCTTAGGTCTCTCTTTATGTAGTGTTGTGGTGTCTCTCTTGTCGTGATGTGTGTTTTGTCCTATATTTTTATATTTAATCCCAGCCCCCGTCCCCGCAGGAAGCCTTTTGCCTTTTGGTAGGCAGTCATTGTAAATAGAATTTGTTCTTAACTTACTTGCCAAGTTAAATAAAGGTTAAATGCTATAGTCCTTCTGTTTTATTTCAAGAAGGTGCACAGACTGGTGTCATAATGACCAAGCAGTTATCATCAGCTATTTTTAGGCACACTGATTTGGCAGTATGAAGGTATCTGTGACATGGTCATACAGAGCACCTTCTAGACACTTTAGCTAGAATATACAGCACATGTTAACTTATAATATTTGTGACATTATCAAATTCAAGCATTGTCATTTAATGTGAACAGTCAGTGTTTTGAGCAGCTGAGGGTCAAGTTTGATATTCTTCTGCCTTCCAGGGAATCAATAACTGGCCAACTGTATATTGAGGGTAAGGAGTGGTTTGGTTTGTCTGGTTTGTCATTTAGGTCAGTCACAGTATTCTCATAAGGATACACAGCATGCACTATGGACTGTTGGTTCTTCATGTGACTCAATCCCAACGCGTGATCGCCACGTCACTCTTTCCTCAAGACTAGTTGAGCTTATCTGGAATGTGTTTGTGCAAGCCTGCTGTACTTTGCAACCCAGTCTGGCTGTTTGTAATTATGGGAGGGAGGACAATTTTTCATGCAAAACATGTTCCATAAGTCTATGTTGAGTACTGTATGTAAAGAACTGCTTCATGTAAATGATAGTTTTATAAAATATGAGAAGCGATTGACTAGGGATCTCACAACAGACAGACGTGGATATACGTTTATTGTGTATAGTAACCACAGCCCTTTTTGGATAGCGTTCTTATAACCCTCTACTCAATTATGTAATCATCCCTATTAATTAGACATTTATTGTTCTTTATTCATGAGATAATCCAATCAAATCTTGTGGTGAATAGCATAAATTATAATTAAATTAAACTTGTTTGTTAGAATGTTTGTCTGTCAACTGTTAGTTACCAAGCTACAAATGAGCTTGGATACAGTATCAGTGTTTTGGGACAGCATGATTCCGCATGTAATGTGGGAGAGACAAAGTTACAGAAGGTGGCAACACTGGCAGACTCGACGTGATTCCACGTAAACAAGGGAAGTCGTTTCGCAATAATGCCGCGTTCAAAACTGGAAGCTCGGAACTGGTAACTCGGAAATCTTTGACCTCCGACTTCAGTGCGTTCAAAACAACTGTGAATTCGGTAAAAACGAGCTCCTACTGGGAAAAACGATTTGACCGGTCATCCAACTCAGAATTCCAACTCGGGCCTATTTCTAGAGCTCTGACTTTCCGACCTGAAGATCACTGACGCCATGATTTGATCTCGTATTTCCCTGAGTTCCCAGTTGTTTTGAACGCGACATAACCTTGTTAAGCGACGCGTCACTATATTGGTTGGTGGAATATTTCACGGAATGCAATACACTGGAATTTGCTTTCGATTCCATTGAAACGTTGCACGGGAAAACGGTGCGTATACCTCGAAAAAAAGCCTTTGCCAGTTTTGAAAAGAAGCATGAAGTAATGCCTCATGAACAGTCTAAATTAGGTTGTGTTGTCTTTACACAGGGTGGGACTGGGAATGGATCACGTGAAGCACACAGGCGCATGCCATTGTGGGGCTGTCAGATTCGAAGTCTGGAATTCCCCAGACCTTCTTGTTTTCGATTGCGAGTATGCCGGTTCTTTATCACATTCCAGTAGCCTAAAACTTTACATACCTAACACAAACATAATCTAATATTTTCACATTGATCCACTACAGAATGGTTTAATAAACACTGGACATATAGGCATTCCTTTTATTATATATGGAATAGATACCCCACTGGGCAAAAACGGTTTAAATCAACGTTGTTTCCAGGTCATTGCAACGACAGAATTCAATGTTGAATCAATGTGGAAAACTGAGTTGCCTTGTTCACGTGCTAAACCCAAATCCAATGAAAGGGTGACATTTTTGTTTGATTTCACGTTGCATTCACGGTAGTTGACAACTCAACCAAATGTAAATAATAACTAGAAGTTGAACTGACGTTTGTGCCCAGTGGGACAGGTCTGACTGATAATGAGAAAAAACGTTTCAAATCACAAAGATGGGGAACTGATATTTAGTTTGTTATATTGTTATTAACTGGACATAATATCACCACACTTTGTAATGAATGGGGGGGAAAAATTGAGTATGACAAAATGACTCACTCATGTTTCATTATCTAGTTGTAGTATTTGCACCAAGAAGCAGAACCGTCATTTCATTGTACCAAAAAATCAGTTTACCCTTTTACAGGTAGGACAATGTATAGAGGTTTCTAACAGATTCACTCAAAATGTATTTATATATGGTTCAGGTTAATTGCTAGTGAATCCTGCAATTAATGAATATTTAACTTAGTTGATTGTCTTGTTTTACAGGGTTGGGACCATCTGACCACATATACATTCAATACACACGCTGCCAAGCACACATTCTGTAGGATCTGTGGAGTCCAGAGTTTCTACACCCCACGTTCCAATCCTGATGGATATGGTAAGGACGACCAGTATCAATCATGCATGTTGGCTTTTTCTTTATGCTGACGTGCCATGTAATATTTGTGGTTAAACAAGGAGGATGGGCTGTTGGAATGTGTCCCATGCAAGAAAGTTTACAGACTGGTTTGTGTATGTGTGTGTTTGTTTTTCTCCAGGCGTAGCTCCTCACTGTCTGGACACAGGTACTGTGCGCAGTGTGACAGTAGAGAAGTTCTGTGGAAAGAAGTGGGAGGAGAGCATGCAGAACCACCAGACTATCAAAGGCATGTCCAAGACATAGAACCAAGCCTCTTGCAGACACACACAGCTGAGATAGAAACAAACAGTCCCATATTGTATTACTGAGCCAACTGTTTGGCTCAGTAATACAAATCAACTTTCCCCAAAAAATCTTAAATAAAAAGACCAAACCTACTCTGTTTGGTCACAACCAATCTCTAAGTGTCTGTGTATTTCTTTCTGCAAGTTCACAATTCATTTAAAGTGTTCATTATGCTAAATCTTTTTTATATTGGTACTCTTTGATAGAGGCAGTGAAACCACAGTAGTTGAATGGGTCTACGGTGACAGAGCATGGCCCTCTGGTGACAAGAATGAAGAGAAGAGTATCAATATTTTGGGAAAGCATGATTCAGCATGCATGGTGAGAGTGGAGTAGAACATGGTTCAAGCAGAAGTTGGCAATGTAATGCAGAGCCATATTTAGAGCCATCTCATATTGCTCACAGGCAATAAGGGACTTTCTCTCGCAATATCAACTGACAAACTACAGTAGTGCTTGAGGGATTTTAACTTGCTGACATTTCTGATCATCGATTTCAAAATATATTTAATGGAATACACTGGAATTCGTTTTCAATTTCATTAAACGTTGCAATGGAAAAACGGTGTGTATCAAAATGTCTTGTCTATGAACAGAATTTTCGTATTGAAGTTGTCATGCCTCATGAACAGTCTAAATGTGTTGTGTTGCTTCACACAGGGTGGAACGAGTGAAGCACACAGGCGGATGCCATTGTGGGGCTGTCAGATTCGAAGTCTGGAATTCCCCAGACCTTCTGGTTTTCGACTGCGAGTATGATCTGCAACATTTCAACAGTGATCCATTACAGATACGGTTCACTGCAACAGCAATAGAAAGGGCAGGCTATAATCCTGAGACCTGGAAAAAAAATGTTGGGATTATTTTAATTTTTACATTAGTGTTTGGGGTGAAAAAACAAAACATGTCTAAAAATATTAATATTTTATTGTAAGTGCAAAATTGCCCTCTGTAGTGGTCCTTAGGACATAAATATGAAAACATTTACATGGGTACAGTAGGTGAAATACATAGTTGTGGCATCCGGGTGTCCACTACAGGATATTTCTTAATAAGCTCTTATTTAATGTGAAAAAGATTATTACACAGTCCTTACAACTCCCTTCACTATTCCTGAGATATTTATTTTCTAGAAACAATGTGAATTTCCAACTCACAAAAATTACAATTCATAATTACACTTATTTTCAAATGTCCATAAAATGTGCAATTGTTTTTAAGAAACAGGAATATAGGGTTGTCAAGGTCACACCCCCACACGTGATATCATTGAAAAGCTAAGAATGTCCTCTCAAAGGGACAACAGTTCTTAATACAGTGGCCTCGGAGATAAGGACCAAGAACTGATGTCCACTAGAGGAAAAATGAATTGCTGGGTCTTAGGAGGATAACAGAAAGGAAAACAATGCAAATCTGGGTCCCCAATTTATAGTGATGGAGAATTGGAGATACAGGTTTGTGAATGAGCAAAAATAAAAATAAACTATGGGCTGTTCTGGCTCAGCGAATGTTTACTTACTTCCTGCCCAAATGACAACATCTCTGTAGATGAACTGTCTTTTGATTATTTTACAATCATACTTCTATTACGGAATTATAACTTACTATGTCCATCACAATATGACTCATTCTGGTTTCTTTATCTAGCTGTAGCATCTGCACCAAGAAGCAAAACCATCATTTCATTGTGCCAGAAAATCAGTTTAACCTTTTACAGGTAATACAACATTTTTACAGGGAGATGTTTGGTAATAGCTCTACCAGGTTGGTCAGTTTGAATGTTAATTTGGTTCATTTCTTGTTTCAGGGTTTGGGGATTATTAACACATATACATTTAATACACACATTGGGAAGCACACATTTTGTAGTACCTGTGGAGTCCAGAGTTTCTTCACCCCACGTTCCAATCCAGATGGATATGGTAAGGACAACCAGTAAGAAACACAGTAGCAGTCATGTTTACCTTTGCTTATTATGTAAACCTAAAACATGCCTTGTATTGTTGTTTGTGGTAAAACGGTGACGATAGCAATAGGTTAGAAGTGTCTCTCATGCATGAAAGTGAACAAAAAGGTTTGTGTGTTCCCACCCTAGGCATAGCTCCTCACTGTTTGGACCCAGGTACTGTACGCAGTGTGACAGTAGAGAAGTTCTGTGGACAGAAGTATGAGGAGACCATGAAAAACCACCCGAATATCAGAGACTTGTCCAAGCCTGTAGCAGAAACACATACAGTTGAAGTCGGAAGTTTACATACACCTTAGCCAAATACATTTTAACTCAGTTTTTCACAATTCCTGACATTTAATCCTAGTAAAAATTCCCTGTCTTAGGTCAGTTAGGATCCCCACTTTATTTTAAGAATGTGAAATGTGAGAATAATAGTTGAGAGAATTATTTATTTCAGCTTTTATTTCTTTCATCACATTCCCAGTGGGTCAGAAGTTTACATACGCTCAATTAGTATTTGGTAGCATTGCCTTTAAATTGTTTAACTTGAGTCAAACATTTAGGGTAGCCTTCCACAAGCTTCCCACAATAAGTTGGGTGAATTTTGACCCATTCCTCCTAACAGAGCTGGTGTAACTGAGTCAGGTTTGTAGGCCTACTTGCTCACACACGCCTTTTCAGTTCTGCCAACACATTTTCTATAGGATTGAGGTCAGGGCATTGTGATGGCCACTCCAATACCTTGACTTTGTTGTCCTTAAGCAACTTAGGAAGTATGCTTGGGATCATTGTTAATTTGGAAGACCCATTTGCGACCAAGCTTTAACTTCCTGATGTCTTGAGATGTTGCTTTACATAATTTTCCTTCCTCCCGATGCCATCTATTTTGTGACGTGCACCAGTCCCTCCTGCAGCAAAGCACTCCCACAACATGAACACCCCCGCCCCGCCCCATGCTTCACAGTTGGGATGGTGTTCTTCAGCTTGCAAGCATCCCCCTTTTTCCTCCAAACATAACGATGGTCATTATGGCCAAACAGTTCTATTTTTGTTTCATCAGACCAGAGGACATTTCTCCAAAAAGTACGATATTTGTCCCCATGTGCAGTTGCAAACCGTAGTCTGGCTTTTTTATGGCGGTTTTGGAGCAGTGGCTTCTTCCTTGCTGAGCGGCCATTCAGGTTATGTCGACATAGGACTCGTTTTACTGTGGATATAGATACTTTTGTACCTGTTTCCTCCAGCATCGTCACAAGGTCCTTTGCTGTTGTTCTGAAATTGATTTGCACTTTTCGCACAAAAGTACAATCATATCTAGGAGACAGAAGGTGTCTCCTTCCTGAGCGGTATGACAGCTGCATGGTCCCATGGTGTTTATATGGGTACTATTGTTTGTACAGATGAATGTGGTACCTTCAGGCATTTGGGAATTGCTCCCAAGGATGAACCAGACTTGTGGAGGTCTACAATTTTTTTTTCTAAGGTCTTCGCGGATTTCTTTTGATTTTCCCATAATGTCAAGCAAAGAGGCACTGAGTTAAGGTAGGCCTTGAAATATTATCCACAGGTACACCAATTGACTCAACTGATGTCAATTAGAAGCTTCTGAAGCCATGATGACATTTTCTGGAATTTTCCAAGCTGTTTAAAGGCAATGTCAACTTTGGGTATGTAAACTTCTGACCCACAGGAATTGTGATACAGTGACTTAAGTGAAATAATCTGTCTGTAAACAATTGTTGGACAAATTACTTGTCATGCACAAAGTAGATGTCCTAACCGACTTGCCAAAACTATAGTTTGTTAACAAGAAATTTGTGGAGTGGTTGAAAAACGAGTTTGATTGACTCCAACCTAAGTGCATGTAAACTTCCGACTTCAACTGTAGCTGAGCTCAAACACAGTCCATTATTGAATTATAACTGAGACACATTTTTCTTCTAAATGAAATTAACTTTATTGGTTCATTAACAATTTGAACATTTGTTCTAACTTTTGTACATAATTTACAAAAATAAAAAGGACCAAACCTACCCTGTTTGGTTACAATCAATGTCTATGTATTCACATTTTACTTAAATTTGACAAATTCACTATTCATTTACAGTGTCAGTATATGTCAACATTTTTACAGTAAACTGAAAATAGTGTATTAACGATAAGTCATCTGTTCCCAACTAACAATGTTGGCAATGAGTGGAAGAGAAACTTTAATAGTGTATTTCCTTCAACAACAAAAAGTTAGAAAAATATAATATCTACATTCAATCAATAGGTAGCAATAGGTATGTCTGAATATATCAGTGCTATGAGATCAATATGTCAGATGAGGCAAAACATATAAAAATATGCACAAACTGATTACAGTAAGATTAACAAACCCAAGTAACAGTATTCTCAGAAGATTAATCAGGAACCTAATTTTTCACTAATAGATCTTCAGATTCTTTGGTCCTTGATCAATAACTTGGAATGTGTTGATAATCATGTAGCGTGAAAACCAAATGTAGAGGTAACGAAACCACAGGAGCTGGGTACGGTGACAGAGCATGGCCCTCTGGTGAATAAAGAGTCTATTAGACTAGAAAAAGATCTATCAGCGGTAGAGAAAATTGTCAGACACCCCTCGCTGGACATCAGTCATTACAGACAGAGTGAGGCATGTTTAAAAATAGCATTGGGATTTACATCCGCAAGTGTATAAGGTGATCCCTAAGTCCTCGCTCTTTCTCAATAAAAGTGAATTGACTGGTACTGCATTCATGTAATGTATTTCCTTATAAATATTGATGCATGGTAAAAACACGAATTTCTCCAGAAGTTCAAATCAATCTTTATGTCTGATGTCCAGCGAGGGGTGTCTGACAATTTTCTCTAACGCTGATATAGCATATTTCACTATAAATATTGATCTATGTACACAGTGCCAGTACCAGTCAATTCAGGTGTTGAGACCTAATTTCACTTTCATAGAGAAAGAGAGCGAGGACTTTCACTGTGTGTACACCGGATGTAAATCCCAATGCTGTTTTTATACATGCCTCACCCTAACTATACATGTACTAGGCTATTACATGTATTGACAACGTTTGTCCCATAATAATAGGGGAAGAGATGTTAGTGGAACTGCCGTAACATGTCTATTTCAAGCCTGATAGTATAGGCTGATGACAGGCTCACCTTAGCTTGAATGTAGCCCTTTGAGCCTATGACGCAGCAGAGATCTGATGGGAGGAGCCAGCTGATAGGCAGCTCCAGGAAGGAGAGGTACTTTCTGAGAACACCAATGGTCAACAGAGAGACGAGACTGCAGTCTGTGGGAGAATTGAGAATCCTAGCCTAGTTAGTGTACCTTTTGTGCAATTTACATCTCACCCAGAATGTCAATGAAAAACAGAGATCGTTTACAGGGTTACATGACATAAATGTAGTATAATTAGTGTTTTGAAGTCTTGGAGACAAAGATATGGAAAGACAAGCCATATTTCAAGTGGAGGAAAATATGACCAGACAGGAAATGTAGCTACTAGCAAAGAGTTACTGTGGGTTTGTACAGTCATATTGCCCCATGTTTTTGGGAGACTTGGATATATACAGTAAATGGTTCATTGGGCAAAAGAGGCTTTGGGTAAACTGGTGAAAATGAGAGGGGATTATAGTATGCAACTGTGTGAACAGGCTTTAGAATCACACTGAGGTTTATCTCCCTCTCAACACTGAATGCAGAGTACCAAATCAAATCTAAATCAAATCAAATTTTATTTGTCACATACACATGGTTAGCAGATGTTAATGCGAGTGTAGCGAAATGCTTGTGCTTCTAGTTCCGACAATGCAGTAATAACGAACAAGTAATCTAACTAACAATTCCAAAAAACTACTGTCTTATACACAGTGTAAGGGGATAAAGAATATGTACATAAGGATATATGAATGAGTGATGGTACAGAGCAGCATAGGCAAGATACAGTAGATGATATCGAGTACAGTATATACATATGAGATGAGTATGTAAACCAAGTGGCATAGTTAAAGTGGCTAGTGATACATGTATTACATAAGGATGCAGTCGATGATATAGAGTACAGTATATACGTATGCATATGAGATGAATAATGTAGGGTAAGTAACATTATATAAGGTATGGTACGCTGCATGGAATCCACTCCGTTGTCCAGTTTGTAAGGCAGAACACAGGATCCGCGTCGCGAAAAACATATTCTTGGTCGTACTGATGGTGAGTTGACGCTGATCTTATATTCAGTAGTTCTTCTCGACTGTATGTAATGAAACCTAAGATGACCTGGGGTACTAGTGTAAGAAATAACACGTAAAAAAACAAAAAACTGCATAGTTTCCTAGGAACGCGAAGCGAGGCGGCCATCTCTGTCGGCGCCGGAAGTTCATCATGTGATACCAATGTGATAGCACACTCATGTACAGTAAGGTCTTGGTGTGGCATGTTTACAGCTAATCAACTATTGCGATAGGAACCATCCCTCTCTCAACGATGCTCATCACTGGATAAAATGGTCCTGGCTGAAATCTAATCAACAGGTTGATCTCACATCCTACTGTAATAGAAAGGTGTTCTCTCTCGTTTGCTCTAGATCACGGGAAAGGAGGACAGGGTACAGAGTGTTAAATGGTCTTGTTTGTTTCCTCCTTTTGATCAAGACAGTGCCACTCTAAATGTCTCATAATGTCACTTAAAACATGCAATATTGTCTAGTGTGAGCCATGATGTGGCACAGTAATATCATTATCTAGTATAACAGTAACTTCATTTACAATATCAAGATTTTGCTCTTAATTGTAAACAGAGGGCTGATATAAATACTATGCATGCCAGTCTCTCTTGACTAAGAGCTGAGGAGAGACTGACTGCATCCCTTCTTTTTAAAAGAAACATTGTGTTGAAATCCCAAATCGTTTGCATCGTCAAATTACACACAGCTCTGACACACAGTTATCCCACCAGACATGCCACCAGGGGTCTTTTCACAGTCCCCAAATTCAAATTCAAGAAAGGGTACAGTATTATATAGAGCCCCAATTGCATGGAACTTCCTTCCATCTCATATTGCTAAAATAAACAGCAAATCTGGTTAAAAAAAACAGATAAAGAAACACCTTGCAGCACAACGCCTCTCCCCTATTTGACCTAGATAGTTTGTGTGTATGCATTGATATGTAGGCTACGTGTGCCATTTTTAATATTTTTTATGTAGTTCTGTCTTTGAGCTGTTCTTGCCTATTGAAGTTCTGTATTATGTTTCATGTTTTGTGTGGACCCCAGGAAGAGTAACTGCTGCTTTTGCAACAGCTAATGGGGATCCTAATAAAAAACCAATAGCGATATAGACAGCAGGGGTCAAGGGTTTGAATATTATGTAAGAGGAAGGTTTACAGCAGTTCAGGGAGGGAGGCAGAGGGAGTTAACTAGGGAGAAAAACATGAGAGATGGAGAGTGAGAGAGATCTGCCAAGCTGCTATATTAAGAGGGTTTAAAAGTTTGACCCTGGCCTGGCCTGAGGTGTGCAACACTTTAGGAAGAGCTGTGACGATGTGGCTCCACTATCTTACAAAGGCCAAAGCCATGATGAGTTGGAGGAAATAAGTCCAACAGAGGAGGGAGGGTGTTAATGGGAATAGATTCACATCCAGCTGGGAGAAAGGAACAAATGGTGAAGCACTGGCTGATAGATTGTTGTGTTCCTAATGCCTCGGAAGCTGACTGAGAAGTGCAAGTGACACACACAAATTTCAACACTAGATGGCGGTCTTTGCCAAGACTCCAGTTCGAACTACACTGCTTTAGGATAACTTCTCTCTTCTTGTCCTGAGTTTATAAGTGTACCAGTTTGTACTCCATTTACCATCATGTCATGTAATTGATGCAAATGTTTTTAGGTGTATAATTTATAATAGGCTAAATACCTTACCATGCTGATAATGATTATCCAAATATAGGTATTTGAGATGTGCTTGGCCAAATAAAAATGTAAAGGTTAAATACTCGCCATCTGGTATGTTGCCAATGGAAGCCAGGTAGCTGTTGGTAGAGACAAGCAAAAAAACAACATCAACACAGTAGTTATTGGAGGCCTAAGCACACAAACTTTGACTTGCATGAAAATCCTACAGATAGGAAAAGCAAGTAAGCCTATGAGACAAATAGTTACGTACAATTTGGAAGTGAACTAATTACACTGCCAAAGTTCAGGACAGTGAAAAAGTTTGTGGGTGTGAACCATACACAACCTTTTCAGGACAAAGTATGATGGTCCTTCCAGCCATATTAGAGCCAACGGTTCAGTTTCTCTGGCTACAGCTCAAATGGCTAAAAGGTGAATAGCTTAAGCCTTCACAAGGGGAAGCGGCAAGGCAGCAAAGTAGCCTGTCAAATGTTAGGAATAGGATCATTTGCAATAGGGAATAGTTGTCTCCTCAATTATTGATGATGGTGAGACAGTAATAGCAGCTGCAACAACCTGTTGATGTGTTCTAATGAATTGTGGTTCATGATAACTTATGAGTGGATTATGGTCTCTGGATCTTCCATGTCACATTCCACATTCGCTATTGTAACTCTCCCTCTCCTCTCACACTCTCATCACGGTCTGAACGCTAGAGGACATTTCACTTCTCCTCCTTCCTGTTCAGTACAAGCTCTCACTGGAGACGTACACCAAGGTAACAAAACACTGATGGCTTTATACATCTCTTTTTATTTTTATAAAATGGTGCGCATCACTTGTGAGTTTAAGTCTAATGGGAATCATGGGATATGATCTGGACAACACAACACACTCATCCTCTCCTACTAGGGATGAGGTCTGGGTGTTGGAGGAGAGCCAGGGAGGCTTAGCTCAGAGAGGAAGAGACCAAGCAGGCAGCACTAGTCAATGAACACACCTGTTCTGTTCACTCACTGTACTACACTGTAGTGTAGCTACATATCACAATAATTTCGGAAGGAACCCAGAACCAAATATCTTGTGCGCACAGGCCAGCTCCTCGATTTTAAACATTTATTCCAGTCTATCATGAGAGACTGTGATATGACAAAACACAAAAACATTAATTTTATTTTATTTCACAACAGTCTGATGCAACTGTTGGACTGGTGTCCTATTCAGTTCTCCAGATCAGAGCGATCCTCCTCTCCTCCCTACTCTTCTCATCTAGTTCTCCACCCTCCTTTCTTCAGGACGTGATTTCCTGTGGGTTTCTGAGAGCAGGGCCATCTGCAGATCCATTGGTGGAGTGTGGGTTTGGACGACCTCTCAACTATGCAACAGAGGAATCATGCAAAACAGTGTGTGTGTGTTTTTGAATGCTTCTGTGTTTGTTTGTAGGGGAGTGGGGAGGTTGGGATCTTTAGTATGTGGTGTATGTATGTTTTATAATAATGAAGTATAGGAATGTTGCCTACAAGGCTGGTTTCTTGTCCAGGTTCTGGTCCTGGATCTGTGGACAATATGTGTTTCCTAGGGTACATCCCTTGGGACGACGTGCTTTCCACAAACGGAT
This sequence comes from Oncorhynchus tshawytscha, assembly GCF_018296145.1. NCBI lineage: Eukaryota > Metazoa > Chordata > Actinopteri > Salmoniformes > Salmonidae > Oncorhynchus > Oncorhynchus tshawytscha. The sequence continues at coordinate 35,390,799 of NC_056437.1, read as the reverse complement.
CAAAAACGGCATATTAAAATACAATAAAATCTAAAAGGACACACACGTGTCAGCCTTAGAATGATGGACAGTGTTTAAAGTCTTGTTCGTACCTGACAGCCTTGTAGATGGCAGTGTGATTGCTATGGCCACTCACTCCCCTTCCATCGAAGGTCAGCACCTGAAACAACAACAATGTTCATTTGAAGATAGTTATTTTATGTTATGGCATGAAGTATCAAATATCAATGTGAAATGTTGGCTACATGCCAAAGAAAGAGATGCACGTTCACTGTTTGGTTAATGGAGGCGTGTCTTGAATGTCGGTGTCTGTGCCTGCCTCCCAAATGGCACTCTATTCCCTATATAGTGCAGAGTCCTATGGGCCCTGGTCAAAAGTCGTATGCTAGAATAGGGTGCCATCTGGGACTCACACTGACAGCAGAATGCAGCTTGGCAGAAGACAACTGATATTTAAGAGCCTTTTTCTGTCTGTATGCCTGTTCACCTGAGAACCAAGGGAAGATGGGGAAAGGGAAAAGGGGGAGCAAGCAGGTCAAAGGGAAAGAAAAACAACTTGACTAAAGACACAGCAGTTTTTGAGTGAGGCAGAGGATAAATGTACCATGATTGTGTCCCTGAAACCGAACATAAAAAGGTGGACACCACACACCTTCTAACCCAGAGCAGGGTCATGTCTTGCCATTTACTGGCCTGAGAGAGACATTTTACATCTGCCAGAGTTGACTTGGAGGAGGCAAAAAATGATTACACGTACAAACACCAGTTTCTGGAAATATTAGTTGTTGCCAAACCGAACAGATAATAAAAATGGGTTCCAAGGATATCTGCTTCAACTCTTTTTTTGCTTGTTTTAGGCTTAGACTTACATGCTAAAAACTGTAACAGCAGTAAACCAATACAAATAGGTTATATTATGGGAAAGGTAGAATACTTTATATTTCTGTAGTCTCTTTTATGATTTAGTTCATCTTTGTGCATAATCCTTAACAGCTGGCTGTCTTCACTGATATTTTCAACCTCTCCCTGACCCAGTCTGTAATACCTACATGTTTCAAGCAGACCACCATAGTCTGTGTGCCCAAGAAAGCTAAGGTAACCTGCCTAAATGACTACCGCCCCGTAGCACTCACAACTATAGCCATGAAATGCTTTGAAAGGCTGGTTATGGCTCACATCAACACCATCATCCCAGACACCCTGGATCCACTCCAACTCGCATACCTCACCAACAGATGCACAGATGACGCAATCGGACCCTGGGACTGAACACCTCCCTCTGCAACTAGAACCTTGGACTTCCTGACGGGCCGCACCCCAGGTGGTAAGGGTAGGCAACAACACATCCGCCACGCTGACCCACAACACAGGGGCCCCTCAGTGGTACGTGCTTAGTCCCCTCATGTACTCTCTTTTCATCCACGATTGCGTGGCCACACACAACTCCAACACCATCATTAAGTTTGCCAACGACACCGTGGTGGTAGGCCTGATCACCGACGACGATGAGACCTGACAGAGACCTGACAGTGTGGTGCCAGGACAACAACCTCTGAGCAAGACGGGCAGAGTAAAAAGGGCAGAGTAAGCCCCCATTCACATCGAAGGGGCTGTAGTGGAGCAGGTCGAGAGCTTCAAGTTCCTTGGTGTCCACATCACTAAGGACCCATCATACCAAGACAGTCGTGAAGAGGGCACGACAACACCTATTCCCCTTCCGGAAGCTGAAAAGATTTGGCTTGGCTCCTCAGATCCTCCAAAAGTTCTGCGACTGTCCGCATACGAGAACCCTTTTTGGTTCCAGGTAGAACCCATTTGGATTGCATGTAGAACTCCCTGTGGAAAGGGTTCTCCCTGGAACCAAAAGGGTTCTACATGGAACAAAAATAAGTTCTTCAAAGGATTCTCCTATGGGGACAGGAACCCTTTCTGGTTTTAGATAGCATCTTTTTTTCTAAGAGTGTATGCCAGGCGGTGTCAGAGGAAGGCCCCAAAAATTGTCAAAGACCCCAGCCACGCAAGTCATAGACTGTTCTCTCTGCTACCCCATGGCAAGAGGCACCGGAACTCCAAGTCTGGGACCAAAAGGATCCTTAACAGCTTCTACCCCCAAGCCATAAGACTGCTGAACAGTTCCCAGACTAATTACATTGATCTCCTTATTTAATTCTTATTATATTGCACTGACTCTCTTGCACAGGCTCAATGTACACTTACTGGACTCAAACCATACACTCACACATACTACACTGACACTCCAACACACACGTACATATTACCTCGACTAACCTGTGCCCCTGCACATTGACACTGTACCGGTAACCCGTGTACAGTGCCTTCAGAAAGTTTTCAGACCCCTTGGTGTTTTCCACAATTTGTTACGTTACAGACTTACTCTAAAAATGATTAGATGTTTATTTCTAATCAATCTACCCACAATACCCCATAACAACAAAGCAAAGGGCCTATATATATATATATAGGCCCTTTGCTATGAGACTCGAAATTGAGCTCAGGTGCATCCTGTTTCCATTGATCATCACTGAGATGTTTCTACAACTTAATTGGAGTCTACCTGTGATAAATTCAATTGATTTGACATGATTTGGAAAGGCATACACCTGTCTATATAAGGTCCCACAGTTGAAATGGAATGTCAGAGCAAAAACCAAGCCATGAGGTCGAAGGAATTGTCCGTAGAGCTCCGAGACAGGGAACAGACGAGACGGCACCATGCTGTGGGGATGTTTTTCAGCGGCATCTCTCTGGAGAGACCTGAAAAAATAGCTGTGCAGCAATGCTCCCCATCCAACCTGACAGAGCAAGAGAGAATCTGCAGAGAAGAATGGGAGAAACTCTCCAAATACAAGTGTGCCAAGCTTATAGCGTCATATCCAAGAAGAATCTAGGCTGTAATCGCTGCCAAAGGTGCTTCAACAAAGTACTGAGTAAAGGGTCTGAATACTTATGTAAATGTGATATTTCAGTTTATTTTTCAAACATTTGCAAAAATGTTAAATAAAAACGTTTTGCTTTGTCATTATGGAGATATTGTGTGTAGATTGATTAGGGAAAAAACTATAAGTTAACAAAATGTGGAAAATGTCAAGGGATCTGAAGACTTAGCCTCGCTATTGTTATTTTATTACTATTTTTCCATTAGTTTATTTAGCAAAATGTTCTTACTTACTTTTGAAAACTGCATTGTTGGTTAAGGGCTTGTAAGTAAGCATTTCACAGTAAGGTCTGTTGTATTCAGTGCATGTGACAAATACAATTTGAAGGGGAAGAAATATCCATCCAACTGTTTGGTAGTCTGATCAAAATAACCTACACTGAACTGTTTGGTTTTGAGGGAAATTGCTAGCATCCTGCTGTGCACTGTCCTGCGTAATTATTTATCTGAGAAAGCAGACAGACTGGGTTCAGCTTTTGTCAGAATACTAATGGTTGCGGACGGACAAGAAAAAAAAGAGTTAAGATCTCAATTCCCAAATTCCTTTTGGTAAATTTCCTGGAAGGTTGATTGAAATCTGGGGGTAAACATGCCGACAGTGACCTGAGCTCAAACCACCACAACCATATTCTGCTAAATACAAAGGAAGGAAGACATGATGACCCTCTTTCAGTTCATTATCATGCTGTCCCTTGGAGCCTGTGAGAGACATACACAGATACAAAAGACTATTGACAATGGCCAGAAGACTGTGGTCCGAAAACTGCCTATACAAATAATCTAGCATTTTCAGGGTGGCTTCGTTAGAAAAATCACTCACAGGAGAAAAAAAAGTCAAATCAATCAGACACAGTACTGTATAGAATTGGCTACTTGATAAATGATAGTGAGTTTCAGTGATGAGATGGTCATCATACCAGGTTGATGGAGTGGGCTCTGATGTGCTTCAGGATTAGAGAGGAGGCCATTGAGATGCTCCATTCTACGTTGGGATCGTCTGGCAGTTCTCTGAAAGATGAAGAGGGGCATACGTTAGAGTTTATTTAGCCTTTATTTTACTAGGCAAGTCGGTTAAGAACAAATTCTTATTTACAATGGCGGCCTAGGAACAGTGAGTTAACTGCCTTGTTCAGGGGCTGAGCGACTGATTTGTACCTTTTCAGCTCGGGGATTCAATCTAGCAACCTTCCGGTTACTGGCCTAATGCTCTAACCTCAAACCTGACGCCCCAAAGAGTTACAGTGGGGCTCTGGTTGAAAGTAATAAACAGTATAGGGAATAGGGTGCCATTTGGGACATTGATAAAACTGGCTATGCAGGTATGTCACCCTTATCTAACTGGCTAGACTACTGTAGCACACCAACCAACCAAAACAGTAGCCTGACTTCAACTCAACAAAATGGATACGTAGCCTACTTCTTACAATGCACAAGATTCACACACGGAGAACACTGGACCCAACCATTGAAAAGGTTCTCTTTCTTTTAGAATGTATGCCAGCCAGGGTATACTGTAGCTGGCCATTAGGGGTCAGTGGGGCCTTAGTATCCTGTTCAACTGAATCTACAGACTAGGGAGAACAAAGACCATGTACAACACACACCCTTGGGTTCAGAAAGTATTCAACATCTTTCAAATAGTTTATCTGTGATTGATTGAGTTTTCCTGGCACAATGAAACCAATGGAATAGCCCCAAAAAGTGCAAACCCCACCCATCTCATACTTGAGGCAGACTTAATCAAACAGTCATAGTATTTAAAAGATTTCAAATACTATTTGGATCCAGGTGTGCATCCCACACCTCCCTGAGCTACTCTAGTCTGTCCATCAGACAACCTCATCACACCAACTATTTATGGGGGGTGTCACTCATGCTGATCACTCTCACAGCTTTCTTTGCCTCTCTCTCTCTCTCTCATTTCCTCTTTCATTCCCTCCCCCTGCCTCTCTTTCCCTCCAGAGACATCAAACATTCAAGAGAGAGGGAGAGAGAGCGAGGCAGTGGAGCATGTTGAGAGTGATTCAGACACACTCGGGTCGGGGCAGTTCAGATGAAAACAAAGTCCTGAGGGCTTCATTAGGAAGGCTGGCTAAAGCAGTAGTGCTCTCGCTCTCACACAGAGATGAACCATTTCTCTGCTAGTTACATGTTGATCTGACCAACAATAAGAATAGGAGGTTTGACTGTTGCAAAATGGATGCATAGGGCTAATAGAACGCATGATGACATTTGACGTACTTGGTTAAAAAAAACAACACTACAGCTCAACGTCAGGGAAGCAGATGAATGAGAGAGAAACGGGGAGAAAGAAAAGGGTAGACACTGGACAGAGAGCAATGACCTGATGTCTTGTACATTTTGAGATGGGGGTGGGTGGCGGAGGTGCTGGAGTAGAGGGTGAATAGAGGTCGTCCCACCTCCCCCTTGGTTCATAACAATGGGGCAGGACAGTTGTGCCTGTGGAGGGACGTGATGGATCAGGACACAAATCAAACGCCTGCCAGGGCTATGGGGGTCAGGCCTGAAGGGTGCTGTATCACGGGGGGGAGGGGGTATTAGGGTTGAAGTGTTCTGCCCTCCTACTGCATTAGTAGGATTCCTAATTATGTTCATATGCGCCATGTTCTCTTTTGTTTTGGATGACAAATGTTGTTGGACTTTGGTTCAAAGCATTGGTCATTAGCTAAGTATGCATGAAAGGCACAATGTAGAAAAAGTAAAGCGTGACACAAAATGAGACATTTTCTCTGGTTGCAAAGGCATGAGACGTTAAACAAGAATATTCGGCTTCACAACTTCACCACCGTTAACAAGACATATAAACAACACCAAAACACATCAACTTTAAACCTCACATACTCTTCACAATAAACAGCTATTGTTTATTTGTTGTCAAATTTAGCTTTGAAGTGCAACTGTAACTTACTGTTCTTCCATAAGCCTGGTTGAAAAATAATAAGATTCAGTTTTTACCCTGGCAACCGTAGCTAAGCAAAAGAGGACAAGGAGAGGAAAAAAATAGAAGAAATATGTACAAAAGACAGATGATCTACCTGACCTTTCCTCAAAGCGGGATGCAGGCAGCAGAGTGAGCCTCACTATGGCAACAGTGCCAAACGCCCTAGAGTAACCTCCCCGTTCCTAGCCCCCCTCCTGCAGCTTTGCATGTGGATGTCTAATTGCTTGCAGGCATCTGGATGCAGTGGTTGAACTTTGGCCCAGTCGACAAGAGGGGCAGTGCTATGCTGTAGGACAGACTGACTGACTGACAGACAGCACTTTCCTTGTTTAGTCTGGTCACATGGGCCAGCCAGACACCTAGGATACTGCCAGACAAGCTTAGGCTCCTGTCCCCACTGTCAGGTTTATAGGACATGCTGGGAAAACGCTGAGACACACCGCTGGTTGGTTAACTCCTTCACGGCACATTTACATTAAACACAAAATGTCGTATGTAAAAGAAAATACTGCAATATTTAATTTACTTAGGAACTGTGGGAAGTCTAGCATATTCTAAATGGACTATTACACAATAGGCCCATGTGTTTTGTTACATTTGATCTTTTTACAGACGGGTTGATAGGCTGTGATTTTACTTTCAATATGTCTACAATGTTTATTTGTACTCTTATAGGCCTACATGTATTTAAGCTTAAAATAGCTCTAGCAAATACAGTGTTCAGTCAGATAAGGGTTGCTATGCAAAAAAATGCTCAATATACACACACATTTTTAGTATAAGCGCCATCATATCACTTTATCTCCCCCGTCCAAAATAGAGTGTGCCCTTAAGACGATGGAGTGTTTCAACCATCAGACTATTTTGGACTAATATTCTCCCCCATACATGGTGACTGTAATTGTATTAACAGTTGGCCAGGACAGGGCAGTGTGTTGAGTGGCTGACATGGGAACACAGTGAGAGGTTGGCACCACTCAACACAAGATTCTATGTCAGTCCTCAGTGCGTGTATATGTATGTATATGTGTGTGTGCATTTCTCTTAGTCCTCAGCTCTGCCCTGCCAGCAGCCAGTAAATCAGCCAGAGCTATTTTTTCCACCAGATCGATGTATAATTAAACACAGTGGGGGAGGATGATGCTCCGACTCTACTCTGACATGACTCCTGCACTCTCTTAACTCTTACTGGATACCAAATCAACAAGTTGGCTAGGACACTTGAAAGTTCATATATCCAACTGAACTATAAAGGTCAGGTTTATCTTCCTTAGGAAATAGAGTATCTACTTGGTGGAGGGACGCCTCGGGGGCAAATGACGCTGTGATGAGGCAGGCCACTGAAGTTAGTCACCTCTGCAGAAGTTAGAAGACGGACTTGGGCTGTGTCTCAAATGGCTCTCTATTCCCTATAAAGTACACTACTTTTGACCGAGGCCGATAGGTATCTTGTCAAAAGTAGTGCACTTTATTGGGAATAGGGTACAATTTGGGATGCATGTATAGAGTGACTGCTGTAGTCAGTCAGAGGGAAGACTACAGTACAGTGTGCTCCAGGCCAATGAATAATGGGTTGTGTGGGAGTGGATGAACTTTTGCTGGGACCGACAAGCTCTCTCTCTCACACATAGTGCAGGGAGCGGGCAGAGTGAATGGAGGTCGTGCCAGTGGAAGTGGAGAGGCAGCGCAGTAGATCGGGCTCAGATCACGGCTGATCAACAAAAGCCATGCCCCATGATGCACTGGGGCCCAGCCCAGAGACTGTCAACACAGCTGTCCTATTCATTAAGGTCTGACGAGGATGAGGGCCAGCTAGTCAGTCAGTCAGCCAGACATCATCTGATCATATCACAGTACCACTGAACGACTGCATAGAAGAAAGGGAGAACACTTGCTGACTGCGGGGGAGGGAGGAGAAAGCGTGTACAGGGGAAAATTAGATGATTTTTGGGGATAATGTATTCATTAATTTTTCCTAAACTTTGTAGATATGTTATCAATGTCCACACATGTCAAGCAAACATGACACTTTTTATTGATAAAGATGAACAATTCTGATTCAAATGCATGGGCTATTTTTCACCTTGGCAAAAGGCTTCCCATTTCATGGCTGCCTGCAAAAGGAGAATTGACCTTTATGGCACGTAATATCCAGTGTTAACCAGTGTTAGCACTGAGGCAATAAAACAACAGCAAGAACACTAAAAGGAGGAGCTACTCCATTGAATAAAGCCTACAACAGAGCAAAATGTTACAATAATCGGACTAAACAAGTAAGAGGTAGAGTACAAAGACAATGATGAAACCCTAGTTTATGGTGAATGTGTTAACTCAGTGTTAAACTACTGAAAGAGCTGCTTCCTGTGCTTGGCCCTCCTATGTTGAACATAATAAACGTCTCTCTATCCACCGGATGGGTACCAAACTCACTAAAAGTGGCAGTAATAAAGCCTCTCTTGAAAAAGCCAAACCTTGACCCAGAAAATATTTTTTAAAACTAAAAATCGGCCTATATCGAAACTTCCATTCCTCTCAAAATTGTTAGAAAAGGCTGTTGCGCAGCAACTCACTGCCTTCCTGAAGACAAACAATGTATACGAAATACTTCAGTCTGGTTTTAGACCCCATCATAGCACTGAGACTACACTTGTGAAGGTGGTAAATTACCTTTTAATGGCATCAGACCGAGGCTCTGCATCTGTCCTCGTGCTCCTAGACCTTAGTACTACTTTTGATACCATCGATCGCCACATTCTTTTGGAGAGATTGGAAACCCAAATTGGTCTACACGGACAAGTTCTGGCCTGGTTTAGATCTTATCTGTCGGAAAGATATCAGCTCGTCTCTGTGAATGGCTCGTCCTCCTCAAGGTTCCGTTTTAGGACCACTATTGTTTTCACTATATATTTTACCTCTTGGGGATGTCATTCGAAAACATAATGTTAACTTTCACTGCTATGCGGATGACACACAGCTGTCCATTTCAATGAAACATGGTGAAGCCCCAAAATTGCCCTCGCTAGAAGCCTGTGTTTCAGACATAAGGAAGTGGATGGCTGCAAACTTTCTACTTTTAAATTCAGACAAAACAGAGATGCTTGTTCTAGGTCCCAAGAAACAGAGATCTTCTGTTGAATCTGACAATTAATCTTAATGGTTGTACAGTCGTCTGAAATAAAACTGTGAAGGACCTCTTTGTTACTCTGGACCCTGATCTCTCTTTTGACGAACATATCAAGACTGTTTCAAGGACAGCTTTTTTCCATCTACGTAACATTGCAAAAATCTGAAAGTTTGTCCAAAAATGCTGCAGAAAAATGTATCCATGCTTTTGTTACTTCTAGGTTAGACTACTGCAATGCTCTACTTTTCAGCTACCCGGATAAAGCACTAAATAAACTTCAGTTAGTGCTAAATACGGCTGCTAGAATCCTGACTAGAACCAAAATATGTGATCATATTACTCCAGTGCTAGCCTCCCTACACTGGCCTCCTGTCAAGGCAAGGGCTGATTTCAAGGTTTTACTGCTAATCTACAAAGCATTACATGGGCTTGCTCCTACCTATCTCTCTGATTTGGTCTTGCCGTACCATACATACATACACGTACGCTACGGTCACAAGACGCAGGCCTCCTAATTGTCCCTAGAATTTCTAAGCAAACAGCTGGAGGCAGGGCTTTCTCCTATAGAGCTCCATTTTTATGGAATGGTTTGCCTACCCATGTGAGAGACGCAAACTCGGTCTCAACCTTTAAGTCTTTACTGAAGACTCATCTCTTCAGTGGGTCATATGATTGAGTGTCTGGCCCAAGAGTGTGAAGGTGAAAGGAAAAGCTCTGGAGCAACGAATCGCCCTTGCTGTCTCTGCCTGGCCGGTTCCCCTCTTTCCACTGCGATTCTCTGCCTCTAACCCTATTACAGGGGCTGAGTCACTGGCTTACTGGTGCTCTTTCATGTTGTTCCTAGGAGGGGTGCGTCACTTGAGTGGGTTGAGTCACTGATGTGATCCTCCTGTCTGGGTTGGCGCCCCTCCTTGAGTTGTGCCGTGGCGGAGATCTTTGTGGGCTATACTCGGCCTTGTCTCAGGATGGTAAGTTGGTGGTTGAAGATATCCCTCTAGTGGTGTGGGGGCTGTACTTTGGCAAAGTGGGTGGGGTTATATCCTTCCTGTTTGGCCCTGTCCGGGGGAATCATCAGATGGGGCCACAGTGTCTCCTGACCCCTCTTGTCTCAGCCTCCAGTATTTATGCTGCAGTAGTTTATGTGTCGGGGGGCTATGGTCAGTTTGTTATATCTGGAGTATTTCTCCTGCCTTATCTGGTGTCCTGTGTGAATTTAAGTATGCTCTCTCTAATTCTCTCTCTCGGAGCACCTGAGCCCTAGGACCATGCCTCAGGACTACCTGGCGTGATGACTCCTTGCTGTCCCCAGTCCACCTGGCCGTGCTGCTGCTCCAGTTTCAACTGTTCTGCCTGCGGCTATGGAATCCTGACCTGTTCACCGGACGTGCTACCTGTCCCAGACCTATTATTTGACCATGAACATCTTGGCCATGTTCTGTTATAATCTCCACCCGGCACAGCCAAAAGAGGACTGGCCACCCATCATAGCCTGGTTCCCCTCTAGGTTTCTTCCTAGGTTTGAGCCTTTCTATTAAATTTTTCCTAGCCAACGTGCTTCAACACCTGCATTGCTTGATGTTTGGGAGTTTAGGCTGGGTTTCTGTACAGCACTTTGAGATATCAGCTGATATACGAAGGACTATATAAATACATTTGATTTGATGGGGGTTGGAGGTGTAGCACTGGGCCTAAAACATTAGTGATGGCATCACTGGTTGGAGAGCAGTTACTAATCCAACAGTCACCTCATACTGAATCTGAGGTGCACAAATGCACACACGCACGTAGTAAGAGGGTTGTAGGGTTATTTTAGGGCAGGGCACTGCTGTGTGTAGACTCCCTCAGTGACACCAGTGTTCCACCTCTCTGTGTTAGTCAGCTAACAGACCAGCTCCTCGGGAATGATGTCTCACTTTATTAGTTCACGTCAACATGACAACTGAGACGACCCAGAGGAAGTACATGTACATCTGCACACACTTGTCTCAAGATACTGATAATGTACTGTAGCCAAGCTGCGGCCAAACATTTACAGACAGAAAAAAAACAAAAAAACATCAGTGACCTGGATTGGGAGGCTGAAATGTGAAGGGCTCAGAGCCGTTCCAAAATCCACTCCATGGTCCTTAGCAGTTGGCTTCAGCAGACAAGGGAGGGGGGAGAGAGAGAAAAAAAAATAGTGTGTGATAGAGAGAGGGGGAAGAGGGCAAGAGAAAAATGTGTGAGAGAGAGAGCGCAAGAGAAGGTGGGGGTAGGGATCTTACAGAGTAGTTTAGGGGGTGAGTCTTTTAGGCAAACACCAAAAACACAGGAAGGAGAGTGGGCTGTCAGCCACTAGTACAAGGTGAGGGTCATAGCATAAGGGGTGTAGCTCACACCAACACACATGCACTTACATCCTGATTCAGATCAAAGTTGATCCATCTATCTGTGTGCACAATATTTTTGTATTTACCCTCTATTTAACTAGGCAAGTCAGTTAGGAACAAATGATTACTTACAATGACGGCCTACTCGTCAAGATGATAAAATGGAAAAGGAGGTAGTGAGGTTATGAAATGCCAACAATGTACTGCGGGGCAGACAATCTGGTCATGCTGCCATCTTAATACTGCCAGTTCCAGGCCACTCCTGTCCTGGTGAACTGCGGTGCATAATCTCAAGCGGCAGACAGACCTGTTCTGAGAACCTCCACAATTTCCTGGTACAGCCACTGGGATTTGTCCACAGAAAGGTCTCCTACTATTTATTTCCACCCTCCACTTTTTTTCCTGTAATGTGAGCACTTTTGAACACAACCCCTACCCGCTGGGCTGAGAAGTCAGTGATTATAGGCAGTGGTCTGTTCCAGAGGATTGTAAACCTTGCAGGCGCATCAACAATACTCGTAAAAACATGAAATTGCAAAACGAAGAAGATTTTACAGAGCAGTACAGTACATATCTGAAAAAGACAATTCATGAGGGATAGGGGTCATATTTAATTTAAACACAAATCCTCCTAGTTTAAAATTATCTAGCAATCAGAATTCAAATCCCTCTCACAGCTTTACACAACATTATCTACAATGGGATTTTTCCTTTTCCAAGTTTCCAGGAAGTATTTCCATCACACAGTGAATAATCTATGCAGACTCTAGCCAATGAAGCTAAGACCTGGCCAGGCCCTTTTGTTTGTGTCTGAAAGGGGGTGTCCAGTGGTGCTGAGCCCAGGGGTGGTCTGGACTCTGGACCAATACCAGCCATGGGTTGCGTCCCAAATGGCACCCTATTCCCTATACTGTGCACTACTTTGAGGTTTGACCAGAGCTGTATGGGCTCTGGTCAAAAGGAGTGCACTAAATAGGGAATATGGTGCCATTAGGGATACAGACATGTCCTCCTTTACTAGGATGATGGTGGCCTTTTTTTTCCTTTTAAGTAAAAATACACAGCCTTCTTATCCATCCCACTGAACCACAGCCATGACGCCATTGATGTTCTCATTCTCTCTGAACCACCAGAGGATTTGTCCAATGAACGCCTCGTCTACCAATTACTGGACAAAATGACCACTATTAGGTAAAAATACATTATCTGCTTAGGCCTATTTATTGTTAATTACCAGTGAACACTATTTATCTGAGGTACAAAAATATATATCACCTTTGGATGCATGTCTGGATATGCGCAGCTAGTCAGTCTACTAGCTAAAAAAGTATTCTGGTTAAAGGTCTACAGACAATAGCAATTGTCTATTCTAGTAACAGAAAGGGGATTCCTTCTGATATACAATGGGAGGCATACATTGATTAGCACAGAGTAATTAGTACTTCAAAGTTATAAAGCTAATTCATGAGAGTTAATATGAGCTTTAATATACAGTGCATTCGGAAATTATTCAGACCCATTGACTTTTTCGACATTGATGAGGATAACGTAACAATCTACACACATTACTCCATAATGTCAAACGAAACAGGTTTTTAATAATTTCTTTGCACATTTATAACAGGTTCATCATGTTTCCATTGATTGTCCTTGAGATGTTTCTAAAACTTGGAGTCCACCGGTGGTAAATTCAATTGATTGGACATGATTTGGAAAGGCACACATCTGTCTATATACTGTAAGGTCCCACAGTTAACAGTGTATGTCAGAAGAAAAAACAAGTTGAGGTCGAAGGAATTGTCCTTAGAGCTCAGAGATAGGATTGTGTCGATGCACAGATCTGGGGTAGGGTACCAAAAAATGTCTGCAGCGTCGAAGTTCCCCAAGAACACAGAAGACTCCATCATTCTTAAATGGAAGAAGTTTGGAACCACCAACACTCTTCCTAGAGCTGGCCGCCTGGCCAAACTGAGCAATCAGGGGAGAAGGGCCGTGGTCAGGGAGGTGACCAATAACCCGATGGTCACTCTGACAGGGCTCCAGAGTTCCTCTGTGGAGATGGGAGAACCTTCCAGAAGGACAACCATCGCTGCAGCACTCTTCCAATCAGATCTTTATGGTAGAGTGGCCAGACTGGGACTGGGAGACTATCAGGATTGAGGGAAAGATGAATAGAACAAAGTACAGAGAGATCCTTGATGAAAACCTGCTCCAGAGCACTCAGGACCTCAGAGTGGGGTGAAGGTTCACCATCCAACAGGACAATGACCCTAACCACACAGCCAAGGTACACCATCCAACAGGACAACAACCCTAACCACACAGACAAAACAATGCAGGAGTGGCTTTGGGACAAATCTCTGAATGTCCTTGAGTGGCCCAGCCAGAGCCTGGACTTGAACCCGATCAAACATCTCTGGAGAGACCTGGAAATAGCTGTGCAGTGACGCTCCCCATCCAACCTGACAGAGCTTGAGAGGATCTGCAGAGAAGAATGGGAGAAACTCCCCAAATACAGGTGTGCCAAGCTTGTAGCGTCATACCCAAGAAGACTTTAGGCTGTAATCGCTGCCAAAGGTGCTTCAACAATGTACTGAGTAAAGGGTCTGAATGCCTATGTAAATGTGATATTTCAGTTTTTTATGAATTTGCAAAAATTTCTAAAAAGCTGTTTTTCTTTGTCATTATGGGCTATTGTGTGTAGGTTGATGAGGGGGGCTGTAACGTAACACAATGTGGAAAAAGTCAAGGGGTCTGAAAATTTTCCAAATGCACTAATATGTGTATATACAGTGCCTTGCGAAAGTATTCGCCCCCCTTGAACTTTGCGACCTTTTGCTACATTTCAGGCTTCAAACATAAAGATATAAAACTGTATTTTTTTGTGAAGAATCAACAACAAGTGGGACACAATCATGAAGTGGAACGACATTTATTGGATATTTCAAACTTTTTTAACAAATCAAAAACTGAAAAATTGGGCGTGCAAAATTATTCAGCCCCTTTACTTTCAGTGCAGCAAACTCTCTCCAGAAGTTCAGTGAGGATATCTGAATGATCCAATGTTGACCTAAATGACTAATGATGATAAATACAATTGTTGATTCTTCACAAAAAAATACAGTTTTATATCTTTATGTTTGAAGCCTGAAATGTGGCAAAAGGTTGCAAAGTTCAAGGGGGCCGAATACTTTCGCAAGGCACTGTATATGACATAATTGATAAGAATATAGCAGTGACTACATCTCAAATCCTCATGACATTTCCATATCAAGAAGCACTGACTTTTAAAGAGCACTAAACAGTAAAATTGGTTTATCACTTAGGTCTAAGTCACTCACAACATAAGTGTTAATATTCACCAATTAGTCACATAACTAATTGCTGAAAAGAAATGGTGGCCAAAATCTCATATCACATTGTAGGCCTGGTAAGATTTCAGAGGGCAGAGAGAGAGAGTATGTCCAACAGGGGCCGACCTCTCAATGCCTCTGGGGCCTAATAGTTTATGGCCCCTAATGACAGAGTAGGCCAATACGTCAGGCCAGGCTGACTAGGCTCTGTCATGGTAAGAAAGGAGGAGTTTGATTTGTGGCTGGTTTACTGTTTGTTCTGACAGACACTGGTGGGGGGGGGGGGCTCAGCTTGATGTGCTGAGAATGGGCAGGCATGCTGGGTTCAGAGTCCTGGGCTGGCTAGAGGTAGTGCACTGCACCAAACACTGCTTCTTCATGTTTGTTTTCACTTTTCACCATCAGCCCGTCACTTCAAAAATCACATTATGGGTTAGGCTTAATAAATTGACCATCAGTTGACTGTTCTGACAAGGTTGCTTATAGATGGGTTGGTTGTTTAGCAACAAAATTGGCGTGTGCGCAACAATGGGGCAAAAAACACAGGGTTGGCTTAGATTGTTGACAAGATAAACTATATTTAGCCTCCAATGTTTATTGAAAACAAATACATTTGCACAATGAGTACTTGTCTCTCAAATACGCCATTACAGTTGTTGGTTATTTGGCTAGCGACTTCTTGCCATATTAGCATAGACGTGACATCAATCAAAACACCTCAAAACATTAGGGGTGTAACAGTTCACCAACCCCACGGTTGGGTACGTATTGTGGTTTTGGGGTCACGGTTGGGTTCGGTACATCGGGAAAATTAAATGGCAAAAGTTAATGTAGTCATTTTTGTTTAATTAAGAAAATGTGTTGGTATTCCATGATCATATAATGCCTGAAGAGAGCACAAATCAGGAATAACAACCTCTTGTATTTTCTTAAAATGAAAATGCATGATTACTCAACAACACTAAAATAAAGTGCAATATGCATGTGAAATCAAAATAGAAACATGGCTCAGACATTGCTATGCTTTTTTACAAAGAGAAAAAGATGCCCAATTGTGTGACTCTTATAAAGGGGGCGTGTCTGTAGCACATTACTTCTCATCTCCCACTCAGGAATAAGTTGATGGGCTGCCACTAAGTACCTCTCTGTAAGCCCTGAAGGTCCATCCATCTGTAGTAGCCTAAACACAACACAGGGTGCATTGACAACTTCAGATTTAGTTTGCATATATAGAGCGGGTACTACCTTTATAGAGTACGGCTGGACGTACTACCTATATAGAGCGGCTACTACCTAACTTTGCTGAAATGGGTGCCGAGAGGGCAAAGTTTGTAATGTGGATCGAGCACTTTTTTTGCGTTTCCGTCTTGCTCCGGTGGTAGGACTACTGCGTTGATTCCGCTGTAAATGTGTCAACACGTTTGAGGTGTTGGCAGCTGCATAGACTATTCTCGTTGAGCAGTGGCTACATAGTTAACAGTACTATCTGTCAATCACTGTTGTAATCTACTGGGAAGCCAAAATGTTCCCAAACTGGAGATTTAAACGATGGAGAATCCTCTTCGTGTTTCGACCCCACCACTTGCCATCATACAGAAGTAGTTCCTAGCTGCGCCTCACAAAAGGACAGTCTGAAATGTGCCAATTAAGACTCATTAATTTTCATTATAACGTGTGCATAGGCAATAGTTGGACCGAACCGAGGTCCCCATAAATTGTACCAATACACCTCTACAAGACATGGTATGAAAAACAAGATAAAACTAGCCAGCTATGATTCCCCACATGGCAGCTTCTTGTCATTGTTGCTTACCTTTATTTAACTAGGTAAGTCAGTTAAGAATAAATTCTTATTTTCAATAACGGCCTAGGAACAGTGGGTTAACTGCCTTGTTCAAGGGCAGAACGACAGATTTTAACCTTGTCAGTTCGAGGATTCGATCTTGCAACCTTTCGGTTACTAGTCCACGCTCTAACCACTAGGCTACCCTGCCGCCCCAAATCACAACACAGCCTTTTACCCCATTGAAGCGTGTACATTGTTTTAGTGGCGTTGTCAGCTAACCAGTCTAACTACACTGAACAAAAATATAAAACACAACACGCAACAATTTCAAAGATTTTACTGAGTTACAGTTCATATAAGGAAATCAGTTCATTTAAATAAATAAATTAGGCCCTAATCTATGGATTTCACGACAGGGAATATAGATATGTATCTGTTGGTCACAGATACCTTTAAAAAAAAGGTAGGGGCGTGGATCAGAAAATCAGTCAGTATCTGGTGTGACCACCATTTGCCTCATCTCCTTCGCATAGAGTTGAACAGGCTGTTGATTGTGGCTTATAGAATGTTGTCCCACTCCTCTTCAGTGGCTCTGCGAAGTTGCTGGATATTGGCGTAAACTGGGACACTCTGTTGATCCAGAGCATCCCAAACATGATTAATGGGTGATACGTCTGGTGAGTAAATTTTCAGCTTCCTGGAATTGTGTACAGATCCTTACAACGTGGGGCTGTGTATTATCATGCTGAAACATGAGGTGACGGTGGCCGATGAATGGCACGACAATGGGCCTCAGGATCTCGTCACAGTATCTCTGTGCATTCAAATTGCCATCGATAAAATGCAATTGTGTTCTTTGTCCTTAGCTTTTGCCTTCCCATACCCTAACCCCACCGCAACCATGGGGCACTCTGTTCACAACGCTGAAGTCAGCAAACCCGCTCGCCCACATGCCGCCATCTGCCCGGTATAGTTGAAACTGGGATTCATCCGTAAAGAGCACACTTTTCCAGCGTGCCAGTGGCCATCGAAGGTGAGCAATTTCTCACTGAAGTTGGTTACGTCTCGGAAATACAGTCAAGTCAAGACCCTGTTGAGGATGACAAGCACACATATGAGTTTCCCTGAGACGGTTTTTGACAGTTTGTGCATAAATTCTTCAGTTGTGCAAACCCAGTTTTATCAGCTGTCTGCGTGGCTGGTCTCAGACGATCCCGCAGGTGAAGAAGCTGGATTTGGAGATCCTGAGCTGTTGTGGTTTCACGTGGTCTGCGATTGTGAGGCCGGCTGGACGTACTGCCAAACATTGTAAAATGATGTTGGAGGCAGCTTATGGTAGAAAAATTAACATTAAATTCTCTGGAAAAAGCTCTGGTGGACATATCTGCAGGCAGCATGCCAATTGCACACTCCCTCAACTTGAGACATCTGTGGCATTGTGTTGAGTGACAAAACTGCACATTTTAGAGTGCCATTTTATTGTCCCCAGGTGAACCTGTCTGTGTTCATGCTGTTTAATCAGCTTCTTTATATGCCACACTTGTTTGGTGGATGGATTATCTTGGCAAATGAGAAATTCTCACTAACAGAGATGCAAACAAATTTGTGCACAATGTTAGAAATATGCTTTTTATGTGTATGGAAAATGTCTTTTATTTCCTGCTCATGAAATCAACACCTTACCTGTTGTGTTTATATTTCTGTTAAGTATACGATTTTATGCTAAGCAGGCACTTCTTATTTAAAACAACAGATTCCTTTCTAAACCAACATCCCAAACACAACATGGGTAATGTATATCCATGCCATCAATAGTTAAAGAAAATACATTTTAAGGGCCTCATTGCTACTGGAACAACCTAGCAGCACCTAACAGGTGTAGTAAGCCTGCTGCAGAATGATAATTGTGCTGAAGATTGCTTACTTGCTGGCAGAAACTACTTACTTGCAGTCGTGTATAGTGACTTGGGAGGCTGGTATTCCCAAAACGGCACAGCTGTCTAGAAGCTCTTCTCGACGCTGGAACCCTTGATTGTAGTAATTGCCTAAGTGATTATTTGGCGAAAAGAAATATGTTGTCATGTAAAGGACCTGCCACATGGCTATAAAAAAGTAATTAACACTTCGTTTTATAACTATTACAAAACTTGGCTCTAGTAAGCCGTTTCTCTTTTCTTGTGTCAAGCATGAATTAAATAGGGCTGAACAAACCATTGTTTTTGAACAAATGATCAGAATAGAAAATGGGAAACCTAGCTATACAGACAAATTGGTGCTGCAGCGTATTGCTATTTTCCTAGACGACTAAACTCAACTTCACAATGTCGTGTGTAATTGCGGGCTATTATTTTTGTGCTGAAATCAGTATTTAAAATTTTTTAATAAATAACTTTTAAGTGACGTCGGAGTTCCATTCCACCCACAACAGTCTCAGCTCCTCCATCGTAAATAGTTGAGTTTAATCGGCTACTATTTTCCATGGAAAATGATGTAAAGCTAGCCCTGTTTGTAGGACGGAATACATAGGATACGCAAAAAATGTTATTCATTGTAAACCCACCTTGAGATAAACACAATAAATGAACAGATGCATTTAGTTCCACGAGTCTCAAAATTGCTGGTGCAAAGAACATGCATTCGTCATCCGGATGAGCAGTTAAAAAGAGTGCTCGAACATCGCCAGTTAAATCGCTTGTTTGAGACGATTTGATTTGTTTGTCTCTACATAACATAAATCGCAACCAATGTTTACGTGACTTTGCTGAATTCTGCCGATAGTAAATGTATTGTATCCAAAAGAAGTAGGAAACAATTGCTCCAAAAAGTATAAGTAAAATATACATTCTTTTTATTTTATTTTTACCGATGTTATAAACATTCCGTATTTTCACAAAGTTTCCTTTATCAAAGGTTCCGCTACAAAAGTAACATATTCTGCAGTATTTCCTGTTTCTGGAACGTAACATTTTAATACCCTGACAATATATCATATCTATCTACAAAAAACTCACAGAAAATTGCCGTAAATAAACGAATATCCATTTCGAATATCCATTTGATATGAAATTCAGAAATGTTCTAATGATAACGTTAAATAGGCATATGAATGTTGCCCCTTTTCTGTTGGATGCATCCGTTTGTTATCAACTCCGTTAAAGGTGCAAGTAAGGTAACGTGAAACAACCAACCGATAATTTATCTTATTAAAATCATGTTTTTTTGTTTTTATCTAAACTGTGGACACATTATTACTTGTATTTTGGGGGTTGAACAAGCAGTTTTTGTCTCAGGAGGGAGCCACTATGGAACTTTGGTTCGCTTGTGGGGATGGTTTGAACGTTACACAACATTATCCTTTTGGTATAATAAAAATAAATACTTTTTAAAAAATCACCTAGTTTGGAAAACGATGATTTGAATGCTAATCACTATTTTAAAATATCTTTAACACTCACAAAAAATATGCTTCATGGAAGTCCTGTATTTTCTTAAATGTAAGAATTTACACAATCCTGCCAGGACATCGATACTAGACAAATCAAATGTGGTGCAGCCAAACTCTGTGGTGCAGCCTTCTGTCTACAACACTCTTCCACAGTCTGTCAACAGCGGATTTACAAGCATCTGCCCTATAAGACCCCATTTGACTTCTTACAGGGTATTTTTCCGAATGTGAGGTGAGTACCTATCTCTTTGTATGTGCACAGAAGTTACATGTTTTGAAAATATAGCAGAACTTTGGGTTACGCTTAGCTGCCACTTTAGCGTACTGTACTATAGGGTGCGAATTACCCTTTGCAAGATGGCGGCTTGGTTGAGAATTCATAAGTGAAATATTGTAGCCAACAACATAATGTTGTTTTACGGTATGCGATGTTTTTATGTACTTTATAACGGGTCAAGTATGCTGCATTTACATATTTATGCCAAATGAAGGCTACCGTTAATTTCAACAAAAATGAAACGCACATATCCTTAAATTCAGCAACAAGCTATCGATATTGTAAGCTAGCTAGCATGTAAGCTAACAAGGCAAAAAGCACCAGGCAGAGACTGCAGCGAGCATTGCCTATGCCAAGTTGCTACTAATGTTTGCAGCTGTAATCTTGTGTTAAATTAACTAGCTCAATCGTTTTAGACAATCGTAGTTAATAATTGATTTTCAGAGATGATGTGAAGGTTATATTTCTAGCTTGTAACGTAAACGTTATGCGCAAACTAGCTAGCTAGGCAATCATGTCATGTAAGTTAGCTCGCTATAACATGATTACAAACTAGCTAGTAATTTTAAACATCTGTATAACCAGCATCACCAACAAACACAAAAGTAACTATTTGAATCTTTCACGGAGACAGCATGTTTAGTCAATACATTGCTCTAATATCATATTCAGTGTGGTTTGTTGCAATCAGTGCTTGTTATTTATTCAGCCCGAACAATACGTTTTTTCCTTGCAACTACAATTCAACATCTGGTCCTGTCTGTCAACAAACTGGTACTAAACGATAATAAGAGTCGTATTAGATATGTTCTGTATTGATGAGCAACTCAGTATTGAGTAGAATGTGAACCAAGTCCTCTAATGTCAGCTGGCCTAAAGATGCAGATCATCCAGTTTATTTATGAAGTGCACACTTGACCTGTCTCATCGTCTCTGATAATATGGCCTCATTGGTTGTCAGTTTTACTATTTTATCGAACGTTACATTTTATGTAAAAATATATAGGAATGAGGGAAGTGGAAGAGACTCATTCAATATTCTTATTGGTGGTTGTGACGTTGCATTGCCTTAGGTTTTATCTGTTGCTAAATTCTTGGCAGGAAGATGGCATAGCCTGATGGAAGATAATTATTGTGCCATCCTTGTGGGCATGTAGAACAAGCATCAAAAACGCACTGGGGAAAGCTGCCACCTTACCTTGTACATGCCGCTAGTGCATTTTGGTTTCTGTAGCCTATATCCAAGTTGTATCAGAGATTGTTCACAATCATAAGAGGGGTGGATTTGAGGATCCCTGTTTCATCATAGTCTAGGTAATGTGTCATTTCAAGTATGAAATCAGTGTTTCTGCAGGGTATTTTATGCCAATTTATTGTTTATGCATTTGAAGGAAAAGCACATAGGCAACTGCAACTTTGGAGAGCAACTGTGGCGATTTGGTTCCCTTCAAGAATTGCCTATTTTTTTAGGGAAGCAGCATGACATTAGAGATGCACAGCAGTTCAGGATTTGTCTGACAGATCCTGACAACAAAATGTGTCTTGTCATTCTTGTCTTCGCCATGTCTGTCTGGATGACACCTGTGTAACAGATGTTTTTGACAAATCCTAGATTTCAGAGGACATCAGATAAACATTCAGGCTTTCCCTCTCAAATTTAATCTGTACAGGCTGTCATCTGCATTAGTGTAACTCCGAAAAGGAAGATGGGGACCTTCGGTGTAAGGAGTTTTTATAAATTACACTACTGTTCAAAAGTTTGGGGTCACTTACAAATGTCCTTGTTTTTGAATGAAAATCACTTTTTTTTGTCCATTTTTAAAATAATATAAAATTGATCAGAAATACAGTGTAGACATTGTTAAAGTTCTTAATGACTATTGTAGCTGGGAATGACAGATTTGTTTTGTTTTGTTTGGTTAAATTGAATATCTACAGAGGCCCATTATCAACAACCATCACTCCTGTGTTCCAATGCCATGTTGTTAGCTAATCCAAGTTTATCATTTTAAAAGGATAACTGATCATTAGAAAACCCCTTTGCAATTATGTTAGCACAGCTGAAAAATGTTGTACTGATTAAAGAAGCAATAAAACTGGCCTTTAGACAAACTTGAGTATCTGGAGCATCAGGATTTGTGGGTTCGATAACAGGCACAAAATGTCCAGAAACAAAGAACTTTCTTCTGAAACTCGCCAGTCTATTCTTGTTCTGAGAAATGAAGGATATTCCAGAAACTGAAGCTCCCGTACAACGCTGTGTACTACTCCCTTCACAGAACAGCGCAAACTGCCTCTAACCAGAATAGAAAGAGGAGTGGGAGGCCCCGGTGCACAACTGAGCAAGAGGACAAGTACATTAGAGTGTCTAGTTTGAGAAACAGACACCTCACAAGTCCTCAACTGGCAGCTTCATTAAATAGTACCCGCAAAACACCAGTCTCAACAGTAAAGGGGCGACTCCAGGATGCTGGCCTGTCCGGTGTCTGTGTTCTTTTGCCCATTAACAATGTCTACACTGTATTTCAGATCAATTTGATGTTATTTTAATGGACAAGAACATTAGCTTTTCTTTCAAAACCAAGGGCATTTCTAACTGACCCCAAACTTTTGAACGGTAGTGTACATTAAAGCATAGCAATTCAAAATGTTTTGTTTGTAGTGTGCTCTTTTTATCGGACAAGGAGGTTTGGCCTCCACAATGAGGTTTGCTCCAGAGAGCCCCTCTGTTAATACTTACGTTGGGCTTGACCCTTGCAGCAGCCTCCTACAACACTGCTACCCTCCCGTCCAGACAGATATATAGGCCATTGATGGATGCTTGTCTATGCTAGTGATTTTCAACCTGTGGTCCACGGGGTTACTGCAGGTGGTCAGCTACATTTTTGTTCACATTTTCTTTCTTCTCACAATAATGTAAGTTGACAGTATTACTGGTATTGTAATACATTTGACGTAAGTGCGTATTGTTTATAATATTAATCATAATAAGCCTTTAAAGGCCCACCTCAGAAGTTGCCACATATTTCAGGTAATTCCTGTCCTAAAGTGGAAATTCTTGTTTAGGTTCAAATCAAATTTATTTGTCACATACACATGGTTAGCAGATGTTAATGCGAGTGTAGCGAAATGTTTGTGCTTCTATTTCCGACAATGCAGTAATACCCAACGAGTAATCTTACCTAACAATTCCAAAACTACTTCCTTATACACACAAGTGTAAAGGGATAAATAATATGTACGTAAAGATATATGAATGAGTGATGGTACATGGAACAGCATAGGCAAGATGCAGTAGATGGTATCGAGTACAGTATATACATATGAGATGAGTAATGTAGGGTATGTAAACAAAGTGGCATAGTTTAAAGTGGCTAGTGATACATGTATTACATAAAGATGCAGTAGATGATATAGAGTAGACGTCGACCGATTATGATTTTTCAACGCCGATACCGATTATTGGAGGATCAAAAGAGCCGATACCGATTAATTGGCCATTTTAAATGTAAAAAATAAATTGAAAAATAAAAATATTTGTAATAATGACAATTACAACAATACTGAATGAACACTTATTTTAACTTAATATAATACATACATGAAATCAATTTAGCCTCAAGTAGATAATGAAACATGTTCAATTTGGTTTAAATAATGCAAAAACAAAGTGTTGGAGAAGAAAGTAAAAGTGCAATATGTGCTATGTAAGAAAGCTAACGTTTCAGTTCCTTGCTCAGAACATGAGAACATATGAAAGCTGGTGGTTCCTTTTAACATGAGTCTTCAATATTCCCAGGTAAGAAGTTTTAGGTTGTAGTAATTATAGGACTATTTCCCTCTATACCATTTTGTATTTCATTAACCTTTGACTATTGGATGTTCTTATAGGCACTTTAGTATTGCCAGTGTAACAGTATAGCCTCCGTCCCTCTCCTCGCTCCTCCCTGGGCTAGAACCAGCAACACAACGACAACAGCCACCACATCGAAGCAGTGTTACCCATGCAGAGCAAGGGGAACAACCACTCCAAGGCTCAGAGCGAGTAAAGTTTGAAACGCTATTAGCGTGCGCTAACTAGCCAGCCATTTCACTTCGGTCACACCAGCCTCATCTCGGGAGTTGATAGGTTTGAAGTCATAAACAGTGCAAGTCTCTCAAAGCACTTCATGATGACGGAAGTGAGTGCTACGGGGCGGTAGTCGTTTAGCTCAGTTACCTTAGCTTTCTTGGGAACAGGGACAATGGTGGCCCTCTTGAAGCATGTGGGAACAGCAGACTGGGATAAGGATTGATTGAATATGTCCGTAAACACACCTGCCATCTGGTCTGCGCATGCTCTGAGGACGCGGCTGGGGATGCCGTCTGGGCCTGCAGACTTGCGAGGGTTAACACGTTTAAATGTTTTACTCACGTCGGCTGCAGTGAAGGAGAGTCCGCAGGTACATTCATCTCTAGGAGACAGAACTCGTCTCCTTCCTGAGCGGTATGACGGCTGCGTGGTCCCATGGTGCTTATACCTGCGTACTATTGTTTGTACAGATGAACGTGGTACCTTCAGGCGCTTGGAAATTGCCCCCAAGGATGAACCAGACTTGTGGAGATCTATAATTTTTTATTTTCTGAGGTCTTGGCTGATTTCTTTTGATTTTCCCATAATGGCAAGCAAAGAGGCACTGAGTTTGAAGGTAGGCCTTGAAATACACACACCTCCAATTGACTCAAATTATGTTAATTAGCCTATCAGAACCTTCTAAAGCCATGTCATAATTTTCTGGAATTTTCCAAGCTGTTTAAAGGCACAGTCAACTTAGTGTATGTAAACTTCTGACCGACTGGAATTGTGATACATTGAATTATAAGTCTGCAAGCAATTGATGGAAAAATGACTTGTGTCATGTACAAAGTAGATGTCCTAACCGACTTGCCAAAACTATAGTTCATTAACAAGAAATTTGTGGAGTGGTTGAAAAACAAGTTTTAATGGTTCCAACCTAAGTGTATGTAGACTTCCGACTTCCACTGTAGTACATTTGCTGTTAATTCCTATAATTTCTAATTTCCACTGTTTGTTTGGTTACGGTAACTTCTGTTAATGCATTCAATATATTATTTATTATTATTAGTCTTTTACCATTCTCATTGTCGGACTGGAAACATTACTCGCAGAGTGCACAACCTATGCTTCACTTGTGTGAAACAAGTTTTGGTTTATTTCATTGCCTTTTTGTGTTTTTTTTTCAATTTAGTCATTGTCTTTTTATTTGGAGTGCTCCTATCAATGTTGAGTAAGATCACACACCCAATTTATGCTTAGAAGAAGGCCTATAGGCTACCTGGCCTGCCTGTAAATGGAGGCATATAAATGTGCACATTTGGGGATCTGATTGGCTTAATGCACAACCACTATTGAGCTGTGGAGCCTCTGAATGTAATGTTTTCTTCTCCTTAAACAGCAAGCACACTAAGTCTGTTTTTACATCCATTGAGAATGACAATAGTTCCTTAATTTATTTGAAAAATCTTTCCAGCTCTCCCCATTTAGATAACCACTCTGCATGAAAGGGAAAACGTCATGCTTTGATCCAGTGGAAACTACATAAAATAGGCCTACCTGATTACTCGTTATCCCTTGCGCAAATAGCCTATAGCTGTGTCTGTTCTGAGCTCACTGGCGCAGGAAACTCTGACGGTCCAGAATATTTTATAAAATGTTGCAAGTTTGCTAGCTCAAGCTTCAGGCTGGACCCAAGTTAATATTTGTTTCAAGTTTGTTGCAGACAGGCCATGCATAGCCAATGTGATTTATAGGATATCTATTTTTATCAGGATATGTTCTACCTGCAGGCTGCAATGTTTAGATTTGTTGGCTTTTTGTAGGTAATTTTTACATAGTTGGCAATAGAAGATACTTTTTAGGTTGGTAGAATTAATTAACAACATGACAATGATTCTGCGTCACAAAGACGTTATAAATTAAATGAAAATGTGCATATGAAAACCATAAGTTCCACTCAGATCGGTAGAAACGGTGTAACGGTTTTCTAGTGGTGATGAAGGAGAGTCGGACCAAACTGCAGCGTGTCGATTGCGATCCATATTTATTAAACAAAACGTAAACACGACTAAACACTAAACACGACTAAACACTAAACACTACAAAACAATAAACGTAATGAAAACCGAAAACAGCCTATCTAGTGCAAACTAACAGAGAGTACAAGACACTAAGGACAATCACCCACGACAAACTCAAAGAATATGGCTGCCTAAATATGGTTCCCAATCAGAGACAACAATAAGCACCTGCCTCTGATTGAGAACCACTCCAGACAGCCATAGACCTTGCTAGACAACCCACTAAGCTACAATCCCAATACCACCACCAAAACCCCAAGACAAACACACCACAATTACAAAAACCCCATGCCACACCCTGGCCTGACCAAATACATAAAGATAAACACAAAATACTTTGACCAGGGCGTGACAAACGGTAAGGAAAATTGGCATTCCACATGAAAGTGTGCAGCCGACTTATGTAGCCTATTACCGGCAACTTCAGGAGAGTAACGGCAGAATCTGCAGAAGCAGGAGAATGGTTGGGTCAGGTTTTTTTATTTTCTTCTTCTGGTTATCTTGATCTTTGGATCCCTCTTGAGTTATTTGTTTCTTATTTCATCAAACAAAGTGCTTAAAGCATCAGACAAGCTCAATGCATATAGACACATAAGGTGTGTCTGTATATGAAAAAATACACATTTAAACATTGACCAGACTACTTTAGGTCAACCCAAGTTTTTGTTGTTGTTGGGGACAACTCTATAAAGCTATGTGAGCGCCATTTCAGCTCGGACAAGCATACTGTAAGTCAAGTGAAAATAATTATTTCAGAAAGACTAGCAGCCTACCTAAACCATGCCTATTGTCCAACAGATTGCATTCAACGGAAATGTGTCTTCCGCATTTAACCCAACCCCTCTGAATCAGAGAGGTTTGGGGGCTACCTTAATTGACATCTAAAATGAAATCGTATCACGCAATTCTACCATCTATTTTTAGACTAGCACAAAAATAAGTGAAACTTGACAAATTATCCAATGGACAATGAAATTTTGCTGGTAAAAAAGTGGAAGTGCAAAAATATAAGTTTGCACCACTTTTAATTTTCACCATGGCTTAGCCAGCCATTGAGCCAGAGACAGAAGAAAGTCAATGAACTAAGTAGACCAGACCCAGCTGCTATTGCATTAGTGTCTATGGGAGAGCCACCCCGTTAAGTAGATCGGAACCAACCATTTTTTTCAATGGTAAATGGTCTGAGTGAACCATTGTAATTTATCCACCATCTTTGCTGTATCCAAAGATTCTATTATTTAGCTCAGCAGTTACAACTTGCAAACTTTGCAGGTGGTTATGAATAATAAACAATGCCATGCCGGTGGGTGGTATGGTACCATTCAAATAAAACCCAGCCCTGAAACAAAAAAACATAGGCTAAAAATAATTGACATGCCATTGCATAGGAAAAGACACGTCATTGGCACAAATTTGCTTGAAGCGGGCAGTTATGTTATTTCAAGCCCAAATATATCATACTTTTACTAAAATTATGACTTATTGATATGAATGAAGGAAGTGGAAGACTCATTCAATATTTTTATGGTGGTTGTGATGTTGCATTGGGTAACATCTGGCCATCGTCTTTCTACTCGAAAAAGTGGATTTCTACTGGTGTTGGTGTTTTTAAATGTATAACCAGGTAGGCTTTATTTAACCAGGTAGGCAAGTTGAGAACAAGTTCTCATTTACAACTGTGACCTGGCCAACATAAAGCAAAGCAGTTTGACACATAACAACACAGAGTTACACATGGAGTAAAACAAACATACAGTCAATAATACAGTAGAAAAATAAGTCTATTTACAATGTGAGCAAATGAGGTGAGATAAGGGAGGTAAAGGCAATAAATAGGCCATGGTGGCGAAGTAAATACAATATAGCAATTAAAATACTGGAATGGTAGATTTGACAGTAGATGAGTGTGCAAAATAGAAATACTGGGGTGCAAAGGAGCAAAATAAATAAATATAGTAGGGGAAGCGGTAGTTGTTTGGGCTATTTATAGATGGGCTATGTACAGGTGCAGTGATTTGTGAGCTGCTCTGAAAGCTGGTGCTTAACTTCTTGCGTCGAGCAATCCCGTATCCGGGAGCGTAATTATAGCCTCAAGCTCATTACCATAACGCAACGTTAACTATTCATGAAAATCGCAAATGAAATGAAAGAAATATATTCACTCACAAGCTTAGCCTTTTGTTAACAACACTGTCATCTCAGATGTTCAAAATATGCTTTTCAACCATAGCTACACAAGCATTTGTGTAAGAGTATTGATAGCTAGCATAGCATTAAGCCTAGCATTCAGCAGGCAACATTTTCACAAAAACAAGAAAAGCATTCAAATAAAATCATTTACCTTTGAAGAACTTCGGATGTTTTCAATGAGGAGACTCAGTTAACTTCTTACGGCTTAGATCCCGCTAACGGGATGGATAAAAGATACAAGGGTTATGCATGGAACGTTAGATAAACTTCTCCTTAATGCAACCGCTGTGTCAGATTTTTTAAAAACAACGGAAAAAGCACACCATGCAATAATCTGAGTATGGCGCTCGGACACAAAAACAAGCCATACAGATACCCGCCATGTTGTGGAGTCAACAGAAGTCAGAAAGAGCATTATAAATATTCACTTACCTTTGATGATCTTCATCAGAATGCACTCCCAGGAATCCCAGTTCCACAATAAATGTTTGTTTTGTTCGATAAAGTCCATCATTTATGTCCAAATACCTCATTTTTGTTTGGCCAAACGAAAAGTCAAAAAGATCCTTTACATTTCGTAGAAACATGTCAAACGATGTACAGAATCAATCTTTAGGATGTTTTTAACATAAATCTTCAATGATGTTTCAACTGGAGAATTCCTTTTGTCTTTAGAAATGCAATGGAACGCAGCTACCTCTCACGTGTGCATGCCTGACTGAGCTTATGGCCTTGGTACCAAACCTCTGGTTGAAGCAGCTCTCATTCTCTCCTCCTTCACCGTAGAAGCCTCAAGAAGGTTCTAAAGACTGTTGACATCTAGTGGAAGCCTTAGGTAGAGCAATCGGACCAAATTTACACAGTCTTGGATAGGCAAAGAGTTGAAAAACTACAAACCTCAGATTTCACACTTCCTGGTTGGATTTTGTCTCAGGTTTTTGCCAGCCATATGAGTTCTGTTATACATCATTCAAACAGTTTTAGGAACTTCAGAGTGTTTTCTATCCAAATCTACTAATAATATGCATATGCATAAAATTCTTCTTGGCCTGAGTTGCAGGGAGGTAGTTTACTCTGGGCACCTTATTCATCCAAGCTACTCAATACTGCTCCCCAGCCATAAGAAGTTAAAGCTAGTGAGGGAGATAAGTGTTTCCAGTTGGAGAGGACGGAGAGGTGGCCAAAGTAGAAATTGGCTTTGGGGGTGACAAGTGAGATATACCTGCTGGAACGCGTGCTACGGGTGGGTGCAGCTAAGGTTACCAGCATGCAAAGATAAGGCGGGACTTTACCTAGCAGGTTCTTGTAGATTACCTTGAGCCAGTGGGTTTGGCGACGAGTATGAAGCGAGGGCCAGCCAACGAGAGCGTACAGGTCGCAGTGGTGGGTAGTATATGGGGCTTTGTTGACAAAACGGATGGCACTGTGATAGACCGAATCCAATTTGTTGAGTAGGGTGTTGGAGGCTATTTTGTAAATGACATCGCCAAATTCGAGGATCGGTAAGATGGTCAGTTTTACGAGGGTATGTTTGGCAGCATGAGTGAAGGATGCTTTGCTGCAAAATAGGAAGCCGATTCTAGATTTAACTTTGGATTAGAGATATTTTATGTGAGTCTGGAAGGAGAGTTTACAGTCTAACCAGACACCTAGGTATTTGTAGTCGTCCACATATTCTAAGTCAGAACCGTCCAGAGTAGTGATGATGGACGGGCGGGCAGGTGCAGGCAGCGATCGGTTGAAGAGGATGCATTTAGTTTTTACTTATATTTAAGAGCAGTTGGAGGCCATGGAAGGAGAGTTGTATGGCATTGAAGCTCATCTGGAGGGTTGTTAACACAGTGTCCAAAGAAGGGCCAGAAGTATACAGAATGGTGTCATCTGTGTAGAGGTGGATCAGAGACTCACCAGCAGCAAGAGCGACATCATTGATATATACAGAGAAGAGAGTCGGCCCAAGTATTGAACCATGGGGCACCCCCATAGACTGTCAGAGGCCCGGACAACAGGCCCTCAGGTTTGACACACTGAACTCTGTCTGAGAAGTAGTTGGTAAACCAGGTGAGTTAATAATTTGAAAAACCAAGGCTGTTGAGTCTGCCGATAAGAATGTGGTGATTGACAGGGTCGAAAGCCTTGGCCAGGTCAATGAATACGGCTGCACAGTATTGTTTCTTATCGATGGCGGTTAAGATATCGTTTAGAACCTTGAGCGTGGCTGAAGTGCACCCATGACCAGCTCTGAAACCAGATTGCATAGCGGAGAAGGTACGGTGGGATTCGAAATGGTCTGTGATCTGTTTGTTAACTTGGCTTTCGTAGACCTTAGAAAGGCAGGGTAGAATAGGTATAGGTCTGTAGCAGTTTGGGTCAAGAGTGTCCCCCCCTTTGAAAAAATCCTTATTGAAATTCTCAATTATAGTGGATTTATTGGCGGTGACAGAGTTTCCTATCCTCAGTGTAGTGGGCAGCTGGGAGGAGGCGCTCTTATTCTCCACGTCCCAGAACTTTTTTGAGTTTGTGTTGCAGGATGCAAATTTCTGCTTGAAAAAGCTAGCCTTGGCTTTTCTAACTGCCTGTAAATATTGGTTTCTAACTTCCCTAAAAAGTTGCATATCACGGGGGCTGTTCGATGTTAATGCAGAACGCCAGCGGATGTTTTTGTGTTGGTTAAGGTCAGTCAGGTCTGGAGAGAACCAAGGGCTATATCTGTTCCTGTTTGTATATTTCTTGAATGGGGCATGCTTATTTAAGATGGCGAGGAAGGCATTTAAAATAAATAACCAGGCATCCTCTACTGACGGGATGAGGTCGATATCCTTCCAGGATACCCGGGCCAGGTCAATTAGAAGTGGGGCGGTGTTGCAGGGAGTGTTTCAGGGAGCGTTTGATAGTAATGAGTGGATGTTTTTTGACCGCTGACCCATTACGGATGCAGTCAATTAGTCAGTGATCGCTGAGATCTTGGTTGAAAACAGCAGAGGTGTCTTTAGAGGGCAAGTTGGTTATGATGATATATATGAGGGTGCCCGTGTTTACGGCTTTGGGGTTGTTTCTGGTAGGTTCATTGATAATTTGTGTAAGATTGAGGGCATCAAGCTTAGATTGTAGGATGGCCGGGGTGTTAAAAGCATGTCACAGTTTAGGTCACCTAACAGCACGAGCTCTGATGATAAATGGGGGGCATTCAGTTCACATATGGTATCCAGAGCACAGCTGGGGGCAGAGGGTGGTCTATAGCAGGCGGCAACAGTGAGAGACTTGTTTTTAAAGAGGTGGATTTTTAAAAGTAGTTGTTTGGGCACAGACCTGGATAGTAGGACAGAACTCTGCAGGCTATCTCTGCAGTAGATTGCAGCACCGCCCCCTTTGGCCATTCTATCTAGTCTGAAAATGTTGTAGTTGGGGATTTCAGAGTTATTGGTGGTCTTCCTAAGCCAGGATTCAGACACGGCTAAGACATCCGGGTTGGCAGAGTGTTTTATTCACTGCTTTAGCACAATCTTAGGGAGGAGGCGTCTAATGTTAACATGCATGAAACCAGGGCTTTTACGATTACAGAAGTCATCAAAAGAGAGTGCCTGGGGAATAGGAGTGGCAAGGCCTGGATTCACCTCTACATCGCCAGAGGCACAGAGGAGGAGTAGGATAAGGGTACTGCTAAAAGCCATGAGAATTGGACGTGTTGGACGCCCGGAACAAAGAGTAAAAGGAACAGGTTTCTGGGGCCGATTAAAATACATTCAAGGTATAGTGTACAGACAAAGGTATGGTAGGATGTGAATACAGTGGAGGTAAACCTAGGCATTGAGTGATAATGAGAGATATTGTCTCTATAAACATCATTGAAACCAGGTGATGTCATCGCATGTGTGGGTGGTGGAACTGAAGGGTTGTATAAGGTATAATGAGCAGGGCTAGAGGCTCTACAGTGAAATTAGCCAATAAACACTAACCAGAACTGCAATGGACAAGGCATATTGACACTGAGGAGAGGCATGCTTAGCCGAGTGATCAGAAGGGTCCAGTGAGTAGTGAGGTTGGTTGGGGTCACGCCGATTCACACAGCTAGCCGAGCCATGGGTAACAAGCTAGCAGAAGATGGAGGTCTGTTTTTAGCCACCCCGTGCATTTCCGTCGGTAGATTAGTGGGTTCCGTGTGGTAGAGGGGACCAATCCAATTGTCAAAATAGTTAGTTATAGTGGCCCAAGAAGATAGCAGCTGACATGCTCAAGACAGCTAACAATTAGCGGGCCGCAGTTAGCAGGGCTCCACATCGGCAGTAAAACAGGTCCGGATAGGTGATTGTAGCCCAGGAGTGGCTGATGGAACTCTTCAGCTGGCTAGCTCTGGGATAATTGGTGTTTGCGCCAGAATCTACGTTAGCCAATATTCACGTGGATAGCAGCTAGTTAGCTGCAAGATCCAGGTGTAAATGTCCAGAGCTTGCGGTAGAAATCCGGGGATATGGACAGAAAATCGCATTGTACAAAACTGGCGATAGCTTTCCGAGCTAAAGGATAGCTGATGACCGCTAGCCGTCGTTAGCTGAATACTAACGTTAGCTTGTGAGCTGGTTAACTTCTGG
This sequence comes from Oncorhynchus tshawytscha, assembly GCF_018296145.1. Taxonomy (NCBI): domain Eukaryota; kingdom Metazoa; phylum Chordata; class Actinopteri; order Salmoniformes; family Salmonidae; genus Oncorhynchus; species Oncorhynchus tshawytscha. Next base: position 35,357,610 of record NC_056437.1, on the reverse strand, counting down.
CTAGCTTCTGTTGTGGATTTCGGATACGAGGTGAATAATACTTTTGGGGAAAAAACAACCGATCTGCACCACATTTGGTGAGGCGGGTTGCAGGAGAATGTTTTGATGTTGAGTTTTCAGAAAAAATATGTAAAAAGATATGCGAAGAAAAAGATAGGAAACATATACATGGGACAAGACGAGGACAAAGGACGTCTGACTGCTACGCCATCTTGGAAACCATAGAATATAAATGCAATAGAAGCGTTGTTTCTTGTACTATTGTCTCTTGTGTCTTTTAGAGGACTGTTTCACTGATGTCCTTTTTCTTCTCTCTTTATTTTGTCTTTCTTTTCTTCTGTTAACTAGATGTTCTTTGTTAGCTAGCTAGCTTCTTCCAGGAGAATCCCTAGCAACTGCTTAGCAACTGGTAAACAATTCAGCTAGCTAAGATAACTGTACAATTTTATGAAAAATAGTTACTTTTCCAAAGCCTATCTTCTTTGATTGTTGCTTGTTTTGCCTCCAATTCAGTCTTGCAGTTTTCTTTAGCTTTTTTCCAATGTACTTCACTCTAAAACATGTAAATTTCAATATTTGTAGGAGCTCATTTTTTTCAGTAGCTGCTTCTCAATTTGCTCAATTTGGAATTAATCTATAACATTCCCTGATAAAATTTACTCTGTTTGACTGTCAAGATATTTTATGTTAAAAAAATCTGCGACTCTGAAAATGGTGGTCTTCACGCTTTTGAGCATGATTTGGTGGTCCTTGGAATGGAAAAGGTTGGAACTGCTGATCTATGTTGCATACTGGCAGACAGTATATACAGTCGGGTCCAAAATAATTTGCACCCTTGATAAAGATGAGCAAAATAGACTTTATTTTATACTGAGCTATATTTTATGCTAATTTAAAATATATATTTTATACTAGGCTAATACAATTTCTCAGAAGAATAGATTTCGTTTAACACGGTTTTTTTGGTCTCAAAGATGGGTGTCAAAATGATTGGCACTCCTGTTTTCAAGACCTCACCTTGCGAGGATAGCGGCACTGAGCCTTTTTTCTTAAATGTTTTATGAGATTGACCATCCGAGTCTTAGACCATCCATCCATACAGAATCTATCCAGATCCTTGATATCAATGTAGAAAATAGTAAAAATAAATAAACCCTAGAATGAGTAGGTGTGTCCAAACCTTTGACTGGTACTCTACATCGGTCCATTATCTATTCTACATACTTTATGGTTTTAGTTGTTTTAAGTTTACACTGACAACGTTTTCTAACAGAAAATACCTTTTTGATATAAGTTGAGACCCTTTGCTATTGGACTCGAAATTGAGCTCCGGTGCATCCTGTTTCCATTGATCATCTTTGAGATGTTTCTACAACTTGGATTCCACATGTGGTAAATTCAATTGATTGTACATGATTTGGAAAGGCACACACCTGTCTATATAAGGTCCCACAGTTGACAGTAGATATCAGATCAAAAACCAAGCCATGAGGTTGAAGGAATTGTCCGTAGAGCTCCGAGACAGGATTGTGCCAAGGCAAAGATCTGGGGAAGGGTACCAAAACATTTATGAGCATTGAATGTACCCAAGAACACAGTGGCTTCCGTCATTCTTAAATGGAAGAAGTTTGGAACGACCAAGACTCTTCCTAGAGCTGGCCGCCCGGCCAAACTGAGCCGTCGGGGGAGAAGGGCCTTGGTCAGGGACGTAACCAAGAACACGATGGTCACTCTGACAGAGGCCTTTTATGGTAGAGTGGCCAGACGGAAGCCCCTCCTCAGTAAAAGGCACATGACAGCCCTTTTGGAGTTTGCCAAAAGGCACCTAAAGACTCTCTGACCATGAGAAACAAGATTCTCTGGTCTGATGAAAACAAGGTTGAACTCTTTGGCCTGAATGCCAAGCATCACTTCTGGAGGAAACCTTGCACTTTCCCTATGGTGAAGCATGGTGGTGGCAGAATCATGCTGTGGGGATGTTTTTCAGTGGCAGGGACTGGGAGACTAGTCAGGAATGAGGCAAAGATGAATGGAGCAAGGATCAGGGATTATTGACGAAAACCTGCACCAGGGCTCTTGGGACCTCACAGGGGCGACGGTTCACCTTCCAACAGGACAACGACCCTAACCGCACAGCCAAGACCACACAGGATTGGCTTCGGGACATGTCTCTGAATGTCCTTGAGTGGCCCAGCCAGGGCCTGGACTTAAACCTGATCGAACATCTCTTGAGAGACCTGAAAATAGCTGTGCAGCAACGCTCCCCATCCAAGCTGACATAGCTTGAGAGGATCCGCAGAGAAGAATGAGAGAAACTCCCCAAATACAGGTGTGCTAAGCTTGTAGTGTCATACCCAAGAAGACTCAAGACTGTAATCGCTGCTTAGACCATCGTGTTCTTGGTCATGGCCCTGACTAAGGCCCTTCTCCGATTGCTCAGCTTGCCCGGGCGGCCGGCTCTAGGAAGAGACTTGGTGGTTCCGAACCACAATTCCTTTAACATCATGGCATGGCTTTTGCCATGATGTGGGACCTTAACATAGGAAGGTGTGTGCTTTTCCAAATTATGTCCACTCAATTAAACTTGGACTCCAAGTTGTAGAAACATCTCAAGGATAATCAATGAAATAGGATGCACCTGAGCTCAATTTTCAGTCTCTTGACAAGGGTCTGAATACTTATGTAAACAAGGCATTTCTGTTATTTATTTTTATAAAATTTGTATATTTTGGGGCGAGTGGCTTCAATGATTTAGCAGAGGAAAACCAAGTCTGACTGAGGAGACTGATATTGGTCAACGATGATACTTCACCTAATCCATTACCAATCTACTGACTGACACTGACAAAACTACTAATATGGTGCACAATAATCTATCCTCCCCCATTTGGAGTTGAGATGCAGCTCAGCTTACTCTTCAGACAGAAATATTGCAGCTGCACAATGCCTCAAAAGCACTGACTCACCTGGAGTGTCCTTCCTTTCCTTGTGTGAGAAAGATGGACACAGATATGAAATCATCCATCTGTCCTTCCTCAGGTGGTTTGGGTCTCAAGCCATGCTCAACCTGAGCCCCTGATCAGTGCAGCAAAAGCCCGCCCGGCTCAAAACTGAGCCAGGATGTCCAGTAGCTCGGGCTACCCCCCTACCCAGGGGAGCTTCAGCAGCGAGCAGAGCCGCTACCCACCACACTCTGTCCAGTACACCTTCAGCACCACACGTCACCAACAGGTAAGAAACTGTGCATGAAGTAACATCATAACTCTCTCGCACTGCATCTCTTAACACTTACTACCAGCAAGAATGACTTTCTCTCTCTTCATACAAATTATTAACTATTACAAGATTCCCCAACTGGCAGCCCGTGGGCTGAATTTGACACGCGGGCAATTTTATTTGGCCCCCCACGTTTAAAAAAAAAACAACAACCAGTTTCTGTACATCCTGGGGTATACGTAGTACTGTAAGTGCACACAAGGGGCGCTACAGAGTATTATTATTATTATTATTATTATTATTTAGGCAACTGGGGTGTTGATCCAGGAGGGGTTTGAATGTCTAGTCGCAAGCGCGTACTGATGGGACGCATGGGTAGATAGTGGGCCTGGGTGGGTAAGAATGGGAGGGTGAGACAAGCTTGGTTTTGGGAGGTGGAGTGGTGGTAGGCTGGGGGGTTGGTTGGTTGGTTTGGGAGCGAGATGGAAGGATTTAATTATACTATAATATACACTACTTTTCAAAGGTTTGGGGTCACTTAGAAATGTCCTTGTTTTTGAAAGCAAATCTTTTTTTTTTGTCCAATTACTATAACATCAAATAAATCAGAAATACAGTGTAGACATTGTTAATCTTCTAAATGACTATTGTAGCTGGAAACGGCTCATTTACATTTTTTATTATGGAATATCTACATAGACGTACAGAGGCCCATTATCAACAACCATCACTCCTGTGTTCCAGTGGCACGTTGTGTTAGCTAATCCAAGTTTATCATTTTAAAGGGCTAATTGAACATTTTTTGTGGTTAAATTAGGAGAGTAGTCGGAGCTAAAAAGCCCTAAGGCATAGCGCCCCAAGTCCAAAGACTTACTTTGCTTAGTTTCTTTTTTGAAGAAAAGATGAAGATCAGATCAAATTTGATTACCAATTTATGCAGAAATCCAGGTAATTCCAAGGGGTTCACATACTTTTTCTTGACACTGTATGTAATGTATACAATAGCTATGTATTTATACAATGATCCTCCCATTCTATGGAATGTCCATCGCTCCCATGTCATGTCTGCTGAAATCTTTTACTTGGTTCTTCAATGATAGATGGAACAGATATCATTAAGTTTGATTCTATACAAGTAAAGACCAACAAAATCCAACTTGTCACATGGAATGTCCATGGGCTACATGAGGGGGGGGGTGCATATGGTTCTCGAAAACCTAAAGAGTTAGTCAGCAGATGTGTGTGTGTGTGTGTGTGTGTGTGTGTGTGTGTGTGTGTATGTATATATTTTTAAGAGTTGTATTAAATAGAAATTGAACAATTTAAAGAGGAGCTGGGTTGGAGAGGACTATGTTTCCACCTACTGTAATAACAGCGGTGTAGGCACCCTGATAAATAAGAATACACTATTTTCCCTTATCCCAGCATATGGACCAAGAAGGCTGTTTTCTAATGTTGAATTGTACCTTACGTGGTGAAAAATACACTGAGTTCATTGTATATCCCACCAGGGAAAGATCTGGTGTTTTTTATTATTTTGAATCAAATCCAGACAGGAACTATTATTTTAGCAAGTAACCTAAATCATATATTCGATAAGTTTGACAGACTTAGTAATAAAAAAAGCTAAATTATTTAGGGAGCCTTCAAAGAGGCTGAAATAATTTACAGGACACCTCGCGATTCCCAACTACAAAAGAGTAAGAAAAGCTATTAACCTAGGTTTCTTCCTAGGTTTTGGCCTTTCTAGGGAGTTTTTCCTAGCCACCGTGCTTCTACACCTGCATTGCTTGCTGTTTGGGGTTTTAGGCTGGGTTTCTGTACAGCACTTTGAGATATCAGCTGATGTACGAAGGGATATATAAATAAATTTGATTTGATTTGAAGTATTGACTATATTTTTATTTCCAAAAATGCACTCAATTTACAGGAGGAGAAAATGTATGATATAGTGATATCGGCTCATTCTCCGGTGTCATTCTTAATTACACCAATAGAAAATACATTCAGTGACAATTTAGAGAATTAACTGAGCACTTCTTCTGGACCCGAAATGTATTGAGTACCTAAATGATAAAATAACCTTTACCATTACAAATGTAGACAGAGGACAGAGAAAAGCCACCCCCAATTATAATCTGGGATGCCTTTAAGGTGTACATTAGGGGAACGATAGTCTCATACTAGGCGAAAGTTAAGTCTGATTTTTTAAAATTAATATAGAACACTTAAAAAATTTACATGGGCTTTTTAAAGGTAAAGAAGAAAAAATAATTTCTCAACTTAAGCAAGAATACGATCTTTTACTTCTGAAGAGAGCCAACAACTACAGGTTAAACTCAAATAAACCGTACTACTTAATGGCAATAAACCTAAATCTCACAGGTCTCCCAAAATGAATACATGCAAACCAGTTATCATTTTAAAAGATAAAGATACAAAAATAGTAATTAGAAATAACAATGCCATTTAATGACAATTTTTAAAAGCTATGAAAGTTTTATATAAATCAGAATTAAACAGTTGGACCTTCTGTAGCCTTAAATCTGAGTTGTTGATTCTATCAGCAGACAAAAAATAATCACTAAAAACAGATCATCCAAGAATACATTTTTGTATTCTAAAATATATCTTCCGATATAGCTGACCAATATTGAAAACTCAGTGCCCCCTTTTGCAATTTGTTTTCTTCAAAGTACAAAAAAATGTTGTCACATGCGACCGCCTAAAAAGATGGCAGCACTTTAGAGCGCTCCTAATACCCCCATGGAAATACTGAAATTCAACAGCATACAGTTTCATATGTCTTAATATATTGACAGTTTAATATAAAGATAATTTACATTTTGAAACATCCCGCTAAAGTGCCGTTATTGGAGTGCCGACACATGCTAAAAACCTATTCAAGCCTAACACGCAGTATTCAGAAGGCCACATCGACTAGCAAACAAACAGCAAATCTTACCGAATCCCCCACCGAGATATGGATCAACACGTAAACCCAGAGAAATCGATAAATCTGAAGGATCTATTTGAGCAAATGGGAAAGATGAACATGATTTTGTTGATGTTGCATCTGATGACTCCACGATAAAAACAACTACTGAGCTGAAGGAAAAAAGTTGATGTGATACAAGAGAGGATGGATTGGGCAGAGGGACGGATTTCGACAGTGGAGGCCATCTCCCATCTGGAGAAGGGTAATGAGAATCACAAGAAAAAGTCGGTCATATTGTGGAATCGTGTCGAAGAACTCATTAACAGTGAGATTGGTTAATTTGAAAGAGGGGCATGAGGCTGGCGTAGGACTAATCTCGTGTGTGCAGAAAATCATAGCAGAAGGATTTGGATTTGTCGACAGGCACAAATTTGAAATTGAACCGAACCCATCGCAGCTTAACCATGCCTGGCGAGAATGGGCCCCTGAGAACGGTTTTCACCCGCTTCATACTATCTACAGCCCGGGACAAGGTACTTAAAGTGACTAAAGATATGGGTGGAGTTCAGTGGGAAGGCAGCCAGCATTTTTTTTCTCTTCCCAGACCTGTCCAAGGAACTGACCATGAAGAGGAAGAAGTTTGCAACTGCAAAGAAACAAGAACTCAAGAAGAACGTCAGGCACACACTGCATTCCCAGTGATACTGCTGTTTACTTGGAAGGGAATGCAAATCATTTTCAAGGACAACGTGGAGGCAGAGAGATTCTTGCTAGAGCAAGGTGTTTAGCCTAGATAAAGAAGACGAGAAAAGGTCATACAAGTTGAATTGTATGCCGTTTACAGTATAAGTGAAGTTAGCTTATGTGTTTGCGGGACTCTGTGTGGTGTTGCTAATTTCAAGCACGGACGATAAAGAATTTTGAGTTGAGACTGCAGGTTATTTTCTGCAGCATCGAAGACAGTAATGTGATTGACTCATTTAGAAGCAACGTTCCGTTCCAAGTTGCTTTGTTTTATTTGGGATTGGTTTTCTACGTTTATTTACACTGTTTTATTGTACAGCTGGAGCATATATTGTGAAATGTTATATAATGATGTTCATTATAGTTGTCATGGGTGTTAAATGGGACACTTCACGCTCACAGGCTGTAACTACGCAGAGCAAATATGGCTAATGGTTAGGGAAACATAATCTTTTGGAACATAAATGGTTGTGGGAACCAAGTGGAGAGGAAAGAGATTTTAATATTTAAAATCAAAACAGGTGGATTTTGTGTTAATACAGGAATGACAGATAGAGGCACTGAAAGAGGAAGCTGGGTTGCAAAGGTTTATCATAGCTCATTTAATTCCAAACAAAATGGGGAGATTTTATTCTGATAAGCAAAATACATTTTGTAATGTTGAAGCAACATAGAGTTTCGCAGTCTTATCTGCATTGAGGCTCTTTATAAATAGGATTAAGGTAGTATTATGCAACATATACAGTTGAAGTCGGAAGTTTACATTCACCTTAGCCAAATACATTTGAACTCAGTTTTTCACAATTGCTGACATTTAATCCTAGTAAAAATTCCTTGTCTTAGGTCAGTTAGGATCACCACTTTATTTTAAGAATGTGAGATGTCAGAAGAATAATATAGAATTATTTATTTCAGCTTTTATTTCTTTCATCATATTCCCAGTGGGTCAGAAGTTTACATACACACAGTTAGTATTTGGTAGCAATGCCTTTAAATGGTTTTTGGGTAGCCTTTTGGGTAGCCTTCCACAAGCGTCCCATAATAAGTTGGGTGAGTTGTGGCCCATTCCTCCTGACAGAGCTGGTTTAACCGAATCATGTTTGTAGGCCTCCCTGCTCGCACAAGTTTTTTCAGCTCTGCCGACAAATTTTCTATGGGATTGAGATCGGAGCTTTGTGATGGCCACTCCAATACCTTGGCTTTGTTGTCCTTACGCCATTTGCCACAACTTTGGAAGTATGCTTGGGGTCATTGTTCATTTGGAAGACCCATTTGCGATCAAGCTTTCACGTCCTGACTGATTTCTTGATGTTGCTTCAATATATCCACATAATTTTCCTCCCTCGTGATGCCAACTATTTTTTGTGAAGTGCACCAGTCCCTCCTGCAGCAAAGCACCCCCACAACATGATGCTGCCACCCCCGTGCTTCACGGTTGGGATGGTGTTCTTCGGCTCGCAAGCCTCTCCCTCTTTCCTCCAAACATAACGATGGTCATTATGGCCAAACAGTTCTATTTTTGTTTCATCAGACCAGAGGACATTTCTCCAAAAAGTACGATCTTTGTCCCCATGTGCAGGTGCAAACCCTAGTTTGACTTTTTTATGGCTGTTTTGGAGAAGTGGCTTCTTCCTTACTGAGTGGCCTTTCAGGTTATGTCAATATAGGACTCGTTTTACTGTGGATATAGATACTTTAGTACCTGTTTCACCCAGCATCTTCACAAGGTCCTTTGTTCTGGGATTGATTTGCATTTTAACGCACCAAAGTACATTCATCTCCAGGAGACAGAACACGTCTCTTTCCTGAGCGGTATGATGGCTGCGTGGTCCCATGGTGTTTATACTTGCGTACTATTGTTTGTACAGATGAACGTGGTACCTTCAGGCGTTTGGAAATTGCTCCCAAGACTTGTTGAGGTCTACCATATTTTACCTGAGGTCTTGGCTGATTTCCTTAGATTTTTTCCCATGAAGTCAAGCAAAGAGGCACTGAGTTTAAAGGTAGGCCTTGAAATACATCCACAGGTACACCTGCAATTGTCAATTAGCCTATATAGCCTATCAGAAGCTTCTAAAGCCATGACATCGTTTTCTGGAATTTTCCAAGCTGTCTAAAGGCACAGTCATTTTAGTGTATGTAAACCTCTGACCCACTGGAATTGTGATACATTGAAATAATCTGTCTATAAGCAATTGTTGGAAAAATGACTTGTGTCATGCACAAAGTAGATGTCCTAACCGACTTGCCAAAACTATAGTTTGTTAACAAGAAATGTGTGGGTTGGTTGAAATACTAGTTTTAATGACTCCAACCTAAGTGTATGTAAACTTCCGACTTCAACTCTAATCTCCCAATAAGGAGGACCCAGATTTGGTTTGTATTATTATAAAAATAAATTCACAAGGTTAATGTCATACTGGGAAATATGGAGGGTCAGATCATCCTTGCTGGAGACTTTTTAACCAAGTGATAGACAATATGATTGATAGAAGTACATTTACAGGTAACTCCACACCAAAGGATAGACTTCCAATACATATGCTTGCAGAAGATATGGGCTTTACAGACATATGGAGATTAGTCATCCTAATGATAGATAGTATACTTTTTTCTCCCACTGTCATAAAACAGACTCCAGAATATATTTAACCTTATCTAATTTCAAGGTTAATAATGTGATTGATTGCAAGATTGGGCCCATTGCCCTCACAGATCATGCTATAGTAGAGTTACATGTTGATATAAACTCTGAAAATGTGAAGGGTAGATTTAGACTCCATGCCATGCTATTACAGGATTGGATATTTAGCCAATCACTAGTAAATGATCTTAGATCCTTTTTTAAAGATCAACATAGGCTCTAAAGCACATATTAGAGGGGAAAAAATAGCTACTAACAAGACAAATAAAAATGCAGAACACATCTAATGTATTTCCAGCAATTAAGAAGGGAATAAGATGGTGACCTCATCCAAAGAGATAAAGTGTGTTTTGAACGTTTTTTTAAAATTAAGATTTATATACATCCTCCTGTTCAGTGATGCGTATAGATAGTCAGGTAGAGGAACTGGACTACTATAACAGAAGAGGAGGTTAGAGCTGCCATTTTATCTATGAAAGCAGGGAAATCACCTTGTTTGGATGGCCTTCCTATAGAATATTCTACAACAAGTATATTGACATTACTGTACCTGTATTGACAGTGGATTACCAGGAGGCATTTAAAAATGGCTCTTTTCCGGACACCTTTTAATGGGGCTTTTATATCGCTTATTCCTAAAAAGGATAGAGATGCTACAGAACCTGGGAATTTTAGCGCAATCAGCGTCCTTAATGTGGACTGTAAGATTCTTACTAAGACCCTTGCGATACACTTAGAGAAGGCACTACCTAATATTATTCATAGTGACCAAGTAGGATTTATTAAGAACAGGACCTCAACTGATAATATGAGGAGGCTCTTAAATCTCACGAGGAAAAACGTCAAGGGGGATGAATACTTTTGCAAGGCACTGTAAATATACTCAGTTTAGATATTAGTCCTATGTGCTCACCAAGGGATGTAGGAGGCTTGGCTTTACCAGATGTCAAATTGTACAATTTATCATTTGAAATGGCTAAATTGGTGAAACATTGGCGCAAAGGGGATGCTGGCTTGGATTGGATAACAATAGAACAGGAACTAAATTATCCTTTTACCCCTGTTGATACTTTGTCATATGGTCTGTTGAAACTTTGAACCCAATTGTTTTACACTCAAAAGAGGTGTGGAGAACAGTACACAAGTTGTGTGGAATTTCACATCTGAAACAAGGATACTCATCATTGTGGCACAATCCAAGGCTATGGATAGGTAAGAAGTCTGTGTACTGGAAACGGTGGCTAATGAAAGGAATTCATACTATAGGTGATCTGTACAATGATGTTTTAATGTCATACTCAGATTTTTTTACAAAAATATGATGTGGGAGACGAGGCACATTTCTGGAAATAGTTACAATTGAGAGAATGTTAACTAATGTATTCTAGAAGAACCAACATCACTCACTAAAAACACAACCTAATGGAACAATCCCTGGAAAGGTTTTCAGAATTCACATTCAGATGTTTTTTTAATTGGTCCACATGGAAAACTAAAGGCATTGAAACCGTAAATTACTTTTTTTTACAGGAAATACATTTATTTCCATGACAAATAAAAAGTAATTTTGAACTGGGCAATGTAGATAGTTTCAAATACGTGCAACTTAAGTTGCATATCACAATTTAATTTTGAAATATTTTGGACATCAGAGCAACCTTGAGGGAATCTTACTTGAGTCAGAAAATGATTTTCATATGATAGGGAAGATATACAAAACATGACAGAGAGCATATTAAACTGAACATCTCTTAGAATTGTTTTTACTGTTTGAACCAAGGCTTAAAAAGAACTGATGTTTGCACAAGATGGAGGAAAAGTTGGAGCATAACTAAGGAAATTACAGTTAACGAAAGTGCTGTAGAATTTTTGAATTTTGTATAATAAATTCTATACATTAGTTTATACTGGAATTAGTGTACACAACGGCAGAGTTATGTTTCAAGTGTAAAGCTAATAATGACTCAATAGTGCATGCTTTCTGGGAATGCTATAAAGTCCAGAAGTTGTAAGTGGAGCTAGAAAAACATCTGTCTACATATTTCAAGACATGACATATGGGGGTGTACTGACCATACCCAATGGGCTGGACGATTCTCTTTTCATCATGAAACCACATACAAGAAACTTGGAAGTGAATAAATTCGCCATAAATTGACACAATGGGAAAAATCGGTAATGATTTGTTATTGAAAGAGCATTATTGACCGAGCATAACAAATTGGTACAATTTTAATACCATGTGGCCAAGAATAATGTAGGCTCTAGGGATGGGGGTGTGAGCATGCGGGTCAGGGCAGATGAGATGTAGTCATTGTTTGTGTGTGTCTGTAAGTTGTTGATTTTGTTTTTTGGAGTGCAATTTTTTTATTTTAAAATGACGATTAATAAATGAATTCTCTAGTCTGGGTACCTGTCTTTTAGTTAACTTTCCACTCCATGTCATTGCCAAAGAGACTGGCCTTTCTGTAATCTCAATGTTTATTATGCAGCTGGATTTACGGTAGAGTTGTGTATTGGTTGTTGGAAATGACATTAACATTTTCCATGACAACATGGATTAGTCAAAAACAAATATTTAGTTGTTTGCTAGGCAAATTGTGTTTTGAGGCTTTGGAATTGCAGTATGTATTTAGTTTGATAATTTACACGTAAACTAGCAACTTTTGACAGACTGGTTTCGTCTGGACACATTTTTTTCCTTGGCAACCAGATACCAACATGTTCTGTGTAGAGAAATAAAAAGTGATATCATTCCAATATTTGGATAATAGTTGTGATTGGAGGATAGCTGTGATGGTTATTGAATCAGGATCAACTCCTCTGTTCTCCTACAACTCATTAATGATAGAATGTTCATATTTTACAGATGGCAGAAAGGCCTATCTTTTTGGCAATGACAAGGAGTGGAATGTTCGCTAAAGAGACTGGTAGTCAGGCTAGTAACCAAGAAACTTGATATTGACATCTAGTCACTTAGCTAGCAAGTTACATTGCTGAAGCCCTGAGCTGGATATAATTTGTGACACATCTTAGATTTCTTATAGTATATAGTAAGCAGGGACATAGCACCCCGCCCCCTGTATACGTAGAAACGGTATATCGCCCAAGCCTAATAAATCTAGATTAGGGCTGAGCCCATTTTAGTCGATTGTTTGGTCGATAGGCGGCTGGTCAAGCAGTAGCAAAAATAAAAAAAACATCACGGGGTACAAGACACCTGTCTGATTCGCTTCTCTCTGAGTGAACTGATCCATTGTGGAGGCAGTGGGGAGGGCACAGTCCATCAGTCTAAGACATGTACTACTGAAATTGTATCTGGTTATATTTTATAAGAACAATTAAAAAAATGTTTTTATAACATGCGCGTTCTCCCATGTTGGATAGTGGTCGCTGTCTACGGTTCAGAAACACTTCACTGTGCTGTTGAATTGGCACCTTTTCCTAGACCATGTTGCTATGTGCATAATAGCAAAGTTAACTAGCATATTGGTGTTGAGAACAATGCATGGAGGCAGAATGAGGAGATGAGATGAGAAAACAGCCCATGTCTTATTATCTAATAAAAGTGAGGAGAGAGGAAACACTAACTTAATTAGGTCTATAATCAATAGCCTAACTGTGAAATGTGCCTGACTTTATAAATCCTCGTTCGGAAAGTATTCAGATCCCTTGATTTTTTTCCCCCCACATTTTGTTACATTACAGCCTTGTTCTAAAATTGATTAAAAAATGTCCCCCTCATCAATCTGAACACAATACCCAATAATGACAAAGCAAAAAATGTTTTTTAGATAATTTTTTGCAAATGTATTGAACAAAAAACACACTTTTATTTAAATAAGTATTCAGACCCTTTGCTGTGAGACTTAATTTAGTTTAGGTGCATCCTGTTTCCATTGATCATTCTTGAGATGTTTCTACAACTTGATTGTACAACTTGAGTCTACCTGTGGTAAATTCAATTGATTGGACATAATGTGGAAAGGCACACACCAGTCTATCTATATAAGGTCACACAGTTGACCGTGCATGTCAGAGCAAAAACCAAGCCATGAGGTCGAGGCACTGATCTGGGGGAAGGTTACCAAAAAATGTCTGCAGCATTGAAGGTCACCAAGAACACAGAGGCCTCCATCATTCTTAAATGGAAGAAGTTTGGAACCACCAAGACTCTTCCTAGAGCTGTATGCCTGGCCAAACTGAGCAATTGGGGGAGAAGGGCCTTTGTCAGGGAAGTTGACCAAGAACCCGACGGTCACTCTGACAGAGCTCCGGAGTTCCTCTGTGGAGATGGGAGAACCATCCAGAAGGACAACCATCTCTGCACCAATCAGGCCTTTATGATAGAGTGGTCAGACGGAAGCCACTCCTCAATAAAAAGCACATGACCGCCCGCTTGGAGTTTGCCAAAAGGCACCTAAAGGACTCTCAGACCATGAGAAACAAGATTCTCTGGTCTGATGAAACCAAGATTTAGCTCTTTGGTCTGAATGCCAAGTGTCACGTCTGGAGGAAACCTGGCACCATACCTTTGGTGAAGTATGGTGGTGGCAGCATCGTGCTGTGGTGGTGATTTCAGTGGCAGGGACTGGGAGACTAGTCAGGATCGAGGGCAAGATGAATGGAATGGAGTAAAGTACAGAGAGATCCTTGATGAAAACCTGCTCCAGAGTGTTCAGGACCTCAGACTTGGGCCAGGGTTCACCTTCCAATAGGGCAATGACCCTGACAACACAGGAGTGGCTTTGGAACAAGTCTCTGAATGACCTTGAGTGGCCTAGCCAGAGGCCAGATTTTAACCCACTCTAACATCTCTGGAGAGAGCTGAAAATAGTTGTGCAGCGATGCTCCCCATCCAACCTGACAGAGCTTGAGAGTATCTGCAGAGAAGAATGGGAGAAACTCCCCAAATACAGGTGTTCCAAGCTTGTAGCGTCACACACAAGAAGACTCGAGGCTGTAATCACTGCCAGAGGTGCTACAACAAAGTACAGAGTAAAGGGTCTAAATACTTATGTAAATGTCATATTTAAGATTTTTATTTTGAATACATTTGCAAACATTTCTAAACTGTTTTTGCTTTGTCATTATGATTGCCTTGAGAGAGAAGCTGTTTTTCAGTCTTTCGGTCCCAGCTTTGATGCACCTTTACTGACCTCGCCTTCTGGATGATAGCGGAGTGAACAGACCGTGGCTCGGGTGGTTGATTTTCTCAATTCTCTTTTTGGCCGTGCTATGACATCGGGTGCTGTAGTTGTCCTGGAGGGCAGGTAGTGTGCAGACCTCACCACACCCTGGAGAGCCCAGTGGTTGCTGGCGGTGCAGTTGCCGTACCAGGCGGTGATGCAGCCCGACAGGATGCTCTCAATGGTGCTTCTGTAAGAGTTTGTGAGGGTCTTAGGGGACAAGCCGAATTTTTGAGGGAGAGGTTATTTTCCTGGCACCACTCACCTCCCTGTAGGCTGTCTCGTCATTGTTGATAATCAGGCCTACTACTGTTGTGTCGTCTGCAAACTTGATTTAAGTTAGATGCGTTCTTGTCCACGCAATCATGGGTGAACAGGGAGTACATGATGGGGCTGAGCACGCACCCTTGTGGGACCCCTGTGTTGAGGATCAGCAAAGTGGATTTGTTGTTTCCTACCTTCACCACTTGGGGGGCGGCTCGTCAGGAAGTCCAGGACCCAGCTGCACAGGGTGTGCTTCAGACCCAGGGCTCCGAGCTTAATCATGTGCTTAGAGGGTACTAGGGTGTTGAAGGCTGAGCTGTAGTCAATGAACAGCATTCTTAAAAATGTATTTCTCTTGTCCAGATGGGATAGGGCAGTGCGCAGTGCAAAGGCGATTGCATCATCTGTGGATCTATAGGGGCGGTATGCACATTGAAGTGGGTCTAGGGTATCAGGTAAGGTGGAGGTGATATGATCCTTAACTATCCTCTCAAAGGACTTCATGATGACAGAAGTGAGTGCTACGCTGCGATAGTCAATTTGTTCAGTTACCTTTGCTTTCTTGGGTACAGGAACAATGGTGGACATCTTGAAGCAAGTGGAAACGGCCGACTGGGATAGGGAGAGATTGAATATGTCCGTAAACACTCCAGCCAGCTGGCCTGCGAATAATCATTATAACATAATCATCAATGCTTCATAGTTTTACGTTGAAATTAACTCGCTGTATGCGTGTATGCCTAAGTGTTGGGAATTTGGAGAGTACAGTAAAAGGCCTATGTTTTGAATTTAATTTGCAAGTGATAATAACCGTTTTGAGATGAATTAGCAGTTGACTGATAATCTCTCTCAAACCTTTTCCTTGCAGTTGTAGCAACATAAAAATGATCCCAAAACACACAATCCACGAAGGTCATTTCATGTTTGTTAGGAATTGATTACAAATTTCTCAGACCCTGACTTATACCGAATGCAGTCAATGGTACATTTCTGGTTATTTACAAACCGTCTATGGACAAAATAACGGTTGTTGTTATCCTCTAGGTAAGCCTCAACTTTCTGTTAAGTGCATTGACATGTCAAGTTTTGTTTGTAGGTCACAGTGTCCTGATAGAAGACGATTTTTGTTTTCTAGTGTGATAGATTAAATCGATGTTAGAGTCATGTTTGACCAAGGTGCTTGATGAATCAAATCAAACGCAAATCAAATTTATATAGCCCTTCGTACATCCGCTGACATCTCAAAGTGCTGTACTGAAACCCAGCCTAAAACCCCAAACAGCAAGCAATTCAGGTGTAGAAGCACGGTGGCTAGGAAAAACTCCCTGGATGGCCAGTCCTCTTCTGGCTGATGAAGTGGTTGTGCCAATAACTGCAGTGAAGTTCCACCATAACCTCTGAAGTGTCTTGGTGCTTCTCTGGCTATTTGTACAGTACAGTCGCCTCATTGGCTGCATTTACACAGGCAGCCCAATTCTGATATTTTTTCCCCCACTAATTGGTATTTTGACCAACCAAATCAGATCTTTTTCAGAGCTGATCTGATTGGTCAAAAAGCAATTAGTGGAAATAAGATCAGAATTGGGCTGCCTGTGTAAATGCAGCCAATGTGACTGTACAAATAGTTTTATTTACATCGTTAATAATCATCAAGTAGAGTAGTTTCCCCTTTTGATAGTGTCGATGTATCATAAATGTCTCTGAATATGCCTCTGGTGCAAGGACACCGATAGCTTTATTGTTCTCTTCACAACAGATCAAAGAGAAAAAATGCCTAATCCCTCTCATACAGCAAACGCATTACCTTGCATTCTAACATGCTGGATTCTGCAATGCTGCCCGTTTTGTTTTGCGTTATGGAAAGTTTAGGGACCTACAAGTCATTTTATTATCTTAAACATAAAATAAAAAAAATGTTTTGGCGAAAGCTTTGTTTTGGTGAGATGTGTTCTTGCTATGACTTGCAATGTGTTATCATCAGGCTGTGCAGACCTGCCCTGTTCACTGTGCCCAGACTGGCTGTCACCCACCATGTTATTATGGATAGCTTCCCATGTCATGACCTTGTGTGTGTGTGTGTGTGTGTGTGTGTGTGTGTAGGAGTTCACCGTCCCGGACTACCGAGGTCACCTGCAGGACCAGCAGGGTCGGCGAAGGCCTTCCTTGCTTTCTGAATTCCACCCTGGAACTGAGAGGTACGTAACCATACCAACAGCCACCTCCAATCTATACTTGACAAAATTATAAATGCAACAATTTAAACGATTTTAAACTGACTTACAGTTCATATAAGGAAATCAAGTCAATTGAAGTAAATTCATTAAACCCTCACATAATAGGGCTTAGGCCCACCCACTGGGGAGCCAGCCACAGCCAATCAGAATGAGTTTTTCCCCACAAAAGGGCTTTATTACAGATAGAAATACTCCTCAATTTCATCAGCTGTCCGGGTGGTTGGTCTCATTCTCTAAAACGATGTTGCAATAATCAATGGCCAGCAGCGTACTGGTAGTAATACATCTAATAAATAATCATTTTAGCAGCATTATGTTGTCATCCAGAGTCACATATAATTATGTATTTATTTATTTTCCAAGCTATAGCACACAATATTTTACATACAGCAGGTTTTTAAAGGACCAAGGAGTTTGCTCTGCTTTGTATTTTAATTTTTGCCATGGAAAAAAAATATTGCAATATTGGTATCGTCATAGCCCTAGTACACTCCAGACCCATGTATTTACCATGAACAAAAATATAACGCCACATGTAAAGTGTTTCATAAGCTGAAATAAAAGATTCCAGAAACACAAAAACGTATTTCCTGCAAGTTTTGTGCACAAATTTGTTTACATCCCTGTTAGTGAGCATTTCTCCTTTGCCAATATAATCCATCCACCTGACAGGTGTGGCATATCAAGAAGCTGAGCAAACAGCATGATGGTCATTGTGCTGTGGACAATAAAAGGCCACTCTAAAATGTGCAGTTTTGTCATGCAACACAATCCCACAGATGTCTCAAGTTGAGGGAGTGTGCAATTAGCATGCTGACTGCTGGAATGTCCACCAGAGCTGTTGTCAGAACATTTTCTTTTCTTTTCTTTACCAGTGTTATTTTGCCCATCTTAATCTTTTATTTTTATTGGCCAGTCTGAGATATGCTTTTTCTTTGCAACTCTGCCTAGAAGGCCAGCATCCCGGAGTCTCCTCTTCACTGTTGACCTTGAGACTGGTGTTTTGCGGGTACTATTTAATGAAGCTGCCAGTTGAGGACTTGTGAGGCGTCTGTTTCTCAAACTAGACACTCTAATGTACTTGTCCTCTTGATCAGTTGTGCACCGGGGCCTCCCATTCCTCTTTCTATTCTGGTTAGGGCCAGTTGGCGCTGTTCTGTGAATGGAGTAGTACACAGCGCTGTACCAGATCTTCAGTTTCTTGGCAATTTCTCACATGGAATAGCCGTAATTTCTCAGAACAAGAATAGATTGATGAGTTTCAGAAGAAAGTTCTATGATTCTGGCCATTTTGAGCCTGTAATCGAACCCACAAATGCTGATGCTCCAGATACAACTGGCCTTCTTTAGACTAGTTGAGTATCGCTTCTTTAATCAGGACAACAGTTTTCAGCTGTGCGAACATAGTTCCAAAGGGGTTTTCAAAATTAGCCTTTTTAAAATGATCAACTTGAACTTGGATTAGCTAACACAACATGGCATTGGAACACAGGAGTGATGGTTGCTGATAATGGGCCTCTCTCTGAACACCTATGTAGATATTTCATAAAAAATCTGCCATTTCCAGCTACAATAGTCATTTACAACATTAACAATAGCTACACTGTATTTCTGATGAATATGATGTTATTTTAATGAACAAAAATGTCCGTAATTCTTTTTTGCAAATTTGCAAAAAGGACATTTGTAAGTGACCCCAAACTTTTGAACTGTTGTGTAAATCTGTGGTTTGTTTCCTTGCCACGTTACTAATGAGAATTGCAATACTGGTATCGTCTCCAGGCCTCCAGAGAGACGTCATGGCTATGAGCAACAGTTCCACAGTGTCACCTCCCAGCAGCAGACCGACGGACATGAGGCCCTGGAAGCCAAGCGGCCTCGCATGGAGACCGTCTCTGAGGCCCACTTTTCCCACAATGCCCTGTCCGGAGGCATCATTCTGCCCCTGCAGTCCCACCAGGTCCAGGACAGCCTCAGAGCCTCCGGAGGGGAGGTCAAGAAGGTGGGCGCCGCCTATCTGCCTATTTTTAATAAAGACATGGAGAACTATTGCTAAAGCAATGTATTAAAACCCTCAGTGACTTTCAGTATGTTTGAGGGCATCACTTTGTGCAAGGTACAGAAGGGCTAATCTAGATCACATATTGAATATTTATATGGGATACAAGTTGATTTGTAGATTCTGTACAGTCCGTCTGAGTGATTCTGTGACTACATTGCAGTCAGACTGTACATGTTTGAGACTGCAATCTATTGAACCCACATTGACTGCAGTGGATTCACTTTCTTTGTCTGTGTTCCAGGAGACCCAGTTCAGTGGCATGAAAGCCGAGTCTCAGTCCCCAGGAGGGCTGCACCGTGTGGGGGAGGAGCAGGACGGCTCGCCCTCCAAACTGTCCAAGGAGGAACTGATCCAGAGCATGGACCGTGTGGACAGAGAAATCGCTAAAGTGGAGCAGCAGATCTTCAAACTGAAGAAGAAGCAGGTGGGTTAGGCCACTTGTGACGTGACACACTACTTGCCTGCCCCAGACCTGTTGGAAAGATTAATATTCTGTGATTTGTGTCGATGGGAAATCTTTTCTATCTTGGATTTCTAGCTATTAACATAATATTGGAGTAGATCTTGACACTGCCCTTCAACCAAATGCAGCAATATTACATCTAATTGAATGTTGATTGAACCAAACAAATGTATTTTTATCACTCATTCATACCCTCTAATACCAACGTGTTTCACAAGATGTTATAAACAAGTTAAAAGCCTCTTGTCTCCGTGACAAGGAGGTGGAACTGAGCCAGTCCATTGTGTAAGTGAGCCAGGCAGGGTGAAAGGGCCTCCAGCTAAGCCTACAGGTTAGGTAGTCGTCCCAGAAAGGACCACTCTCCTCCAGGCAGCGCTACAGGTTGCCCCCCTGTCTTCACTGCTGCGTTTGAAAGCAAATCTCTGGGTCTCTTAAGTTGCTTACCACTGGAGTACAGGTCAGCTAGCTTGTTGCACACCTATGTCTGCTTTGAATTCCTTGCTCCCAGAAGACGGTGAATATCTGGAGCTATGGGATTATTCACAATATCAAGCTCTCTTCCTGACCTGGTGAAGGGATAATTAACTCGCTTTTTTGTTGGGATTTGAGTTGGAGAGCAAAAAACAGTTGCTGTCTTTTTGGAATCCCTACTCGTTAGACAGGAATGTGAACTGCGCTTGGCTTTGGGAGAAAGGCAATTTTTGTGTTTTCCTAAGGCTTTTCCCAGGATTTTCTGGGAATTATTTATTTATTCAAGGTATTCCAGGAGCTCCTAATCTCGGGTGGCCTTTTGTAACCTAGTTGTTTACATAACCTTTAGCATGTGGACACCAGTTCAACTAACACACACACACACACACACACACACACACACACACACACACACACACACACACACACACACACACACACACACACACACACACACACACACACACACACACACACACACACACACACACACACACAAGTTCAACTATCAGTCAGCAGAGTGAGTCTCAGAGAGTGCAGGGACCAGCATGTCAGTTACATTACAGAGCTCTTAAAATATATATATTTTTTAAACAAGCATGAGCCTCGCATATCAGAGACTGGAATCGGATTAGCATCGTTGAGTTGAAATGGAGCCTTGTTCTCCTGCCCAGCCACCACCATGAGCTGTATAGAGGTGGAATTAGAAAACATGAACATTTTGTTTGAAAACTCGCAGCATGAAACCCATGTCTTATTCTTTAACTGTATGATTTATGGAAGAGAGGAAGTTTCCCATATAATTGTTGTGTGTGTGTGAGCACACTCATTTGTTAACTGTTATGTGTTGTCTTATAGCAACAACTGGAGGAGGAAGCGGCGAAGCCAGTGGAGCCAGAAAAGCCGGCGACCCCTCCCCCCATACCACAGGAACACAACAAACACCGCAGCATCGTCCAGATCATCTATGACGAGAACAGGGTGGGGTTACCGGGGAATCCTGTACACCTACTGTACTCCTACTGTACTCACTCACTCACCTCTACTACACCTGCCACTACTACACAAGGCAGCTCTTTCAATGTGTCTGGTGGTCTTACCATGCATATATGAGCGATTCACAATATTTCTTTGATTGTTTTCTCTAAATAAGTTTTTCTTCTCAATTAAAGGTCAATACACTGCATTTCAAACAGCCAGCAATAATCAAATGAATTCAGGGCTTTTAAAATTATACCTAGGCTAAATATAAGCGTTTCACAACCGTAAGACACACTAATAATTAAATTATTTTCTAAAAATAGTTTAATCTGCCTTTTTACAATAATCACTCTGAAACGGACCCTTTTTGTTACACATTTAACCAGAACCATGCACAATGCATATCCACTAATAATGACCAACTTATTGTAGCAGCACTAATAAATGACTGTTTATGAGACCTGGGTCTCAAAAAGTTAATCTCTCAAGCACAAGCCCACGTGCTAGTGAGTAGCCAACTAATCTTTTATATTTCAAGTCTAGCCAACTTGAATCTATTTGCTAGCTAACAAGGTAGAACAGTTTAACTGTTAGAACAGACCTTCCTGTCCGTTCACCTGTTTGAACAGCAATAGCCTGTCCGCTTTGTTTTTAGACGTTGAAATCAAGTGGCCTACCTGGATAAGAAGATGCTTATTTCTCAGAATGAGAACGAGTTGCGAATTCCTGATACAAATGTGTATTTCTTATGCTCATTGCAAATTTATAAAACACAGACGAGACAGCTAGCACATAACTCTGTGGATAAAATGCTGCTAGGGGTACGTGGTACCGCAATGCCGTGCGCGACAAACTGAACATACATTTTCCAAATCAATGTTTTCTGATACTCTTGTTTTAGTAGGGTCTGCTCTGCTCAATTATTTTGAATTGAGACATACGGGTATTGTTATAAAGGTTAAGTTCTCTATTATAGGAAAATAATGACAATGTGTTTTGGTGTCCAAATGACCGCTGCATTTGAGGTTTGGTCCAACATAAAATAATGAGTTGAAACTAATTATTTTCAAAGGAAGCAATCTTTCATCTTTTGTTGTTGTGAGTGGTAGGGGAAGGGGCTTGGGGTGGGGTGGGTGGTGCACAGCACAGAAGGAGTGAAGGAGACAAGACCAAAAAAACAACATGAGAACAAGCGGACATAAACTCCCTTGCTATACAAGTATTTGGAATTTTGCCCTAAAAGATCAAATAGAATTAACTCTATATTGCCTGGTGCTAACCACACTTTACTTTTATCTAATAAAATTGTTTTGATCACATACACATTGTTAGCAAATGTTATTACGAGTGTAGCGAAATGCTTGTGCTTCTAGTTCCGACAGAGCAGCAATATCAATCTAACATGTAATCTAACAATCACACAACTAACTAATACACACAAGTGTATATATATATGGATGAGCAATGGCAGAGTGGCATAGGCAGATGCAATAATGGTATAAAATACAGTATATACATATAAGATGAGTAATACAAGATATATAAACATTAAAGTGACTAGAGATCCATGTATTAAAGTGGCCAATGATTTCAAGTCTTTATGTAGGCAGCAGCCTCTCTGTTTTTAGTGATGGCTGTTTAACAGTCTGATGACTTTGAGATAGAAGCTGTTTTACAGTCTCTCGGTCCCAGCTTTGATGCACCACTCCATACATGCTCAAATTTATGAAAGTGGAGGGTAACGATTATGCATAACTGTACTTAAATCTTAAGCATGAAGCACACTGAGAATCTCACTGCTGATAGGTACTTAACTTGACTTTGAGCGAATCAAATAGCATGAATATGCTAGCGGACCTTAGCTAGCTAGCTAAACATTTGGCTATGGGCTGGCACTGGGATTATGGAAAGTGAATTAAATATTTTCTTTGTCATCTTGCTAGGCAGTTATCTAGCTGTGGCCATTTTTTTTATTTAACCTTTTATTTAACTAGGCAAGTCCGTGAAGAACAAATGATTATTTCCAAGACAGCCTACCAGAAGGCAAAAGGCCTCCTATGGGGATGGGATTTAAAAAATAAAATAAATAAAAAATATAGGACAAAACACACACATAAAGAGAGACCTAAGACGACAACACAGCATGGTAGCAACACAACATGGCCGCAGCACAAAACATGGTACAAACATTATTGGGCACAGACAACAGCACAAAGAGCAAGAAGGAAGAGACAACACTACATCACGCAAAGCAGCCACAACTCAGTAATAATGTCCATGATTGAGTCTTTGACTGAAGAGATGGAGATAAAACTGTCCCGTATTTAATGAAGCTGCCAGTTGAGGACTTGTGAGGCATTTGTTTCTCAAACTAGACACTAATGTACTTGTCCTCTTGCTCAGTTGTGCACCGGGGACTCCCACTCTTTCTATTCTGGTTAGAGCCAGTTTGAGCTGTTCTGTGAAGGGAGTTGTACACAGCATTGTACGAGATCTTCAGTTGGCAATTTCTCGCATAGAATAGCCTTAATTTCTCAGAACAATTATAGACTGATGAGTTTCAGAAGAAAGTTATTTGTTTCTGGCCATTTTGAGCCTGTAATCAAACCCACAAATGCTTATGCTCCAGATACTCAACTAGTCTAAAGAAGGCCCGTTTGATTGCTCCTTTGATCAGCACAACAGTTTTCAGCTGTGCGAACATAATTGCAAAAGGGTTTTCTAATGATCAATTAGCCTTTTTAAAATGATCAACTTGGATTAGCTAACACATCCTGCCATTGGAACACAGGAGTGATGTTTGCTGATAATGGGCCTCTGTACGCCGATGTAGACATTCCATTAAAAATCAGCCATTTACAGCTCCAATAGTAATTTAGAACATTAACAATGTCTACACTGTATTTCTGATCAATTTGATATTATTTTAATGGACAATTTTTTTTGCTTTTCTTTCAAAACAAGGACATTTGTAAGTGACCCCAAACTTTTGAACGGTAGTGTATGTGTGTGTTAGCAGAGGGAAAGGGAAGGTGGGACTGTGTGTGTGGGTAACTAGTTCATGTCTGTGTTCTCGCAAGACCGCCTGCATCCTTCTCAGCCAGCCATTAACCCTTTTAGCGGGAAAGCCTCTCCTCAGCCCAGACTGTGAGAGCAGAGCCACGTAGAACATTCCCCCTGTGGCCTTGGTTATATGCCACAGCAGTTTCTGGGCAGAGTTTTTATGAAAAGGTGTGTGTGTGTGTGTGTATGTGTGTGTGTGTGTGTATATATATATATATATATGTATGTGTGTGTCATTTTGTTTTTATGATTTTTTTTTACGGCGTAGATATAAGAGATCTGTCGCTAGTGCCAAGGTCTATTAATTATTCTATACCAGAAGATAATTTTGGCTTTGTATTGTCTCCTCTTCAAACAACACAGTTTATACATTTTTGATGCATAATTTGGACAAAAGCTTAAACACAGACACATTACTATTAGTTGTGTAAAATAGTTTGGAGATACATGGAAGATAACATACACCAGAGCCTTTTGTTTGGTCGCTCTTCCTCATCTGTTTGAGCTTCTTATTGAAACTCTTGTTGGGCGCCAGGTAGCCTAGCGGTTATGATCTTTGGGCCAGTAACCGAAAGGTTGCTGGTTTGAATCCCAGAGCTGATTAGGTGGAAAATATGTTGATGTGCCCTTGAGCAAGGCACCTCACCCTAATTGTTCCTGTATGTCGCTCTGGATACGAGTGTTTGCTGAATGACTAAAGTGTCAATGTAATAACCTTGCCTGGCAATAATCTCCATTGGCTTTCCTCTTTTGGGCAGGCAGATTCACCACACAGTGCTGCCTGGGAAAGAGACGCTGTATTTTTAGACTTCAGACACTTGATTTATTTTTTTCCATAGATCCCTACTTTGTATACATACATACAGTTGAAGTCGGACGTTTTAGTACACTTAGGTTGGAGTCATTATAACTCATTTTTCAATCACTCCACAAAATTCTTGTCAACAAACTGTGGTTTTGGCAAGTCGGTTAGGACATCTACTTTGTGCATGACACAAGTAATTTTTCCAAAAATTGTTTACAGACAGATTATTTCACTTATTCACTGTATCACAATTCCAGTGGGTCAGAAGTTTACTTACACTAAGTTGACTGTGCCTTTTAAACAGCTTGGAAAATTCCAGAAAATTATGTCATGGCTTTAGAAGCTTCTGATTGACATAATTTATAACAATTGAGTCAATTGGAGGTGTACCTGTGGATGTATTTCAAGGCTTACCTTCAAACCCAGTGCCTCTTTGCTTGACATGATGGGAAAATCAAAAGAAATCATCCAGGATCTCAGGAAAAAATTTGTAGACCTCCACAAGTCTGGTTCATCCTTGGGAGCAATTTCCAAACTCCTGAAGGTACCACGTTCATCTGACCAAACAGTACTCAAGTATAAACACTCTGGGACCACGCAGCCGTCATACCGCTCAGGAAGGAGGCGTTCTGTCTCCTAGAGATGAACGTACCTTGGTGCCAAAACTGCAAATCAATCCCAGAACAGCAGCAAAAGACCGTGTGAA
The DNA here is from genome assembly GCF_018296145.1 of Oncorhynchus tshawytscha. NCBI lineage: Eukaryota > Metazoa > Chordata > Actinopteri > Salmoniformes > Salmonidae > Oncorhynchus > Oncorhynchus tshawytscha. Next base: position 35,331,830 of record NC_056437.1, on the reverse strand, counting down.
GATGCTGGAGGAAACAGGTACAAAAGTATCTATATTCACAGTAAAATGAGTCCTATATCGACGTAACCTGAAAGGCCGCTCAGCAAGGAAGAAGCCACTGCTCCAAACCGCCATAAAAAAGCCAGACTACGGTTTTGAACGGTTTTCAACATGGGGACAAAGATCATACTTTTTGGAGAACTGTCCTCTGGTCTGATGAAACAAAAATAGAACTGTTTGGCCGTAATGAACATCATTATCTTTGGAGGAAAAAGGAGGAGGCTTGCAAGCCGAAGAACACCATCCCAACCGTGAAGTACTGGGGTGGCAGCATCAAGTTGTGGGAGTGTTTTGCTGCAGGAGAGACTGGTGCACTTCACAAAATAGATGGCATCATAAGAGAGGAAAATTAAATGTATATATTGAAGCAACATCTCAAGACATCAGTCAGGAAGTGAAAGCTTGGTTGCAAATGGGTCTTCCAAATGGACATTGACCCCAAGCATACTTCCAAAGTTGTGGCAAAATGGCTTAAGAACAACAAAGTCAGGGTATTGGAGTGGCCATCAGAAAGCCCTGACCTCAATCCTATAGAAAATTTGCGGGCAGATCTGAAAAAGAAGGTGCGAGCAAGGAGGCCTGCAAACCTGACTCAGTTACACCAGCTCTGTCAGGAGGAATGGGCCAAAATTCAACCAACTTATTGTGGGAAGGTTGTGGAAGGCTACCCTAAACGTTTGACCCAAGTTATAAATAAATCATTCTCTCAACTATTATTCTGACATTTCACATTTTTAAAATAAAGTGGTGATCCTAACTGACCTAAGACAGGGAATTTTTACAAGGATTAAATGTCAGGAATTGTGAAACTGTTTTTAAATGTATTTGGCAAAGGTGTATTTAAACGTCCGACTTCAACTGTACATACATACATGCTGCTTTTTCATGTTTGTGTGTGTGCTAAGGAAAAAGCAAGGGCAAAAAAAATAAGTCATACAATTGTGCATGGTTGAGGGGAAAAATATATATTTAGCAAATTATTGTGTCCAAATAGTTATTGTCCTACGCTGTCAATAGATTTTGCAGCTGTAATTGAACAAATGGAACAACAGAGCCTGCAGCCCACATTGTGTGTTCAGTCACCAAGGACTACTACTGCGAGTAAAAGGTTTATTCTATTTTGATCTGTACTAACTATCATTATATTGTCTTTTTTTTTGCCAGAAAAAAGCTGAAGAGGCCCATAAGATATTTGAAGGTCTTGGTCCCAAGGTTGAACTGGTAGGTGGTTGGGGGTATTCTGAATGGTTGAATGATTATTGTTTCCTAGATACAGTGCGTTCGGAAAGTATTCAGACCCCTTCACTTTTTCCAGATTTGTTCCCCCTCCTCAATCTACATACAATACCTAATAATGACAAGGTGAAAACAGGTTTTTAGAAATGTTTGCTAATTTATAAAAAATATAAAACAAATACCTTATTTACGTAAGTATTCAGACCCTTTGCTATGATAATCAAAATTGAGCAGAAGGGCAGCCTGTTTCCATTGATCATCCTTGTGATGTTTCTACAACTTGATTGTCGTCCACATGTGGTAAATTCAATTGATTGGACATGATTTGGAAAGGCACACATCTATCTAAATAAGGTCCCACAGTTGACCGAGCAAAAACCAATCCATGAGATCGAAGGAATTGTCCTTAACACTCTCAGACAGGATTGCGCCTTGGTCTTGGTTGTGACCAAGAACCCGATGCTCACTTTGACAGAGCTCCAGAGTTCCCCTGTGGAGATGGTTGTCCTTCTGGAATGTTCTCCCATCTCTACAGCACTCCACCAATCAGGCATTTTTGGTAGAGTGGCCAGACGGCTGCCAGACGGCTATAGTCGCTGGCGAAGGTGCTTCAACAAAGTACTGAGTAAAGGGTCTGAATACTTATGTAAATATTTTATTTCAGTTTTTATTTTTAATACATAGAAAAATAAAAAACTGTTTTTGCTTTGCTATTATGGGGCATTGTGTGTAGATTAAAGGGGGAAAACATTTCAATCCATTTTAGAATAAGGCTGACAGTGGTAGAAGTGAAGGGGTCTGAATACTTTCGAATGCAGTGTTAAGGTTCTTTGAGAACTGCATATAGTAGCAATAAATGATTAGCTATTACAATGCTTGTAGCTAATTACTTAAGTCATTACTTATAGACTGATTTCTTCCCCCCCCCTTTTCTTAGCCCCTTTATAACCAGCCGTCGGATACTAAAGTATACCATGACAACATAAAGACGTGAGTATGCACTTTTGTTTCTTGCGTGTACAGTATGTATATATAGAAGCATGTGTGTCAGGGTTTCAGATAGCCGGCTTTTGGCACCCAAAAATAATTATGGAAAGCCGATAAATAAAATTGGCGCCGGACAATTGTCCGGAAGAAGGGAAAAAGTTCCATTGCGAATACCAGTCAATGTAGCGTGAGAGCTGCTGCTACAGCTCATCAAATGGCTCGTTCGTTGCTAATGGATCAAATATGTGCTTTCAGAAGCCTAATTGTTGCACAACAACTCTAAATGCAATCGCGTTTTAAAAACATTTTCAATGGCCATGATTTTATAAAGTGCTACTGTTTCTCAACTGGTAATTGATGCTTGCTTCCATTCGCCATTCAAGTTCATAGGCAACTAGGCAGGTTGCTGTGTGTCACACACCACTTTGCATTGAGCTGGGGAGACTATGCATTTTTAGAACATATAGGCTACTTAATTAGCCTATTTCTATCATGTTCTATTGTTTTTCAACTTTCTTTCATTGTCCAGTAGCCAAAGGCCCCTCCTTCTCTAATTCCTCATATTAATGGAGAGGTGGAAGGCAGATTATGTTGTTTCTTTATGTAGAGTTAAATAGGCATGTGTTGTGCACGTTAGATTGTCTAACTGTTTAGTCCTTCCATGATATTTCCTACAGGATCCTTTTGTTGTTGTAGTGTTAACAGCAATAGTAGTGTCCCTATTAGAGGTTGACCCATTATGATTTTAACGCTAATACCGATTTATTGGAGGACCAAAAAAAGCCGATACCGATTTAATCTGACAATTTTTATATATTTGTAATAATAACAATTACAACAATACTGAATGAACACTTTTATTTTAACTTAAATAAAAATCTATTTAGTCTCAATAAAATAATGAAACGTGTTCAATTTGGTTTAAATAATGCAAAAACACAGTATTGGAGAAGAAAGTAAAAGTGTAATATGTGCCATGTAAAAAAGCTAACGTTTAAGTTCCTTGCTCAGAACATTAGAACATATGAAAGCTGGTGGTTCCTTTTAACATGAGTCTTCAATATTCCCAGGTAAGAAGTTTTAGGTTGTAGTTATTTCTCTCTATACCATTTGTATTTCATATACCTTTTGACTTTTGGATATTCTTATAGGCACTTCAGTATTGCCAGCCTAATCTCGGGAGTTGATAGGCTTGAAGTCATAAACAGCGCTGTGCTTCAAGCATTGCAAAGAGCTTCTGGCAAATGCTGAAAAGTGCTGTTTGAATGAATGCTTATGAGCCTGCTGCTGCCTACCACTGCTCAGTCAGACTGCTCTATCAATTATCAAATCATAGACTTAATTATAATATTAATAAACACACAGAAATACGAGCCTTAGGTCATTAATATGGTCAAATCCGGAAACGATAATTTCGAAAACAAAACGTTTATTCTTTCAGTGAAATACGGAACCATTCCGTATTTTATCGAACGGGTGGCATCCATAAGTCTAAATATTGCTGTTACATTGCACAACTTTCAATGTTATGTCATAATTATGTAAAATTCTGGCAAATTAATTACGGTCTTTGTTAGGAAGAAATGGTCTTCACACGGTTCACAACGAGCCAGGCGGCCCAAACTGTTGCACCCTGACTCTGCTTGCATAGAATGCAAGTGAAGTGACACAATTTCCCTAGTTAATATTGCCTGCTAACATTAATTTATTTTAACTAAATATGCAGGTTTAAAAATATATACTTGTGTATTGATTTTAAGAAAAGCATTGATGTTTATGGTTAGGTACACAACAACAGTGCTTTTTTTTCACGAATGCGCTTGTTACATCATCACCCGTTTGGCGAAGTAGGCTGTGATTCAATGATAAATTAACAGGCCCTGCATTGATTATTTGCAACGCAGGACAAGCTAGTTAAAACGAGTAATATCATCAACCAATTGTAGTTAACTAGTGATTATGTTAAGATTTTGAAAAAAAAATTCAGATGAGTTTTTAATGCTAGCTAGCAACTTACCATGGCTCCTTGCTGCACTTGCGTAACAGGTGGTCAGCCTGCCACGCAGTCTTCTCGTAGGGTGCAATGTAATCGGTGTCCAAAAATGCTGTTTACCGATTGTTATGAAAACTTGAAAATCGGCCCTAATTAATCGGCCGTGCCGATTTAACCGGTTGACCTTTAGTCCCTATAGGACCTAGTTTGGGGCACACCTCACTGAGCAAACCGTTTTTCTCTCTCTCCCAGTAATCAAGTGATGAGGAAGAAGCTGATTCTGTTTTTCAAGAGAAGGAACCATGCTCGTAAACAAAGGGTAAGTCTCTCTCCCTGCTGTTGAGGGCTGCAAGGGAAGGAAACTTCAAGGCATGCGCTGGATGCTATGACCAAAATACAGAGACTCATACACAGACACACACACACACACAGCCTCACGGACAGACTGACCGACATGCTGTGCTCTCATAGAGATGACCCAAACTGACCATGGACAATAATAATTTGATAGTTTAACCCAATAGCAAGCTCTTTTACTCAATGCATGTACTGTATGTTAAACTGCATCACATTCAAGGTGGCTTGAATTTATATGCCCACTTATTGGTTTCATAATTTATTGTTTGTCACGTTTCTAACACTTTGGGCTGTCCCCGACAAAATAAAATCTTGGTCCACCGAAAGTCGTCTATTCTTTCGACTATTTGATAGATCTAAATTTTTGAATGTGTATTTTTCCATATATAAACACACCTTATGTGTTTTTTGAATAAAATCAACTATATATACATTGAGGTTCTCTGATGCTTTAAGCACTTTGCTTGATGAAATATGACACAAATGACTCGAGGGAGCCAAAGATCAAGATAACCAGAAGAAAAAAAAATTAACCTGACCTGCTCTTACTCACTTTTTAAGATTCTGCTGTTTCTCTCCCGACGTTACCGGTAACCTTTCTCAGTTGGAATGGAAATTTATCTTACCATTTCTACCGATCTGTGTGCCAGTTAGTGGTTATCATATGCACATTTTCGTGGAACAGTTTCATTTAATTTATAATAACTTCTTCGTATCTCAATCATTTGTCATGTGGTTTATCAAAATTCTATCCAAGTTGAAATGAAAGTGATGCAAATTTAATTTACTTCTATTGCCATTGCCAACTATGTAAAAATACCCAGTAAAGCCAACAAATATAAACATGGTAGCCTGCAGGTAGAAAATGTCCTTATGAAAATAGATATCCTACGAATGGTCTGTCTGCAACGAACTTGAAACATTTTATCAACTGTTAACTTGGGTCCAGCCCGAAGCTTAAGCTAGCAAACTTGCAACATTTTATAAAATATTCAGGGCCCTCAGTCTCCCGCACTGGTGAGCTCGGGACAGACACAGCTGTAGGCTATTTGCGCAAGGGAATCGAAGTAATCAGGTCGGCCTATTTTATGACGTTTTCACTGGAACAAAGCATGACGTTTTTCCCTTTCACGCTGAGTGGTTATCTAAATGGGGAGAGCTAGAAAGATTTTAAAAATACATTAAGGAACTATTGTGATTCTCAATGGATGTAAAAACATACTTAGTTTGCTTACTGTTTGAGGAGCAGAAAACATTACTTTCAGAAGATCCACAGCTCATTAGTGGTGGTGCATTAAAGCCAATCAGAAATATTATCAGATCCCCAAATGGGCACATTTATATGCCTACATTTGCTCGCAGGCCAGGCAGCCTATAGGCCTACTTCTATTCGTAATCAGGTGCGCGTCCGAACTCAATATTGTCAGGAGGGCTCCAAAAAAAAGACAATGACAAAACTCACATATGGAATGAAATTAACCAAAACATGTTACTCACAAGTGTAGCATAGGTTGTGCACTCTGCAAACAGTGTCCACTCCAAAAATGAGAATGATAAAAGACTGGAATAATATATTGAACGAATTAACAGAAGTTATCGCAACCAAACAAACATTGTAGAGAAATGATAGAAATGAACGGTAAATGTACTACTGGTGATATATGTAATAGGGAATTGATAAACACTAACAATCAAACAATGAATGTGCACAAATTGGCATCCGATATCGCATTCTGGAGAGAGACGTCCATTGTGCATTTTAGCCACACACCCCTTCTTTTTGGACAATGCCATCCCGCGGCCTCTGCAATGGATTAGTTCACTGAGATGGACACGAATAAGACAGGTGTCTCGTGTGCCATTAAAATTAAGATATATTTTTAGATTTGTTACTACTCAACAACAACAAAAACTCTGTCGACCAAACAATCGCCCAGTCGACTAATTAGGGTCATCCCTAGTAACTTTAACTGTTTGAACAGGCTATCTCCTAGGGCTGGGCGATACACCTAAAAATCATATGGGCGTTTCACATTATATACAGGTTGTACTTCATCTACTGTATCTTGCCTATGCTGCTCTGTACCATCACTCATTCATATATCCTTATGTACATATTCTTTATCCCCTTACACTGTGTATGACAGTAGTTTTTTTTGGAATTGTTAGTTAGATTACTTGCTCGTTATTACTGCATTGTCGGAACTAGAAGCACAAGCATTTCGCTACACTCGCATTAACATCTGCTAACCATGTGTATGTGACAAATAAAATTTGATTTGATTTGATCTAAAAATTTAAAAAACGTATCTCTAAATAAGCTTCGGTGTACAATTAAAGGTCAAATACACTGCATTTCAAACAGTCATCAATAATCGAATGAATTCAGGACGTGTGAAATTAGGCTAAATATAAGCCCCACTAATTATTTCATTATTTTTTAGCAATAATAATAATAACTGATCTGGCTTTCAAGTCTGTCAATGAAAAATGCCCTTTTGTTACAAATTTAACCAGAACCAAGCATAATCCACATCCACTAATAATGACTAACTTCCTGTAGCAGGCATTAATAGGAAATTAAGACAGGTCTCATAAACAGTCTCTCAATCACAAGCCCACGTGCTAGTGAGTAGCCACCTAATCTTTATAATTCAAGTTTAGCCAACTTTGACCTGTTTGCTAACTAACAAGGTAGAGCAGTTTTTAATTGTTATGAACACACCTGCCTGTCTCCCAACTGTTTGATCAGCATGCTTGCCTGTACACTTTGTTCAGATGTTGAAATTAAGTGGCCTACCTTATCTCTCAGAATGAGAACTAGTGGCCAAATACTTATATACAGTTGAAGTCGGAAGTTCACATACACCTTAGCCAAATACATTTAAACTCAGTTTTTCACAATTCTTGACATTTAATCCTAGTAAAAATTCCCTGTCTTAGGTCAGTTAGGATCACCACTTTGTTTTAAGAATGTGAAATGTCAGAATAATAGTAGCGAGAATGATTTATTTCAGCTTTTATTTCTTTCATCACATTCCCAGTGGGTCAGAAGTTTACATACAATCAGTTAGTATTTGGTAGCATTGCCTTTAAATTGTTTAACTTGAGTCAAACGTTTCGGGTAGCCTTCCACATCTTCCCACAATAAGTTGGGTGAATTTTGGCCCATTCCTCCTGGCAGAGCTGGTGTAACTGAGTCAGGTTTGTAGGCCTCCTTGCTCGCACACGGTTTTCAGTTCTGCCCACATATTTTCTATAGGATTGAGGTCAGGGCTTTGTGATGGCCACTCCAATAAATTGACTTTATTGTCCTTAAGCCATTTTGCCACAACTTTGGAAGTATGCTTGGGGTCATTGTCCATTTGGAAGACCCATTCAGTTCCAAACCGTAGTCTGGCTTTTTTTGTGGTGGTTTTGGAGCAGTGGCTTCTTCTTTGCTGAGTGACCTTTCAGGTGACGTCGATATAGGACTCGTTTTACTGTGGATATAGATACTTTTGTACCTGTTTCATCCAGCATGTTCACAAGGTCTTTTGCTGCTGTTCTAGGATTGATTTGCACTTTTCGCACTAAAGTATGTTCATCTCTAGGAGACTGTCTGGATTGTTTGGCCCTTGCTAGTCGAGAGTGTGGTCCCATGGTGTTTATACTTGCTTACTATTGTTTGTACAGATGAACGTGGTACCTTCAGGCGTTTGGAAATTGCTTCCAAGGATGAACCAGACTTGTGGAGGTATACAATTTTTTTTCTGAGGTCTTGGCTTTCTTTTGATTTTCCCATGATGTCAAGCGAAGAGGCACTGAGTTTGAAGGTTGGCCTTGAAATACATCCACAGGTACTCCTCCAATTGACTCAAATTATGTCAATCAGAAGCTTCTAAAGCCATGACATCATTTTCTGGAATTTTCCAAGCTGTTCAAAGGCACAGTCAACTTAGTGTATGTAAACTTCTGACCCACTTGGAATTGTGATACAGTGAATTATAAGTGGAATAACCTGTAAACAATTGTTGGAGAAATTACTTGTCATGCGCAAAGTAGAAGTCCTAACTGACTTGCCAAAACTATAGTTTGTTAACAAGAAATTTGTGGAGTGGTTGAGAAACGAGTTTTAATGACTCCAACCTAAGTGTATGTTAACTTCAACTGTAGTTGTGTTTTATTCTTATTGCAGATGTATAAAACTAGACAGCTTGTGTGGCTAATATGCTGCTAGTTGTACTTGGTACCTTAATGCAGCATACAACAAACTGATCATTACATTTCCACAATGTTCTTTGATTGGCTACTCCTGTTTTACTAGTGTCTGCTCTGCGCACATTGAGGAGTTGAAACATAAAAAGGGTGTCGTTAAGAAGGTTAACTCCTTCTCTATTACAGTAAAATAATGTCTCTGTGTTTCATGGATACCATTTTTATGTCTCTATGTCCAGAATGAGACAAGTTCGAATTGGTTTCGTGAGCCAATGCTAACTAGCATTTGCGCAATGACGAAGTATTCGGGATCAGCTAGCATGCTAAATATTGTCTAGTCTAATCACCCCATGTGGAAACGTTATACATTTTTTTGTAAATGATGGAGGTAGGTGGTTATGGTTCGGTGAGTGCTACTTTTAGCAGGCTGCTTCCAGGCAGGGTCAGATAGACCTTTATGACTCTGAACAATGGCAGCAGAGTGCGCTGCATGGCCGCCTGCCAAGAGGAAGGTGGATTGTTTGGCCCTTGCTAGTCGAGAGTGGAAACAAGGCTGTATTGTCCTCCCTGTATGAGACTCTCCATATCTTCTAGTCCTCTCTTTTTTTCTCTCTGGTTAATGTCCATCATTTGTAAGTGCTGTAATGTTCCATCTCAAACATCTCACATTTTAAGTCCAAGATTGCCAATGGAACTCTCTGGATTTCACAGTTGTGGCCAGAATTATTTTTGAGAGGCGTGGTGAAATAATGGCAAATAGGACAGGGTATCATCCGCACAAGATTTGTGATTTTGGATACATTCTACTTATCCATTTGCTTACAGATGTAGGTGTAGGTCAGGAGAGCCATGGGTAAGGTTTGAATTAGGTCGTTGTCATCATGTTGTACCTTAACATCCAGATCCCCTTTCACAAACCCGTATTGTGTGGTTCAGGAACAGAACATCTGCCAGCGCTACGACCAGCTGATGGAGGCGTGGGAGAAGAAGGTGGAGCGGATGGAGAACAACCCGCGTCGCAAGGCCAAGGATAGCCGCACCAGGGAGTACTACGAGAGACAGTTCCCCGAAATACGCAAGCAGAGAGAGCAGCAGGAGCGCTTCCAGAGGTAAATTGAGGGAATGGGAAACTAGGATAAATCTCGAAAGTCTTCCATCGATTGCTTGTGTCTTCTCTCCTCGCATCCTCCTCAAAATGCATTGGCAAGGATCCCCTCCAACTGAAAACACAGGACAGATGAAAGCAATACAATCAATGCCTCGTATTGTAAGAAGTTGCTATCACCTGTCCAGTTTCTTTTAGATCAGTGCAGAATGATGGAAAGGAAACAAGGAGAGGATGCCTCTTTGCACTATTGAGATGCATGCTAGGTGGTGTGCTTCAGGCAGATCAGCTGGCTGTGTCAGGGGTCAGTCCAGCCAGTGTCTGGCTGTTCCTGGCACACAGGCTTGGGTATTTCTCTGAAATCTTCTAGCAAGGCAGGTCAGAGATGCTAGTTCAGACTGCTAGTACTAGACCAGGCAGTGAAAGTAATGATTAGCCAAAAAGGTGTAGCCCTTTTCTTACCCATTTATTTGTACCCCAATGTCCCTGTTGTGTATTTTAGACTATTTCCTTTTGAGGATTGTTCTCATATTTTGGAGGCTATCATTGTAGCTGTAAAGACTCAACATTAGGGACAGGATGTGTCATGGAAGGCTGATTCATGATGCCAAACATTCCAGATTTAAAAGTTCATTGTATCCCCTTTTAGAAGTATTTTTCTACAGGCGAGAGAAGAGACATTGACATTCAAGTATAAAGTAATTTCCCCCTAGTTTGAATGATTTCAGTCAAGCAATTACCTTTAGTCACAACATGTTGACTGTTTAATTTGATTAATGATCGCTTTTTGCCTTTTGTTTAGTGGTAAGGAAAACAAACTAAAAACAATGGGGCCATTGTTTCCCCAGCAGCACAATTGCACATTAAGTAATAAACCACCCTTGCAAATCCTTCAGAACATTAAGGAAGGATCTGTACTCATTTTTGGTCCTTGTGGTTTTCAGTTTCCACTTCAGTCTTTAGTTAAAACTGTCCTTTAAATTTGAACTTTAAAAAAAAATCATTACATATTTTACAGTGCATTCATAAAGTATTCACACCTCTTGACTTTTCCCACACAGCCTGAATTAAAACTTGATTAAATTAAGATTTTGTTTCACTGGCCTACACACAATATCCCATAATGTCAAAGTGGAATTATGTTTTTAGAAATCTTTACAAATTATTAAAAAATGAAAAGCTGAAATGTCTTGTCAATAAGTATTCAACCCCTTTGTTTTGGCAAGCTTGCTTAACAAGTCACATAATAAGTTGCATGGTCTCTGCGGGCAATAACACTGTTTAACATGATTTTGAAGGACTACCTCATCTCTGTACCCCACACATACTTTTATCTGTAAGGTCCCTCAGTTGAGCAGTGCATTTTAAACACAGAGACCAGGGAGGTTTTCCATTGCAAAGAAGGGAACCTATTGGTAGATGGTTTAAATTGAAAAAAGCAGACATTGAACATCCATGCCAAGAGTGTGCAAAGCTGTCAAGGCAAAGGGTGGCTACTTTGAAGAATCTCAAATATAAAATATGTTTAACACTTTTTTGGTTACTACATGATTCCATATGTGTTATTTCATAGTTTTGATGTCGTCACTATTATTTTACACTGTAGAAAATAGTAAAAACAAAGAAAATCCTGGAATGAGTAGGCATGTCAACTTTTGTTGTTTTTTTGTTGTTGAATTTCACCCCTTTTTCTCCCCAATTTCGTGATATCCAATTGTTAGTAGCTACTATCTTGTCTCATCGCTACAACTTCCATACGGGCTCGAGAGAGACTAAGGTTGAAAGTCATGCGTCCTCCGATACCCGACCAAGCCGCACTGCTTCTTAACACAGCGCGCATCCAACCCGGAAGCCAGCTGCACCAATGTGTCGGAGGAAACACCGTGCACCTGGCAACCTTGGTTAGCGTGCACTGCGCCCGGCCCGCCACAGGTGTCGCTGGTGCGCGATGAGACAAGGATATCCCTACCGGCCAAACCCTCCCTAATCCGGACGACGCTAGGCCAATTGTGCGTCGCCCCACGGACCTCCCGGTCGCGGCCGGTTACGACAGAACCTGGGCGCGAACCCAGAGTCTCTGGTGGTACAGTGCCCTTAACCACTGCGCCACCCGGGAGGCCTGCGTGTCAACTTTTGACTGGTACTGTAAATCGGCTTAGATCAATGGCAACACTTGAAAATGGCTGTCTAGCAATGATCAACAACCAACATGGCAGAGCTTGAAAGAATTTTAAAAAGGAATAATGTGCAAATGTTGTATTATCCAAGTGTGAAATGCTCTTAAGCCTTGTTCACATTGGTAGTTTGAAGGGACTCTAATCCCATTTATTTGCATATCTGATTAGAATTTGTAAATCTACCTGTAGTTCTGAACAGCCAAAAAAGCACATGGAATCAAGTAGTTCAACCCTTCGTAGGTGGTTTGACATCATACAAATATAATTCCTGGTCATGTGACTTGTGTCAATGTTCAAATCTGATTGATTTGCCCTCAAGTGGTTTTTTAGACTTATTCCGCATATCTTTTTGCTGGCTAGCTACTCCGTTGACAGTTTGACAAGAACATGTGGTAGCTAACTAGCGTGTTAATTGTTTACAATCAAATTAGCTGTATAGCTTTCTTGCACATTCACTAACTAGCTAGCTAGTTGACTCCTGTGGCTAGCCAAAAAGGACTTGTTTTGAAAGTTGGTTCATGTTATCCTTTGAGGTTTTAAGTGTTCTTACCCTACGCCACTCCACACACACCCATCGTTACTATGACAACTAGCGTAGCCTTGTCAGCAAATTACTTCTATCTGAACCCACCCAAGTCTGATTTGGTCACTTGTAACCGGCTGTTTGGACAGTCGGTAGACCAAAATAAAACTGATTTGAGCATTAAGGCTTGCAATGTGTGCAAGGATCTAGAGACTTACCCAGAAAGACTCACAGCTGTAATCGCTGCCAAAGGTGATTCTAACATGTATAGACTCAGGGGTGTGAATACGTATGCAAATGTGTATTTCTAATACATTTGCAAAATGTTCTAAAAACATGATTTCACTTTGCCATTATAGGGTATTGTGTGTAGATGGGTAAGAGAAAAAACAATTTAATACATTTTGAATCAGGCTGTAATACAACAAAATGTGGAATAAGTCAAGGGGTATAAATACTTTCTGAATGCACTGTCAATGGTAAGTGGTTGAGAAGGATGTTAACTTCCTGAATGCTAAAGCAACTTAATTTGTCAGCAGACCTAATGTTTTCCAAGCTTTGTTTGCAGATTTCTCCGAAAACCGGTTTGATACAGCTCGATTGAGCCTTTTTTCCTTGAAGTGAAAAGGTGACAGAAGGGGGAGGGGCACCCTATGTGACAATGTGATGGCACCTACCCAGTATTATGTGGAGGATGCGCAAGAGGGCATAATAGAGGTTTTGAACAAGATTTCATCTGGTATTTTAAACAGTGATTTTGATTCCAGTAGTTTCTTAATTTCCTTATGTTTTGTTCTCCCACTAGGGTTGGTCAGAGAGGAACTGGAATGTCTGCGACCATCGCCAGAAGCGAGCATGAGATTTCTGAAATCATCGACGGCCTTTCTGAACAGGAGGTGAGTGCTGTTAACTTTGAAACATCTCCGTTTGTCTGTTATAGCTCTTGTGGAAATGAACACACTTCACAAATGTAAACATTCTTCACTGAACCATTGCCAAGTTTGAGTATTATTATGCCCAAAGAGGTTGTCACCACCAACTGCCCAAAAATCCCCTCAAGGCATAGTCCACACTGATGTCATGATGGTCAAGACACGCTACTAATTATGACATTACTAACATTACACCGCTAAACACATTACCACTTCCCCCACTTCTCAAGAAGTGTAGCAGCGTCATTGGCTACGTCCTGTTCTTCACCCTTCTCCTAAAGTGTGCAGTTGCACACTTCCTGTAATGGATTTCACAAGGGTTAGAACTCTCAATGCTTTTAAATTAATAAAACTTGGTGAGAAGGGTTGAGAATCAGGATGCAGCCATTGAATCAAGTTGTAACAAGGATAACAAATGTAATGTCTAAACCCCTCCCCTTCCTCTTGTCCAATAGAACAACGAGAAGCAGATGAGACAGCTGTCCGTCATCCCGCCCATGATGTACGACACAGAGCAGAGGCGAGTCAGGTTCATCAACATGAACGGCCTGATGGACGACCCAATGAAGATGTACAAGGCTCGGCAGTTCATGAATGTGTGGACCGAACACGAGAAAGATATTTTCAAGGAAAAGTGAGTTTGGTTGTCCTTAACAGGTCTATAGAGTCCTTTTTTAGTTACTTGTCATCCTATCTACAGTACCAGTCAAAAGTTTGGACACACCTACTCATTCCAGGGTCTTTTATTTTTAAACTATTTTCTACATTGTATAATAACAGTGAAGACATCAAAACTATTAAATAAAACATATGGAATCATGTAGTAACCAAAAGTGTTAAACAATTCTAAATATATTTTATATTTGAGATTCTTCGAAGTAGCCACCCTTTGCCTTGATGACAGCATTGCACACTCTTGGCATTCTCTCAACCAGCTTCATGAGGTAGTCACCTGGAATGCATTTCAATTAACAGGTGTGCCTTCTTCCCTCCTTAATGAATTTGAACCAATCAGTTGTGTTGTGACAAGGTAGGAGTGGTATACAGAAGATAGCCCTATTTGGCAGAAGACCAAGTCCATAATATGGCAAGAACAGCTCAAATAAGCAAAGAGAAATTACAGTCCATCATTACTTTAAGACAATTTCAAGAACTTTGAAAGTTTCTTCAATTGCAGTCACGAAAACCATCAAGCTCTATAATGTAACTGGCTCTCACGAGGACCGCCACAGGAAAGGAAGAACCAGAGTTACATCTGCTGCAGAGGATAAGTTTGTTAGAGTTAAATGCACCTCAGATTGCAGCCCAAATAAATTCTTCACAGAGTTCAAGTAACAGACACATCTCAACATCAACTGTTCAGAGGAGACTGTGTGAATCAGGCCTTCATGGTTGAATTGCTGCAAAGAAACCACTACTAAAGGACACCAATAAAAATAAGAGACTTGCTTGAGCCAAGAAACACGAGCAATGGACATAAGACCAGTGGAAATCGGTCCTTTGGTCTGATGAGACCAAATTAGATTTTTTTTGTTCAAATCACCGTGTCTGTGTGAGACGCAGAGTAGATGAACAGATGATCTCTGCATGTGTGGTTCCCACCGTGAAGCATGGAGGAGGTGGTGTGAAGGTGTGGTGGTGCTTTGCTGGTGACATTGTCAGTGATTTATTTAGAATTCAAGGCACACTTAACCAGCATGGCTACCACATATTCTGAAGTGTAACACCATCCCATCTGGTTTGAGCTTAGTTGGACTATCATTTGTTTTTCATCAGGACAATGACCCAAAACACACCTTCAGGCTGTGTAAGGGATATTTGACCAAGGAGAGTGATGGTGTGCTGCATCAGATGATCTGGCCCTCTCAATCACCCTACCTCAACCCAATTGAGACGGTTTGGGATGAGTTAGACCACAGAGTGAAGGAAAAGCAGCCAACAAGTGAACAGCATATGCGGGAACTCATTCAAGACTGTTGGAAAAGCATTCCAGGTGAAGCTGGTTGAGAGAATGCCTAGAGTTTGCAAACTGTCATCAAGGCAAAGGGTGGCTACTTGAAGAATCTAAAATATATTTTGGTTACTACATGATTGCATATGTGTTATTTCATATTTTTGTTGCCTTCACTATTACTCCGGTAAAAAAAAAAAACTTGAATGAGTAGGTGTGTCTGAACTTTTGACTGGTACTGTAAGTTTTCAGACCCCTTATTCAGTACTTTGTTTGTAGCACCTTTGGCAGCGATTACAGCCTTGAGTGTTCTTGGGTATGACGCTACAATCTTGGTACACATGTATTTGTGGGGTTTCTCCCATTCTTCTCTATAGATCCTCTCTAGCACTGACAGCTTGGATTGGGAGCGTCACTGCACAGCTATTTTCAGGTCTCTCCAGAGATATTCGATCGGGTTCAAGTCCGGGCTCTGGCTGGGCCAGTCAAGGACATTTGGAGACTTGTCCCGAAGCCACTCCTGCGTTATCTTGGCTGTGTGCTTAGGGTCGTTGTCCTGTTGGAAGGTGAACCTTTGCCCCAGTCTGAGGTCCTGAGAGCTCTGGAGCAGGTTTTCATCAAGGATCACTCTCTCTACTTTGCTCCGTTCATCTTTCCCTCGATCCTGACTAGTCTCCCAGTCCCTGCCACTGAAAAATATCCCCACATGCAGCCACCACCATGCTTCACCGTAGGGATGGTGCCAGGTTTCTTCCAGACGTGACACTTGCTTCAGGCCAAAGAGTTCAATCTTGGTTTCATCAGACCAGAAAATATTGTTTCTCATAATCTTGAGTGTCTTTAGGTGCCTTTTGGCAAACTCCAAGCGGGCTGTCATGTGCCTTTTACTGAGGCGTGACTTCCGTCTGGGCACTCTACCACAGAGGCCTGATTGGTGGAGTGCTGCAAAGATGGTTATTCTTCTGGAAGGTTCTCCCATCTCCACAAAGATCTCTGTCAGGGTGACCATTGGGTTCTTGGTCAGCTCCCTGACCAAGGTCCTTCTCCCCCAATTGCTCAGTTTGCCCGGGCGGCCAGCTATAGGAGGAGTCTTGGTGGTTCCCAACTTCTTCCATTTAAGAATGATGGTGGCCACTGTCTTCTTGGGGACCTTCAATGTAGCAGAAATTTGACCTCGACACAATCCTGTCTCGGAGCTCTACGGACAATTCCTTCAACCTCATGGTTTGGTTTTTGCTCAGACATGCGCTGTCAACAGTGGCTTGGTTTTTGCCATGATGTGGGTCCTTATATACACAGGTGTGTGCCTTTCCAAATCATGTCCAATCAATGGAATTTACCATCGGTGTACTCCAAGTTGTAGAAACATCTCAATGATGATCAAAGGATACTCGTCAGCTCAATTTCGAGTGTCATTACAAAGGGTATGAATAATTACAGTTGAAGTTTAAATGTATTTGGCTAAGGTGTATGTAAACTCAGCTTTTCACAATTCCTGACATTTACTCCTAGTAAAAATGCCCTGTCTTAGGTCAGTTAGGAGCACTACTTTTTATTTTAAGAATGTGAAATGTGAGAATAATAGTTAAGATAATGATGTATTTCAGCTTTTATTTCTTTCATCACATTCCCAGTGGGTCAGAAGTTTACATACACTCAATTAGTATTTGGTAGCATTGCCTTTCAATTGTTTAACTTGGGTCAAACATTTTGGGTAGTCTTCCACAAGCTTCCCACACTAACTTGGGTGAATTTTGGCCCATTCCTCCTGGCAGAGCTGGTGTAACTGAGTCAGGTTTGTAGGCCTCCTTGCTCGCACACGCTTTTTTAGTTCTACCAACAAATCTTCTATAGGATTGAGGTCAGGGCTTTGTGATGGCCACTCCAATACCTTGACTTTGTTGTCCTTAAGCCATTTTGCCTCAACTTTGGAAATATGCTTGGGGTCATTGTCCATTTTGGAAGACCCATTTGCGACCAAGCTTTAACTTCCTGACTGATGTCTTGATGTTGCTTCAATATATCCACATAAATTACCTCTCTCATGTTGCCTTCTATTTTGTGAAGTGCACCAGTCCCTCCTACAGCAAGCACCCCCCCAACACGATGCTGCCTTCGAGACAAGGGAGTGGTTTTGGGTGGTAAATCTCGGTAACCTTGTTCCAGCCATTCAATCCTTGTGCCCACTCTTGGTGCTGTGCTCCCATGCTCCAACACTGACCTCGAAATGCAGAGGGCGTATTCAATAGTGTGTATGAATAGAAATGAAATTCCCATTGTTTCTGTCAGAATCAGAACTGGCAAAAAGCAAGGCAGGGCGAGAGGCCAATGAGACTTTGTTCAATATCCTGTATCCTATCCACAGGTACTTCTGACCTCTTTTGGCTAATGCTTTGTGGTTAAAGAGAAATTCAAACAAATTAGTACATTCCATAAAGATTTTCATTTTGTTTCCCGTCACGAATCAAGTTCACTTGGAGTTCTAGAATGTAAAATGTATTAATTGCCTGCAGGGTATGGAAAAGCGTTTAGCGACTCTAGGTTGCAAAAGATTTTTATGGAGCTCACTTTCATCATAATTTAACATTGTATTCTCTGACTTAGCAGAAGCTCTTTGGGTATGATTTTGAGAGGCAATACTTTTCTTTACCAACATTCCTCGGCTGTATACCAAAACAAATGGCGGGCTGCCATGAATCCCAGACTGTAGCTTTAACTGTGACTATTTTCTCTTCTCTGTTTTTTCTCACAGGTTTGTTCAGCACCCAAAGAATTTTGGCCTCATTGCTTCCTATCTAGAGAGAAAGGTGAGCTACAGTGGATTTAATTCATTCTATTTTTACTCTGTAGTAACCTCCATTCTCCACTCTCCCCCAAACCCAAAAGCACATGGTTTGTATTTGTTATGTTGTCTGTTGTTAATAAAAAATGTTCATGGGCTCATATGTCCCCCTTTCTCTTTGCAGTGTGTCTCCGATTGTGTCCTGTACTACTACTTGACCAAGAAGAACCAGAACTACAAGACGCTGGTGAGACGTAACTACGGAAGACGGCGAGGGAGAAACCAGGTGAGTTCTAGAAAGTATCTTCGCTAGGGAATGACTCTAAATGTATTTTAGTGTTCATGAATGGGCTTTGGAAATACCCAGAAAGGCTGTCTGGGTGGGATTTAACAAATGAACAATGCTTGGTATGCCAAAGGGGAAGACCCTTTTTGCTTTCACTCTATATACCATGTTAATGACGTAGCGTTTGTTTATTATCCACACCATGGTTTGTGTTGGGCTCTGGAGGAGGAGGCCCTCTAGTGTACAAATCTTATCTTGGCTTGTATTATTTGATCTTCCTACCACCCCATTTTTAGCCCACAGTGCCTCCCATCTCCTCCCTCCCTCTTTTCTCCCTCCCTGTCTCTGTGTAGAAGAGGGAGGGAGAACCACAGGGGTTTGTGAGGAGTGTGAGATTTGGGAGCTGAGCGAGCAGAGTCTCTTGATGTGCTATGTGGGTAAATAAGAACCAGGGCCCAGGCAGAGAGAGGCAGAACAGAGCTGGCTGAGACTGATTTATCCAATGGCTGGGGAGCAGCAGACATTCCCAGGAATCTGTTCTATCTGCTTGCCATAGTTGGGAGACTCAGTGTTGCTTTCCAGGGCCTGACGGAAGAGCGAGAGAGATCGAGAGGGAGGGAGGGAGGGAAAAAAGGAAAGTCATACTCCCTCTCTATCTGAACTCACCCAGTTATCCTCTATTTGCCTTTCTTCTAACTGCTGAAATATGTTGATGCACAGCAGTAGACTCTTTTTGTTTTGCTTTTTATTTTTCAAAGGGCTTAAGGTAATTTATTCATTTGGTTATGGTGAGAGACTTTTCAGAACCGTTTCTTTCCGCTGAAGGAGTGAGAGAGTTGCTTTAACATTGGGTGAGTTGCAGTCTTCACACAAGGTTATCTGTTGCCATGGAGCTCTGCTTACCAGCAGAGTGCCGTGCTGTTTTAAACCAGACTTGTTTCATATTGTTTCCCTCTAATCACAAGAACACTGGAGGAGTTTTAATCAAGTAGGTTTATGCACATTTTGTAATTTGTTTGTTAATCGCCTGGTTCGGTGGTATTGTGCTCCCACATTCAAATTCATCAAGGCTCACTGCCTGAAGGGAAGAAAAAAACTAAGCAATAGTTGGAGACTGCAGTTAAGTTGACAATTTAGTATTTTCCATTGGATTTGAGCAGTTGCTTGACTGTGCTTTAGCGTTACATAAGTGTGTTAGTGGTATACCCTGGGGCTGCTGTTGATACAGGCAGCCAGCCTTCACCCTGGGGCTGCTGTTGATACAGGCAGCCAGCCTTCACCCTGGGGTTGCTGTTGATACAGGCAGCCAGCCTTCACCCTGGGGCTGCTGTTGATACAGGCAGCCAGCCTTCACCCTGGGGCTGCTGTTGATACAGGCAGCCAGCCTTCACCCGGGGCTGCTGTTGATACAGGCAGCCAGCCTTCACCCTGGGGCTGTCCCAGCCTCTCAGAGGTGAGCAGAGGCCAGGCGAGTCTATGGCAGGCTGGGGCATGGCAGCCTGGGGCAAAGGAGGGCACACGGGCATTATTCCGAGATAAGATAGATGTGTGTGTGTGTGTGTGTGTGTGTGTGTGTGTGTGTGTGTGTGTGTGTGTGTGTGTGTGTGTGTGTGTGTGTGTGTGTGTGTGTGTGTGAGAGAGACTATTGTGTCTGGGAACAGAACACCAATACTGCCTTTGTATAGGATTTACGGTATTTTGCCTATTTAAAGTAATTTGACAATGTTTTCATGACCCCCTTACAAACAGGCTTTTTTTTTTTTTACCACATTCTTGCCTGCATATGGCTTTTATACCTCCCGTGTGCGTGACGAGTGGTAGTAGGGGTGTGCAGATGTGGGTGGGCATCTATTTTTTTTTTAAATAAATCCATTGAATATACACCATCAAAAATAAATGTGTTTAGGCAGGGCCTAAGAAACATTGTAAGACCAATACAATTTACAATATACAATAGAATATTTAGAGTTTCATTATGTTACGTCCAAATGAATGAAATCAATACTTAATTTAAACAGACCACACACACCTACCCCGATCATGGTCAACACATATATTTTGTAGTAAGAATATAATGGAATATAACATAATATTTTTCCCACACAACTTGTCACCGGAACGTGTGGAACTGCTGTCATATTAAAATAGTGCTATTTCTTTATATGACAGTTGTATCCACGTTTCATTTCTTCCCTACTGTCACTTCACATTGTTAAGAAGCAGGCATAGGGTCTTACATTGAGAGCATCTTCATCATGATACCGATTTTAGAAATTAAAAGCTCTGCTATTTTCAAAAGCATGCGAGTCTCGTTTTCTTACATTTACAACGTTTTGCAAGCCACTTAACCAGAGCGACTTACAGTAAGTAGTGAGTGCATACATTTCATACGTTGTTTTTCTCCGTACTTGTCCCCTGTGGGAATCGAACCCGCAACCCTGGCATTGCAAGCGCCATGCTCTACTAACTGAGCCTCGCAACCTCTGCCGGCTCTTGGAGTTGACAAAACGTGATAATAGGCCTACACGTGATTTGGGCTATGTTTGTGCTAAATCAGTGATAGAGGAGTTATTATACCACCTCTACTTATTTACCCAGCCAGAAACCAATTAACCACACAGCCTATTCAGACGGAGATTCAGTGAAGCTCAATCAATTGATTGAGACAAGTCAGTGACGTCACAGGCTTTTGGTTGGGAGTTGGCCTAGGATACTAAGCAACTGTGAGTGAAGAGAAAAATAATCCACTTGTTAAACTACTTAACATGCTGGCAAAATGTTCTAATAAATGAGCCAACTAGACAAGATGATCATGGGCAGCCCTCACCTCAACTTAGCTAAGGTTTCCCCAGCCTAATTGTAGCCTAACCAATGTCCTAACGGAGATTCAGTGAAAACAAATTGGACATTGATTTATGGAGATGAGTCCCCACACTTTTCTCAAAGCAGCGTGTTAGCGCTGTCCCAATCAAGGCAGTGCTGAAAATATAATCTAGTTGACCACACACAGGTAGGCTATTGCTTCAAATTTATTACAATGATCGGATGACTTTGGGAGTTTCAGTAAGCAACAATTTGATATATGCCTTCAATTGCATTTGCATTTGTATTTTCGTCATTCAGTGACATTTATTCCCACAGTAATTCTTTATGGATCCATCCAGTTGTGGTTAGGAAACGGTGCATGGGCCTCCCGAGTGGCGCAGCGGTCCAAGGCACTGCAGTGCTTGAGGCGTCACTACAGGCCTGGGTTCGACTGTGTCACACAGTCCCATAGGGCGGCGCACAATTTGGCCCAGCGTCGTCTGTGCTAGGGCAGGGTTTGGCCGGGGGGACTTTACTTGGCTCATCGTGCTCTAGCGACTCCTTGTGGCGGCCAGGGCGCCTGCAGGCTGACTTCGGTCGTCAATTGAACAGTGTTTCCTCTGACACATTGGTGCAGCTGGCTTCCGGGTTAAGCGGGCGGATGTTAAGAAGCGTGGTTTGGTGGGTTATGTTTTGGAGGATGCATAGCTTTACTTTCACCACTCCTGAGGCCATTGGTGGAGTTGCAGTGATGAGACAAGATTGTAATCGGATCGCAATTGGAAATCATGAAAAAGGGGTTCAATTATTTTTTTAAAGTACATGCTTAGTGGTGCGCTATGCGAAGAGATGGGAGAAGTGACATGCCTCTGAAGAGATGGGAGAAGTGACATGCCTCTGAAGAGATGGGAGAAGTGACATGCCTCGCAAAGTTTAGAACTGGTAGGAGGATGGTTATTAACTGCCGCTGCCTAGCAACCATCAAGAGTTGAATAGCATAGTGTGTGCCATTTACAGCTACGTTTAATACTAATCCATAGGCAGAAGTTAACCAAAATGCTTTGGTCGTTAGGCGGAATTAGAAGTTTTGGCATTGATACCGGCAATACCTTTCAGATATATAACAAAAGTTGGCGGTATGGTAAAGTTGGCGGAACAACGTCTTCGTATGAAACTAATACAAGTCCCATCTATTAACTGCTATACTGGATTTTTAAAATCATTGGTACACATTGTTTACGTTTGCAGGGTTATGATAATATTAACAAAATGCAGGTAAAATGTTGTGAATTGTTGCGATGATCAATCATCTCCATGACTCATCACCACATGTGACTGATGTTTCTGACTAACATTTAACCTCGTTTTGAAATTCCCAGCATAGATCTAACAGCTGATTACATCATTCATTCCCTATCAGCTCGTATGGTGTCTGAGCTCTCCTCTTTCCACTGACTGTCTACCAGGAGGATAGACTGCCTCTGCTTTCCTTATGGGGCTTTCCTATCTCATCGATGCCTCTGGCCCTTCCTCTGGCCCGTGTGTGCATCTCATTGACGCATTTGGCTCTCTCTGGCCCTGTATGTGCAGAACATTCTATGTATGAACTATGGCCCCAGCCAACCAAACACATAGATCCGGTCACAGAAGCGCAGAGCACCAAGAGTGAGTGGGACCACATCAGATACGTCATAATCGGTTGATCTAGCAATAGTGGTGCCTGCAGCCTCCAGACCAAATATCGCCCACCACCTGGAGAACAGGGTTTGATTCACCGGTCCACCTCTTCTCACCTTCTCTCTCTCTGACAGAGCACAGGGATGAAAACACGTCAGTTTTCGGCCAAATTCACAGTTTTGATCTCAAAATAGTTCATCCGCTTGGGGTCTGACGATAAAGTGTGCATACGCAGAGTGCATCACCCATTGAGGTGATGGGCGCGAACAGATCCTCTCCGTGGGATCACTACATTCTCTCAATTAATGACAGAATGCACAGAATGAATCCCTACGTGTCTTTCAAATAGAATATCAAGCAGAGTTCAAAGCCTGATGTCAAATATGTCTTATTGGATGAAGCATTCTGATATCATGTGTGACTGCTGTGAGCATCCAGCAGTATCCCCAACCAGCCGTTAGCCTACTCCGCTTGCTTCTCACCCCACTTCTCCATCAGGTTTAAAATGTTATTTAGCCATAATGGCAAGCTGGGGTGTGCAGGCAGTGATTGGGTTTCTGTTGTTACATTTGTTTAATTATTGGAGCAACTCACAGCACGAACTAAGTGGAGACGTATCATTTCATTTCACCAGTAAGTACAAGCAGGGCCAGTCTGACTAGGCTTCGCTGTCAAGCAGCCTCTGAGTGCCCCTGCCATAGAGGAAAAACAGAGCACAGGTACAGTCATGCTTACAGTCACCTTTACGTCACTGAAAACCACTCAAAGGTTATGCTCCATATTACTGGAGCTACATTCTCCCCTTTCTACCACGAATTGGCACACATTTTATATAATTTTATGAACCATGTCGCTGGCTGTTTTATACTACTCACAGGTTGCAAGTTGTTTGTTGATAACAAACAACCGTGTTTAGTCATGTTACTTGGCTAGCTAGCTAACAACATGGTACCTTGGCCATGCACAATGGCATAGGAAAAAATGGAAACGGGGATAGACGGCCTACTCAAAGAGATGCTTCAAAGGTAAAATCCATATGCCTAATCAATGTTATTCTAAGCTTAATCTGAATTTTAAAAAATATATTTTTTATGTTCCTTAAATTATTTTTGGGCCTAACTTTTGGGAGCTGTGTGTGAGAGTGATGGTGTATGTGTGTGAGAGAGAGAATGATGTGTAAAGTGTTCTGAAAAGTAGGCTTTTTAAAGATAGTTTCATATAGGCCTATTGTGTTAACCCTTACTGCATCATTATGCATTTATATTCCTCCAGTCCAATCACAGGTAGGCCTTTTGGGTTTTAGCAAATCAGCTATTTTCTGCAGTAACCTGTTCTATTGTACAGTAAATGTGTTGAGTTGAGGTGTAGAGGACAGGCTTTTGTGCAGAGCGTTTAGAAAACGGGAACATGCGTCCTGGGAGGGGTGTGGCAAACCCTGTGGTATCACCATACTACTCGGTATTGTGGTACTTGGCCTGGTATTACGTCGTTAGTAAAATATTGACAACCCCACTCAGTTTACAGATTTTTTTTGCATGTTTCAGTGCACATTTAAAAAAATATATATATTTTTGGGCCCTCACCAGTTTGCATCACTGATAACCCTGTTTTATCTGGAAAATATTTAACAATAAATTATGGTGGGGAGAAACGGGGTATATTCGATGTGAGAAATTGTTGGCGTGGCGCAGTTGTATTGACGGTATCTTAATAGTTATAGTTTGTTACTTCACATTTTATAAGTGACATTGTGGTCCTTTCACTAGTGCGTTTCCCACTGCCTGGTGACCTTCATCAGTCTTTCCTCGCCTGGCAGGGTAACAGCGTACAACTACAGGGTGGAGCCCCGAGTGGACTTCCCTACTTCTGAACCACTGTAGATGAATGCCACCAGTCAAGTGGTTAGAATGTGTGCATGAAGTACTCCTACTTGATCAAATAATAAACCAGTGTGTTTGTGTGTCAAGTCAGTGGACATTCCTGCTTTTACTACTTAAGAGCTCATTGAAGGATTGTCTGGCTTCTGTCAACTTCAATAAATAGTTGGAGGAAGCGACTGTCTTACTATATTTCAGTCTATGCAAGCAGCAGCCTCCGCTAACCCTGGATCATCTGAGATATGTATTTTAACAACAACAGAGAAGGCTCTGTTTGTCTGGGAGCCAGGAGGACCGATCACAAGTTCGGCTTTGGGTTCAGTGGAGGCAAGATATGTCCACTGTCTAGCAGCCCTCAGCATAATCATTCCAATAATCACAACTGTTAGCTTAGCTCTGCCAGAGTACAGAGTCACTATGACCTTCTATGCAAATGCTTTTAGGAAGTCATTTCTTCTGTAATAAATAGGGCTTCATAAAACTGCAGTGTGAACTTTGTGTTATAGGGCGGTATGTGTTTTAAATGCATCATTGTTTATTGACATGCTGTCTTCGTGAATAATAATTTGTTAACTTGACTTGCCTGTTTTTAAATAAAGTAAATGTCTACTCATGTATTGCGGTATGCATTTAAACTGCCCATTGACAGTGAAGTGAAAATGCCACGGCCTCGTCATTTGGTGGAAAGCAGCTCAGCCTGCCCAGGCCGGATGTTGTGCTGATCTAAACAAGCCGTTGGCTGGAGCTTTTGTAAATTCTCTGAAATTCCCCAGAGAATGTGTGTAGAGTGACTTGCAAGAGGGAGGGAGGGAGGGAGGGAGAGGGAGCAATGGAAAAAGAGTTAGTAAAATAGCTAGAGAGAGAAAAGGAGAAAGAGGAAAACAAACCTGACAGTCTGCACTGAGGGCTGGCTAGCCAGCTTGTTTAAACTAATTTTTGCTCAACTTTTTTCCCCCTCTCCATTTCCTTTCTTTCTTTCCTGGGCGGTGAGCGAGAGAGTCAACCCCCCCAGGAAAAGCAGAGTGGTACGCCCCAGTGATATGACAGGCCCAAAAAACTTGCTATGCTGCTGCGAGTGCCAATCAAAGAGAAGCACTCGGCAGGGATTACCTTGAGTAACCCCCCATAGATTAGAGTGTGCATGTGAGATGGGCGATTTTTCAGGCGGCTTAAACGGCCTGATGACATGCTTTCCTGGAATATGTGTGGCAGTGCCGGGGCCAGGCAGCCCTTCTAAGGAGCTCTGCTTTGGTGCCGCTGTCCTGCTGTATCTGTACCGCTGCAATGGAGGTATCACTACCGCCTCCGGGGGTCCGGCCAAACTCACACCTGCTACGCCTATAGGCTGTGGCTTGATCAATGGCAACAAGGTTTTTATGAACGACAAATGAGCTTGCAGGTATGCCGCTACTGACTTTGAAGCTAGTACTGCGGTGTGTTGTCTGTCTGTCTCTCTCGCTGCTTGCTCGACTGATCTCTTTCTCCGCGTGCTCTTTTGCTCTCCCTCCCGCTCTCTTTTTCAGTTGCTTGGACAGCCACAGTTGCTTGCATTTAAACTTACTTCTAACACACGTTTAGTTACAACAGGGAACACTTCGTGGATTTTAGTACAGTTCCTGTTTTTTTCTGTACTGTTGCACAATCACACAGTCTCATGGCTGCAGTGCACGGTGCCTGGTTTTTGCTGCTGTTGTTGTTGATGTACGGTAGGCTAGTTGCTTGTACAAATGTGCCTGCTGCCTGCAAATGGAGTTGGAGAGGAACTTCAGCAGCCCCTTTTAGAGGTTGTGTGAGTCATTTTTTCCCCTTTCTATCATTCATCATGTTCAGGGCTGACCCAGTAACCAGCGAAAATGTAGAGCACAGGGACTGCATGCTTTTCCCGTCTTTACTTAACTCTATCTCTAGTGAAGTTCAAGAGCATTTCAAAGTGCTAGTGTAACGATTCCTTTTTTATTGAAATCTCATATTTTTTTCATGCTAGACATTGGATGTAGAATGGATCTGTTTTGAAATAGTAGTAGCTCATAGTTATTGCGTTTAAAAGTAATTGCCAAATAATTGTACATTGGAGAAAAGCAAACACAAAGAATATTCACATTACACTTGTATTTCCAAAATGTCTGTGTCTCCACCAAACCTGTTGTGTGTCCCTCTGCTTGGCTCCCTGCATGGCAATGCGGAATGTTGAAATGCCTCCTGACTGGAATGGCTGTTATTTCTAGAGGTGCCAGAGGCTGCTGACCTTCTCCTCCAGCCACGTCCTCCAGGGCCAAAGGGCGCGTGCGTGTGTGCGCGTGCGTGTGTGTGCGCGTGCGTGTCATGGAGTCTTAAAGGTGACCTAGACATGAGCTGGAACCAAATCCCTGTGCAGTTTCATGGGAATTACTACCCTCAATAAAAGCCACATGGATGCTATTCTCTCATCTACAGCAAGTGGCAGGCTTTTACACTCACCCATACAGACGGCAGGAGAAGAAGTGGAGAAATATACATTGCGGACAGTTGAAAATCTTAATTGCCACGTCTGTCTTTACAACTACTCTCAACAATGGGGCGGCAGGGTAGCCTAGTGGTTAGAGCATTGGGCTAGTAACCGAAAGGTTGCAAGTTAGTATCCCCCAGCTGTCAAGGTACAAATCTGTCGTTCTGCCCTTAAACAAGGCAGTTAACCCACTGTTCCTAGGCCGTCATTGAAAATACAAATTTATTCTTAACTGACTTGCCTAGTTAAATAAAGGTTAAACCAAAAAAATGCTTCCTTGCTATGGCAAGAAAATGTGGGTTCTCTCCCTTGTTATTTTCTTAATCGCTTGGCAGCAGTCAAGCAGATCCCATTAGCTTTGGATACCAAAGAGGGCCAAGCCCTGCCCTCAACCTAAATTTTCAGGTGCCTACTTGGAACAGTGAACTGGATCCTGGATCAATGACATGCAGGTTAAGACTATTCTATTTGTCCATGAAAACATGCAAGCGCATTAAAGCACTGATAAAGTATTATAAATTATTTTGAATAGTATTTAAACCCAGGTCTGGAGTGCAGTGAAGTGGAGGACAGACATTTTAGTGCATTTGTTGTCTAATTGGATTAGCCTATTGGCTCATAGGATCATAAAAGGTCAAACTAAATTGTAGTTAGGTGGGTTCGATGGCTAGCAGTAGATAGTATTTTCTGTAAAGGTTATTCTGTTTGCTCCCTTGGCGAAGAAACCAAATCCGACTGAATTCTAGATGGAGAGTGTTTTCTTAAAGGGTTATTCTGTTTTCCCAGCTCATTTAAGTCAAGGTCATACTGAACTGAATTTAGGTAGACGATTGAATAGCTAGCGGTAGACAGTAAGTAGTTGGGTGTTTTTGAACAGTTTATTTTGTTCCTTTTTTGTGGTACTTTTTACCAAAACACGACCCTGCCAAACCGGAGCTTGCTAGAGTGCGATGGGAGAAGGACATCCCAGCCGGCCAAACACTCCCGTAACCCGGACGATGGTGGGCCTATTTGTGCACCGCCTCATTGGTCTCCCGGTCGCGGCCGGCTGCGACTCAGGCCGGTATCAAACACGGATCTGTAGTGATTACTCTGCAGTAATGCAGTGCCTTAGACGGCTTCGCCACTCAGGAGGCCCCTGTTCTTTTCTTATTACAGTTTGTTGAAGTGTGTGTGTCTGTGTGTCTGGTGTGTGTGTGTGTGTGTGTGTGTGTGTGTGTGTGTGTGTGTGTGTGTGTGTGTGTGTGTGTGTGTGTGTGTGTGTGTGTGTGTGTGTGTGATGCCCCATTTAAAAACTCCAGGGTAGGAAAAGACTTGGGGTTCAGTCATTTCCTAACTCAAACAGCGCTAGTGAATCAGCGAAAAGCGAGCAGGGGGAAAATTTAAAACCAGGTCAGGGGGAAAAAGCTCTGTAAAACCCTGGTGTTTTTTTACATCTGTAGTGTGGAAGGCAGCACTGGAAGCACTTGAGCAGAATGGGGAGATAAAGCAGGAAAGCCATCGTGGTGCGCAGATGACCTCCAAAACAAACACAGGACCTCCCTGACCCCACCAGGACTGCCCTAGTGTAGAGGAATAACTTTAGTAGAGAACTGAAATGTTTTAAATAGAGTGAAACAGGGAGCTAGCCTATAACCTGAACTTGTCTAATAGCAATAGATTGTTCTTGTTGCAAATGTGTTTTGTTTTACTGAACACAATCGACGTCTACTTGGCCAAGTGGTCTCTATGTTGTGTTCCGTCTGTAGAGGGAGCCCACCCCCCAATGTCATCTTCATGCAGTCACACTCATCCTTTTTAAATTCTTTCTCTCAATTCAATTTGCTTTATTGGCATGACATAACAATGTACATATTGCCAAAGCTTACTTTGGATATTTACAATATGAAAATAATAAGAATCGAAATGGTCAACGGGACAACAGTAACAACAATAACCAAGGGTCAAAATAACCATACATTGAACAATCACAATAAGTATACAGTAGAGGACATGTGCAGGTTGATTGGTCTGTCAGACACTGTTCCCCATCTTTATGGCAGGCAGCAATGTAGTGTGCTGCCATCCCACAGCTCTCTGCGTCTTCCCTCAACAGGACGGGTAGCTTATTCTCATCAGAGAGGTCTCTGAAACTTTGAAAAAGGGTTTCAAATTTGGAGAAATGACACTAATCTCTCTATATATATATACACTGCTCAAAAAAATAAAGGGAACACTAAAATAACACATCCTAGATCTGAATGAATGAAATATTCTTATTAAATATTTTTTTCTTTACATAGTTGAATGTGCTGACAACAAAATCACACAAAAGTATCAATGGAAATCAAATTTATCAACCCATGGAGGTCTGGATTTGGAGTCACACTCAAAATTAAAGTGGAAAACCACACTACAGGCTGATCCAACTTTGATGTAATGTCCTTAAAACAAGTCAAAATGAGGCTCAGTAGTGTGTGTGGCCTCCACGTGCCTGGGCATGCTCCTGATGAGGTGGTGGATGGTCTCCTGAGGGATCTCCTCCCAGACCTGGACTAAAGCATCCGCCAACTCCTGGACAGTCTGTGGTGCAACATGGCGTTGGTGGATGGAGCGAGACATGATGTCCCAGATGTCCTCAATTGGATTAAGGTCTGGGGAACGGGCGGGCCAGTCCATAGCATCAATGCCTTCCTCTTGCAGGAACTGCTGACACACTCCAGCCACATGAGGTCTAGCATTGTCTTGCATTAGGAGGAACCCAGGGCCAACCGCACCAGCATATGGTCTCACAAGGGGTCTGAGGATCTCATCTCGGTACCCAATGGCAGTCAGGCTACCTCTGGCAAGCACATGGAGGGCTGTGCGGCCCCCCAAAGAAATGCCACCCCACACCATGACTGACCCACCGCCAAACCGGTCATGCTGGAGGATGTTGCAGGCAGCAGAACGTTCTCCACGGCGTCTCCAGACTGTCACGTCTGTCACATGTGCTCAGTGTGAACCTGCTTTCATCTGTGAAGAGCACAGGGCGCCAGAGGCGAATTTGCCAATCTTGGTGTTCTCTGGCAAATGCCAAACGTCCTGCACGGTGTTGGGCTGTAAGCACAACCCCCACCTGTGGACGTCGGGCCCTCATACCACCCTCATGGAGTCTGTTTCTGACCGTTTGAGCAGACACATGCACATTTGTGGCCTGCTGGAGGTCATTTTGCAGGGCTCTGGCAGTGCTCCTCCTGCTCCTCCTTGCACAAAGGCGGAGGTAGCGGTTCTGCTGCTGGGTTGTTGCCCTCCTACGGCCTCCTCCACGTCTCCTGATGTACCGGCCTGTCTCCTGGTAGCGCCTCCATGCTCTGGACACTACGCTGACAGACACAGCAAACCTTCTTGCCACAGCTCGCATTGATGTACCATCCTGGATGAGCTGCACTACCTGAGCCACTTGTGTGGGTTGTAGACTCCGTCTCATGCTATCACCAGAGTGAAAGCACCGCCAGCATTCAAAAGTGACCAAAACATCAGCCAGGAAGCATAGGAACTGAGAAGTGGTCTGTGGTCACCACCTGCAGAACCACTCCTTTATTGGGGGTGTCTTGCTAATTGCCTATAATTTCCACCTGTTGTCTATTCCATTTGCACAACAGCATGTGAAATGTATTGTCAATCAGTGTTGTTTCCTAAGTGGACAGTTTGATTTCACAGAAGTGTGATTGACTTGGAGTTACATTGTGTTGTTTAAGTGTTCCCTTTATTTTTTTGAGCAGTGTATATTTAAAAAAAATATTTTAAAAAATCAAGAAATGCAGCTCTGTTTCTGCTGTTGTGCAGTGGTTACACAGCCTTTCCTCTACAAGGAGACAGGTTTTCCTGTGTTCTACCCTTCTCAATGGCAAGGCTCTCACTCTCTCTCCTTCTCTCACTCTCCGTCTCTCACTCTCTCTCTGTCTCTCACTCTGACTTTCTCTATCCAACACTCTCTCTCTGGCTCGGACTCTCTCTCTCTCTGGCTCGGACTCTCGCTTTCACTCTCGCTCTGACTCTCTCGCTCGCTCTGTCTGTCTCGCTCGCTTGCTCTGACTCTCTCTCTCTCTCCCACTCACTCTGACTCTCTCTCCCGCTCACTCTGACTCTCTCTCCCGCTCACTCTGACTCTCTCTCCCGCTCGCTCTGACTCTCTGATACGCTCTGATTCATTCCCTCTGCTCACCATTGGGTTTTTGACCTTCGTTAGCCCCATCTGGTACCAGCATGGGATGTTTGGTTTGGCATAGCCAGACCTGTTCCAGAACAGCACTTTCGTGCATCAGGCAGAGGGGAAGGGAGGGAGTTGCTGGTATCCCTTGCCAGCAATGATGATAAAGAATGTTGCTCTATTCTCAATCACTCTGCTGGACTTGTCTGACCCAGATCTGCATCTGACCCAGGAGTTTTGTTATCTAGTATCTACTGCTGTTAGTGAATGCATCAAAAAGGATTACCACTAAATGTGTATGCTTATGTGTTTTGAACATTCACTATGTGAAAAATATGTTTAGACACACCTACCCATTCAAGGGGTTTTCTTTATTTTTACTATTTTCTACATTGTAGAATAATAGTGAAGACATCAAAACTATGAAATAACAGATATAGAATCATGTAGTAACCAAAAAAAGTGTTAAACAAATCAAAATATGTTATTTGATATTCTTCAAAGTAGCCACCCTTTGCCTTGATGACAGCTTTGCACACTCTTGGCATTCTCTCTCTCTAACTACATATACAGTTGAAGTCGGTAGTTTACATACACTTAGGTTGGAGTCAATAAAACTTGTTTTTCAACCACTCCACACATTTTTGTTAACAAACTATAGTTTTGGCAAGTCAGTTGGGTCATGTACAAAATAGATGTCCTAAGTAATTTTTCCAACAATTGTTTATAGACAGATTATTTAACTGATAATTCACTGTATCACAATTCCAGTGGGTCAGAAGTTTACATACACTACAATGACTGTGCCTTTTAAACTGCTTGGAAAATTCCAAAAAAAGATGTCATGGCTTTAGAAGCTTCTGATAGCCTAATTGACATAATTAGAGTCAATTGGAGGTGTACCTGTGGATGTATTTCATGGCCTACCTTCAAACACAGTGCCTCTTTGCTTGACATCATGGGAAAATCAAAAGAATTCCGGTTCATCAATCTGAAATCTGGATCATCATTGGGAGCAATTTCCAAACACCTGAAGGTACCACGTTCATCTGTACAAACAATAGTACTCAAGTATAAACACCATAGGACCACGCAGTCGCCCTACCGCTCGGGAAGGAGATGCATTCTGTCTCCTAGAGATTAATGTACTTTGGTGCGAAAAGTGCAAATCAATCCCAGAACAACCGCAAAGGAGTATCTATATCCACAGTAAAATGAGTCCTATATCGACATAATCTGAAAGGCCGCTCAGCAAGGAAGAAGCCACTGCTCCAAAACCGCCATAAAAAAGCCAGACTATGGTTTGCAACTGCACATGGGGACAAAGATCGTACTTTTCGGAGAAATGTCCTCTGGTCTGATGAAACAAAAATAGAACTGTTTGGTCATAATGACCTTTGTTATGTTTGGAGGAAAATGGGGGATGCTTGCAAGCCGAAGAACACCATCCCAACTGTGAAGCACGGCGGTGGCGGCATCAGGTTGTGGAGGTGCTTTTCTGCAGGAGGGACTGGTGCACTTCACAAAATAAATGGAATCATGAGAGAGTATAATGATGTGGATATATTGAATCAACACCTCAAGACATCAGTCAGGAAGTTAAAGCTTGGTCGCAAATGGGTCTTCCAAATGGACAATGACCCCAAGCATACTTATAAAGTTGTGGCATAATGGCTTAAGGACAACAAAGTCAAGGTATTGGAGTGGCCATCACAAAGCCCTGACCTTAATCCTATAGAAAATTTGTGGGCAGAACTGAAAAAGCATTATCGCGCAAGGAGGCCTACAAACCTGACTCCAGCGCTGTCAGGAGGAATGGGCCACAATTCACCCAACTTATTGTAGGAAGCTTGTGGAAGGCTACCCTAAACGTTTGACCCAAGGTAAACAATTTAAAGGCAATGCTACCAAATACTAGTTGAGTGTATGTAATCTTCTGACCCACTGGGAATGTGATAAAATAAATAAAAGCTGAAATAAATCATTCTCTCTACTATTATTCTGACATTTTACATTCTTAAAATAAAGTGGTGATCCTAACTGACCTAAAATGGGATTTTTACTAGGATTAAATGTCAGGAATTGTGAAAACTGAGTTTAAATGTATTTGGCTAAGGTGTATTTAAACTTCTGACTTTAACTGTGTTATAGATAGATGAAGTGGAAGAGACAGGTTAGAGAAGGATTTTTAAGCCTTGGGACATGGGCTCCTTATGTGCTCCATTCAGAGGGTGAATGGGCCAAACATGCCAGGCGCACCATGTTGTGTCAAGAACTGCAATGCTGCTGGGATTTTCACGCTCAACAGTTTCCTGTGTGTATCAAGAATGGTCCACCCCCTTCCTAGGTTTTCCCAGATTGGAGTCAAAATGGGAATCACTGTGAATGCTTTAGACACCTTGGGGGGGGGTGCAACTCAGTATTGGGATGCTGTTCCTAATGTTTGGTATAGTATTTATAAATGCAACATTTAAGATCCTTCTCATTGGTGCATCAGCATTTTTGACTTTTGTAGCCAAAAGTTATATTGATTTGGTGTCTGCAAAAGAAAAGTGTGGTTTGTACAGTATCTTCATTCATACTGTAGGCTAACGTGATTACTAGTTATCATGGGAAATCGTAATGACTTATATGATTGAGTACATGAACTCGGCTTTCGCTTAGTCGGGTCGTGTTATGGGTTCAGGGCCAGGACACCCTCTCACTCACCCAATCTATTTTGCTGTAATTTTCTTAATTTAGTCATGTGAGGATTTTGATTTTCTACACAGGCTGACTTCAGGCGGAACAATGGCCTGGATTGTACTTATGATGTTTGTATGTGTATCATGATCCTGTGGACACCCTCTCCATGTGAAGATCATCAAAGGAGGTCATAGACTTAATCTTATCTATACTGGGTGCATGACCAGGCTGTTAAACTCCACTTTCCCTCTGTCTGGTTCCCTTTCTTCTCTTATCTGGTTAGCTAGCTTTGAGGAAATTGGACTGCCCTGATGCCGGGGGAATAACCCTAGGGAAGTTAGACTTATCACATTATGACATTGTACTGTTGTTCACTTAGTGGGACAGTCAGTCTGCTCTCTTTTTAGTCTGAAGAATTAAGCCGCAGACCACTCCTGCTTCTTTCACAGTGAACCTTTTAGCGTCTTTCACAGTGAACCTTTTAGCATCTTTCACAGTGAACTTTTAGCATCAGTGGTAGGCTGGGCAGTTGCTGCAACAGTAAATGTAGGTGAATGGACAGATGGACTTAACTGCTGTTTGATTTGTAGCTTCCCTTGGCTGGAGAGTGCATTAATAGGCCATGACATGGTATATCATGTCTAGGTCGCTCTAAGACTTTTGTTGTGATTTTATAGGACAGTCAGTGTATTGCTTTGATATTTTGTTGACACTGCCAGTTATTTTTCCTTCCGAATCCTTCCTTTCCTACAGGGTATTATTCTAGCACACCATTATTGTGTTGTTGTTGCCTTAAAAGGGATGTGGGTCATGGCGTGCTGTTTTAGCCCCACTCAGTCAGTCACTAAATAGGAATTCAAACACGGGCAGAGTTTTTTTCAAAACTAGACGTGAATTACCTATGGGCTGCCTTGAGGTTTTGTTGTAAACTTTCTGGCCCAGATTGAACTTCGAGGTGCTATACGTCATCATGATGACTTTGCATAGACTAGAGTGCTCTCTGTGACATCATGAGAGTTGAGCAGAGTTATCATATAGGGAGATCCTCTCGAGTTGGCAGGTATATATTTACCAACTGAAAATACATTTAGCTAAAATGTGTATATCCTTTTGCTATTTTTTAAATTTTCTTATAGCAAATAACACGACCCTCGCAAGAAGACAAGTCAGACGACAAAATCGAAGAGGAGAAATTGGAGAAGTCGGAGAAAAAAGAGGACGAGCAGAATAAGGAAGAGGAAGAGAAAGATGAAAAGGAGGACTCCAGGTGAATTTTGAATAGCTGTGTGTGTGTGTGTGTGCTGTTAGAGTCCTAGCTAGAGTCAGCCTCGGGCCTGACCCCCCTCTGACACTTTGAGGGAGAATCTGTACCTCCCAGTAAATTGTAGCTTTCAGTTGAAGCAACAGGAATTTTGGAGCCTTGTTGCAGGGATCATCATCCCTCTTAGATGTAATGTACATCAGACCAGAGCGGGACGGAGCTAGAGATGGAGAGACTGAGGGAGAGCGAGAGGGAGCGAACCACTGCCCTTCTCTGGCATGATGGCCAGGCTGAGCATAACACCCACCGACGGACTGCTTTCAATGTTCCGCCTATCCTGCAGTTTGAAAAACCATAAAACCAAGGCAGGAAGGCAGAATGGTATTTGAAATGCTCCCTCAAGGCCTAAATGGAAATCAGACCTTGTCGACTGACTCTGCTCTTCTAGGAAGGAAGGTACTCCTCCCTCTGACCTGGCCTGTATTTACTTCTTGCTTACGAGCACTCTCTGGCCCTTTCTCAATTCGTCTTTCCTTGATTACTTGTGTCCTGCTTTCCCTCAGAAGTTCTCCAATGAATTTTGAGATGGATAAAGGCTGAAAGGAAAGGCGAATTGAGAAAGAGCTGACTCTGAGAGGGGAGGAGAGCGTGGCGGCCATCTTGGCCCCATAACACTAAGCCATTAGCCAGATGACTTCCTGCCTGTTTACCCAGCTGGATCCGTGGGCAGCAGTTAGTCATGACTCGTGTCCTTACCAACCACCAAATGAGAGGCAGCCTCGTTGCAAGTGCCTGTAAAACAAACCTGCTTATGAAAATTGACTTTTAAATCCAGTTGATGGGACTCTGCAAATGGCTTTTTCCTAAGCATTCATCTGTGCAAAACAATAGGCTTGTACAGTTTCTGAAAATGTCCATTGGATAGGAGTTGAGTAGAACATAAAACAAATGAATGTCAAAATGTGCCTAATAATGTATCACAGTACTGTCATTCATGCTTTTAAACTGCAGAATCCCCTTGACCCACAGTTTTAATGATGTGTTATTGATGCTATGCTACCAGCCATGCTATGGTGAGGTAAAACCTTTTGGCCCCATCTCATTCAGGGACATCGGCAAAGACAAAGACAAGTGTGACGGTGGGGAAGACGAGGACGGAAAGGAGCAGAGCACGCCACGCGGCAGAAAGACCGCCAACAGCCAGGGCCGGCGCAAGGGAAGGATCACCACGCGCTCCATGGCCAACGAGGCTGCCTCTGTGGCGACCGAGGAGCCACTACCGCCGGCCTCCGCCCCTGAGCCTGTCCTGCCTGCAGAGTCTCCTCAGCCCCTCAAAGCTGAGCCTACTACACAGAAGGCTGTTAGAGAGCCCACCAAAACTGCACCAGGTGGAGCTCCCATGGACCCTAACAGAGGAGGTAAGCACCTCAGCCATTCTACACTTTTTTTTTACCATCCCCTAATTCTATATATTTTTTTACAAAGGTGCATCTCAAACAGCTAAAGGAGGAAGAAACGTTTACATTTACTAGGGTTGTTTACTAGTTTTGTGGTTATGTGGTATTTGCGGCAACGGGACTGAGTAGATAATACAATTCTACTTGTGTCCACTCGAGGTATTGAACTTCGGCTATGGAGGTATGAACAAGTGTGTGTGTGTGTGTGTGGCACTTGGCGTCTCCAACAGGTCGATCGCCAGCTACAAGTAGCTCGCAGGCCTCCTATGCGTAGCTCGCCAAACAATTTTGAAAGTATGACAGTGCAACTGTCATTAACAAATCTCACAAGTTACCAAGGGGGTCGGCGGGGGGGGGGGGCACACGGTAGAATTCACAAGGTGTACATTTCTAAATTGGATAGTGCATCATCAGTTCTTCTTGTCATGTTTGTTGCATACGTTAGAGAGCTATTTCTAACTTGTCAGAAATGTCCAGAACAACTAGCTCATGTCATTTTTTTTAGCCCATAGATATTGTTGTCATTTTTTTTCGGCACTCAAATATCACATGAATACATATTAGACATGGTACAACGTATAGAATTGCAAGAATTTGCTTTAAACATGATACATTCTCTCTACCAACGAGGTGTGTGAACAGTTCGTCATGAACAGTGCTTGTGCCCATAGAAATAGGCGCAGGATGTTCCCCAATGCTGGAAGACGGGCCTGAGTGAAAACATTTGGGAACCCCTGTGCTAAATGACTAAAATGTAAATGTCATGCCACTGAGCTTCAAGAAAAACACCACCACCCTTTACACACACACCTGATAGGATATGCACTTGCTTGCCTGGCAAAAACTGGGGTCTGTTCAGATATACATTTTATTGTTTAGAACTACTAAGATGGTCTGGTTGAATAAGGAATCAGCTCTATTCATTACATTTCTATCTGCAATTTCATCTAGCTTAATACATACCAGGTTCAGGTTGTTGTTGTTATTGTTGTTTTTGCTCCTCAACCCAATCCCTCCGATCTCTCGCTTGTGTAACCCAGCCAGGGGGCTCAGTCTGAGTCGAGCCTACACCCTAGCCATCATCACCATGACAATAGAGTGTGGCGTCGAGGATGGACCCGTTGACATGGCTCCTCTCAGCTCTACCTCAGCCTAGTCCTTGTCCTGCTCTGAAAGCTTCTTATGATGTATGTGTGCTGAATGTCAGACAGTCTGTTTTAGCCTCCCACTCTGTATTTATAAATCTATATCTGCGTCTGAAATGGCACCCTTATTCTCTACAGTGCACTACTTTTGACCAGAGCCCTATGGGCCCTTATTCCCTATGTAGTGTTCTACTATTGACCAGAGCCCCATGGGCCCTTATTCCCTATGTCGTGTTCTACTATTGACCAGAGCCCCATGGGCCCTTATTCCCTATGTCGTGTTCTACTATTGACCAGAGCCCTATGGGCTGGATCAAAAGCAGATCATTATATATGGAATGGGCGGCCATTTCGGTCTCGCCATATCTCTTCAAAGAGCAGGGCAAGATTAATAACCTGACCACCTCCCTGGATCTTAACAGGCATGTTGGGGGAACGGGGGAATGCGTTTCGATTAGGCGAACATGTGAGTTGAGTGTGCCATGGGACAGAAGTAGTAATTCAGCTATCCTTCGTTGAGTAGATTTAACAGACTATGTATGGCCCTAGACCGTTGGCTAGCAGCCGTCTAGGCATGGATCTCTCTAGAGAAAAAAAAACTCCTATAAATGTCAGCAACAGTGCCTTCAGAAAGTATTCACACCCCTTAACTTTTTCAAAATTTTGTTTTTACAAAGTGGGATTAAAATGGATTTAATTGTCATTTTTTTTGTCAACAATCTACACAAAACACTCGAATGTCAAAGTGGAAGAGAAATTCTAGCATTTGTAAAACATTTATGAAAAAGAAAACACTATTTTGATTAGATATGTGTCAATCCCCTGAGCCAATACATGTCAGAATCACCTTTGGCTAAAATTACAGCTGTGAGTCTGTCTAGGTAAGTCTTTAAGCTCTTTCCACACCTGGATTGTGCAACATTTGCCCATTTATTATTTTCAAAATTATTTTCAATTGGTAGTTGACCATTGCTAGACAACCATTTTGCCATAGATTTTCTAGTAGATTGTAACTGTAACTTTGCCACTCAGGAACATTCACAGTCTTCTCGGTTAGCAACTCCAGTGAAGATTTGGCCTTGTGTTTTAGGTTATTGTCCTGCTGAAAGGTGAATTCCGGTGTAAAGTGTCTGGTGTAAAGCAGACTGAACCAGGTTTTCCTCTAGGATTTTGCCCATGCTTAGCACAATTCAGTTTTTTTTTAAAGACTCCCCAGCCCTTAACGATTACAAGCATGCCCATTACACGATGCAGCCGCCACTATGCTTGAACATTATGGAGAGTGGTACCCAGTAATGTGTTGTAACGTTTGGGGCAAATCC
Organism: Oncorhynchus tshawytscha; assembly: GCF_018296145.1. Lineage (NCBI taxonomy): Eukaryota > Metazoa > Chordata > Actinopteri > Salmoniformes > Salmonidae > Oncorhynchus > Oncorhynchus tshawytscha. Next base: position 35,292,380 of record NC_056437.1, on the reverse strand, counting down.
AAAACACTTTGTATTCAGGACTAAAAGGCCACATCTTTTTTGCTGTATTACTTTAGTGCCGTATTGCAAACAGGATGCATGTTTAGGAATATTTGTTCTGTCCAGGATTCCTTTTTTTCACCCTGTCAATTAGGTTAGTATTGTGGAGTAACTACAATGTTGTTGATCCATCCTCAGAGTTTAATGGCTGTGATAGGAGAAAACTAACTGTTTTAATGTCACCGTTGGCCTCGTGATATCCCTGAGCAGTTTCCTTCCTCTCCGGCAACTGAGTTAGGAAGGACGCCTGTATCTTTGTAGCGACTGGGTGTATTGATACACCATCCAAAGTGTAATTAAACATTTCACCATTCTCAAAGGGATATTCATAGTCTGCTTTTGAATTTTTACCCTTCTATCAATAGATGCCCTTTGCGAGGAATTGGAAAACCTCCCTGGTCTTTGGTTGAATCTGTGTTTGAAATTCACTGCTCGACTGAGGGACCTTTAAAGAATTGGGGCGGCAGGTAGCCTAGTGGTTAGAGCGTTGGACTAGTAACCAGAAGGTTGCAAGTTCAAACCCCCCCAGCTGACAAGGTACAAATCTGCCGTTCTGCCCCTGAACAAGGCAGTTAACCCATTTGTCCTAGGCCATCATTGAAAATAAGAATTTGTTCTTAACTGACTTGCCTAGTTAAATAAAGGTAAAATAAATAAAAAATTGTATGTGCGGGGTACAGAGATGAGGTAGTCATTCAGAAATCATGTTAAACACTTATTGCACACAGAGTGAGTCCACTTTTTTAGGCTTGCCATGACAAAGGGGATGAATACTTATTGACTCAAAACATTTCAGCTTTTCATTTTTTAATTAATTTGTAAAAATGTGTAAAAACATAATTCTACTTTGACATTATGGGGTATTGTATGTAGGCCAGTGACGCAAAATCTAAATTTAATCCATTTTAAATGCAAGCTGTAACGCAACAAACACAACAGAATGTGGAAAAGGTTTACGCAATCTCTATGGGTCCCATGGAGTAGTGGGCCAGGGTTCACTCTCCCTCTCAGCCCCAGCTTCCATCAGCCCATCCTCCCTTATTCAGTTTGTTGTTCTGTGAATTTGGCTGTGGGTGAAGGGGAGGTAGGGGTCAGTGTGGACAGGCTGATACTGAGGGAGACGTGTGTTTGTGGTTAATAGATAAGTGGCAGTGAGAGGAGTGGTTACTTAGTCAGTCTGTCTGTCTCTGTTGTCGGGATGTTCTCTCCGTCTGTCTGTTTGTCTTTGTCCAAGGCCGTTTCCCAAAGAGGTTGGAGGGTGGGAGGTGCATCTCTCTACTTCTCCGCTGTCTGGAGTCAGATCAGCTGACATGGGGCCCTCCCCTTGTGAGGGAAAGAGGGAGGGACAGGAGGAGGGGGTCGTTCTAGTTGTGAGGGAGATAGCGAAAGAGCAAGAGAACACGAGAAAGGGAGAGGGAAAGAGAGAGTGTGAGGTGCAGGCCTCAGCAGTGAGCCTCTGAATGTAAACAGATTATTTGATTAGCAGCAGTGAGAAGGAGACTGCTGAGAAGTGGACTGAGCTACACTACTATCTCTGTGGGCTAATATGGAGCTTTCTCTTCTCTCTCTGTGACTTTAGCACTAGAAACTGCTGCCGCCGCGAACATTGAAACCGGTGAGACTTCTCGCTGGACCGAGGAGGAGATGGAGGTTGCCAAAAAAGGTAGCGTTTCGTTTTTATTTCTTAATTTACCGTTTTTCTCCTTCCCTCGCACTCTTTCACTCTCAACCCTCTCTCTCTCTCGTTTGATCTCTCTCTCTCTCTCCTTTGATCTCTCTCTTTTATATATATATATATATATATATATATATATATATATATCATTTGCTCCCATACAAGCTCTCACTCTCAGACACTCCCCTGGCTGGTGGAGACTTTAAGGGGGAAGCAGGACGGAGTGGTTTGAGCAAGGATATTTTTTCTGATATCTAACTGCAATGCCTCTGCTCTGTGACAGAGCGTGACAGTTTGGGCTTCTTCTAAAGATCATATTATTCACAAAAACACAGTCAGGCTTCTGGATCAGGACTTATTTTGAAGTTGCTCTACATTGAAGCCTTTTTTTATCTAAAACAACTCTTTTTGAGATTTGAGTGCTTCATTTCATGCAGTTACTGAATGTGGACGCACCACAGCGTTTCAGCTTTTGCCAGTTGCGTCACACACTCGTCCATGCGTGATTGACCCATAACCCCAACCCCCATCGGCAATAGCTACCTCCCAGCCAGGCCAGTTCTCTAGCTTTCTCAGTGTAGTCTGTGGTGGAGAGAGAGAGACTTAAGTCTTCTGTATGCTTCGGTTCGGCTGGGGCTTAGCCGAATGAGTATGCTCACATACTCCCTTAACCCCCTACAGTTGATTTCCGTGGCCCCAAAGACATCTAATGAGCATTTTTTTTTTAAATTACATAAAAATCCATACATTTTAAGCTAGAGAGATCTTTTTTTTTTTTTTTGCATCGGATGCATCTCAATCCACTGCATCTGTCGATGTCGCACTTCCACATCTGCGGATGAAAGGTGGCAGAGCTGGAGCAGTGTTTGTCAGACCATGAGACATCCCAAAAATTGTTCTTCTCATTAAATCGTCTGAACGGTTTGGCCTACAAATATGGATGGATGTGAGACTCATGATAGTGTTCTCCATTTTGCTCTACCCCAACAAGTGCCTTCTGAAGCCGGTACAGCTAATCTGCCATCTTCTGTCTGTAGTATCCAAACAGTTTGGCCCACACAGAAATATGACGCCCCTGTGGAAAGGTGAAAGGATGCCCACAAGCCTCTTCTGAAGGTCCCCCGGTACCAGTTTTAAAAAATGAATGGAGGAATAATAATGGAGATGGTTTAGTGCCAAAAATAAGGGGTTAAATACAGGACAGGCACTTCTGTTGTTCCATGTGGTGAATCTGTTGTTCAATGCGTTTGTCAAATTCAATGTTTCATCAAATAATAATTGTTCTATACTTCAAGGGGTCTTAAAATTCAATCAAATCGCTTAAATGATCCTTGGTGACCTTCTTAAAACAATTCCATATGCTAGCTTAGGTTAAAAGACCTTCGCTTGAAGAACTTGAAAAAAGCAGCAATAGTACCCTTCTTCAGACACTAGCCAATATACACTTCCTCAACATAGTCTGAATTAATCTAGGATGACTCAAGAAATATGTCGTTAATTTTGTCATTTTTTGCCAAGGAGCTGTTAGTCGAGCAATTTTACATCTAAGATGTTTGGGGAGGTATTTCTCAAGTTATTTAATTTAATTTTTTTTGCATGAAAACGATTAGTCTCTCGTTCAATGACAAACACTTCACTGAAGAATCCGTACTGTTGACTAATCACCGAAGGGTTGTAGACTTTGGCTACCGAACTTAGGCTTGCCTTGAGAAAAGATTTTGTGTGCATGAACAGCCAGAAAAAGGAACAAAAACGTCTCAAAATGTTGTCATAGTATATGCACAAACTGTTCCGGATGGGAAGCATGGGACCGAGGGGGAGCTCTTAAAAGCTGACGTATATTTGTTAGGAGCACTTTTATTAATTGGGCTGCCTGACGGAGACATGGTGTACATGACGTCTTTAGATTCTGGCACTGTGTTCTGCTTCATTTTTCCCCTTCATTTTCAGCTTTGTATATGTTGAGTTTACTGCTGGATGGGTCATAGAGGGGCCTTCCCCCTCTTATTCTTAACTTTTTTTCTTCTATGTTTTTTCCGCTCCATCTTCATGTAAGCTGTTACAGGGTTTGGACATGTGAGGAGGGGGTTGGCTGATTTGGTCTTGGTGTTGTACTGCTGTTGTGGTGGTAGGCCACTTGATGAGTACTAGGGATCAATCCAACTGCAACAAGTCATATTTGTGAACAACACAACTTAAGTTTTTTGAAAGACACTTTCTACAATGACTAAGTAAGTGATGTGAACAGGTGTGTTTTAGGGTGGATGGATGATGCCAATGTTGCATACATGTATTATAGGTGTATTATACAGTATATTTTCTCAATGGGCTAGTGTAGTTTTTTTATTATTCCTGAGGGGACTGTGAGGAACTCTTACTAAATATCAAACCAGATCATGAGACTCTTTTACAGTCAAAGAGCCTGAAGTACTCCTCACCCGATACTTCGACATGGAAGTCTCTATACAAGTGACTCCAAATGTTTCAATAAATGTTCTGTCAAGAGTGTCCTCGGTCTCCTCATTCACTTAGATGGTATTGTAATTTGCCTTTGTCCTCTACTGGGCTCCAGTCTGAGGTGATTTGTCAAAGTGCCCGTGTCCTTTAGCTCAACGGTGCAGTGGAGAAAGAGGGAGGGAGGGAGAAGAGACACCCGAATGTCAAAGGTAATCCGCTGTCGGTCTTCCAGTCCAATGCACCTCTCTGAAAGCGCAGTCTGTCTGTCTTAAACAGTTTATTAAGACTTCATCAAAGCTGATTGTTTGATTAGATTAGTGCTGGTCAAGGTGTGGCAAAATTCCAGGCCATGGCAGCAAGGATCATTGGGGTGACTGTACAACTGGGCATGTGAACAAGAGAGATCAGTAGTTAATGGTTTTACCAGGTGAGGCGGTGTCACTCAGTAGTAGGTTAATATTCAATGATTAGGCTAAATCTGGGTCAGTTATAGGTTCAGATCCCAACCCAGTCTCTTTTCTCTCCTCTGCCAGGCCTTGTGGAGCATGGGCGTAACTGGCCAGCCATTGCCAAGATGGTGGGCACCAAGAGCGAGGCTCAGTGCAAGAACTTCTACTTCAACTACAAGAGACGGCACAACCTGGACAACCTGCTCCAGCAACACAAGCAGGTACAGCAATACTCAACACAATTAAATATCAGGGTTGTTTTAAAACTATTTGCAATGGCAAGCAAAAATAAGCATATCTTGTCGTCAGGACAAGTCCAGGGAATCCCTCCCCTTTTCTGGAAATTTTCTTCAGTTTAGTGCCTAATGAATACACCCGTGTTCAAGTACAATATGAAGTGGTTTGGTTTCTGTAATCTCTATATCAGAACATGTATGTCTGTCACCATCTTTAATCTAAAAATGTATGTCTGTCACTATCTTTAATCTATAAATGTTAAACTATGTTTAATTAATTTTCTGTATTACAAACTAACTGTGAAGTGGATGTACTCTGTTGTATAACGCTTGTATGTTTCTTCAGGACATCCGGCGGGCGCGGGGTGATCGGGACCCGTCTCAGAGCGAGAGCATGGCCTCAGCTGACGATGATGAAAACCCAGAGGATAGTGACGGTCAGTCAGAGAGATGACACACACACACACACCAGAATAACATACACAACAGAGTCACTCACACCATCCCTCTCCGTTTATCCAAACTCACAAACACGTGAATCCTCGCATTCAGACACAGATACACTGTCTGCATAGCACAAATATACACACAATCATAGCTAATTATTAGTTTTGATTTACATTTGATCTGAGAGAATGTTCAATCCAGTAGTGAATGTGAATGAGAGAAAGAGCAAGGGAAAAAGAGACAGAGTTAGAGAAGCGTCTCTCTATGGAAGAGTGTAGAGATCTGTAAGAGTGAGTCCACTTCAGGAAGAGCCTCTTGAACTTTCCGTCTTGTGAGAATTACATTTTAAGTTAATGGCAAAGGAGCCCCAGTATTTTCTCGCTACTATCTGTAGTTTTAATGAGAGAGAAAAAGGGATCAAAAGGAGGAGGGAGAAAAGCGAGACATAAAAGATGTGAACTAATTCTGACTGCTGGGCCTGGGTTATGTAACTGTTCCTTGGCTTTAAAGAGTCAAGAAAGTGTGTTGCTCCACTCTTTTGATCTGCAGGGCCTCCCACTCTCTCTCTTCATATCCCCTCTCCCGCACCCCATCTCTCCACAACTCTCTGCTCTCTTTCCAACACCCTTTCTCACTTTCTCCCTCTCCTCTGCCTCTCTTCACTTCCTCTCTCTCTCTCCACGCCAATCTCTCTCTCACTCTCTCCACTCCTAAAAGTCCTAAAGTGCCCTTGTATCGGCTGCCGTAACAGGGCAGAAAGAGCCTGTTTTGAATATTCACATTTCTTGCCCTGACAATTATGGTGATAGTTTAATGAGTGTGAGTCCAGATTAACTGTGGGACCTTTCTATTTCGTCCTGGCTGTAAATGTGCTCATGACTTCCATTGTTTAGGAGAGCCCCCCCCGGGTTTATCACAGACCTATCACTCACTGACTGTAGCTCTTAGCCATCTCTCTCTCGCCCCCTCTTTCTGCTCCCTTCTTTCCCTAACCCTCATCCTCTCCCTCTTTCTCTCTTTTGGAGTGGAGCCCAAATCCCTCCAGGTTTTGTCTGTGATAAAGCAAAGTGGTTTAATTGAGCTTAGCCCCTCACCTGACAGGGAGGTAGGAGAGGCTTTCCCTACCCTTGCAGTCTCTCCCTCTCTCTGCCCCTCCGGAGGATGACCAACTATGCAACATGCGCCAAGGCAGGTGGTGTAGGGCTGGGGTGGGAAGGTGGTGGAGGTGGAGGAAGGGTTGCTTGTTGGCTGGTTGGTTGGCGTGGGGGTGTTGCTATCTGTTATGTTTAGTCGTGTCACTGAGTCACTGGATGTCATAATGCTTGGGTCATGTCAGTTTGAGAGATTGCCTTATCTGGTTCCAGTCTACCAGATAGTTGTAAAGTGCTGTCTACGCTACAGGAGGTCACTATATTATGTGTTGTTGTTCCTGAAGCTCTCATTGTCTCCCAAGGAAACCCAAACTGTCCTCAAGGCCTTGGTTAGTTGGTGTAACTGCCTGCAGATTGGAGAGGGTTACTTGGTTGGGCATAGCCAGGAATGCTGGGGGAAGGGGACTGAAGCTTTGTCTTTTGTCACCTGACATCCGTGTCAGAGATTTATCTAGGTATTGACACATGTTAAAAATAAAAATAAAAACATTCAATATTTTATTCATACAGGTGGAGAGAACAGCTCAGACACAGAGAGTGCCCCTTCCCCGTCCCAGGCAGACCCCTCCAAGGTCGGAGGAGAGTCCCAGAGGGGAGACATTGCTGGAGGGTCAGAGAGCCAGCGGTCTGATCAGGACCAGGCCAGCGATAGAAAGGGCCAGGATCCGTCCTACGGGGAGCTGAGGGTCAAGCTGGAGAAGAGCCCGGAGGGAGAGGCCAGAGACCCTGACTCTCAGGAGGATCAGGAGAGGGCCCGGGCGGCCTATGAGGGCCAGGTGCACCCCAAGTGTGAGCCCCAGGAGGTGGACATGAAGCCAGGGGGTACTGATGTACAGGTGAAGGTGGAGCCTGACTCGGCTAAGGAGAAGGGGGACAATGGGGAGAGAGAGGAGCAGAGAGAGGGGCACCACTCAGACAATGACTCCAGCGCCACCTGCAGTGCAGATGAGGATGTGGACGCTGAGCCCGAGAGACAGAGGTGGGTCAGGGTGGTCATCATGGGGATTAAGGACTCTTGTTTCAGACTTTAAAAACAAAGCTATTTGGATGAATTATTAAGGTTGTGAATGGTTGATATTATTAGTGGTAATTGAATCCCTTCATACAGGACTCCTTTATCCTAACTCCTGTAATCATTACCTCAACTCTTTCTGATCCGTGTGTCTCACCATCTCTCTCTTCTCTGGTCTCCCCCTTTCTCCTGTTTCCCCCTCTCTCCTGTGTACTCAGGATTTTTTCTAGTATGGACAAGCCTTCGCTGCTCAGCCCTCCCGGCTCAGTGCTGATGTCCACGGCCAAGCAGGCCCACCTCAACATGCAGCAGTTCCAGCAGGGCGCCGCTGCCATCCCGCCCATGGTCAGTCACTATAGCAACCCACACTTTTCTATGATCAGATATGCCCATTCGGAGAGGCAGGCATACGGAGGCAGGCAACAGGGTGAAAGCATGTCTTGTTTAGACCAACCTACCCGTCAAGTGAGTCCATCATCCCCCGCACTTTTCCAACCAACCTGTAAATCAATCAATTCAATTCATGGATTCTTCTTTTTCCATTGAAATGTTAAATCAATCAGTTGATCAATGTGTTTGCAGGGATCTAAATCAATGAACTTGGGCCCATCTGTTGTCTACCGGTAGTCCAATCATGCTAATGTGCTGACACTGTCAAATTGTTTTCTGATGTCCCTTTCTTTCCCTCTAATTGCTTCTTCTATGGTGCTTCTGTCTCTCTATTTCTTATGGGATGAAGTCAGACAAACAGGATCGCCTGTTTAAGCAATGGGGCTGAGATATGCGTGCAAACACAAAAGCAAACCAATCTAACAACTGTTTGTCATTTTTTACATTTCATTCATCAGATAATGTAATTTATCCTTTCTCCGGGGATGGTTTAAAGGCAGGTGTTAGTACTATTCTTCTCATTCTGAAGTCCAATCAACATCTATTTCTAGATTGTAGATAGAAGGACTTCAGGGTTAGAGGACAATGCTTCAGCTGCTCACTTGTACAGAGCTTGTCCCCCTCCAGTCTTCCTCACAGGGGTGTTTCTCCTCACCCTCCTCCTGTAGGTGGGTCCTTTCAGCACTGGCGGGATGCCCATGGGAGCCCCCCTCAGTGGCTTTGCCATGTTCCAGCACCAGATCAAGGCGGTGCACGAGTCGGCCCACGCGGAGGATAAACAGAGACAGGACCAGGCCGACCCCGAGCACAGCAGACAACCTCCCAACTGCCCGCGCTTCACTACCCACAGCCCCACTGTACTGGACAGGGAGGGTAAGAGAGAGGACACACACACATACACACTGGTATCCCCCCTCCAAGCCCCTACCTACCTGAGCCTCTCAACCAACAGCAGCCTATTTATAGCCTATGCATTTTTCAGTCCCATTCGCTTTCGTTCAGCGTCAAAAAAGGAAAGAGGAGAGCGAGCCGGTTCAGACTGCTGAACCAGAACAAGAACAAGATGTTAGCTGACCCCATTTTACACGTAATGCGAACATGAAAGCTAAAAGCTCTGATAGGGAAAGCTTGTTTTTCCTGAAATGCCTCTGGGAGAAGAGAGGGATTCATTCTGTGGTCGACTTTTGAAGGAGCATGACTTGAGTGTGTCAGAGCAGGACAGTTAGTTCCCCCAGGCAGACAGACAGAGAAGTGGGTCCTATTTTTAAGGGTAGAAGAGTCATTCAGCCACAAAGGACACAATTGGCTTACCCTGTTTCGGAGTCTGAATGGTATATTTTGTGTGAAGGGGGGGAAGTGAGTGATTAGACACCCAAAGCTTTAATCACCTTTTTTAAGAGCTAAAAAGGTTTTTGGGTAGTCCCGCAATGCGATATTTGAAGACGCTTGGAAATTGCAGTTCGTGTTAGAGCAGTAAGGCAGGCTGATGGGCTTTTTTGTGTGTGAAATCTGTGAATCTGTGCCAAGACCCTATTATTTTGTTGATTGAAATGTATAATAAAATCGTCTCGGGTTGTGTTTCATCTTCTGATTGTTCATCTATTTGTGTGCGGCATTTATCTTGTGACTGTGTTTTCATTCATATGTCTCTGTTCTGTGTTGTGTTCAGGTAAGCCCTTCCCCTACATGCCTTATGATATGAAGATGGCTCTGGAGCAGGAGGCCCAGTCTGGTCGGCCTGGCTCTCCCTACAGGCTCTCTCCCAGGGACATGAGCAAGGCCTCTCCTCAGCCCAACGACCCCAACGCCTCCCGCTACAGCGTGCCTCCAGGTAACCGCCCTCTGCTCTGTCCTCCCCCATGTGGCCTCAGCTCTACTGTTTAGCTAGCCTGCTCTCATACTGTTTGTGCTGTTGCCAACTCTTTTTCCATTGGCTAAAGCTCTTACAGTACAGTTGGCCTTATCCCCCCCTTCTCTTTACCGATTCTCTGTGAGTAGATTCATCTGTACTGTAACTGGCCTTAAAATACTATCTGTCCCTATCATGAATGCATGTTAATATTACTTACACACACACACAGAGCCTGGCTGCAGTAAGGCTTTAACAGTATTTCGTCATGGACTAGCTTGTTTCCTTATCTCTGTGTGAGCTGCCAGGATGCTGACGTCTGTGCCTGCTGTAGGTACTCTCCCGGATAAAATTTAAATGTTTGATTTTGTAAAGTGCAGGGGCACTGAGGGCGGGCAGACTGTCGGGAGGAAGGGAGCAGGGTTGTTTCCTCAAGGCAGGTCACTCCCGGTCACCGTAACTCACTAACAGGGTAGAACTCAGACGAGCCAGATCTCACTCCCTGAGGCTGTTCCCACAGATGTACAGACAGACAGAAGGCAGGGAGGTTACATCAGGTTTAGGTCGGCTTCAGACTTTTAACTCTAGCTACCAGACTCACTGTACTGTGTTTACTTCACTGTTTACTTCAGTCTGGGGAATCTGCCTCAATGTTATCACCATGCACTCATAGATGGAAGATAGGCTGCTGGTGGAGCCTGTTAGTAAGAGTAGTGAATGATGCACTGGCTGAGAATGAGAAACAATTTAGCTTGAATTTAGTTGCAATAATGTACAGTGACTGATCTGTGGAAATGGCAGGAAATGGTACAATCATTTTTCTATGAGAATATCCATAATTGGCATAAATATATTTCCTGGAGGGTTGCAAAAATGTTAAATGCTTTAACTTTTCAGTGCCTCTGGATTTTCTTTTCCTGACACACTTTTTGTGTGTTTTTTCTTCCTTTCTTCACCGTATCCTAGACAAGGTTCATGCTAAATAATCATATGATCGATGGTGTCACTCCCTAACTTCTATTGTTTTTCTCTCCTAGTGCTCCAGCCAGCTCCCAACCAGGTGGTCCAGAGTCTGCCTGATGGAGTCCGTGTGACTTTCTCCAGACACAGCCGACCCGCCAACATTCCATCTCCTCCTCCACTCATTCCAACCTCCAAACCCACAGACAAGCCTTCCTTTATCCAGGGCGGCTCCATCTCCCAGGTAAGACCCATATCCCTCAGGTGAGGGTTCAGATCCAGCCAGCCCCCTGGTTAGGCCCACACAGGTGGGCACCCAGAGCAGGTGTGGCTAAAGTGTTTTGTATGTTCTATTTGGTTAAATAATAAAACATTTTATTTTCTCTCTTTCTCATCAGTCATACACTAACAGTATTTGTTGTGTGATAATTATTTAATAAGAAACCTATAAGGCTATTTGCCTTTGTAGCAGACAGTACTCTGTATTTAGGAACGTTTACTAGCCAATATGCCAAAGAGCAAACTTTAGTACACATCTGTGTGCTCCACCCTTATTTGTGTACATTGCACTTTCCATGTATTTCTCTGCTGTATAATTCTGCGAAAGTTAAGTTTTTCAGAAATTCTGGTTGATGGACTCCCAGAATCAGGAGATAACAAGCAGGGAGGGAATCCTCCAACTGGAATTTTGCAACCCTGACCTGATTCTGACCTGTCTGTTCCTGCCATTTCAGGGAACTCCTGGTACGTACCTGCCATCCCATGCTGTCTACGGTGGCCCAGAGGTTGCAAAGAGCTCAGTGGGCTCCATATCCCTGGGCTTGCCCAGGCAGCAGGACCCCACCAAACCTGGTAAGACAAGCCTGTCTGGATGACACACGCACCCCCGATCTACATTCCATTGTCCAAACTAGCATACTACATTTATTCATACTAAGTGGTGTGGATACTGTCTGGATACTGTCTATCATCATCTAATGTCCTCTCTCTGCTATTAGATTGGCATGAGAGAGAGACGAGCATATTGTCAACGTTTGAGCACATTCAGACCTGATGTCACAGTCCCAATGTCCCACTTCACTTGCCTTCCCTGTTCGTTCCCTCCCTCCCTCTCCCCAGTGTCCTACATTAAGCAGGAGGAGTGTTCTCCGCGTTGCCAGTCGGAGGGCCTCCTTTCCCAGATGCAGTATGAGGGGGTAGTCAGAGGTGTGTGTCTATTTGTCCATCTCACAAAAGTGTCTGCCTGTCATCCTGCCTGTCCTTGCCTCCCAAGTGTTTCTCCTTTCACACTCTCACCAAAACAGTGCTGTTACCCACAGTGAATACCCAGAAACCGCACCTGTGTTAAAATCATATTTTAAATCTTTCAAATACTCAACGTTTGCCTGCCTAGAGTGCCAGATGGGTGGGGGTTGCATTTCTGGGACTAAAGACTTGACATACTATTTGAACCCAGGTTTGCAAGATTGATAGAAAATAGCTTTATCGCAGGCGATCGAGAAGAGTGAAGTGGAGGAGTCTGGCCTCCACCCTCCTTCCCTCCCTCCTGCCCTCTGTTTGCACAGACTTGACAGAATGTGCCATGCTGGTGAGGGAGGGAGATGGAGAGAGACCTCACGAGCCCCAGTTCAAAAAGCACCTCCTTTCACTAGAAGTCCTCCTCACACCTTCTCCCACAACTGACCTCTGGGGTGACAGAGGTTTCCACACCCCAATGTCTCCCTCTTTCAGGCTGCAGCCCATTGCTCTACTACTCTCCCCACCAAGATTTAAAAGCAATGTATTAGTGCAGCCAGAGTGTACCATCTTACACCAATTACTTTAAATCCTTGAGATGAAGTCAACGAGTGCAAACTTCCGGGAGAATGAGGGAAAATCGGAGTTAGGCTTCAATGATTCTGACCAGGAATATAATGCCAACAACTGTACAACCCTCATCTATATCCACACATACCAACCTCTGTCTGTTGTCTTCCTTCTAGGAGGCCCAATGGATGGGGGTATCAGCAGAGGCAACCCAGCCAGAGGATCAATCACACAGGTATTACAGTTACAATAACATTGCTAAGCCATTATGTGTATCCAAGCACCACGCCGTCTATGGACATCTAATATCACAGGTTTTCTTATGATGTATGCTGTGAATTAGTCTAATATTTTTGGAGACGATTTTATTTGAAATGAAAAGTGCTATGTAAGTTAAAATAAACATTATTATGAAAAAGTTGAGTTGTTCCTGGTTTCTGACCTTTAATTGGACCCATTTCTCTCTGTCCATCATTACTTTTCTCTCTCTACCTCTCTTCTGTGTGACCAGGGCACGCCAGCCCTGTCTGGGTCCAGCATTGCGACTGACCTGCTGAAGGGCACCAACACCAAGCTGGCCACGGAGGAACTGAGCAACCCAGAGAAGGCCCGGGAACATCTGGCCAAGGGACACGTCATCTACGAGGGCAAGAGTGGACACATCCTATCCTACGATGGTAATATGAAGCTGTGTTAGTGGTCACTCCACGAATTGATCTTCTTGTAAATCTGATATTTTTCGTTGTAGTGTGTTACGTATGGGACTTCAGATTTATACTACAGTATAGTAGTTTCTGGAAATGTGCTGCATTGCATTGTGTATGATCCTATTACTTATCCTGGGCATTAGTTTACCCAGGGAGTTAGTCAATTGGGACAAGGAAAATGGTACCCGTGTGCACCTGAAGTCAGGCATTCATCAGCATTTATTGGTAGCAAGAATTAGGTCTGTATATCTAAATCGGCCTAAATTAACATATATTGTCTCCCTGTCTCCGTAGCCATTAAGAACCCAAGAGAGGCCACGTGTAGCCCCAGGTCAGGCCATGAGCTCAAACGCTCCCACGATATGATGGAGGCCGCCAGAGGCCACCCCGGGAGAGAAGGAGCCCCCTTCGAGGGTAAGGCGTGTGTGTGTGCGCACGTCTGTAAGAGAGTGGGTTTTGTCTTCTACCCTAATCTCTGTGCATATATTCAGGCCACTAGGTGATAGTGACTGACTTTGTGTGTGTGTCAGGGTTGATAATCCGAGCCCTGCCCAGAGAAAGTCCCCATGGGGAGTCTAAGGAGAGGCCCATGATGACTGGATCCATCATGCAAGGTAATTAAGTTATCAGGTGACATCATCGCAGCTCCTATGTAAATAATTCAATTGAAAACCACAAATTAAACTCAGCAAATATGATTTTTACTTTTTAGGTAACTTAAGTTTTAAAATGTATTTGTATTTTTCTCTTCCCACTCCAGGTACACCCAGAACCTCTGCAGAGGCCTATGAGGAGAGCATGAAGTACGGCAAGCAGATAAAGCGGGAGAGCCCACCCATCCGCTCATTTGAGGGGGGGATAGGTAAGGGTAAGCCCTATGAGGGGGTGAACACCATTAAGGAGATGGGTCGCTCCATCCATGAGATCCCTCGCCAGGAGCAGCCTGGACAGGACCCCCGCAAGACCCCCGACATGGCTGCCAACAGCCGAGCTGCCATGGAGGGCTCCATATCCCAGGTAAGTGTGTGTGTGTTTGTGTTCTGCAGCTGTGTGTGTGCGTGCATGCGTGTGTGTGCCAGTGATTGAGTGAGTGCTGTCTGTTCGTTGTCACCAACAGACAATCCAATCCCTCCTCTCCCTCTACCAGGGCCATCCTCTGAGCCAGTCGGCCATCAAGCACAACGTCAAGTCCCTGATCACCAGTCCCAGTAGGCTGCCCCATGGCCCCACCATGCCCCAGCTGGAGGCCATGGAGCGGGCCAAGTACGAGGAGAGCAAGGCGACGGCGGAGCAGCAGCAGCGAGCGCGCCACACCTCTGTGGTCAACTCGGCCACCTCCGTGCTGCGCTCCACCCACCAGGAGCAAGGCAAGTCCCAGCTCAGCCCTGGCATGTACCAAGACGCAGATGCCCGCAGGACCCCGGTCAACTACAGCACCAGCTCCATGTCCAGAGGCTCGCCCATGCTGGGCCGAGGACAGGAGGGTATGTCTTGTCTGACCTTCCCTCTCAAAGTATTCACTTTCAATTCATAGATCTTCTGTCAGATGTATTTGCACGAGGCCATTTCATTGTACAGCAATCACTTCACAAGCAATGATGTGTGGCTTTAACAGTACAATTTCAAAACATTGCAAGTGTTGAACACATTTTTGTTAATCCTTATGTTTACTTTATTGATTTTTGTTTTGATGAAAGCCATTTGTGTTATTGTCATTTCTCTCCCCTATCCAGGCACTGGGAAGCCTACGTCCCACGATAGGAAGAGTACCATGACCCCCAATCAGAGGGACAGTATTCCAGCCAAGTCCCCTGTGTCAGGGGGTGATCCCAACCACCCTATGGCCTCCCACAGCCCCTTTGACCCCCACCACCGCCCCATGGCCCCCGGAGAGCCTCGCTTTCACCTGCCTCCACACCTAGACCCTACCCTCTTCCACCGGGCCGTCCTGGACCCTGGTAGGACACACAACACACCCTGTTACCCTGACCCACCAAGCATGGGTTCAAATAGTATTTTTATTTATTTGTGAGCCTGGCACAATGGAACCGATGGAATAGTCCCAAAAGTGCAAACCCTGCCCATTTGGCACTCCATGCAGGCTCAGTCAAATGCTCAATGTATTCAGGGGAAGAAATTATATTTTTGAACCTGAGCCAACCTCTATGAACAACACAATAATAGACCTAAATCGTGGAATGATAGACTGGGTGAACTGGGGTAGCTTTGTCATTTTTCATTCATAGGCACTGAGTGTCCTGTCCAGTCTCAGGTTGAGTCCATTGACGTCAGTAGAGTAATCACCATCTGTTCGCCTGCTGTTCATATTTTTGGTCTCTATCTGCACCTCTCCTTTCCCCTCCTCCCCATGCAGCTGCATACATGTTCCCGAGGCAGCCGTCCCCGACAGGCTACCACAACACCTACCAGCTGTACACCATGGAGAACACAAGGCAGACCATCCTCAACGATTATATCACCTCACAGCAGATGCAGGTTATACCACGGCCCGATGTTGCCAGGGGCCTGTCGCCACGGGAACAGCAACAGATTGCCATCTCTTATCCTCCCGGAGCGCGAGGTACTGGACTCTGACTGCTGTCTGTCTGTTTGTGTGTCCTTCTCTCACCTGAGGGAGGTAGGGATAGGAGGGAGAGATGTGGGGTGATGGGTAGAACGCAGTCTGTGTTCTTGTGAATTAGTGGCTACCTTTTCCAGACGCCCAGAAGCAAATGACCCTGACAAATTGCCTTATATTGATTTAGAGTTTTCTTTTAGTTTATTATCGCTGATTTGTTGACGTATATTTTGGGCCTGCAGCTAATACTCCATTTTATAAATTGGGTATTGACAAACATTCAATTCAGACTTTCGTTTGCTCAGTGATTGCCTCTTACAAGGTGACCACTCCACGCACCTTTTTGAAAATTAAGCAGCCCTATTACAAAAACATATGTTTTTGAGCACTGTTCAGAGAAAGGTGACTGTTAAAACCAAGGCTACTGTACACAATGTTCATTCATACCTCTTCAAATTGATCCTATGGATTTGGTTCGTGTTGCTCACTGTTGGCCCTTTGCTTCTGTCTGTAAAAGGGATTATTGATCTAGCCCAGATGCCTCCAACTATCCTGTTGCCTCACCCTGGGGGAACAGGTACTCCCACTATGGACCGCATCACCTACATCCCCGGAGCTCAACCCCCTTTCCCTCCTAGGCCTTTCAACCCAGCCTCCATATCTCCAGGTGAGGACCCCCCTGCCCCAACACTAACCTGACCCTCCTGTTCTCTTACCCCCCTCTTGTTCCTTTATTCCCCCCTCCTACCCTCAACCCCCTGAAGCACTCTGCCCTGCTGCACTCCCCTGAGCTCTGAGAATCTGAATTGACCTGAACACACCTATGGACCAGATCTAAATAAATACCTACTGCAGTAACCTCTCTACAGTAAACACCTACTGCAGTAACCTCTCTACAGTAGACCCCTACTTCAGTAACCTCTCTACAGTAAACACCTACTGCAGTAACCTCTCTACAATAAACACCTACTGCAGTAACCTCTCTACAGTAAACACCTACTGCAGTAAACACCTACTGCAGTAACCTCTCTACAGTAAACACCTACTGCAGTAACCTCTCTACAGTAAACACCTACTTCAGTAACCTCTCTACAGTAAACACCGACTGCAGTAACCTCTCTACAATAAACACCTACTGCAGTAACCTCTCTACAATAAACACCTACTGCAGTAACCTCTCTACAGTAAACACCTACTGCAGTAACCTCTCTACAGTAAACACCTACTGCAGTAACCTCTCTACAGTAAACACCTACTGCAGTAACCTCTCTACAGTAAATACCTACCGCAGTAACCTCTCTACAATAAACACCTACTGCAGTAACCTCTCTACAGTAAAACACCTACTGCAGTAACCTCTCTACAATAAATACCTACTGCAGTAATCTCTCTACAGTAAACACCTACTGCAGTAACCTCTCTACAGTAAATACCTACTGCAGTAACCTCTCTACAGTAAACACCTACTGCAGTAACCCCCTTACAGTAAAAACCTACTGCAGTAACCTCTCTACAGTAAACACCTACTGCAGTAACCTCCCTACAGTAAACACCTACTGCAGTAACCTCTCTACAGTAAACACATACTGCAGTAACCTCTCTAGAGTAAACACCTACTGCAGTAACCTCTTTACAGTAAACACCTACTGCAGTAACCTCTCTACCGAAAATCAGATGTTCAGTTTACCTCATTAATTGGGAAATGTAACAAAAAAGTAAATGCCAAATTGAGTAGAAAGCTCCATTAGAGATGGTACCCAGAACATCTCTGCTGGCTATCCTGATCCACATCCAGGCAGGACACTCCTCTCTGTGTCATCAGGCATTCACAACAGCACTGTGTGCTTAAGGCGGCCCAACCATCCTTCTACCCCTCAGCGACTGTACCCTAAGTAGAGACGGTGTGTAAACCTACTGTGTGTGTGTGTGTTGTCTGTTTCTTTGTGTCCACAGGCCACCAAGCCCACCTCGCAGCTACAGTAGCTGCCTGTCAGGAGCGAGAACGGGAGAGGGAGCGCGAAAGAGAAAGGGAGCATCGAGAGAAAGAGAGGGAAAAGGAGCGAGAAAGGGAGAACAGGGAGAGGGAAAGGGAGGAGTACAGACAACGAGAGCGTGAGCGAGTGGTGGCTGCAGCGGTTGCCAATGACTACATGCGTGGAGGTGAACCTCAATGCCATTTATATTGTACAGTGTCATCAACAATACAGTGCCAACTAGTTCATAGCAGTTTGTTTTGATTGAACCTGGCTGAACAAATTCTCTTACAGAGTTAAGGGATTTTTAATGTAGCCTGTTTTTTGGGACAGCGTTGAAAAAGCCATTATAAGCTTCCAACTTTGAATTGATCTTTTCTGTTATGGAAGTCAGCTCTTGTTTTTCCCCCAGGTCCAGGGCAGCCAGATAGACCAGGAAGCCGTGGTTACCTGCGTAGCCCCTCCCCATCTATGAGGTCACAGGAAGCCCAGCAGCAGCGACCCAGCATCTTCCAAGGAACCAACAGCAAGGGTGTCATCACCCCTCTCATGTGAGTCTAAGCCTGCTCCGCTCTGGCCTTGTAAAGCCCTCATCCCATGTACACTCAGAGTGTGTGTGATGGAAAAGCGCCTTCAGTGTTAACCAGATGTAAAGTACTGTATGTAGAAAAAGTAATGAGCTCATATATTTTTTTAAATAATATAATCTTTGAGAACTAACAGTCACAAAATAACACAGCATTAGCCGTGGAAAGTATAGAATATCAAAAAAATTGCATTAAAACTGCAACATTTTCAATCGGCTCCATGGATAAATGTGTAGAATTGCAGGTAATTGATCGCGCGCCATGCCCACCACCTATGCCCATTTTCGTTCCATATATATACATATATTCAGCAAAAAAAGAAACGGCCCTTTTTCAGGACCCTGTCTTTCAAAGATAATTTGTAAAAATCCAAATAACTTCACAGATCTTCATTGTAAAGGGTTTAAACACCGTTTCCTATGCTTGTTCAATGAACCATAAACAATTAATGAACATGCACCTGTGGAAAGGTCGTTAAGACACTAACAGCTTACAGATGGTAGGCAATTAAGGTCACAGTTTTGAAAACGTAGGACACTAAAGAGGCCTTTCTACTGACTCTGAAAAACACCAAAAGAAAGATGCCCAGCGTCCCTGCTCATCTGTGTGAAAGTGCTTTAGGCATGCTGCAAGGAGGCATGAGAACTGCAGATGTGGCTAGAGAAATAAATTGCAATATCCGTACTGTGAGACGCCTAAGACAGCACTACAGGGAGACCGGACGGACAGCTGATCAGCCTCGCAGTGGCAGACCACGTGTAACAACACCTGCACAGGATCGGTACATCCGAACATCACACCTGCGGGACAGGTACAGGATGGCAACAACAACTGCCCGAGTTACACCAGGAACGCACAATCCCTCCATCAGTGCTCAGACTGTCCGCAATAGCCTGAGAGAGGCTGGACTGAGGGCTTGCAGGCTTGTTGTAAGGCAGGTCCACACCAGACATCACCGGCAACAACGTCGCCTATGGGCACAAATCCACCATTGCTGGACCAGACAGGACTGGCAAAAAGTGCTCTTTACTGACGAGTCGCGGTTTTGTCTCACCAGGGGTGATGGTCAGATTCGTGTTTATCGTCGAAGGAATGAGCATTAACACTGAGGCCTGTATTCTGGAGATGGATCGATTTGGAGGGTCCGTCATGGTCTGGGGCAATGTGTCACAGCATCATCGGACTGAGCTTGTTGTCATCGCAGGCAGTCTCAACGCTGTGCGTTACATAGAAGACATCCTCCTCCCTCATGAGCTACCCTTCCTGCAGGCTCATCCTGACATGACCCTCCAGCATGACAATGCCACCAGCCATACTGCTTGTTCTGTGCGTGATTTCCTGCAAGACAGCAATGTCCGTGTTCTGCCATGGCCAGCGAAGAGCCCGGATCTCAATCCGGAGAGCCCAGATCTCAATCAGGGTGAGGGCTAGGGCCATTCCCCCCCAGAAATGTCTGGGAACTTGCAGGTGCTTTGATGGAAGAGTGGGGTAACATCTCACAGCAAGAACTGGCAAATCTGGTGCAGTCCATGAGGAGGAGATGCACTGCAGTACCTAATGCAGCTGGTGGCCACACCAGATACTGACTGTTACTTTTGATACTGACTGTTACCCCCCCCCCCCTTTGTTCAGGGACACATTTATTCCATTTCTGTTAGTCACATGTCTGTGGAACTTGTTCAGTTTGTCTGTTGTTGAATCTTATGTTCATACAAATATTTACACATGTTAAGTTTGGTGAAAATAAACGCAGTTGACAGTGAGAGGACGTTTTTTTTTTTTGCTGAGTTTATATATATATAATATTAACCTTCAACCTCTCTGCCACCTCCAGGCCATCTGCAGCAGCCCAGGCAGGAGCCCGTTACAGCACTGCAGCCGATGCCCTGGCTGCCCTGGTGGACGCTGCCGCATCCGCCCCTCAGATGGACGTCAACAAGGGCAAGGACTCCTCCAAGCACGATCGAGATGACGACATGTCTTCATCATCGTCCTCTGCGGCCAGGCGGCAGCACGAGCAGCAGCAGCAGGAGGCAGACAGGCGCTCCATGCAGTCTCCCTACATGTCTCTGCCAGGGGGGAAACCCCACCCAGGATACGCTGAGGGGTCTGGTGGTCCCCAGGGGGGCAAGGACAAGGGTCCCCCCACCAAGTCACGCATCGAGGAGGAGTTGAGGACCAGAGGAAAGACCACCATCACGGCCGCCAACTTCATCGATGTCATCATCAAGCGTCAGATCGCCTCGGACAAGGACTCACGGGAGAGAGGCTCCCAGAGCTCCGATTCCTCCAGCAGCTGTGAGTCTTCCACATAGAATAAAATACAACAGGGAACAGTGTAGAACATGGACACTATATATAGAGACAAATAGGATTTGAGCCAGTCCTGTAATACTACTGGCTGGGTGGGTGGACACCTGGATATAGATTTGGTTTGCGTTTGAATTCCCAGCATTTCTAACATGTAAGACTTAATAACATAGCAAATAACAAAAAAAGAGAAAATGATCATATGTCAGTGAGAGGGTTGTTTTCAAGGTGTGTGTGTCCCTCCCCTGCAGTGTCATCCAGTCGGTATGAGGTCCCCAGTGGAGGAGCCATCGAGGTGATCAGCCCAGCCAACTCTCCAGCCCAGGCCCAGCAGGAGAAACAGCAGCAGGATGACAGGGAGAGGGCTGACAGGGACAGGGCTGCACAGGCAGCAACACAAGGTAAGAAGAAAGCGTTATACTGTGAGCCATTCAATAATAGGATGTTTTCTCAGTTCTGGTTTGCCTGACACAGATTAAGCTTGCGGAGTTGAGCGCAGACTATTTATTTATTTATTTTTAAAAAAAAATTCAATGAACCTCCAACTCCTTCGAGTCACTATGCGTCGATACTTCAAAAATGTACATTCTTAAACCCTTTACCCTGTATACCTATGTTTGTCCCGTTGCCTGCCTTTCTTTGTTTGCTGAAATCCATACTTTTTAATAAAACGTTAATCAAATACAACCACTGACTGTTACCTTGTTGAGGTTCAATTGGCACATGCACATTCACGCTGAGTTGCCATCTTAGTGCAACAGCAACGAGGAAACAGTCAGTGGTTTGTCTCCCGAGAACGACCCTGACGAGACCAGAGCCAGGAACAGATACAGCTCTTGACCAAGCCAGCCTGTTTAGTAGGGTAAACTGTAGCAAACGTAGAACAAAAACCTGTCTTCTTATGAGGACAAACATGGGTATACAGTTAGAGTTTAAGAATGTAAATTTTTGAAGTATCGACGCATAGCGAGTCGGAGATTAATTTAAAAAACTCTAGTCTGCACTCAACCTACGGAGGCATTGAGCTGTTTGGCAAATATTAAGCCTGCATCTGGACTATTTTTTTAATTTAACCAGGTAGGCCAGTTGAGAACAAGTTCTCATTTACAACTGCAACCTGGCCAAGATAAAGCAAAGCAGTGCGACACAAACAACAACAGAGTTACACATGGAATAAACAAGCGTATAGTCAATAACACAATCGAAAAAGTCTATATACAGTGTGTGCAAATGGCGTGAAGAGGTAAGGCAATAAATAGGCGAAGTAATTACAATTTAGCAAATTAACACTGGAGTGATAGATGTGCAGATGAGGATGTGCAAGTAGAAATACTGCTGTGCAAAAGAGCAGAAAAGTAAATAAAACAATATGTGGGTGAGGTAGATAGATAGGATGGGCTATTTACAGATGGGCTGTGTACAGCTGCAGCGATCGGTAAGCTGCTCAGATAGCTGACGCTTAAAGTTAGTGAGGGAGATGTGTCTCCAACATCAGCGATTTTCTTTTTTTGCAATTCGTTCAAGTCATTGGCAGCTGAACTGGAAGGAAAGGCGGCCAAATAGGTGTTGGCTTTGGGGATGACCATTGAGATATACCTGCTGGAGCGCGTGCTACGGGTGGGTGTTATGGTGACCAGTGAGCTGAGATAAGGCGGAGCTTTACCTAGTAAAGACTTATAAGTGACCTGGAGCCAGTAGGTCTGGCGACGAATATGTAGTGAGGGCCAGCCGACGAGAGCATACAGGTTGTGGTGGTGGGTGGTATATGAGGCTTTGGTGACAAAACGGATGGCACTGTGATAGAGACTGCATCCAATTGCTGAGTAGAGTGTTGGAGGATATTTTGTAAATGACATCACCGAAGTTGAGGATCGGTAAGATAGTCAGTATTACTAGGGTATGTTTGGCAGCGTAAGTAAAGGTTGCTTGTTGCAAAATAGGAACCCGATTTTAGATTTAATTTTGGATTGGAGATGTTTCAAATGAGTCTGGAAGGAGAGTTTACAGTCTAGCCAGACACCTAGGTATTTGTAGTTGCCCACATAGTCTAAGTCAGAACCGTCCAGAGTAGTGATGCTAGTCGGGTGGGCGGGTGCGGGCAGTGATCGGTTGAAAAGCATAGTTTTACTAGCGTTTAAGAGCAGTTGGAGGCCACGGAAGGAGTGTTGTATGGCATTGAAGCTCGTTTGGAGGCAGCATTTTCACTTTTGGATGAATAGCGTGCCCAGAGTAAACTGCTTCCTACTCAGCCCCAGATGCTAATATATGCATATTACTATTAGTATTAGAGTTCGACCGATTAATCGGAATGGCCGATTAATTATATTTATATTAATTTTATTTAAAAAATAAAAAAATAAAAATAAAATAAAAAAGTTAACATATTTTTTTATACCTTTTATTTGTTATTATTTTTAGACCTTTATTTAACTAGGCAGGTCAGTTAAGAACACATTCTTATTTTCAATTGACGGCCTAGGAACGTTCTGCCCCTGAACTGCCTCGTTCAGGGGCAGAACGACAGATTTTCACCTTGTCGGCTCTGGGATCCAATCTTGCAACCTTACAGTTAACTAGTCCAACGCAATAACGACCTGCCTCTCTCTCGTTGCACTCCACAAGGAGACTGCCTGTTACGCGAATGCAGTAAGCCAAGGTAAGTTGCTAGCTAACATTAAACTTATAAAAAAAACAATCAATCATAATCACTAGTTAACTACACATGGTTGATATTGGGGGTGGCAGGGTAGCCTAGTGGTTAGAGCGTTGGACTAGTAACTGAAAGGTTGCAAGTTTGAATCCCCGAGCTGACAAGGTACAAATCTGTTGTTCTGCCCCTGAACAGCCTGTTCCAAGGCCATCATTGAAAATAAGAATTTGTTCTTAACTGACTTGCCTAGTAAAATAAAGGTAAAATAAATGTAAAAAAATATTACTAGGTATTATCTAGTGTGTCCTGCGTTGCATATAATCTGACTGAGCATACAGGTATCTGACTGAGCGGGGTTAGGCAGAAGCAGGTGCGTAAACATTCATTCAAACAGCACTTTTGTGCGTTTTGCCAGCAGCTCTTCGTTGTGCTTCAAGCATTGCGCTGTTTATGACTTCAAGCTTATCAACTCCCGAGATGAGGCTGGTGTGACCGAAGTGAAATGGCCAGCTAGTTAGCCCACGCTAATAGCGTTTCAAACGTCACTCGCTCTGAGCCTTCTAGTAGTTGTTCCCCTTGCTCTGCATGGGTAACGCTGCTTTGATGGTGGCTGTTGTCGTTGTGTTGCTGGTTCGAGCCCAGGGAGGAGCAAGGAGAGGGACGGAAGCTATACAGTTACACTGGCAATACTAAAGTGTCTATAAGAACTTCCAATAGTCAAAGGTTAATGAAATACAAATGGTATAGAGGGAAATAGTCCTATAATTCCTATAATAACTACAACCTAAAACTTCTTACCTGGGAATATTGAAGACTCATGTTAAAAGGAATCACCAGCTTTCATATGTTCTCATGTTCTGAGCAAGGAACTTAAACGTTAGCTTTTTTACATGGCGCATATTGCACTTTTACTTTCTTCTCCAACACTTTGTTTTTGCATTATTTAAACCAAATTGAACATGTTTCATTATTTATTTGAGGGTTAATTGATTTTATTGATGTATTAAGTTAAAATAAGTGTTAATTCAGTATTGTTGTAATTGTCATTATTACAAATATATATATACAAATCGTCCGGTTTTAATCGGTATCGGCTTTTTTTGGTACTCCAATAATCGATATCGGTGTTGAAAAATCATAATCGGTCGACCTCTACTATAGATGTCATGTGGGGACTTGAAGTATTCTCTTGAAGGTCTCAAGCTCTCTTTCTCATTGGTATTGGTTTCCTTATGGAATGTTTAAGTTACCCAACATGTCCCGAATGACTCCTCAGCCCAGTAACCTTGTAAGCTAAGTACGACAGAGCAGGCGACACCATTCCATTCCCCACAAGCTCCCATCTGGTCACCAGACCACTCCACAAGCTATTTCTGTCAGCTGGAGGCAAATGTATATCAGCTGCCTGTTGACATACGGGGAGGGTGGAAGGAGGGGTAGTTCTACCCCTCCTTCCACCCTCCCCGATATATCACCCTCTCCTCCATTCCCATATATCACTTCTCTCTGCCATTTCTCTACCCTCCCCAACTCAGTCTGGTAACTGTGTGTTATCCTCACTCAGCAGCTGGCATGCGTTCCTTTGACATGATCCGCTACCGCCAGTCAGCGGAGTCCCAGCAGCCCCCCTCCTCCCAGGCTGACGGAGGGTACTCCCAGTCCCAGCAGGTCCCCAAGACCCACCGGGTCATGACCCTGGCTGACCACATCTCGGTAAGACACACTGGTAGCTTTCCACGGTTGCATGCCATGTCATTGCCTGCACAGTCGGGCATCATTGCTATATCATATTTTGTGGTTAGCTGATATTAAACACCTATCCAGGCATGAGTTCTGTCAGGCAACTGCTATGTAGTCAGCCTGAAGAAGACCCCAATGACTTGTTCCTTCATTAGCCCTTTTTAACTGGGTTCCTAAGGCAAACAATCCATGTACTGTGTAACCAATACAAATGACTTTACCAACAATTAATGTACAGTATGCCTCCTATACCACTTTTTGTTGAATGATGATATCTTGAGTGATCCATCGACTGAACTGCAAATGATGATCTCAACAACTCTGACAACAGCCTCTACTAGACAACTTTGGATACAAATGTTTAAGAGTAGAGACTGAAAATGGAGGTGTGCCTCCAAATAATAACATCTTCCCGATCTATGTTTCCTCCTCTTTCTCCTTTTATAGCATATTATCACCCAGGACTTTGCCAGGAACCAGGATCCTCCTCAGTCCTCCACCACCATCTCCTCCTCTGCCACCACCACATTCCAGAGCGCCCAGCTGCCAGTATCTAGCTCGGGCCCCGGGGGCCGTGCCAAGGGCCACAGCCGCTACAGCCCAGAGAACCAGAACCAGGCCACATCACACCATCAGAGACCCACGCCCAGCAGAGTGTCTCCTGAGAACGCCCCTGACAAGCCCAGAGCCAGGTACAGTAGCAACACCCACCAGTAGCCCAACACAACCTCTTGACCAAGCTAGCCTGTTTAGCCTGTCTAGCCTGTTTAAACGGTTTGCAATAAGTTCAGGTTGTACCTCCCATGCAAAACATTTTCTCCCTAATCAACATAACCCTGGTGGTGCACCCCTGTCCATTCCATCAAATTCTCACTTTTCCCTCTCTTCCTCTGTCCCTTCCCCAGACCTGGTAAATCCCCTGATCGGGGTGGCAGGGGGGCGGTGGAGAGTTATGAGCCCATCTCCCCTCCCCAGAGCTACCAGGATAAACAACAGGAGGCCAGAGAGCAGCAGCAACAACCCCAGAGACGAGAGGCTGACCAGCCTGAGATGAGGTGTGTAGGACTGGCATATCTTCTTAAGTAGTGGGCGCTCTCGCATTTCTTTATGTTCACCTAACGCACACTTGTCAAACTCATTCTACAGAGGGCCGAGTGTATGTGGGTTTTCGCTCCTCTCTTGTACTTGATTGATGAATTAAGGTCACTAATTAGTAAGTAACCTCTCACCAGGTTGTCTGGGGCTTAATTGAAAAGAAAAAAGAAAAACCGGCAGACACTAGGCCCTCCATGGAATGACACCCCTGACCTAATGGAACGTTCAATGATATCACTAGACATATATGTATGTTTCGGCCATTAAGTTGACAAACCAAAAAGCATGACAGCGATTTATTTTGTATGTCTACGTGCATTTGTGCGTGTGGATACTGGATACCTTCAGTGCCCATGGACAGAATGTGCCTTGTGGGCAGCTGTGACCTGTTTGTCATGCTAACAGAGTGGAAACTGGGTGGGGGTGCCAGTGGCACGCTAGCCTAATCAGCCCTCTGCTGCCTGACTCTTAACCCCGTGGTGGCCTTTCTCTGGTTACAGGGGCGACTCTCGATCCCCTGGCAGTGTCAGCTACCTGCCCTCCTTCTTCACCAAGCTGGAGAACACCTCCCCTATGGTGAAATCCAAGAAGCAGGAGATATTTCGTAAGTTAAACTCCTCTGGTGTCGGGGATTCTGATGTAGGTAAGTCGCCTCTCTTGTTATCTTCATTGTACGAACGTCATTTAAGAAAGCATTCCAAGATAGAAAAAATATAGCATTTGATAGAACTCAATTCGCACTGTATTTTATTCATTTAAAGGATATTTTCTATGCATTGCACTCATTTCTCATTTAACAACGGATAACATTGTAATAGGAAGACATACTGTTAACTGAACTATGCTATTATTTCTCCTTTCAGGAAATGCACAACCAGGCACAGAGATCTTCAACTTGCCCGCTGTGACCAGCTCAAGTGAGTATAAACATTTCTAACACCATAGGATCCTATTCTATCACCATATACTCATATTCAAACATACTAAAATCATTTAAACCAGCCCAAAAGTTTATGAAATAAATTGAAACAAAGATTTTTTTAAATGTTTCTGTTTGAATACCCTAATGAACATGACTGTGGTGGCTGTGCCATGTCTTCCCCCTCGTCCTGTGTGCGTGTTTGGCCCGCCAGGCAGCGTGAACCCCAGGAACCACTCCTTCAGCGACCCGGCCAGTAACCTGGGCCTGGAGGACATCATCCGGAAGGCCCTGATGGGCAACCTGGATGAAAGGCCAGAGGAGCACCAAGGAGGGCCTCAGCCCAGCTGTAACACCCCCAGCAACGAGGCCCGCCAGGAGGCCAACCCCTCACCTAGCATGGGTCAGTGGAAAACAACCACACGCAGCAGACTGAAACCACTAAACAGGAGTAAACATTTATGTATTTACATACTCACACACCCTCCTTTTTAACCCTGTCTGTCTCTAAAGATCCATTGGAATAGAGTACTTTGTAGGGTGTCCAATCCAAAAATATTTTGACCAATGGGTAAAATGATGTTAATTGTGTAGATACTCAGAAAACCAATGGTCTCTATCATAATCCGTTCAAAGGTTGAGTTTTTCTTACCCTTTGTAGGATGGCCAATATTAGGGTGACTAAAGCCCTATTCGCACGTGACTAGTATTACTATAGAACGGCGGTTATGTAATTATTACCCCAACATGTCCGTTTTAACAGTGGACGATTCAGACGGGATTCGTTTTACCGAACTGCCCCTGTAATTATTATTTTTTTCCTTCATTCACAATTGACCATTATGACGGATGCCTGGAGGCTCTCCTAGGTGTGAAGATATTTCAAATGTCTTGGAATAGCCTAATATTAGCCTAATGGCCTTCAGTTCAGAGAAAGTCTAAATAATAATGCATATCAATAAGAACCATGAACTGTAACCTACGCAGATATTTAATTACCTGACGTATTTGGCAATTTATTAATTCATTAGTACAATTGTGTCCACTTCATCTTTTAAAAGAGAAGTAAGACACTAGGAAAGTTGATATAGGACAAAACAGATCATTAATTTGTATGCTACGTGCATAGCACTTTGTTTTAAGCATCAATTTGTTCCCATGTTCTAACCCAAACTGGGTGCAGCACCTGTTAAACTCAGTAATATCCCTCAAAACACAGGGATGACGATTAGCACGGGATATGCATTATCAGAGGACCTTTGGAGTTTGCCGAAAAACATTAGGTTTTTAGGGCTGGGATAATAACCTTCCTGCCAAGTGAAAATTACTGACATGGCAGATTTGGACGGGACTAAAATTACAGATGTGGTGATTTGTGCTCGTGCACATAATACCATTACCTGGGGGATGTATCCTGTCCGAATAGGGCTTAAATCAATGGAGGCCAGAGGAAAAAAGTTGTAAAAAATCTGGAAAATAGTATTTGCGTCAGCTAGCCTGGATGCTGTGCGAGAATTAAGGCAAACTGACAGGCTCAACGTCTTTCTTCTCAAATCCAGAGGGCATAAAACAAGAGGTAAGATCGATTGAGACATGACATATATATACAATTTAAAAGATTTAGTATACGCTTTTCATTAATATGAAAATCTTATTTTTTAAAGATCTCTCAGAAAAACAAGCGTATCTCTGAATTGTCAACGGAGCACAGAGCGTACCGTAAGCTTTTTATTTTCAAATAATTTTACATTTAATTCAGCTCGTTATGTTAATTGAGCTTTTTGCGACCTGGGGAAACAACTTTGCAGAAGACCATCGCCATGTAAAATCCTCAAAAGTCGCTGCAAGAAGCAGCAACGCTTTATCAACAGAGCTCGGTGGCTATTGTCGGATGTGTTAGGTTACTGTTCATAATATGTTCGAGAAAGACACCACTGAACAATTCAGAACATGAATAATCGGGCGGCAGGGTAGCCTAGTGGTTAGAGCATTGGGCTAGTAACCGAAAAGTTGCAAGTTCGAATCCCCCAGCTGACAAGGTACAAATCTGTCGTTCTGCCCTTGAACAAGGCAGTTAACCCACTGTTCCTAGGCTGTCATTGAAAATAAGAATTTGTTCTTAACTGACTTGCTTAGTTAAATAAAGGTTTTAAAAAATCATATCTGTCTTGGTAAAAATGTATTTTATAACAGAAGGAAGTGAATTTATCGCGAAAGCAGGTTTTCACCCACTCCGGGCAGAAAAAACCCTATACTTTGACATTTTGAGATTTGGAACAAGCTCTCCAGAATAGTCCCAACTCACACTAACACCCACAAACTTACACACACCCACCACCTATGCTGCTGCCATACTGTTATTGTACTATTATTATTATGCATCCTGCTACCAGTCACTTTCTTCTAATCCCTACCTACATGTACATATCTACCTCAAATACACCAGTATCCCTGCACATTGTAAATGCGGTACTGGCACTGACCCTGTAAATAGCTTCCTCTTTTAGTTATACTATTTTGATGTTGAATACTGCACTGTTGAGTAGGGCTTGCAAGTTAAGCATTTCACTGTATTTGTGCAAATAAAACTTATTGCTAACACAACAGGCAAGCAGAAACTGCAGAGCAAAGCCAACAGTCGGAAGTCCAAGTCGCCCAACCCAGGTCAGGCATACGCAGCAGCAGCCCAGGCAGCAGGAGGGGAGCGGCCCTCGTCAGTCTCCTCCGTCCACTCAGAGGGAGACTACCACCAGCAGGCCACGGGCTGGGCCTGGGAGGACCGGCCCTCGTCCACAGGTAAGACAAGACACATTTAAACTCTGGGTCTCTGTCTATTTGTCTGTGAACACAATACCACATTATTAACAGCCACACGGGAATTCAGAAATCAGGATTTTCTAAATAAGAAAAATCCCTCTAAAGACTATCCTGTCTCGCATCTCTCTCCAGGCTCTATGCAGTTCCCCTATAACCCCCTGACCATGCGCATGCTGAGCAGCACGCCCCCCACCTCCATGGCCTCCCCCTCCATGCAGGCCCAGCAGCCCCCACCAGGAGGCCCTCTGGGTTCCCAGCAGCAGCGTGTGTGGGAGCGGGAGCCCCTACTGTCGGAGCAGTATGAGACCTTGTCAGACAGCGATGACTGAGCCCTGCCACTAGAGCCCTACCTGCCCCTCATCCCACCCCAGAGGAAGGGCAGGCCTCTCAGTACAGGCCTGCCTGCCCACCCCCTCCCCCCAACACTCACTGGTGCTGAATGAGTGTGGGGAGAACAGTGGGTGTGGGGGTGTCCCTTTTGGTTCAACAGCGCCCTCTGACTGCCAGCAGTAAGAAAGGCAGCGAGTGACTGACAGGCTTTAATCTTCAGGATAGACTGACTCCCTTTATGTTCAGAAGCTTTGGCAGACAGCCTGTCAGGACAGAGGAAGCCTGGTTGGAGGATATGATGAAAGATAAAGAACTTGTAATGTATAAATATGAAAAAACAACACAAAATACACATTTCTTTGGGGGGAAATTGTTTGATTTTTGGAAAGATGCTTTTGTCTATAAGAAAAATCATTGTATGTAAATAGAGTAACTTTCTGCCGTTTTTTTTCTTCACTTGATTATTCTTATTTTAATGTTGATTTTAAATGGATCCACTTTGTTTTTGAATGAATCGGGGAGGACCAGGGTTTAATCTTGAATATCAGTCTGTCCCTCCCTGTCCATCTCTTACCCCCCAACACAGTGAAGCTGAGAGACAGAGGCCCCCTATCCACCTGCCCACCAAGCACCACCAAAGCCTGAACATTGTTGACATATGTGAATGAAACAAACACACACATTAACATTTTAATTGTGCGTTTGTAATTTGATGCCTGTCTTTGCAACACTGTGGAGAAAGATGATGCATGGATGTAACAATATTTCTGCTGATCTAGAACTTAAAGAAAGCTTTTGTCAGTCACCGCACCATTGAGAAAAACAAAACCAATATCTTTGGAACAAGTTGAGAACACTGGTGTAGGAGCAAGCAGAAAGGTGAAAGAAGACTAATAAGCTTGATGTTGTTCCTTCTCCGCGTGACTACTTTACTTCTGGGCCCCCATGTTGATCTGAACTCTGTCAATGAGCCAATTGTGTTTGGATTAAGCTGACCACAAACAAGGTGGGTGTACTGTATGGCACACAGTCTGACCCGTAGCTGTCTCTCTAGGGGTTTCCAACCAGTGCAGAATGTTCTACTTACAGTACTCTGCAACCCACGTTGTCATGGTAACTAAAGTACGTCAGGAACCTTCGCCCAAGATTCGCCCATGCCTTGTGGCTGGAGAAAAAGAAGGCAGCTTTAAGATCATTTTCTCAGAGAAATATTTTGGTGTTTTTTGTTTATTTGTTTTGATTCCGTAGTCCCTCTTTTTTTTTTTATATACTGTCCTGACAGTAAACTGATCTGTGTGATTTGTCTTTTATGTTTTTAGACAAAAAAAAATACAAAACTAACCAAACATAAAGAATGGTCTGCACCATTGTTGCACTTTTTGCTTTGTAACCTTTGACAACAAAAGCATACTACCTGTTGTATAACTTATTCAAGCTCCTGCAGAGGATTGTACTGAGATGTGCTTTGACTTTGCCCATAATTAATGGAAACCTGGATGTTTATGACCGAGTTCCTGTCTTTTGTAGCTGGTACATGGTTTTGTAGTGTGACACATGCAATTGTTTCACTTTTGTGTATGGTACAGTCAAGTTGTTAAGGAAGAGTTGCTTTTTTGCAGTCATGGTGACTATTCAAGTCCATTGCCTCTTAATCTATTCTCTATGAATATCCAAGATAAATCAACCGTTTTGTCAAAAGACTAGGTCAACATTAATAATGACAGTAATGTTCCATTGCAAGACCCTTTTTCGGATATGTGAAAGCACACCATGTTTTTTGGTTCTCTCAGCTTCTGCTTCGCTTAAATAATCCCAAACTGCTCTAAACCTGATATTTCCTTGTTTTTTTCCGTTTCATTTTGCTTTTGAATTGTTTAAAGTCCTAAAGCTGATGTTCAGATTTTTATTTTCAACATCAATTTTATTCATCCTATTTTTGATGGGATGTCAAGTGTTTACAACGGCAATGAGAAAAAGGTTACGAAACTTGAATCTTAAAAGATACATCGAAATGAAGCCGGAAAAGACTAAGTGCAACTTTTCAGCTGTGTCTTTGTCCAAAATTGCACCTTATTCCCTATATAGTGCACTTCTTTTGACCAGAGCCGGTGCACTATATATGGAATAGGTTGCCATTTCGGAGGCACCAAATCTGTCAAACATCGTGGTAACTTTTTTTATCTGTTTAAAAATTTGAGACTTGAAAACCCGTGTATCCCATGATGTTGAAATGCAATGTTTGTATCGCACAATGTCTCTTAGTAGTCTATTACAAGAGTTCAGACCAATCAATAAAGTGGATCAGTTCTCCACCTCTGAAATGGGGATCTTTTGTTTCTTTCTCGGATTGGTCATTGGCTTACAGGTTCTGAGACCTCTATCATGAAGTCTAGGTCAAGAGGCTAATAGCTTCATCAATACAATGCAATGCTCATCTATAATGACTCATAGTATAGTTAAATGACCACAACCAAAAACAATCAACTTTGTTTTATTTGGTATGCCGAAAGAACGCTCAACGGAACAGCCTTTCCACATTCCGGCTGAAGACCAACAGACTGTAAATCAGGCCAAATGTGTAGCATTCTTTTGGCTGGAACGTGGGATCTCTGGAATGCGGTACACCTGAAAGACAAGACAACCTTTTTTTTTTTAGAGGGTCTGACACACGGGTGTGTCTTGGTGGTGGAAAGGACACACCCAAGAAACACCCATAAAAAACCACACCTCCAAGACAACTTGTTTGTTTCAATCATGGCTTCTAGCATATCTTTTGAGGAGCCGGACAAACAAGGCTAAATCAGTAAGTTAAACCCTACTTTCGACCAGATGTCTGGCCCCTCCGTTGTCCTCAACATTCTGCATCAGCCAAAAGATGGAGCAAGTTTCTTTGGGTCAGGTAGGACTTCAGTACTGAATTGGTGAGAAGTAAGGTATTCTTCTGTTGTCATGACTTCAAGGCTAACAGTTAAAGATGACAAGTAGCAAGCCCTTTCATAGTTATATAGCCTGCTCATTCCAAGAACAGAGATGTCCTAAATTTAAGAGATTGTTGTGTCTTTGGTGGTGGTGAGGTAGCGCTGGTCACTACACCAGCGTTGAGAAATTGGGGTACGTTTATGCAGAGATGGATATTAGTCTGTCCCATATTTGTAGTTTGGTTTGGCCAGTTGAGACTGCAATGTATAGACTGTTTACTTCACTGTCTAGTCTTGTGTCTACATATGACTTGACATGGAACAAGAGCACACACATCTTGGCCTGCACCTCTCTAACTTGGAAAAGAGGAAATATATCGCTTAAAGCAGTCTGTTGAATGTTCTCTGCGGATAACACCAGGTTTCCAATAATTATTTTCAATAACTTACCCTGTATTTTCTCCACACGGTCTAGATTTTTGGGTTGAAAGGGGACCTGTAGGGTTTGAAATCAGATCCAGGATCATGCAGATCTTTGTAACCTATGAGAAGAGAATAAATTTGACTTTTGTCAATTATTATTTTCTATGACTTTTGTCTATCCACAAACTGTTGTGGACAAATATATTGGCACCCTTGCACTTTTCTTAATAATTAAATAATTCCCTATTTCTTCTAAAATAAGTTGAAATTGAAAAAACGGTTGTCTCCAAACCTCATTGGATTTTTCAACATTGCAGAACCAATTTTATTTTTGTAAACTTAAGTTTACAAAAATGAACACCCTGGAGCTAAACACAGCAAAAAAAGAAACGTCCCTTTTTCAGGACGCTGTCTTTCAAAAATCATTTGTAAAAATCCAAATAACTTCACAGATCTTCATTGTAATGGTTTAAACACTGTTCTCCATGCTTGTTCAATGAACCATAAACAATTAATGAGCATGCACCTGTGGAAAGGTCGTTAAGACACTAGGAAATTAAGGTCACAGTTATGAAACCTTAGGACACAAAAGAGGCCTTTCTACTGACTGAAAAACACAAAAAGAAAGATGCCCAGGGTCCCTGCTCATCTGCGTGAAAGTGCTTTAGGCATGCTGCAAGGAGGCATGAGAACTGCAGATGTGGCCAGGGAAATGTCCGTACTGTGAGACGCCTAAGACAGCACTACAGGGAGACCGGACGGACAGCTGATCAGCCTCACAGTGGCAAACCACGTGTAACAACACCTGCACAGGACCGGTACATCTGAACATCACACCTGCGGGACAGGTACAGGATGGAAACAACAACTGCTCGAGTTACACCAGGAATGCACAATTCCTCCATCATGGCTCAGACTGTCTGCAATAGGCTGAGAGAGGCTGGACTGAGGGCTTGTAGGCCTGTTGTAAGGCAGGTTCTCACCAGACATCACCGACAACAACGTCACCTATGGGCACAAACCCACCGTCGCTGGACCAGACAGGACTGGCAAAAAGTGCTCTTCACTGACGAGTCGCGGTTTTGTCTCACCAGGGGTGATGGTCGGATTCGCGTTTATCGTCGAAGGAATGAGCGTTACACCGAAGCCTGTAATCTGGAGCGGGATCGATTTGGAGGTGGAGGGTCACAGCATCATCGGACTGAGCTTGTTGTCATTGCAGGCATCGCTGTGCATTACAGGGAAGACATCCTCCTCTCTCATGTGGTACCCTTCCTGCAGGCTCATCCTGACATGACCCTCCAGCATGACAATGCCACCAGCCATACTGCTCGTTCTGTGCTTGATTTCCTGCAAGACAGGAATGTCAGTGTTCTGCCATGGCCAGCGAAGAGCCCGGATCTCAATCCCATTGAGCACGTCTGGGACCTGTTGGATTGGAGGGTGAGGGATAGGGCCATTCCCCCCAGAAATGTCCAGGAACATGCAGGTGCCTTGGTGGAAGAGTGGGGTAACATCTCACAGCAAGAACTGGCAAATCTGGTACAGACCATGAGGAGGAGATGCACTGCAGTATTTAATGCAGCTGGTGGCCACACCAGATACTGACTGTTACTTTTGACCGCCCCTTTGTTCAGGGACACATTATTCAATTTCTGTTAGTCACATGTCTGTGGAACTTGTTCAATTTATGTCTGTTGAATCTTGTTATGTTCATACAAATATTTACACATGTTCAACTTCTTATGGCTGAGATCCCGCTAATGGGATCGATACAACAACAGCCAGTGAAAGTGCAGGGCGCCAAATTCAAAACAACAGAAATCCCATAATTAAAATGATTCAAACATTGAAGTATTTCACACCATTTTAAAGATACACTTCTTGTTAATTCCACCACAGTGTCCGATGATTTCAAATAGGCTTTACTGCGAAAGCACCACAAATGATTATGTTAGGTCAGAGCCAAGTCAGAGAAAAACACAGCCATTTTTCCAGCCAAAGATCAGAAATAGGAAATAGGGATAGAATTCATCACTAACCTTTGAGGATCTTCATCAGATGACACTCATAGGACTTCATGTTACACAATACATGTATGTTTTGTTCGATAAAGTTAATATAAAAAAATCTCAGTATACATTGGCGCATTATGTTCAGTAGTTCCAAAAACATCTGGTGATTTTGCAGAGAGCAACATCAATTTACAGAAATTCTCATAATAAATGTTGATGAAAATACAAGTGTTATGCATGGAACTTTAGATACACTTCTCCTTAATGCAACCGCTGTGTCAGATTTCAAAAAGCTTTATGGAAAAAGCAAACCATGCAATAATCTGAGTACGGCGCTCAGAGACCAAACAAGCCAAAAAGATATCCGCCATATTGTGCAGTCAACAGAAGTCAGAAATAACATTATAAATATTCACTTACCTTTGATGATCATCAGAATGCACTCCCAGGAATCCCAGTTCCACAATAAATGTTTGTTTGTTTGATAATGTCCCATCATTTATGTCCAAATTGCTACTTTTGTTAGCGCGTTTTGTAAACAAATCCAAAACTCACGAAGCGCGTTCACTAGTTGCAGACGAAAAGTCCAAAAGTTCCGTTACAGTCCGTAGAAACATGTCAAACGATGTATAGAATCAATCTTTAGGATGTTTTTAACATAAATCTTCAATAATGTTCCAACCTGAGAATTCCTTTTGTCTTCAGAAAAGCAATGGAACACGAGTTAACTCTCACATGAACGAGCGTCACGAGCTTGTGGCAATCTGCCAGACCACTGACTCAAAGAGCCCTTATGAGCCCCTCCTTTACAGTAGAAGCCTCAAACAAGTTTCTAAAGACTGTTGACATCTAGTGGAAGCCTTAGGAAGTGCAACATGACCAATATCTCACTGTATCTTCAATAGGGAATGAGTTGAAAAATGACCAACCTCAGATTTCCCATTCCTGGTTGGATTTTTTCTCAGATTTTTGCCCCCCATATGTGTTCTGTTATACTCACAGACATCATTGAAACAGTTTTAGAAACTTCTGAGTGTTTTCTATCCCAATGTACTAATAATATGCATATATTAGCAACTGGGACTGAGTAACAGACAGTTTACTCTGGGCACCTTATTCATCCAAGCTACTCAATACTGCCCCCAGCCATAAAGTTAAGTCTGCTGAAAATAAACTCAGTTGACATTTATTTTTTGCTGAGTTTAGTACTTGGTTGTACAGCCTTTGGCCAAGATAACTGCCAAGAAATGCTTCTTGAAGTTGTAGCCATCAATGAGCTTTCTACTGGCAATTTGGCCCAGTCTTCAACAGCAATGCTCTAATTCTTTAATGTTAGAAATGCCCTTCACCAACTGCTGTTTTCAGCTCTTGTCATTTCTTGATTATAATGTTTTTATTTTATTTGTGTACATGTTTGACATTTATCTGCATTGTTAGGACCATAAGCTTTTCGCTGCACCCGCTATAACATCTGCTAAACTGTGTATGCGACCAATAAACTTGAATTTGATTTAGGTTATGGATGTGATAAAGATCTGGCCCAGATTCACAAAACACTTCTTACGCAAAAACTTAGGAAGCTTCTTAATTAAGAAACATATGAAGTTCATAAGATCGTTTGTAATTGCAGTTCCTCAACAATATAAGATTGAATGATTTTCTTGCAAAGATTTTAGGGTTCGACAATCGTTTTAGCTAGCTATCTAGCTAGCAATGGCAATCATGTTAGCATATGTTCTAAAACAAGTTCTTGGGTTTGTGAGTGAATTAAACTTGTTCAGTTGCTTGCATGAGCTTTTTTCTCACTACCCTTAGTTTAAGACAAGAGTTTAGCTATCATGGAATTAAGAACATTTCCAATAACTTTATTTTCAAGAATCTAATTTCTTCTTAACTTTTTGCTTAAGGAGAAACAAGATACAGACCAAGAACATTTCCAATAACCTTTTTGAGGACTAGCAACTTTGCTTAAATTTCTTCTTAAATCTTTAGTTAATGAAAAAATGGCAGTTAAGAAGAAATTTCTTCTTAAGAAAGTTTTGTGAATCTGGGCCCTGGACTCTTCTCTGGCCACTCCAGAACATAATTTCTTCTTGAACCATTCCAGGGTGCTTTTGATCTGTTTGCGGTTGAATGTCCTGATTGAACACCCACAACCTTCAACAGAGAGACAGTTTTTGGACACTTGGTTGAACATTGCACTGCAAAACAGTTGGATAATCTGCTGATTGGGCTCTTTGCTGGGCCTTCCAGCAGGACAATGATGCCAAAAAGCACCCATGGATGGTTCAAGAAGAGATGCTGGACTGTTCTGGAGTGGCCAGCTAAGAGTCCAGATCTGAATCAAATCCAAAACCTATAGCGAAATATGAAAACAGCAGTCGGTGGAGGGCACCTGTCAAAGACGGAAGAATTAGAACATTTTGCTGCTGAAAAGTGGGCCAAATTGCCAGTAGAAAGGTGCAGCAAGCTCATTGATGGTTACAAGAAGCATTTGTCTGCAGTTATCTTGGCCAAAGGGTTTGCAACCAAGTACTCGCTCTGGGCTGCCAATAATTGTATCTTTATTTTCTCAATTTAAAGTGTAAACAAAAGTTTACAAAACTAAAATTGGTTTTGCAATGTTGTAGTGCTCCAGGTCTCCCTGTCAAAATAAGCAACAGAAGACTTAGAAAGCATATCAACTCCTGTAGAAATGGCACTATGATTATTGTGAGTAACTTAATTTATGTTCCTTTAACTCTGCCTTCAAGGGAGTTTATACAAACTGTCATATCCTACCATTCTGATAGATTGGAAAATGTTAGAAAACGTGGTTATAACATTAATAATTTGGTTGTTATTGCATTAGTTACCTCGAGGCAGATGCTCGAGGGGCAGAGTGGCCCACACTCATTGAATATGGCGCTCATAAATGTTAGAGCAATCTCAAGTAAAACCTTTCTCGTGAATGATCTCATTACTGAGCGCAAAGTTGATTGCATGTTTCTCACTAAAACATGGCTGTCATCAGACTGTAGTGCCGCTCTTTTTGAAGCCACCCCCCGGACTACAGATTTTCCTACTCTATTCAGAAAAGGGAATAAGCATGGGGGGACAGTGTCTATTTTTACTAATGCTCTCAGCTGTAAGGACATTTCGTATGGCAACTTTGGGTCTTTTGAGCATCATGCTATACTGTTTAAATGTCATCCACCAGTGCTGGCCATAACCCTGTAAAGGCCACCAAAGCACTGACCCACTTTCTTTACTGATTTATCTGAACTATTGTCTATTGTCCTTGAGAACTATGATAAAATCATTGTGTTGGGCGATTTTAATATTCACGTTGACAAAGAGACGGACTCCAAGGCCATTGAATTGATGAATATTTTGAGCTCTATGGACTTTATCCAACATGTTACTCGGCCCACCCATAACCACATCCATTGTCTAGACCTAGTTATTAAAGGGTCTTTCTATTGACATATCGTCTATTGTTGATGTTGCTTTATCTGATCACCACTGTGTATTTTTATTACCTTGTTGCCCATAGCACAGGGTAATACTGAATGCATTATTAAGAAATGCTATCTCACCTCTGAAGTTGCTACAGGTTTTATTGAGTGTATGAACAATATTCCGCCACATATTCTACCTTCCTGTGATGATTTAGTTGATAACTTTAATAGCAAATTAAGGGCAACCGTTGTTGCCATAGCTCCAGTAAAGTTGAAAAAGGCCACATCCAAATGGAGAGCATGTTATATGAGTGAGGAAACTAATCATTTAAAGAGAAATAGCAGAAAGGCAGACCTGATGAGAAGTTTGATATGGGCCCTAGCCTAACACGTAAAGGCACTATGGATTTATGTTCCCTGGTTCACACAGACATGCTCGGGAAAGTGATATCACAACGTATGCCTTCTACCTGCCTTCTTGATCCTATCCCCACCGCCTTCTTCAAAACAGTTTTTAATTGCATATCTGAAGAAGTGCTAGCTATTGTTAATCACTCCCTGTTCACAGGCACTTTCCCCAATGCACTAAAAACTGCTATGGTGAAACCCCTTCTGAAGTAATCTAGATTCTTCAGCACTTAGCAATTTTCACGGCAATCTCCAACCTTCCATTCTTAAGCAAAATTCTGGAGGAACTGGTTTTCAAACTGCTCAATTTTTTTAAAAGTGCCAACAGCACAGAGACAGCCTTAGTTAAAGTGTAAATGATCTTAAAGCCAACACAGATGCCAAACAGCTCTCTGTCCTTGTACTCTTAGATTTAAATGCTGCATTCGACACTGTTGACCATGATGTCCTCCTGGACAGACTGGAGAGGCGGGTTTAGGACGTATATAACCGGTCAAGAGTTTTTTTGTTACCCTTGGGGAACATACAGTGGGGCAAAAAAGTATTTAGTCAGCCACCAATTGTGCAAGTTCTCCCACTTAAAAAGATGAGAGAGGCCTGTCATTTTCATCATAGGTACACTTAAACTATGACAGACAAAATGAGAGACAAAATCCAGAAAATCACATTGTAGGATTTTTAATGAATTTATTTGCAAATGATGGTGGAAAATAAGTATTTGGTCACCTACAAACAAGCAAGATTTCTGGCTCTCATAGACCTGTAACTTCTTCTTTAAGAGGCTCCTCTGTCCTCCACTCGTTACCTGTATTAATGGCACCTGTTTGAACTTGTTATCAGTATAAAAGACACCTGTCCACAACCTCAAACAGTCACACTCAAAACTCTGGCCAAGACCAAAGAGCTGTCAAAGAACACCAGAAACAAAATTGTAGACCTGCACCAGGCTGGGAAGACTGAATCTGCAATAGGTAAGCAGCTTTGTTTGAAGAAATCAACTGTGGGAGCAATTATTAGGAAATGGAAGACATACAAGACCACTGATAATCTCCCTCGATCTGGGGCTCCACGCAAGATCTCACCCCGTGGGGTCAAAATGATCACAAGAACGGTGAGCAAAAATCCCAGAACTACACGGGGGGACCTAGTGAATGACCTGCAGAGAGCTGGGACCAAAGTAACAAAGCCTACCATCAGTAACACACTACGCCGCCAGGGACTCAAATCCTGCAGTGCCAGACGTGTCCCCCTGCTAAAGCCAGTACATGTCCAGGCCCGTCTGAAGTTTTCTAGAGAGCATTTGGATGATCCAGAAGAAGATTGGGAGAATGTCATATGGTCAGATGAAACCAAAATATAACTTTTTGGTAAAAACTCAACTCGTCGTGTTTGGAGGACAAAGAATGCTGAGTTGCATCCAAAGAACACCATGCCTACTGTGAAGCATGGGGGTGGAAACATCATGCTTTGGGGCTGTTTTTCTGCAAAGGGACCAGGACGACTGATCCGTGTAAAGGAAAGAATGAATGGGGCCATGTATCGTGAGATTTTGAGTGAAAACCTCCTTCCATCAGCAAGGTCATTGAAGATGAAACGTGGCTGGGTCTTTCAGCATGACAATGATCCCAAACACACCGCCCGGGCAACGAAGGAGTGGCTTCGTAAGAAGCATTTCAAGGTCCTGGAGTGGCCTAGCCAGTCTCAAGATCTCAACCCCATAGAAAATCTTTGGAGGGAGTTGAAAGTCCGTGTTGCCCAGCAACAGCCCCAAAACATCACTGCTCTAGAGGAGATCTGCATGGAGGAATGGGCCAAAATACCAGCAACAGTGTGTGAAAACCTCGTGAAGACTTACAGAAAACGTTTGACCTCTGTCATTGCCAACAAAGGGTATGTAACAAAGTACCAAGATAAAATTTTGTTATTGACCAAATACTTATTTCCACCATAATTTGCAAATAAATTCATTAAAAATCCTACAATGTGATTTTCTGGATTTTTTTCTCTTATTTTGTCTGTCATAGTTGAAGTGTACCTATGATGAAAATTACAGGCCTCTCTCATCTTTTTAAGTGGGAGAACATGCACAATTGGTGGCTGACTAAATAATTTTTTGCCCCACTGTACATACCACATGTGACATTCCACAAGGCTCAATTTTGGGTCCGGGACTGTTCAATTTATATATGTTACCCCTTGGCAGCGTTATCAGAAACCACAACATTGATTTTCACTGCTACGCAGACAATACACAACTTTACATTTCTGTGTCACCAGAGTATTTTTAGCTCCATGGATCAATTATTAGACTGTATTAGTAATTTAAATACTTGGATGGCTCACAACTTCTTTCAGTTAAATCAAGACAAGACAGAGGTAATTATTGTTGGAGCCAAAGCACAGAGACGATCTAGTCGCACATTTGAATTCTTGGGCAATAAAGACATAACACGAGGTTAAAAACCTAGGTGTTATTTTAGATTCTGAACTAAACTTCGAATCACACATTAGGAGTGTGACCAAAATAGCTTTAAAGCTTTTTTTTTGCCCCACTGTTTCTCACTCAGGCTGATACAGAGAGACTCATCCATGCTTTTATTACCAGCAGGCTTGGCTACAGTAATGCCCTCCTGTCTGGTCTACCCAAGAAAGCCATTGTTCAACTGCAAAACTTACAGAATGCTGCAGCATGGTTACTGACCAGACGAAGAGCACGCATTACACCAGTTTTAATGTCTCTGCACTGGCTGTTTTTGAGTTTTTAAGAATACATTTTAAGATTCTTCTATTCTTTTAAATCAATCCACGATTGTGCAGCCCAATACATGTCAGACATGCTTTTAAGTGATGTACCCAGTAGGTCCCTCAGGTCCTCTGGCACTGGCCTTTTATCTATCCCAAAGCCTAGGACCAAGAGGCATGGAGAGGCAGCCTTTAGTTATTATGCCCCCAGCATCTGGAATAGCCTGCCAGAGAATCTGAGGGGGGCTTGAATCAATGGACATATTTAAAAGAGATCTTAAAACACATTTTGAACTTTGCTTTTCCTTAGGGTGCATTTTAGTTGTTCAGTTTGTGTCATTCTTTTGTTTTTTTACATTATGTTTGTTGTGTAGTAAATATTTTATTTTGATTGTTTATACATTTTTTTGCTGTACAGCACATTGCGTTGCATTCCATGTCTGAAATGTGCTGTATAAATAACGCTTAATTTGATAAATCCAATATCAAGGTGTGGTGACCATGTTTTTATGTATTAATTTATTTAAGAAGAAATGGGAAATTATTTAAGAAAAGTGCAAGGGTGCAAATATATTTGACCTAACTGTGGATGA
Organism: Oncorhynchus tshawytscha; assembly: GCF_018296145.1. Lineage (NCBI taxonomy): Eukaryota > Metazoa > Chordata > Actinopteri > Salmoniformes > Salmonidae > Oncorhynchus > Oncorhynchus tshawytscha. The sequence goes on along the minus strand of NC_056437.1, from coordinate 35,249,664 downwards.
TTAGACTACCTTGTGATACTCACTGATTGACTTTGACACCTTCAGTAACTTCACTGGTGTGGAGTTATCAGCATCAGCAGTATGACGTCTATGAAGGTCCTTGACAATTACTATGTCATTGTATCAGTCTGCTTGTTTGCATAATGAAATATCTGGTGTTCAATGGCGAGGGTACATAAAGATGGCGGCCCCCATACTTACCAAAATGACTTGTTTGCTAAGTTCACCATATTGTACATTGCTCTCCGTTACTGTTTTTTTTGTATCGGCATCAGCACAGTATACATGATCCAAATTCTAGCTCCAAGACGGCGGCAATTTGAAAAAACAAATTGGCGCATTGAACCATTCTTCTTCTTCTGTGGATTTTATATGGTGGTTGGCAACCAACTTTAAGGTGCATTACCGCCACAGTCTAAATACTAAATCTAAACCCAATAATCTCAGCTCCCTAAGGAAACTAAGTACACAATGAAATACTACATCCCCTGAAGATTTCCCCAGCAGTTCACTTAATCCTGGCTATGAAGGATTATTCACTTCATTCAACCCCATTACTCCTCAAATCGAATAACAATCGCTCCCTTTCCCTCACATATTTCTGGCACTGTAATAGAATCAAAGTTTATTTGTCACGTGCGCCGAATACAACAGGTATATAGTGATATACCTTATAGTGAAATGCTTACTTACAGGCTCTAACCAATAGTGCGAAGAAAAAAAAGTATGTGTGTGTGTGTAGGTAAGTAAAGAAATAAAACAACAGTAAAAAGACATTTGAAAATAAGAGTAGCATGGCTATATACAGACACCTGTTAGTCAGGCTGATTGATGTAGTATGTACATGTGGGTATGGTTAAAGTGACTATGCATATATGATGAACAGAGAGTAGCAGTGGTGTAAAAAGAGGGGTTGGCGGGTGGTGGGACACAATGCAGATAGCCCGGTTAGCCAATGTGCGGGAGCACTGGTTGGTCGGCCCAATTGAGGTAGTATGTACATGAATGTATAGTTACAGTGACTATGCATATATGATGAACAGAGAGTAGCAGCAGTGTAAAAGAGGGGTTGGGGGGGGGGCACACAATGCAAATAGTCCGGGTAACCATTTGGCTACCTGTTCAGGAGTCTTATGGCTTGGGGGTAAAAACTGTTGAGAAGCCTTTTTGTCCTAGACTTGGCACTCCGGTACCGCTTGCCATGCGGTAGTAGAGAGAACAGTCTATGATTGGGGTGGCTGGGGTCTTTGACAATTTTCAGGGCCTTCCTCTGACACTGCCTGGTGTAGAGGTCCTGGATGGCAGGCAGCTTTACCCCAGTGATGTACTGGGCCATACGCACTACCCTCTGTAGAGGTCCTGGATGGCAGGCAGCTTAACCCCAGTGATGTACTGGGCCGTACGCACTACCCTCTGAAGTGCCTTGCGGTCGGAGGCCGAGCAATTGCCGTACCAGGCAGTGATGCAACCGGTCAGGATGCTCTCGATGTTGCAGCTGTAGAACCTTTTGAGGATCTCAGGACCCATGCCAAATCTTTTTAGTTTCTTGAGGGGAAATAGGCTTTGTCGTGCCCTCTTCACGGTTGTCTTGGTGTGTTTGGACCATTCTAGTTTGTTGTTGATGTGGACTGTCTCCATCTCCTCCTGACAATGATCACACCTCCCAGTCGGATGTTTCCTCACCAATTTTAATGTACTATTGAACCTTGTGTGTCCCAGTCTCAGCCTTGTGACTACACTTTCCTCCCTTCTCTCTCGGCCTGAGGACCTTCCTGCACCCACCTTTTCCTGGATCTTATACAGGTGTCTTGTCTTTCTCTCCCTGTTCCACAACTCTTGCCACTTATTTTGAACACCTGTTCTTATTAACCCATTGACTTCTGCTTTACTGATTGACAATTCCATCTCAACATTAGGATGTTTAATAGCCTGCTTGGCGATCACATCCACCTCCTCATTCCCCTTTACTCTCACATGAGCTGGTACTCAGAGGAACATGACAAAGACCCCTATCTGTTTCACCCTATGCAAGCACTGCAAAACCTCATACAATACATCCTGTCTGCTCTGAGACCAAATGTAACCAAATGTATACTCATCAGTGGTGCACATGAGTCAGAGCAGATGACTACTCTGTCTGGCCTCACCTCCTCCACCCACTTGCAGTCAGTAGTATGGCCAAGAACTCCATTGAACCATGCGCCGTAGTTTAGGAACAGTGCTAAAAATTATGTCATATCTGAATTCCTCAAATTGAATGCATCTTCGCTATTCATAAAATGTAATTGGAGGAACTGAATGCAAGTACCCAGCTAGGATTGCTAAACTGAAGTCTACACACATATTTCATCTCACATTAAACATTCTACCACTTTTGCATAGGACTCAAATTCATCCCAGTAATTTTATGTGATAAATACAACCTAAACATGCAACAAGAAATATGAATAAAGCAGCTAGAGAAAAACCTTTGCCTGATAAACCATCAGGTGATAGATATCACCATTAGCCATCTGAAAAATAGCAGTTCAGATATTTAATCATATGAGCTTTGTCTTTTACCAACCTTGTCACAACTCAACTGACTGGCTCAAATGCATTAAGAAGGATAGAATTCAACAAATTAACCGTTTAACAAGGAACGCCTGTTAATTGAAATGCATTCCAGGTGAGTACCTCATGAAGCTGGTTGAGAAAATATCAAGAGTGTGCAAAGCTGTCATCAAGGCAAAGGGTGGCTACTTTGAATAATCTAAAATATATTTTGATTTGTTTAACACTTTTTTTGTTATTTCATAGTTTTAACGTCTTCACTATTATTCTACAATGCAGAAAATAGTACAAATAAAGAAAAACCCTTGAATGAGTAGGCATGTCCAAACTTTTGATTGGTACTGTACATGGCACTGTACATTTTAACTGACTCTAATGGTTGTCTGGTGGTTGGTCCCATTTATGCTGGGAATTTCTGAATATCCACATGAAAGTATTATTAAACAGACTTCAAAACGCTGGTAGTGCATTCAGATTTTATATCACCCATTTCTTGAACGGAACGAACCTGGGAGGAACCTACAGTGTAGCTGAATTTGTCGAATACAAACTCTCGTTTTAGTTACAGAACGTTTTGTACCTGTTGTATTCGGCGCATGTGACAAATAAAAATGGATTTAAGTAGGACATTCCAGTCACATTTTTTACTAATATCGAATGTTTTCTATTGAAATTTGGCGCCATCTACAAGGTTAAAAATAGACGTTGCAGTCAAACACTTGAATACAGTAGTTGCAAGTTAAAATAACTTACCCTCCCTCCCATCCTGATGGTGGCGCCAATACATAGCTTACTTCCCCCCCGAAGAACACAACAAAAACCAGTTGGAAAAATACCCGGGAGTTTTAGCTAACTAGCTATCTTATTATTTAAAAATGTCCCTCTAGTAGATCAATAACTAATGAGGTAAACAACTCAGTACTTTGACCAACCTATGTCGACTGGTTGACCTCTGATCAATTTTGTATCTCGTGCGCTTTGCCCATAAACGTTTTCTGGTATATTTGCTGTAGCTAATTTTTGAGATGCCTTCATTTTTACCTACGGTGGCCGAACAACTCTTCAAAGACATACAGAAGACATACCAAGAGAAAACTAAAAGTGAGTTACAGTTTTCCTTGAACAGAATCTCATCTGTCAAGTCTCAAATAAAATAAAATTTTATTTGTCACATACACATGGTTAGCAGATGTTAATGCGAGTGTAGCGAAATGCTTGTGCTTCTAGTTCCGACAATGCAGTAATAACCAACAAGTAATCTAACTAACAATTCCAAAACTACTGTCTTATACACACAAGTGTAAGGGGATAAAGAATATGTACATAAAGATATATGAATGAGTGATGGTACAGAACGGCATAGGCAAGATACAGTAGATGGTATAGAGTACAGTATATACATATGAGATGAGTATGTAAACAAAGTGGCATAGTTAAAGTGGCTAGTGATACATGTATTACATAAAGATGCAGTAGATGATATAGAGTACAGTATATACGTATACATATGAGCCGAATAATGTAGGGTATGTAAACATTATATTAGGTAGCATTGTTTAAAGTGGCTAGTGATATATTTTACATTTAACATCAATTCCCATTATTAAAGTGGCTGGAGTTGAGTCAGTGTGTTGGCAGCAGCCACTCAATGTTAGTGGTGGCTGTTTAACAGTCTGATGACCTTGAGATAGAAGCTGTTTTTCAGTCTCTCGGTCCCAGCTTTGATGCACCTGTACTGACCTCGCCTTCTGGATGATAGCGGGGTGAACAGGCAGTGGCTCGGGTGGTTGTTGTCCTTGATGATCTTTATGGCCTTCCTGTAACATCGGGTGGTGTAGGTGTCCTGGAGGGCAGGTAGTTTGCCCCCGGTGATGCGTTGTGCAGACCTCACTACCCTCTGGAGAGCCTTACGGTTGTGGGCGGAGCAGTTGCCATACCAGGCGGTGATACGGCCTGCTCCACCAGGATGCTCTCGATTGTGCATCTGTAGAAGTTTGTGAGTGCTTTTGGTGACAAGCCGAATTTCTTCAGCCTCCTGAGGTTGAAGAGGCGCTGCTGCGCCTTCTTCACGATGCTGTCTGTGTGGGTGGACCAATTCAGTTTGTCTGTGATGTGTATGCCGAGGAACTTAAAAATAGCTACCCTCTCCACTACTGTTCCATCGATGTGGATAGGGGGGTGTTCCCTCTGCTGTTTCCTGAAGTCCACAATCATCTCCTTAGTTTAGTTGATGTTGAGTGTGAGGTTATTTTCCTGACACCACACTCCGAGGGCTCTCACCTCCTCCCTGTAGGCCGTCTCGTCGTTGTTGGTAATCAAGCCTACCACTGTTGTGTCGTCCGCAAACTTGATGATTGAGTTGGAGGCGTGCGTGGCCACGCAGTCATGGGTGAACAGGGAGTACAGGAGAGGGCTCAGAACGCACGCTTGTGTTGAGGATCAGCGGGGAGGAGATGTTGTTGCCTACCCTCACCACCTGGGGGCGGGCCCGTCAGGAAGTCCAGTACCCAGTTGCACAGGGCGGGGTCGAGACCCAGGGTCTCGAGCTTGATGACGAGCTTGGAGGGTACTATGGTGTTAAATGCCGAGCTGTAGTCGATGAACAGCATTCTCACATAGGTATTCCTCTTGTCCAGATGGGTTAGGGCAGTGTGCAGTGTGGTTGGGCATGCCAGCCAGAAGATGGCACTGTTGTTCTGGCTTTGTCTTATGGTCATTGTCAGATGGACCATTGAGACTCCTATGATTTTAAGTAAAATAAAATTGTATTGGTCGCTCACACATATTTTGCAGATGTTTTTGTAGGTGCAGCGAAATGCGTATGTTTCTAGCTCCAACAGTACAGTAATACTAAACAATACACACACACGTCCCCAAAAATAGAAATAAAAAAATATCATAAACGTTCTGAGCAAATAATGTAAGAAATAACACACACAAATACTGCAAAGCTGTCTTGGAGCTCGAAACAGAGCGACCATAGCTGTGTTCGAATACTCATGCTAACCATAATATTTGTGACGTACATTGAGTATGTAGTATGCTTATTAGTCATAGTATGGATTTTAGGTAGGATGCAAAAAGTTGATGTCAAATCGAATCGTTGTTAGCAGATGTTATTGTGAGTGTAGCGAAATGCTTATGCATCTAGTTCCCGAAAGTGCAGCAATATCTAACAAGTAATCTAACGATTCCACAACAACTACCTAATATACAGAAATCTAAGTAAAGGGATGGAATAACAATATGTACATATGAATATATGGATGAGCAATGACCCGAGCAGCATAGGCAAGATGCAATAGATGGTATTAAATACAGTATATACATATGGGATGAGTAATGCAAGGTATGTAAACATAATTTATTAAAGTGGCATTAATAAAGTGACAAGAAATCCATTTGTTAGAGTGGCCAATGATTTCAAGTCTGTATGTAGGCAGCAGCCTCTCTGTGTTAGTGATGGCTGTTTAACCGTCTGATGGCCTTGAAGTAGAAGCTGTTTTTCAGTCTCTAGGTCCCAGCTTTGATGCACCTGTACTGACCTCGCCTTCTGGATAGTAGCAGGGTGAAGAGGCAGTGGCTCAAGTGGTTGTTGTCCTTGATGATCTTTCTGGCCTTCCTGTGAAATCGTGTGCTGTAGGTGCCCTGGAGGGCAGGTAGTTTGCCCCCGGTGATGCGTTGTACAGACCACACCACACTCTGGAGAGCTCTGCGGTTGTGGGCGGTGCAGTTGCTGTACCAGGCTGTGATACAGCTCAGCAGGATGCTCTCAATTGTGTATCTGTAAAAGTTTCTGAGGGTTTTAGGTGACAAGCCAAATTTCTTCAGCCTCCTGAGGTTGAAGAGGCGCTGTTGCACCTTCTTCACCACACTGTCTGTGTGGGTGGACCATTCCAGTTTGTCTGTGATCTGTACTCAGATGAACTTAACTTTCCACCTTCTCCACTGATGTCCTGTCGATGTGGATAGGGGGGTGCTCCCTCTGCTGTTTCCTAAAGTCCACGATCATCTCCTTTTGTTTTGTTGAGTAAGAGCTTGTTTTCCTGACACCACACGCCGAGTGCCCTCACCTCCTCCCTAAGGCTGTCTCGTCGTTGTTGGTAATCAAGCCAACTACTGTTGTGCCGTATGCAAACTTGATGATCGAGTTGGAGGCGTGCATGGCCACGCAGTCATGGGTGAACAGGAAGTACAGGAGCGGGCTGAGAACACACCCTTGTGGGGCCCCAGTGTTGAGGACCAGCGAAGTGGAGATGTTGTTTCCTACCTTCACCACCTGGGGGCGGCCTGTCAGGAAGTCCAGGACTCAATTGCACAGGGCGGTGTTGAGACCCAGGGCCTCAAGCTTAATGATGAGCTTGGAGGGTACTATGGTGTTGAATGCTGAGCTGTAGTCAATGAACAACATTCTTACATGGGATAGGGCAGTGTGATGGTGATTGCATCGTCTGTGGACCTATAGGGGCAGTATGCAAATTGCAGTGAGTCTAGGGTGACAGGTAAGGTGGAGGTGATATGATCCTTGACTAGTCTCTCAAAGCACTTCATGATGACAGAAGTGAATGCTACGGGGCGATAGTAATTTAGTTCAGTTACCTTTGCCTTCTTGAGTACAGGAACAATGTTGGTCATCTTGAAGCATGTGGTGACAGCAGACAGGGATAGTGAGAGATTGAATATGTCCGTAAACACACCAACCAGCTGGTCTGCGCATGCTCTGAGGATGCGGCTAAGGATGCCTTCTGGGCCGGCAGCCTTGCAAGGGTCGCAACATGTTTAAATGTCTTACTCGCGTCGGCCACTGAGAAAGAGAGCCCACAGTCCTTGGTAGAGGGCCGCATTGGTGGCACTATATTATGCTCAAAGCGGGCAAAGAAGGTGTTTAGTTTGTCTGGAAGCAAGACTTCGGTGTCCGTAACGTGGCTGGTTTTCTTTTTGTAGTCCGTGATTGTCTGTAGAACCTGCCACATACGTCTCGTGTCTGAGCCTTTGAATTGCGTCTCCACTTTGTCCCTATACTGACATTTCACTTGTTTGATTGCCATGAGGAGAGAAAAACGACACTGTTTGTATTCGGCCATATTCCCAGTCACCTTTCCATGGTTAAATGCGGTGGTTCGCGCTTTCAGTTTTGCACAAATGCAGCCATCTATCCACGGTTTCTGGTTAGGGTAGGTTTTAATAGTCACAGTGGGTACAACATCTCCTATGCACTTCCTTATAAACTCACTTACCAAATAAGCGTATAAATCTACATTATTCTCTGAGGCTACATGTCCCAATCTGGGTGATCAAAACAATTTTGAAACGTGGATTCCGATTGGTCAGACCAGCGTTGAATAATCCTTGTCACCGGTACATCCTGATTGAGTTTCTGCCTATAGAGGGGGAGAAGCAAAATGGAGTCGTGGTCAGATTTGCCGAAGGGAGGGCGGGGGAGGGCCTTGTATGCATCGCAGAAGTTAGAGTAGCAGTGATCCAGTGTTTTGCCAGCCTGGGTACTACAATCAGCCCAGGTACTACAAGAGTATGTTACAATTCCTGATGTCTCTCTTGAAAGCAACCCATGCCCTAATTTTGTGTACCTTGTTAACTAGAGACTAGACATTAGCGAGTAATATACTCGGAAGCTGTGGGTGGTGTGTGCGCCTCAAGTCTGACCAGAAGGCCGCTCCGTACTACATTCGCCAAAATAAGTATACAAGCAATGGACACTATTTCTGTGCTTCTATGGCTCATAATGCAATTCTTCAGAAAATGAGTGTGGCCTCACAACATTTTCAGATTTGAAAAAAATGGCAGAAAAAGTTCAACAAGAACGGATTCAAATTTGTTGCTTTACCTAATTATGACAAATGTTATGATAATAATGAGCAATGTAATGACTTTTCTAATAAGTTACATGTTATGTTGGCTGACAATTTGTTAGCTACGCTATCCTTACGAACCACATAGCATATCATTACAGCAGTATGTACCAGGTATGTTAGCTAACTACTGTAGCATTAGTTGGCCTCTAATACATTGACCTTGCCATTATTTACTTTATGCTATCTAACTAACTACACAACGTTTATTGACTTGATTATTCACTTCTCTCGTAGCTTAGCTGGGTGGTATATGTTATGGGTGTAAGATGGCACAGTGATTCCATCTGTTGGTAAATGTTCATTACTGCAACTCTTGTGTTATACCGGGGTGCTTGAGATACACGGATGTGTTGTGATGTACTGAACAAGACTGGTTACTCGCATCAATGCCTCTGTCTCGTCATTTAACATTCATACATGGTGTCAGAGTCGGATAACTAACCATGCTTTCCGCAAATTAGAGTCACCTGCTTTGGTTTACAAACAAATGCTTATTTGTGTAAAATTTCACCCGGAATTGGCCTTAGCTAGAGTGAGTTTGGTAGTTAGCTTCAGTGTTGTTAGCACCGGTTAGACATGGCAGCGAACATTCCCCCTTCCGCCGGATTGGAGCACGAACTGGGATACGTTTAGAGGTGAATGGGAGGACTATGCGCTAGCAACGGGACTTCTGGAAAAGGAAGATGAGGTAGTGGCTGCCACTTTGAGGACTATAATGGGAACTGAATGCCGACACGTATACAAACACAACCTGAACCTAACAGCAGCTCAGCAAGGTAACGCTATAGCTATTCTTGATGCTCTTGAACATTACTTTACGCCACCAAAGAACGTCATCTACGAGCGTTATGTTTTCGGTCATTGCAAACAGGAGGACGGGGAGTCCATTGACAGCTTTGTCACTAGGTTAAGGGAAAAGGCAGCTACATGTGACTATGGTGCTTTAAGAGATGAACTGATCAGAGATATGATTGTGCTTGGCATAACTGATGAGGGCACCCGCAGACGTTTGTCTTGGCAGTGGAGACATGCCGTGCAGCAGAGCTTCCTGATATACGGATAAGGTCCATGGAGCTAGAAAGGCAACATATGGACAATGTGAATGCTACATTCAGGCAGCCAGTAAAGAAATTCTCCTTTGCCACAGCTAATGCTAATACTACAGCCAACTCTGCAGTAGACAACCCCAATACATGCCGATATTGTGGCATTTCTCATGGACTAGGAAAAGAACACTGCCCAGCCTATGGAAAAATATGCAAATCCTGTGGTACAGCTAATCACTTCGCAAGGGTCTGCATGAAAAGCAAGGGAAAGGAGGGTAAAGTGCACTCTATGGAAACAAACACAGATGAAGAGAACGACAGCACAGAGGATGTATATGCTAGCGAGTGCATAGGGGCAGTGAGGGCAAAAGGACAAAAGTGGTTTGACACTCTGCTACTTAATAATAAACCACAGCAATGCCAGCTAGGTTCAGGGGCCACATGCAACGTTATGAGCCTTAAAGACAAAAGGAGGCTCGCGCCCAGAGACAAACTCACACAGAGTAGCACCAAGATGAAACTGTATTCAGGCCAGTTCATGACCTCTTTAGGCCTGTTTGTGACAGAGTGTGTTTTACGTGGCCAGAAATACACCCTTGAGTTTGAAATAGTTGAGGCTAGTCAACAGCCATTACTGTCAGGTTCTACATGCGAGCGCCTTGGACTTATTAACTTCACCATCCCAGCTGATCTTAACATTACAGACAAAGTCCAGGCTGGGCCCCTGAGCAAGGAGACACTCCTAAGCAAGTACCATGATGTCTTCAACGCACCGGTTGAGTCAGTTCCCGGGGAAGTCCACTTTGAGTTGGACGCAGCAATCCAGCCTGTCCAGTGTGCACCCCGCAATGTACCAGTGGCCATGAAAGCAGCTACGAAGGCTCAGCTTGACAAATACGAAGCAGATGGCCACATCATATCCGTCACCGAGCCTACAGACTGGATAAGTAATATGGTTATCGTCAAGAAACCAGACAAGCTACGGATATGCATTGATCCTAAATACCTCAACCTGGCTCTGCGACGTTCACATTACATTATGCCCACGTTGGAGGATGTTCTTTACAAGCTCCCAAAGGCCAGAGTCTTCACGCTCGTGGATGCCAGAGATGCCTTCCTGCAGTGCAAGCTCGACGAGCCCAGCAGCTACATGACCACCTTTTGGACACCCTGGGCAGGAAGAGGTGGTTGAAGCTTCCGTTTGGTGTCTCCGTGGCTCCAGAGGTGTATCAGCGGAAACAGCATGAGCTGTTGATGGGACTCAGTGGCGTGGAACCCATAGCAGATGACATCCTCGTAGTGGGCTGTGGGGACAATGATGAGGAGGCAGAATGTGACCATGATGCCAAGCTGCTGGCCCTGATGGTCAGATGCAGACAGGTCACGCTAAGGTTAAGCATAAAAAAGCTTCAGTTTAAAGTGCCAGAGGTCCGCTTTCATGGGCACATCTTGTCCTCCACCGGATTGAAGGCGGATCCTGAAAAAGTGAAGGCTGTTTTGGAAATGCCCCACCCCTCTGACGTGAAGGGAGTGCAGCGCTTCGTCGGATTCGTCACCTACCTGGCCAAATTCCTACCGCGGCTCTCTGAAGTGTGTGATCCACTGAGGAGGCTCATGGACAAGGACACCATCTGGTATTGGCTCCCAAAACATGACGCAGCGGTGAGGGAAATAAAACAACTGGTCACCCAGACACCTGTACTGCGATACTACAATGTTTCAAAACCTGTCACGATTCAGAGTGACTCAAGCCAGTATGGACTTGGCTGTTGCCTCATGCAGGAGGGCCAGCCTGTGGCATTCGCCTCTAGGGCACTCACCCCAACAGAGCAGAACTATGCCCAGATAGAGAAGGAGAGTCTCAGCATTGTGTTTGCATGCCAACGCTTCCACCACTACCTGTACGGGCGCGACAATATTACTGCAGAGACAGATCACAAGCCCCTTATTGCTATATTCAGCAAGCCTCTCCTGAATGCCCCAAAACGACTGCAGAGCATGCTATAAGCCAGGGCCAGAGATGTATGTGAGTGACACGCTCAGCAGGGCTACTGCATCAGACACTCACACACGCTCCATGCATGAACAACACGCAGTGTGCAGCTTACAAACAGAGCAAGTGGATGTTGAACACATCAACCAGGCTGACTACCTCAATGTTATGGACCAGCGCTTTATACAAATCAGACAGCACACAGACAGGGACGGGCAACTCCAGGCATTGAGGTCTGTGATTCTGATGGGCTGGCCCGACTGCAGGGAAGAAACTGCTTTAGCCGTCAGAGAATATTGGCCAGTCAAAGAGGAGCTCAGTGTTCAAAACGGAGTAATATTCAAGTGTCAGAGAGCCATTATTCCCCGGTCTCTGCGCCCTGAGATGTTGGCACGCGTGCACTCAAGTCACATAGGAGGTGAGGCCTGTTACAGACAACACTGTATTGGCCAGGAATGCAGAGTGAAATCAAAGACTATGTCAGTAAATGCACAATCTGCAATGAATATGCCATTGAGCAACAGAGAGAGACGATGATGTCCCACGAGCTACCGATGCGCCCCTGGCAGATAGTAAGTCTAGATCTCTTCCAGCACAGTGGCAAAGACTTTCTGCTGGTAGTCGATCATTACTCAGACTTTTGGGAGATCGACCTCCTCCCCGACCTCTCAGCAGAGACAACGATCAAACGCTGCAAGGCTCAGTTTGCCCGCTATGGCCAGCCAGATAGGGTAATTTCAGACAATGGACCCCAATTCTCCGGAGTTGAGTTCCGAAAATTTGCTGCAGGATGGGAATTCGAGCACGTGACTTCATCACCACGACACCCAAAAGCTAATGGGAAGGCGGAGTCCGCAGTAAAAATCGCAAAGATGCCTGGAAAGCAATCCTGCAGTGGCGCAATACCCTGACAGAAGGCATGGATAGCAGCCCGGCACAGCGCCTCATGACACAGTGCTTAAAAGCAGCTCTGCCAGTAGCCAGCACTCTCCTGGAGCCATGTGTGGTGACAGACGTGCTGGTGAAGCTACGTCACAGAAGACAGGTCTCCAAGTTCATCTACGACAAATCAGCAAAAGACTTACCTGAGCTCAGGGTGGGTGAAACGGTGCGAATGAAGCCACTACCAGGGGACCGGACAGGCCTCTGGAGACTCGGATCCTGTGTACAGAAAGTGGCACCACGCTCCTACTTGGTCGAAGTGAATGGATCACTGTACCGTCGTAACAGGGTTGACCTTCGGATTGCTGAGCCAGCACCTACTCAGAACCCTGATGGCCAAAGGGGTCGCATGACAAAAGACAGAACCCCAGCAAGTCACATGGGGCCTAAGGCACTGGGCGAAGAGCCAGGGGATCACAGGTCGGCCGTTCCCTCGCCCATCAATTCTCCCCTTAGACATTCAGGTGACACGCCTGTGCGGGAATCCGCAGTCCTCGCAGACAAGCCCCCTGTCTTTTCACGATGCGGGCGTCTGTCCCAGCCACCAAAAAGACTTAATCTGTAGGTTTCCCATCAGGGATTGTTGACAGAGATAAAAGTGAAGAGAATATCCAAATGTGTTGTTGTTACCTGAGAAAAAAATAAAATAAATACTAAACTGTTCATGTTGGAAATTGTTACTAGGTTTGTTTTGTTAGTGAATTGACACCTCCTGTCCTATTTTATTAAATGGAAGATGTTATGGGTGTAAGATGGCACAGTGATGCCATCTGTTGGTAAATGTTCATTACTGCAACTCTTGTGTTTTACCGGGGTGCTTGAGATACCCGGATGTGTTGTGATGTACTGAACAAGACTGGTTACTCGCATCAATGCCTCTGTCTCGTCATTTAACATTCAAACAGTATAGTCGTTCAGGTGCATTTGCAAATTTGTCTGGCTATCTAGATGAATTTCAGAGCCCTCTCGTCTGACTGTGCCAGGCAGGGCACAGAATAACCAGTGCATTTACTAACGCTCAACACCCGTTGAATGTGGCCATTGTCAGTAAAAGTCGGCTAAAAAGCATAATTAAATTGTTGCCAGCAGCACAGTTAGTCACCAACGCTCTGGATAACATGAAAACTGCCTAACCAGCTCTGCTAGGATGAGTAAAATAGTCAGAGTGAGGTGTTCTCTCATTTGTGTCTAGAAGTAGCTAGCAAGTTAGCTTAGTGCTTGAATGCCGTTGTGAGGTCAGAACGCTCGGATTAACCCTACTCCTCGACCAGAGCGTCCAGTGTGCGCTCTAAACGCTCCGAATATACAAACGGACAATCTGACAATGCCCTGAATTTACGAACGCCTAGAGCACACTCTAGCACTCCAGATTGAATTTACAAACACACCCGAAGTCTAGCTAGTAATTTGTTATGCTAACAAGCTAGCAAAGAGGTTGCATACAACAGCATCAACTTCCGGGAGAAAGGCGCAAGTATGCTCAACTGAAAGGATACTATTTGTTTACAGTATACTAAAATGAACTATATACTCATTAAGTATGTAGTATTATTAAAGTTATTATTTTTAGATAAACTATGCTAAATATGTTCACGTCACCAAATAATTTATTTAAACACACTGTTTTGCAATGAAGGTCTTCAGTAGCCTCAACAGCACTCTGTATGGTAGTGCCATGGTGTAGCCGAAGGACAGTTAGCTTCTGTCCTCCTCTGGGAACATTGACTTCAATACAAAACCTAGGAGGCTCGTGGTTCACACCCCCTTCCATAGACACAGTAATTATGACAACTTCCGGAGTACATCCTCCAACCTATCAGAGCTCTTGCAGCATGAACTGACATTGTCCACCCAATCAAAGGATCAGAGAATGAATCTTGTACTGAAACCATAAGCTACAGCTAGCTAGCACTGCGGTGCATAACAGGTGGTGAGTAGTTTACTCAAAGAGAGAGAAAGACAATAGTTGAACAGTTTTTAACAAAATCATTTTTTCAAAAATCAAAGAGATGCAAGAGCTATATTTCATTGTATTTTTAAAAAAACTTTCACTTACTTAGCTAGTGACTGCACCTAGTTAGTTTAGCCTACTGAAACACCAAGCTCAAACAGAGAGGGATGCTATGTTAGCTAGCTGGCTATGGCTATACAACCCTGGAACACATTCAAGTCAAGGTACGTTTTTATTTGATTTATTTATTGCCACCGGAGCCCGCCGGTGTAACTGCTAAACTGCTTGCTGCTGACTGTACACAGTACTGCATGATTGTAGTGGGTTTAGTAACACATTAGTTCTATTAGCTATGTTGACTATGATGTTAATAATATGACAATGATGTAGGCTGTGTGTTGCGGTTATTATATTAAGGTTTGGCTTGCAAAGTTTTTTTCACATGGTCACAGACAGCTGATGTGTTGTGCACTTAAGTCCACAAGCAAAGTGAAAAGGTGAGAAGAAGAGAGTGCATAGATGTGAGAAGGAATTATGCAACGATCAAAGGGATCATGCTGTTTGTATGTGGCTGCTAGGAAAGTAAATTGTGTTTGCGTGTGATCAGGGGTGTATTCTGTTGAAAAACGTTTCTTAAACGGATTCAAATGGAATGACATGGGGATAAACATACCTGAATTTTGTCCAATAAAAAATTTGTCCAACTGTTGGACTAATGATTACACCCTGGATCAGCTAGATACAGACAAGAGTGTGCAAGAGTTTGTCTTGATGGGTGATCTGAGTCAGGATTGGTTATCATCTAGTTTTGATCAACTCAAAATTCTATGCAATACCTATAATCTCACTCAGATTGACAACAGTGTAACTAAATTGAATATATAGTATCCTCTGTGAAATCCTCTTTGATTGATTTGGTCTTAACCAATACTCCTCATCGATTTAATGCTTCTGCTATTTTTGCAAATTACATACAGTGGGGCAAAAAAGTATTTAGTCAGCCACCAATTGTGCAAGTTCTCCCACTTAAAAAGATGAGAGGCCTGTAATTTTCCTCATAGGTACACTTCAACTATGACAGACAAAAGTAGAACAAAAAATCCAGAAAATCACATTGTAGGATTTTTAATGCATTTATTTGCAAATGATGGTGGAAAATAAGTATTTGGTCCCCTACAAACAAGCAAGATTTCTGGCTCTCACAGACCTGTAACTTCTTCTTTAAGAGGCTCCTCTGTCCTCCACCCATTACCTGTATTAATGGCACCTGTTTGAACTTATCAGTATAAAAGACACCTGTCCACAACCTCAAGCAGTCACACTCCAAACTCCACTATGGCCAAGACCAAAGAGCTGTCAAAGGACACCAGAAACAAAATGATCACAAGAACGGTGAGCAAAAATCCCAGAACCACACGGGGGGACCTAGTGAATGACCTGCAGAGAGCTGGGACCAAAGTAACAAAGCCTACCATCAATAACACACTACGCCACCAGGGACTCAAATCCTGCAGTGCCAGACGTGTCCCCCTGCTTAAGCCAGTACATGTCCAGGCCCGTCTGAAGTTTGCTAGAGAGCATTTGGATGATCCAGAAGAAGATTGGGAGAATGTCATATGGTCAGATGAAACCAAAATATAACTTTTTGGTAAAAACTCAACTCGTCGTGTTTGGAGGACAAAGAATGCTGAGTTGCATCCAAAGAACACCATACCTACTATGAAGCATGGGGGTGGAAACATCATGCTTTGGGGCTGTTTTTCTGCAAAGGGACCAGGACGACTGATCCGTGTAAAGGAAAGAATGAATGGGGCCATGTATCATGGGATTTTGAGTGAAACACTCCTTCCATCAGCAAGGGCATTGAAGATGAAACGTGGCTGGGTCTTTCAGCATGACAATGATCCCAAACACACCGCCCGGGCATGAAGGAGTGGCTTCGTAAGAAGCATTTCAAGGTCCTGGAGTGGCCTAGCCAGTCTCCAGATCTCAACCCCATAGAAAATCTTTGGAGGGAGTTGAAAGTCCGTGTTGCCCAGCAACAGCCCCAAAACATCACTGCTCTAGAGGAGATCTGCATGGAGGAATGGGCCAAAATACCAGCAGCAGTGTGTAAAAACCTCGTGAAGACTTACAGAAAACGTTTGACCTCTGTCATTGCCAACAAAGGGTATATAACAACGTATTGAGATACACTTTTGTTATTGACCAAATACTTATTTTCCACCATAATTTGCAAATAGATTCATAAAAAATCCTACAATGTGATTTTTCTGGATTTTTTTCCCTAATTTTGTCTGTCATAGTTGAAGTGTACCTATGATTAAAAAAATACAGGCCTCTCTCATCTTTTTAAGTGGGAGAACTTGCACAATTGGTGGCTGACTAAATACTTTTTTGTCCCACTGTAAGTGATCACTTTGCTATTGCCTGTGTGAGAGATGGTAAAATATCTAAGCAATCTCACGTGTCATTACGAAAATATGTATTTAGCATTGAATGGAATAGAATAGAATTAACCCCAGATGTTGAATTAGCCTTTTCTTACTTCCACAATGCATTACAGGGTGTATGCAATAGGCATGCCCCTTTTTAAAAATTCAGGATTAAGGGCAGAGAGAACGCTTGGTTTACTGAGGAACTTACTAAAATCATAAGGGAACTGAATACTATGTGGGCTAAAGCAAGATGGTCTGGTTTGGTGGATGATTGGAAGGCTTATAAACATCTTCGAAATCTGGGTGTGGCTATGTCCCGAAAACTGAAAGCAGACCACTACCTTAAATCTACTTTGGATAGGATTTAAATAATCCTTCTGAATTTTGGCAAGTAGTGAATGGTTTGGAGTGCAAAAAAGATACACAAACAACTATTGATAGACACACAGATTGTAAATTAGAGAAGCTCTATTCTGAAAGCCTTACATCAGCATTTTCTTGATGCAGGCAGTTTATTTGAAAAGGTTAAAGGTATAAATGAGCCCCCTGTCAATTTACCTGACACCCCTGTGTACTCCTTCGTCAGGTTCTCCTTCTTATCCTTCTCTGTTTCAGAAGTGCTTGAAGCCCTGAAAGATATTGATAGAAAGAAATCCCCTAGGCCTGATGATCTAGACCCCCGCCTACCAAAAATTAGGTCATGGTCCAAATAGTTTTAGTTACTCAGCTCTGTGGTCCTGGAATTCTCTCCTGAACATTAAAAAATGTGATGATCTAGTCACATTGGTGGAGTTTAAACACTCGGTCAATGTAAATATCATAGATGTGTAATTGTCTTTAGGACAGCTGTTTTTCAGTTATGCCATTTGTGTTTATTTACATAATATGTAATTGTTGTACTGTATGTGTGTCTATAGTTTTGTTCAATGTTGTGTTAGTGTATGTAAGTTATTTTGTCTGAAACTTTGTTCCCCCTGCTGCTGTTGGACCAGGTCTCTCTTGAAAAATAGATTTAATCTCAATGACAAAAACCTGTATTAAAAAAAGGTAAAAACATTTTTAATGTGTCTGTCACTTTGATTATTCAAAATTCTCTCGACCTGTGCACCTACGTTGTAAACTTTTATTCATAGGCGAGGTTGTAGCAACCACATGATGGGTATAGGGAAAATGTGAGTATCCTAAATCTATTGATGTTACATTGAGCTGGGTGAATGGAATATGAATGACAGTCATCCAATATGCTGTAATAGAAAAGGCCATGCTCAGAAACAAAATATATTAAACGGCACCACTGCTTCTTATCCATAGGGTTTTCAGTGGTTAGCTTCGCCCACGATTGGCTGCTTGTAAACTACAATTCCGACGCTGTGTTTTAACGTTTAGAAACTTAAATAATCATCGCTTGCGAAATGGTTTATCGAAACGTATGCTGATTTTCCCCTTATCGTTCATATCAGCGAGAAAGAATATTTAAAATAAAATAGATAAACTGTAGCAGTTTTACACAGAGCCATAGTCTGTGTGAGCCTCCAGTTGATGAACTACACTTCCTCCCCAGTTACACAAACACACAGGTTCGGGGCACGCTAGATAGCTATTTAGCACAGGTGGCCAAATGTCTTCTGTAAAAAAGTGCTGTAACATGGAGATATGGCAGTGTGGAAACACTAACCCTGACCCTATAAAGGTGTGTAGTAATTTAACCTTTTAGTTTTCTGAAAATGATTTATTATTATTCCTCGTTCCTTATGTTTCCAAAACCATATTGCAAACTGCAGTAGCTACACGCTTCTTCAACGAGGTCAAGCCCTTATTTTCTCCAGAAGCCCAGCCAGCCAACTCCTCCCTTACTACAGTACTCATCCTTTACTGTCTTCATGAGAACTAAGGAAAGGAAATTGCAAATTCATTTTTCATTCAGCTATGTCTCTGAGGAATTATTTACCAATAAATTCTAGATTAAAGCCTATTTAAAAACGAATGAGGAAATTATTCTAACCCCATCACTTTTTTTTTGTGTTTTCTTTGCAGTTCCTGATGACCTGCTTATTGCGTGAGTATTACCTTTATCTTTACCTGGGGATTATTTGCTTTATTGGGGAAACCAGTGAGGTGGGAGAGGGAGTGGCCTTTTATGGCATGTGCTTTCCACAGTGGGATGGAGATGCCGTCACCCAGACAGCAGGGCCCTCCCCTCTTGGTTGGTGGGTGAGAATTTCCAGATGTAGTGGGTGCTGTGGCTGTGCCACATCCTGTCCTGTATGATGTTATTCTTGAAGGGTGATTTTCATAGTATAGGACCTCTTCATTCCTTCGTTACCTGCTTTTCACTGGCTAATTGGCTGAGTGTGTTAGGAATGATGCTATCAGGCTTAATGTCTCAGTCGCTCTGTCTCTCAGGTGTTTGTTTATATGCATTGCTGCGTTGTTGTTTATATGCATTATATCTCAATTTAAAAGCACTTTTACATTAAGTTGAGGGCTAGCCTTAATATGGGTCTCTCTCCATGCCTGTCCCCTATCCCTGTCTCTCTCCCAGGCTGAGGTTTGTGTTTGGCTCCTGTGCCCTCCAGGCCTTGGACCTGGTGGACCAGCGCTCTGTCACCTGTGTCTCATCCCCCAGTGGACGGAGAGCATATCAGGTGAACATCTGCTACCCACTTTGTACTAGAGTACTCACTTTCCCAATAAACCACCTAGTGAAACATTTGGTAATCAATCGACCATGATTCACACAAAAGAGCGATGAAAGGAAAATGTACAGCTAAGTCTTAAGCATTTTGACCCTCTTTGTATACTATAGAGACGCTAATGAGAAGCTATTATCTTCCCAACACTTGACATCAATGCCAGAACCTCCCATAAGGACGGATTAATTACTGTTGTACTCATAGAAAACCACCTAATCCATAGCCATTCCCTACCAGTCCCAGAGTCCCTGTAGGCCATGTCCTCTTGCGTCATAGCAGGGCCTGTCCAGTGACCCAAGTTTCCTGTAAACGCCTTTGACAGCTTTTATGAAATGGGACAGAAAAAACACAACGAGGCTAAATACAGACAGTGGTTTCTGTTTCTTTGGAATAAATTCCTTAATTGTTTTTTTCTCCTTCTCAAGTTTTTGGTGACTTCTGTGGTGAAATTAGGTGGTGTTTATTGGAAATGTTTAGGCTATAATATGATGTGGTTCCGGGCACAAATTCAGTTCTACATTTCCATAGAAAGTTATTACGTTTTCTCCTAAAACATCTGTGAGTGAAAAAACAGTGTTGGAAAGCCTATGCAGTAACAAGTAGATAAGTCTTCCAATATCACACTCTTCCCATATTCATGTAGTGTGGTTGCGCCATTTGCAATACTATTTACTCTTTAAATATACAAGTGTCGAATGGGGCCCTTTGACACTGTGACAGTTTTATTTGCTGTGAGTGGGTGTTCTGAGGAGATGTCTGAGTAAGATTTAGATAGCTGTGCTATCTTCCCATATTTCTGGAGTAACTCATTTCCGTGGCTTTATTGTTATATAAAAACATAAACCCCCAAAATCAAGATATACTAGCTAGTTATGTCGTTCCTCTTAGATTACTTTCTCTCCTCTTGTCTTTTACTTTTTGACCACTAATCTTTAAGGAGATCGTGATTTGAGTGCAATTGTCACCTAGCTATTGTTTTCTATCCATCCCTGGAACTGTCTGTCTGCAGAGAAAAATAGTTCATTCAGAAGTATTGGGACATATCCGTACAGTAAGTGTGATTGGGATAACTTGAACCAGACCAGGTTAAGTTGCCTTGTTTTGGCTCAGGGAGGGAGGGTAGACTATATTTGGGAAGTTGAGAGTAAAGATTTACTTTGATTCAGTAGTCGAGGACTATTTGTTTCTCCTCCCCTGAGGTCTTAGCCAGGAGGAATTATTGTGTTCTTCCCTGAATTGAATTTAACTTTATTGATCTACAGGGGATTTCAGTCAGCATGTCAATTGTAATGGGAAATCCAACAATGGAATCTGAGGCAACTGCCCAAGTGTCACAATGCTCGTGTTGGAGGATTGCCATGGCACCTGCATCCTATTTTTCTTCCATTTGACAACACTCCAAATTAAACTAGGGCTAAGTGTATATTGTTTTATAAAGAAAGTGTGTGTTTCTGGGCTTCTTGCGGTCAATTTGCAAATTATTTGTAATTATGTTCCAGCCCCCTGACCGTCTGCTCAAGAAAAGTTGATGATCCTTGATTTGGGGTAACTCACTCTGCAACATTGTGTAGGCGTCTGGGCACTGATCCCACCAACCCACGCCTCTATTTGTATCCAGCAGCTCAAAGCTTTTATGATGTCAGAGAAACTTAAAACGTCAGGTTTTTACTGACCAGAACCATGACACAGCCAGTTGGACGTCACTTCTGAGAAGAGGCTTGACTTGCAGTAACATCAAATAAACTCAGTCTGAAGAGCTTAGTTTATACCCCCTTTTTCTGGAAGTAGGTCTACTTTTAGCTCTGGGTTGGGGAAAAGAGCCAGTCTGGGACCTGTTGTACATGTCATTGTTTTGTTATTGTGTCTGGTGTGATACTAATGAATACACTGGCCTTTCCCTGCACTCTTTTCTATAATCGAAAAATGGTTCTTTGGCTGTCCCCATAGGAGAACCCTTCTGAGTACTATGTAGAACCATTTACACAGAGGGTTCTACATAGAAACCAAAAGGGTTCTACCTAGAACCAAAAACAGTTGTTCTCCTATGGGGACAGCCAAATAACTGTTTTGGAACCATTTTTTCTAAGAGGGTGCTCATAGGTTGATACTGTCTGTTTGCCACATTGACTCAATCATACATTCAGGTGACCTTTTCCATGAGAATATGGGGTTCGTTCAGTCTGTTGTGACAGGGCACAGAGAATCAGACCAGGGTAAAGTTTAAGGCAGAATAGCAATATACAGTGCGTTCGGAAAGTATTCAGACCCCTTTACTTTTTCCACATTTTGTTACACTTTAGCGTTATTCAAAAATTGATTAAATACTTTTTTCCCCTTCTCAATCTACAGACAATACCCCATTCATTTTTAGAAAATGTTGCAAATGTATCAAAAATAAAAACAGAAATACCTTATTTACATTAGTATTCAAACCCTTTGCTATGAGACTCGAAATTGAGTTCAAGTGCATCCTGTTTCCATTGATCATCATTGAGATGTTTCTACAACTTGATTGAAGTCCACCTATGGTAAATTTAATTGATTGGACGTGATTTGGAAAGGCACACACCTGTCTATATAAGGTCCCACAGTTGACAGTACATGTCAGAGCAAAAACCAATCCATGAGGTTGAAGGAATTGTCCGTAGAGCTCCGAGACAGGATTGTGTCGAGGCACAGATCTGGGAAAGGGTACCAAAACATTTCTGCAGCACTGAAAGTCCCAAAGAACACAGTGGCCACCATCATTCTTAAATGGAAGAAGTTTGGAACCACCAAGACTCTTGCTAGTGCTAGCCACCCTTCCAAACTGAGCAATCGTGGGTGAAGGATGTTGGTCAGGGAGGTGACCAAGAACCGAATGGTTACTCTGACAGAACTCTAGAGTTCCTCTGTGGAGATGGGAGAACCTTCCAGAAGGACAACCATCTCTACAGCACTCCACCAATCAGGCCTATATGGTTAGAGTGGCCAGATGGAAGCCACTCCTCAGTAAAAGGCACATGACAGCCCACTTGGAGTTTGCCAGAAGTCACCTAAAGGACTCTCAGACCATGAGAAAAAAGATTCTCTGGTCCGATGAAACCAAGATTGAACTCTTTGGCCTGAATGCCAAGCGTCACGTCTGGAGGAAACCTGGCACCATCCCTATGATGAAGCATGGTGGTGGCAGCATCATGCTGTGGGGATATTTTTTAGTGGCAGGTTCTGGGAGACTAGTCAGGATCGAGGGAAAGATGAACAGAGCAAAGATCCTTGATGAAAACCTGCTCCAGAGTGCTCAAGACCTCTGGGGCAAAGGTTCACCTTCCAACAGGACAACGGCCCTAAGCACACAGCTAAGTCAACGCAGGAGTGGCCTCAGGACAAGTCTCTGAATGTCCTTGAGTGGTCCAGCCAGAGCACCGACTTGAGTCCGATTGAACATCTCTGGTTGTGCAGTGTCGATCCCCATCCAACCTGACAGAGCTTGAGAGGATCTTCAGAGAAGAATGTGAGAAAGTGCCAATCTTGTAGAGTCATACCCAAAAAGACTCAAGGCTGTAATCAATCAATCACTGCCAAATGTGCTTCAACAAAGTATTGAATAAAGGGTCTGAATACTCATGTAAATGTGATATTTTATTTGTAATAAATTTGCAGACATGAGGAAAGTGTGTGAAGCATTTATCTGTGCTCTGTGAAGCATTAATTTTGGCTGCAATTTCTGAGGCTGGTAACTCTAATGAACGTATCCTCTGCAGCAGAGGTAACTCTGGGTCTTCCTTTCCTGTGGCAGTCCTCATGAGAGCCAGTTTCATCATTACGCTTGATGGTTTTTGTGACTGCACATGAAGAAACTTTCAAAGTTCTTGACATTTTCCGCATTGAACGACCTTCATGTCTTAGAGTAAGGATGGACTGTGGTTTCTCTTTGCTTATTTGAGCTGTTCTTGCCATAATATGGACTTGGTCTTTTACCAAATAAGGCTATCTTCTGTATACCACCCCTACCTTGTCACAACATAACTGATTGGCTCAAACACATTAAGAAGGAAAGAAATTCCACAAATTAACTTTTAACAAGGCACACCTGTTAATTGAAATGCATTCCAGGTGACTACCTCATGAAGCTGGTTGAGAGAATGCCAAGAGTGTGCAAAGTTGTCATCAAGGCAAAGGGTGGCTACTTTGAAGAATCTCAAATATATTTAGATTATTTTTTTAACACTTTTTTTGGTTACTACATGATTCCATTTGTTATTTCATAGTTTTGATGTCTTCACTATTATTCTACAATGTAGAAAATAGTTTAAAAAATAAAGAAAAACCCTTGAATGAGTAGGTGTGTCCAAATGTTTTTATTGGTACTGTATTTTCTACATACTTTATATCTGGTTTGAGTCTTTTAAGTTTACACTGAAAACGTTTTACCATCCAGATTTTTAAAAAACATTTTATATACAGTATATTTTTTTGAAGTGGTGGTCCACCACTACTATAAATAAATATAGGGGAAACACTGTTTCACCCCTTTATGACAAATCTAGACAAATAATCCAGAGTTATGATTAGGGTAGCAAAGGGTCGGAAACTTTCCTCAATGGCAGCAGCCATTGCACGGATTGAGGGAGACAATGCCATCCTGTCTGATGTTCAGACTCTGCTTGCAGATGTAAGAGAAGAAATCCGTACTGCCCTGCCCACTTCACTGTTGCTCTAAGCAGAGGAAACTGCAGTTCTGAAATACATCAAAAAGCGTGAAGACTTCTGCCTGAAGCCCATACAGACCGCAGTGTACATGTTGGACCCCAAGTATGCTGGCAAGAGCATCCTGTCTGGTGCAGAGATCAACAAGGCCTATGGTATCCTTGGCCTGGATGAGGGCAAGGTTCTTGGCAGTCTGGCGAAGTACACTTCCAATCAAGGGCTTTGGGATGGAGATGCAATATGGCAGTCATGCCAACATATCTCATCAGCCACCTGGTGGAAGGGACTTTGTGTATGCAGGCTCTTTCCCCTGTTGCCTCTATTATCCTCCAAATCCCACCAACATCAGCAGCCTCAGAGCGCAACTAGTCCTTGTTTGGGAACACACACACCAAAGCACGCAACAGGCTGACCAATACAAGGGTTGAAAAATTGATGGCCTGACAACGAGCCATCCTCAACAAGGTTGGAAAGGGATGAGTCGGATGTTCAAGAGGTGGACATTGAGGAGGTCCAGGGAGAAGACATGGAAGCCTGAGAGGAAGACAACCAAAGCTTTAGTTTCTAGACAATCATTTTGCAGATGTATGTTAAACGTTTTTGAGAGATGAGAAGGATCATTGGGGATCATTCGATATTCCCTTTCTGTTGTTCAGTGAAATCATCCCATGTGAAGAGTCAACTCATTTAATTAAAGTTCAACCCGTTGTGTTGAAACACCGTGCGATATAAATATATTGGAAGGATTTAATAATTTGCAATTGTCTACTTATGATAAGGTAAAAGGTTTATGTTTCTGTCTCCATATGATATGGTAAATATATCCAATGCAAAGATCTACTTTTAAATTATATTAATTTGCATATATTTCTGTTAATTCCCATATATTCCTGTTAATTTCCACGGAAAGTTTCCACCTCTGAATAATCCCCAAAATGTGCAACCCTAGTTGCGATGCAGTCTGAAGCCTTGAGTAAGATGCATCATCAGCCCTGTGCCTGTCGTGACTTCCCACAAACCATGGCAGTCCTCTATGGTCTTCCCTGACGGGCTGCAACTGAAACTGGATCTGGCAGTGACGAACTGATGACAGAGCCGTCCCTCCAAACTTTGGAGCTCTCTGGCACACGATGGCTTGCCTCTATGTAGTCCTGTGTGAACCTGGCATTCCTACCATAAAAATGGAGAAGCCAACTCCAGTCCACGCTGGAGCTGAATGTCATGTTTCATTTACTGAGATTGAAGAGTATGTAATGCTTCTAGCTGACTGTGGAATCCCCTGCTAGGATAGCTTAGACAGGTTCCAAACAGTGGAAGGAGAATATCAGGGAGCGTTTAAGTGTGGTTTTGTGTTGGGCCTACCAAGTTTGCTTTGTGGCCAGAGCTCAGAAGTGGAGACACATTCTGAAATGCAAGCAGAGGACAAAAAGACCCAAATGTGAGCTGGTTTTCAATGACTAATGCTTTATAGGCTTCAGCATCACAGATTGACCTAGGCCGGTCCCATAGAAATACAATAGATTATATTTCTATGGCCAATCCGCCATATGTTGAGCCAATTTTCCGTTCCTCCCCTCTCCCTGAAGTGTGCGCTTGTTCACTCACCCTCAACTAGTGTATTTAAAAAATCATTGAGTTGGTGTGCAGATAGAGTGTCTACCATTTTGGTATTCTTATGCCAATTTAATGTTCTTAAATCCTTGAGGGGGAGTGAACGAGTACACACCCTAGGTTACAGTCTCCCTCCGGTACCCTCAGCTGGGTGGCTCACAGGCTCACAGTCTCACAACTCTGCTTTTGTCAATTTTTTAAAATCGACTCAATGTAATATTCCCTGAAGAGTTACTCATTTACAATGAAGCGTCACTTTTCTACAAAGGAGGTGTTTTATTTTGTAGATCACTGAGAAGGTAATTTAGAGGGACTACATAGCTGTGAATCTGTCTGGGCTGGGGAATAATGGAGCCTGTTTCTGTCATGTTGAGAGTCATTAGTTGTGGTGACCAGGCTGAGTAATCCTCTGAATTAATGCCCTTATGCGTCATCTTCAGAATGGGGCTGAAGCTGAGAGTCTGGCACAAAGTATGTCTACCCCTATCTTGAGTGCCAGACTTTACAGCTACGGTGTTGGAGTAGCTTATATTCAATATTTGGAGCCAGTTGTCTAGCTCCATGGAATTATTGTCTTCCACTTTCAAACCCAATACATGTTTAACATTTGGATTCATTAAATATGCATACTTCCTCTCCTTCCTTCCTTAGGTTGGAATGCTGATCTGAAATGATTAGATAGGTGAAGACAACCTTTCTCCATCCTTGTTATGTCAGATCAGTGAAATATGCAAGGAAGAAAGGGAACTATACATTTTTTAAATGTTTGCATGGGGCCATAGGCGACACAATCCCTTTTCCAGACCAAATGTCAGGGGTTTATTCAGTGATATTGTGAACATTGAGGATAGAAATAAAATAGTGTGAATACAACTGACACAATTCCATATATCTATCAGACAATCATATCTGTTCTACACCATACATTTCTATCTTAATGTTCTGTAACGTAACATCCTCCTGAACAGGCCCCAGGGTTAGTGGGATGTGTCAGGACGTGTTGGAGGAGCTCAGGGATGGATGAGATGAAGTCAGGAGCTTGTTTCACCTCATTCCTCACCCTGCTCTACTGTCTACAGTGCTCCTCAGCTGTTGTGAACATGTGTGGAATTGACTCAAGCTGTGGCAGGCAAATGCAGTGTCAGTACAAACAGAATTCACATCATTGTTTGATAGGTTTGTTTAAGTACTTGCTAGAGACAAGACATTCTCGCTCTTCTCCTACAACACTGTGATATGTTTTAGAGAGTCTTTCCGTGACCATTTTTTTTCCATTAATCCACTCTCCGGAACAACTGTGGTTTTGGCCAGCTCTTCCTTTGACTTGCTACCTGTTGTTTTTGACTGTGTCCATGTTTGTTTTGTTGAAGGTGATTGGAGGGTCAGGGCTGCTGTACACCTGCTACACCTCCTGTCACTACTGCTCCTGCCCAGCCTTCGCCTACACTGTGCTCAGGAGGAACGAGAGCCTGCTGGTGAACACACAGACATAATCCATGTTTCAATCATTAATAGAGCACACAGCCATAAACTACAAAGACATCAGACAAAACCTGCACACACACAAACCGCCTGTTCTAGTCATGCATAACTGAGCAAGACAGGATGTGGAATTCCACCATTCAGGGTTTCCCCCCCAGAAGGCAGTCACATGTTGATCTGTATAACAGTTCATTATTAGCAAGACCCTGGCACTAGTGTTTAAACATGTTCATCCCGTATGACTCTCGGGAGCACAAAGCCAAAAAGTCCCTGAAGTCCCATAAAACCTCAGCTTCCTCTGAATATTTCCCTGAATACAGAATCTATCCATACTTCACAGTGAGGTTGACAACACTACTCCCCCTCTCTCCCACATACATCCAGAGCTGTCTGTGTTGTTTTAAGGGCATTGCAGACCCTGTCATCGTCATTGCGACCCCGTCATGGGTCAGTTAGGGCAGACCAGGGGAAGTGCCACAGTCTCCACTGGGGGTTTCGCATGGAGCCTATTGCCTGGACAGTCTACAAACCATGACAGCCCTGCCTCCCTGCTCTAGTTCCACAGCCCAGCAGGAGAGACACCACTGTACTGTACTGTACTGTACTGTTACTCTGAGAAGTCCCCCTGAGCTTATTTCTGCCCAATGATTTTTGGGAATATAATACATTCTGCCTGCCTTTATTACATTGGAATGACAAATTCTGACATTGTAGAAGTGTTATTCATTTTTTTTATAAATGTAATAATCATAAGTAAAAAAAAAATAATAATAATAATAAATTAAAAAAATTAAGTCATACATACAGGTAACTGCCAAAATAAAGGAATCGCCAACGTAGTGACTTAACAGGGCATTGGCCCACCATGAGCTGCCAGAACAGCTTCAATGTGCCTTGGCACAGATTCTACAAATGTCTGGAACTCTATTGGAGGAATGGGACACCATTCTGTTTCGTTGGTGGTGGAAAACACTGTCTCAGGCCCGCTCCAGAATCTCCCACAAGTGTTCAATTGGGTTGATATCTGGTGACTTGAGACTGACACACACACCTTTTAAACCCCCTATGCTCCTTTGAGACCCCTCTTTCAAAGTCTCTGAGATCTTTTCTTCTAGCCATGGTTAGCCAAAATAATGGGCAACTGGGCATTTTATACATGAACCTAAGCATGATGGGATGTTATTGCTTAATTAACTCAGGAACCACACCTGTGTGGAAGAACCTACTTTCAATGTACTTTCTATCCCATTTACTGAAGTGAATGGAATAGAAAGTATTTTGGCAGTTACCTGTATATTAATCATAATTTTTAAGCATTTCTGCAAACTTGCCTGAACTTCAATTCTGTCTGAGTGACACACAGAAAAGAAAAGCTGCATACTCTCATGGTTCCAATGCAATAGATTTACTAAGCTGCCTTCATCAGGGTTTATTCTCTTTCTCTCTCACACACGCACGTATTGTACTATCACTTCCCTAACATTCCTCCTCCTGTTGCAGTGCAAGCACATCCTGGCCGCCTACCTCAGTCAGGCCATGGGGCTGTCCCAGCAGGAGGCCCTGTCTGACCAGCAGATGTCCAGCATCCTTTCTGGGAGAGCAGCAAGAACTGACACGTAGAGCACCAGACCCCCAGGTCACTCATCCAGACCTACATGTAGAAGACCAGACCGCAGCTACAGACCCAAAGCACAGACACGTAGAGCACAACCCAACAGGTCACTGATCCAGACTCAAAGCCACACAGCACCATCTGAGACCAAGCTACTGCAGCACATCCTGAGGAAAGATGTTTAAAAGGCAAAGCCTACTGCTGCTGTATAGTCTCCTCCAGTCTGTCTGCATGTGTGAAGATTACTTTTATGGCTTTTAGGTCATTGTGCTGTTCTTCTAGAACTCTGGTGTGGTTCTCCGCTTTCTGAAAATCAAAAGACAACAGATGTTGCTGTTTTTTGTGAGTGTTTGTGTTCTTAATCTGTTGCCAGAGAATATGCATCTGTTCATTGACTGTATTCTAAGACTCTCCTTTTATATGAAAATGGTTGTTATATGTAGGTTGTGTAAACTCTTGTAAGAATATGAGTCTGACTTGTAACAATATGAACATTTTATTTGTATTTTTTATTTAACCAGGCAAGTCATACATAGCTTTTATTGACAAAATAATTCACCATACAGATTTTTCTCATGTTAAATAGCAGTATTGGTTTAGTTGTCAGTTGAGTGAAATAATAATTGAACATCATTGACGTTCAGACATTCTACTGCACTGTTGGAGCTACTAACATAAGCATTTCGCTGCACCTACTATAACACCAGCAAAACTGTGTACACAACCAATACACTTTGATTTGAACCACAGTTGACTGTTTAGGCTACTGGTTAGCGACATCAATACTAACACATTTGCAAACGCACAGGTTGGAAAACTACATCAGCTTGTTCTTGTATGGTTTTCTTCTTAAATTGTAGGAAGGCTTCATTCACAAGTCAGGCTTGTTGAAGGCTTTACAACCCACTGTATGTTGCAGGGTTGGGGCAATTCCATTTCAATTCAATCAACTCCGGAAGTAAACAAACGCCAATTCCACATTTTTCTCAGTAAGAAGCATTTGGGGAATTGGAATTTCAGTTTACTGAATTGTAATGGAATTGAACCCTTATCTTGATGCTAAGGTCACATTTGAATGAACAAATAATAGTAATACCAGTACAGTGCAGTCTCCAATGGAATGTACTTGAAGTTTGGCACACTCCTATAGTTTAGCCCTTGAAGTTGTAGAGGTGATGGTTGATGTGTATGGTGAAGAAATGGAAAAACTAAGAAATTAAACACAATGGAAATACTGTATTTGTTGGACCCTGTGCTAAGACAACACTTGTCTTAAATTCCTTTTAGAAGTTAAAGTGATACTACAGAGGTTTTGTATCATTTCAGGAAGTAGTTTTGAAAGTAGTGCTCACTATCAAACTGGTCCCCCAAAATTTTCGCAATGACATTTTCACAATGATATGTTACATCCTGCAATTTGTTTTCCTCTCCTGACGTTTATATGATAAGTTACGAATTCCAATTCGTACAGTATGTTTGTACAAATTTGTAAGTGCTTAAGATCCCGTTCAATCTAACTTTGTGAACACAAAAACAGTACACAACACAGTTTAATATCACAGCAAGGAGGCCCTTCTCATAGCAGAGGAAAACCACCTTAATTTTAGCACAGATTGTGTGCCGTCACATCCAAACTGGGTCTCGTTAAACTGGATTTATTTTGTGGAGGTCTGGTTTCCTGTTTTTGATAGAAAACCACATCTAATTTCAGCCAGTTGAAAGGAAAATAGACTGTCACAGCTTCTTAGAAAAGAGGCCATTGTCCACAATGCCAACCAACACAACAAAGGCAAGCTCATCAGTTGGTGGTCAAGTACAGGAAGAGACATCTTCAAACCGAGAACGATGCACCGTCTATTTAACAACACTGTGTCAGACTCACTGGTACAAAAATACAATTACAACAATGAAGCATATTTTTGTCTTTCACAGAACAAGCACTTGTCAACCCTACAATCTCGTTAGGCCTAGCGTTCCCTGCAGGGTTTGTGTCAATTCAACATTTCTGAATTTAATTTGAATAGGCCACACCCCAAAAGAAGCAGGATTTTAATTTCATTTTAATTGAAGGAAGTGGAATATAATTCAAAGTCATTCAAAATAAATACAATTTTCATTTAATTTAATTCAACTTTCTTTAATGTAAATTCAATTCAATTGCTGTTTCCTGTCAGGTGTGGCCAATTCAAATTCAAGAATTGAATTGGAATTACAGAGCAACCCCAACCCTGGAAACTTGTTTCATTCAACAAAGAGGGATCTCCTCAGCATTGCATTGAATGATTTGGCTTGGTGTAGTGAAGTGGTGTATTTAGGAGTTCTTACTGAGTGAGGGGGATGGAGCCACATGGCTCTTAGCTGCTATGCTAGGACATGGGCAGACCGTACACCGTGGAAGTGGTTGATCCTACAATTTGACAATATTGAGTATTAAAAGCTGGTTTGTTCCAGGACACAGGAATTTGCCAGGTGGGCAAATGATCACAGCTGTGTCCATGTGAGGTGTGTGTGTGTTAGTCCATGTGAGGGTTGTATTATGGGCCTTCTAGGGATGCCAAGGGAAGAGGGTGACATTCAGATGTGTAATATACAGTTGAAGTTGGAAGTTTACATACACGTACGTTGGAGTCATTAAAACTCGTTTTTCAACCACTCCACAAATTTCTTGTTAACAAACAATAGTTTTGGCAAGTCGGTTAGGACATCTTTGTGCATGACACAAGTCAATTTTCCAACAATTGTTTACAGACAGATTATTTCGCGTATCACAATACCAGTGGGTCAGAAGTTTACATGCACTAGTAATATATATAATATATATAATATAATAGTGCCTTTAAATAGCTTGGAAAATTCCAGAAAATGATGTCATGGCTTTAGAAGCTTCTGATAAATCATGTCAATTAGCCTGAGTCAATTGGAGGTGTACCTGTGGGTGTATTTCATGGCCTACCTTCAAACTCAGTGCCTCTGCTAGACATGGGAAAATCAACAAGACCTCCATTTTTTTTTTGACCTCTGCAAATCTGGTTCATTCTTGGGAGCAATTTCCAAATGCCTGAAGGTACCACATTCATCTGTACAAACAATAGTGTGCAAGTATAAACAGCATGGGACCACGCAGCCGTCATACCGCTCAGGAAGGAGACGCGTTCTGTCTCCTAGAGATTAACGTACTTTGGTGCAAAAAGTGCGAATCAATCCCAGAACAACAGAAAAGGACCTTGTGAAGATGCTGGAGGAAACAGGTACAAAAGTATCTATATCCACAGTAAAATGAGTCCTATATCGATATAACCTGAAAGGCCGCTCAGCAAGGAAGAAGCTACTGCTCCAAAACCTCCATAAAAAAGCCAGACTACGGTTTGCAACTGCACATGGGGACAAAGATTGTACTTTTTGGAGAAATGTCCTCTGGTCTGATGAATCAAAAATAGAACTGGTTGGCCATAATGACCTTCGTTATGTTTGGAGGAAAATGGGGAGGTTTGCAAGGGGGTGGCAGCATCATGTTGTGGGGGTGCTTTGCTGCAGGAGGGAATGGTGCACTTCACAAAATAGATGGCATCAGTCGGGAAGTTAAAGCTTGGTCGCAAATGGGTCTTCCAAATGGACAATGACCCCAAGCATACCTCCAAAGTTGTGGCAAAATGGCTTAAGGACAACAAAGTCAAGTTATTGGAGTGGCCATAACAAAGCCCTGACCTCAATCCTATAGAAAATGTGTGGGCAGAACTGAAAAAGGGTGTGTGAGCAAGGAGGCCTACAAACCTGACTCAGTTACACCAGCTCAATTGGCCAAAATTCACCCAATTTATTGTGGGAAGCTTGTGGAAGGCTACCCGAAACATTTGACCCAAGTTACACTCAATTTGGTAGCATTGCCTTTAAATTGTTTATGTAAACTTCTGACCCACTGGGAATGTGATCAAATAAATAAATGCAGAAATAAATCATTCTGACATTTCACATTCTTAAAATAAAGTGGTGATCCTAACTGACCTAAAACAGGTTATTTTTACTAGGATTAAATGTCAGGAATTGTGAAAAACTGAGTTAAAATGTATTTGGCTAAGGTATATGTAAACTTCTGACTTCAACTGTATAACAATAAGTAACACAGATTTGTTTTCTGATATGATTTAGGCTATGTTGAACAAGAGCCCCAAAAAATGTCAGCATTTTGTTAAGAATAATAACGTAAATCTATCATAAAGGGAGATTACATAACTAAGTCATCAAGAATTACATAAGTCATCAAGAATGTCAAATAATGAGGCATTTGTAAGGCTGACATGATTTTCTTGCAAATCTCTAAATATCCTGTTTCTGAATTTTAGATTACTCATTACTGTCTGCCCACCACATACTGTATATTCCTGAGCTTTCTCCATGATCTATAGAAGCCATGACATTTTCAAAATTCAAGCAGAGCACAAAACACCACAAGTTTATATTATGTGTAAGAATACTTTCCCAATCCGAGCTGTGTTGTGTGTGTCCTCTCACTTGAGATGTTGCTGTTGAGTCAAAACTGGTTCCACTGGGCAGAGTTTCCTATGTATGTTTTTATGCAACACCAGTAATGAAGAAGTCCGATATAGCCCATGACGAACAATACAATACACACCTCAGCCAGGTTTCTCAAATTTGAGCTACATGACTAATCAAATACCAAACGGTAAACATTGAACACTTGATGCATATTATGTTTGGAAAGTTAAGGCTTAGAAAAATGTGTGTTTTAAGTTCAATGGTCAATGTGTAGGAATGGTAAATTAGGTGTTCTCATAGTAATGGATTCATCAGTGGATTCATTTCACAGTCCTGAAAATCCAGTTAGCTTCAACAAAATAAAATAAAAATCCTTCAACAGTTAAAGCTGGAATCCACATTAGGTAGAACAGTGCCACTGTTCGCCCCAGAGCATGTGTTATTGTTTTTGTTTTGTTGATGAAACGGAGGAGAGGAGCATCCAGCATCGTAGTAAAAACAATTGCAGTAGGCATACATACTCTGCTGTTCTATCGTGTGTGCAATGATGTCAGAGGGGGAAAAAATATTTGTTGTTTGAAGGAACTGTTATTTTAATATCGCAAACGGACGTGGCAGTTTTACCAAGTACAGATTCCAGCTTTAAAGTAAATAAGACTCAGATTTTCACTAGCCTGGTCCCAGATGTTTGTGTGGTCTTGCTAACTCCTATGGCCATGACAACGACCATAGGAGTTAGTAAGATGGCACAAACAGATGTGGGACCAGGCTAGCTTTTCATCACCTGGCCTAATACTCATCTTAACTCATAAATAACACTCCACATTCAAGGCATATTTGACAGATGATTCTATTCAGCTTCATACAGTGGCTTGCTAAAGTAGTCACCCCCTTGGTATTTTTCCTATTTTGTTGCCTTACAACCTGGAATTAAAATAGATTTTGGGGGGGTTTGTATCATTTGATTTACACAACATGCCTACCACTTTGAAGATGCCAAATATGTTTTGTGAAACAAACAAGAAATAAGAACGTAAAACTTGAGTGTGCATAACTGTTCACCCCCCCAAAGTCAATACTTTGTAGAGACACCTTTTGCAGCAATTACAGCTGCAAATCTCTTGGGGTATGTCGCTTGGCATATCTAGCCACTGAGATTTTTGACCATTCTTCAAGGCAAAACTGCTCCAGCTACTTCAAGTTGGATGGGTTCCGCTGTTGTACAGCAATCTTTAAGTCATACCACAGATTCTCAATTGGATTGAGGTCTGGGCTTTGACTAGGCCATTCCAAGACATTTAAATGTTTCCTCTTAAACCACTCAAGTGTTGCTTTAGCAGTAAGCTTAGGGTCATTGTCCTGCTGGAAGGTGAACCTCCGTCCCAGTCTCAAATCTCTGGAAGACTGAAACAGGTTTCCCTCGAGAATTTCCCTGTATTTAGCGCCATCCATCATTCCTTCAATTCTGACCAGTTTCCCAGTCCCTGTCGATGAAAAACATCCCCACAGCATGATGTTTCCACCACCATGCTTCACTGTGGGGATGGTGTTCTCAGGGTGATGAGAGGTGTTGGGTTTGCGCCAGACATAGTGTTTTCCTTGATGGCCAAAAAGCTCAATTTTAGTCTCATCTGACCAGAGTACCTTCTTCCATATGTTTGGAGAGTCTCCCACATGCCTTTTGGCGAATACCAAACATGTTTGCTTATATTCTTCTTTAAGCAATGGCTTTTTTCTGGCCACTCTTCCATAAAGCCCAGCTCTGTGGAGTGTAAGGCTTAAAGTGGTCCTATGGACAGATACTCCAATCTCCGCTGTGGAGCTTCGCAGCTCCTTCAGGGTTATCTTTGGTCTCTTTGTTGCCTCTCTGATCAATGCCCTCCTTGCCTGGTCCATGAGTTTTGATGGGCGGCCCTCTCTTGGCAGGTTTGTTATGGTGCCATATTCTTTCCATTTTTTAATAATGGATTTAATGGTGCTCCGTCGGATGTTCAAAGTTTCTGATATTTTTTTATAACCCAACCCTGATCTGTACTTCTCCACAACTTTGTCCCTGACCTGTTTGGAGAGCTCCTTGGTCTTCATGGTGCCGCTTGCTTGGTGGTGTCCCTTGCTTAGTGGTATTGCAGACTCTGGGGCCTGTCAAAACAGGTGTATACTGTATACTGAGATCATTTGAGAGATCATGTGGCACTTAGTTAAATGAAGTCCAACTGTGTGCAATCTAATTATGTGACTTCTGACGACAATTGATTGCACAAGATCTTATTTAGGGTCTTCGTAGCAAAGGGGTGAATACATATGCATGGGTGACTTTTCATTACATGAAATCCAAATAAAAATCCATTTAAATTACAGGTTGAAATGCAACAAAATAGGAAAAACACAAAGGGGGATGAATACTTTTGCAAGGCACTGTATATCATTATACCACCATGCTTTGTTCTGTAAACATTTCGAATCTCACTTAAAATGCCATTCAAAAATTAAATACAACAAAAACATGAACACAGGTAGTGTTTTGAGCTACACAGCTGGCCTGTGGCCCCACCTATGAAGTAAAGGGTCAATGGTCGGCAGGACATGTAGGCAGGACTAGTAGCCTCATGCCCCTGTTGCTTGCCCTTACAGTAAAGGCTCATGCCCCCTGCAACCCACCCCTCAGAGTAATGGGTCAATGGTCATGTGGATCTGGTCTCTGTTCCGCCTGCTTCCATTGGAGGAGTGGAGGTAGAGCTCCTCCCTCTGACACAGGACTTGACGCGTCAGGATCTTGCGGAAGGTGTTCCTGAAGTCCTGGATGCGGTAGGCGTAGATAATGGGATTGACAGCGGAGTTGGCGTGCGACAGCATGATGGCTATGTACATGACTGGGGCCGGCTTGTACAGGTCCTTGTAGAACAGGGTCAGGCAGTTGAGGATGTGCACGGGCAGCCAGCAGAGGGCAAACAGCCCCACAATGATGGACAGAGACTTGGCGGCACGGATCTCACGCTGAAGCAGCCCGTGATGGTGGTTGCCCCTATTGCTGCTCACCGAGCACTTGAGCTCAATTTGGTGCATCTGCTTGCGGGCCACAGTGAAGATCTTCACATAGATGCCTAGCATGATAAGCAGAGGAGGCAGGACGCAGCCAAAGAAGTTGAAATAGACCATGTAGTGCATGTCCACCACATTCTCAAACTGGCAGGTGAGCTTGATGCTGCTCAGACCGTCCACCCGAGGGGCGAGAGTGGTACTGGTTTCCCCCACAGAGCTGCCATTTGTCAGGCTGCTGGAGACATTCTGACGGCAGGAAGAAACCTTCAGGTTCCAACCCAGGAACGGGATGAGGCCGATGACAAAGGACAGGATCCATAAAATAGCAATGATTCTTCTGGCCCTCGTGCCTGTCACCAGCTCCTTGTACCTGGATAGGGGGACATGCAGAGACCAAAAAGACAGTGTTAACATCTGTGGGGGTTATACAAGGGTCTTATTTTCTGTTCCCTAAATAGTCGTGACCGAGTGCCCTTAAAGGAACAGTGGCCTTCTATCAAGCATTCTGGCACTAATGCTGCACATTCATTCATGAATAAAATAACGTAAGGGGTAACAGAAAGGCAACAAAAACATGCGGTCGTAAAGTTCTTCCGACTGTACATTATATTAGGTAGGGCTTGTGACAGGAATAATCTATCATTTCCATGATATTGCCTAAAGCAGGATACCAACAGATAACGAGACGTCATTCCAGCAGACTTCTATCGATCGAGGACTGGGTGAGAATGCCATTGGGCTCCATGTGTTGGAAGACATATGGAAAACATATTGATATCAGCAGCACACTGCTGTATGCGTCTCACAGTGTAGACTACCTACATCCTGTCTGCTTTACACAGACACCAGGAATCCTGCTGTACATTGAGCCTCTCTTTGCCTTGTCATGTGCTCTGTTCCAGTATCTATAGCATACCACTTATGAAGCAATGTGTTGTATTGGGCATGCATTCAAAGTGGTATGCTAGTATAGATATTGGAATGTTATGTAACCCGTGGTTGAATCAATGTAGGGATCTGGATAATTTGTTTGTGACACTCTCTCAGAGCAAACAAGCTGGCCCTGCTGCAGTCAACTGGATATTGCACAGAGAATAAGAATTTGGCAATTTGAGCAAGTAAGATATTGCATTTCACTGAGCACATTAACTTAAGAGACAGGGATGTGATAGGAAAAATCCCAGTGTAAGGGATCTCGTCCTCCTCTTCGTCTGAGGAGGAGAAGCGAGAAGGATCGGAGGACCAAAACGCAGCGTGGTAAGTGTCC
This sequence comes from Oncorhynchus tshawytscha, assembly GCF_018296145.1. Lineage (NCBI taxonomy): Eukaryota > Metazoa > Chordata > Actinopteri > Salmoniformes > Salmonidae > Oncorhynchus > Oncorhynchus tshawytscha. Next base: position 35,211,981 of record NC_056437.1, on the reverse strand, counting down.
ATAATGTTTATTTTAAAACATAAACTGAACACTACGAAATACAAAATAATAAACGTGAAATGAATGAAACAGTCCCGTGTGGCGACAAACACTGACACGGAAGACAAACACCCACAAACCAAAAGTGAAACCCAGGCTACCTAAGTATGATTCTCAATCAGGGACAACAATAGACAGCTGCCTCTGATTGAGAACCATACTAGGCCGAACTCAAAAACCAACATAGAAAAACAAACAGACTGCCCACCCAACTCACGTCCTGACCATACTAAAACAAAGATAAAATAACAGAACTAAGGTCAGAACGTGACACCCAGAGTCCAACTCATCTCCTCTCTAAACATGTCTGCAGGACCTAGCCCAGTCACACTGAGGTTAACCTTAATAGCTAGCATATGAAGAACGATGAGATAAAAATAGAACAACAATCTATCTATACAGTGTTGAACACATAGACAAATAAGGGGTGCTTATATTTGTCCTGTTTCACACGTGTGTTAACTGCGTGGTATGACTGAATGACTGTCAAATGGAAACAGCTACTGCCTCCAGCTAGGTATATTTAGAACCACTGTTTTGCATTGAGCCACAGATTTCTCAGGCTAAATCACGAGACAATACAGCAGATATACAGTAGATAAAGGATAATCATGAATTTATTATCAGTGCTCATGTGATTTCACTTGGATTATAGCATGTAATAATGACATGTACTGTATAAGCATGTCAATTATATTTCCACATGATATTTCCAATAGTACAACAAATATCAACTACTATTAAAATAGACAGACTAATAATTTAGTACAATGGGGAAAATAGCTTTTTGGTTTTATTCAAGAAGAGGAAGTGGTCGTTGTCTGCTGGAAATGTTTTGTCCCTCGTCATGAGAGATGCTTTTTCACGTGATCAATTTGCCAGTAAAAATGACTGTCAGCCATGTGCCATTTCACGGAAGTTTAGTTTCACAGGAAGCAGCAGCTCATTTGACTGATGACCCTGTAGCCCCTCAGATGTCAAAGCCTCAAAACAGACTGGGACTTTTGTGATGCAGCAGTAAATTATTAATCATGGGTCCCTGGGTTCTACCTCTGTCCCCATTTCTCCATTTCCCATCCCTCTCTGAAGGATGATGTAGCACCAGTGACATCCATAATCTACAGACAGCCATGGCCATGCTTAGGGACCTGAAGTGATGGGCCCTAAGGCTGTAGGGTTAACCCACACATCACACTTCCTCTCTTTTCTTACCATCCATCTCTCTGTCTCTCTCCTCTTATGTCCCTCAGTCCGCAGCCATGCTTAAGTTCTTGGAGGGATGGGCCCTAAGGCTATTCATGGGTTGCATGTTTCGTCACAATATAGTTTTGAACATTTGTTTTGGACTGTTGCCCAACTGAGCATTCTACTCAATGCATCGTCAATGAGCACTGATGAACATTTCATCACAAGTGAATTACAGTGGCGTTTTACAGTGGCTTGGAAATACAATTCCATTCAAATGGAGGCAAATAATTAGTAGTAAAACCTTTTGATGTCACCAGATTGCCTTTAGATGCAATATAACAATAGCTAGTTAGCTAAACTTGAGGGGAGGACACCAAATTTTAGCTGCTAACATTAGCATTCCTAGCTATTTTTTATGAATTTTGCTAACTAATGACAACATTGCCATCTGTCTAAAGGACATTTGACGACATGATAATGAAGGCAAAGTTGTTTCCTACTAAACATTTGACTACTTTAGCAATGTAATCGTATTTCCTGCCACTATAATGTAATTTAGACTAAACCGTCATTAGCCTCCGTCCAGAATGATTGGGCTTATCACGATTTTAGGGCACCACTATTGGAGAGAGGCTTGAGAACGTACATAACAATGACATGACGCAACTCGAGTGATGGAGGTGGGTGGATACACTGCACGCATCTCTCCATCTTTCCTCTTCTCTAACAATCCATCTCTCTCCTCCTCTTAGTCCTATAACCTTTCAGCCAAGAGAGGTATGAGTTCCAGGCAGGGACTATTATCTGGGGGGGTAGACAGCTCTCTCTCATTCTCTCTGTCTCTCTCACACGCTCTCTCTCATTCTCCCTCTCACACACACTGTCTCTCTCTCTGCTTCTCTCCCCTACTGTCTGTCCCTCTCTCTTTCTCCCACTCCCTCTCCCTCTGTCCCCCTCTCTCTGTCTCTGATGGGTTTGGTGACATTCCTCTGTAAGGGCCAGTGAATTGTCGGCTGAGTGGATTAGTTCTGGCATGACGACAGCATGCTGGCATCGTCTCTCTCGTTCTCCCTTTCTTCTGTTCCTTTCTCCCCACACCTCCCTTTTCTAACCCCACGGTTCATGTGGTTCTGCCTGGGGCACATTGCAGCCCACAAACCCCTGTCAGACTAGTACAGTGTCAACAATCACTTCACAGCACATCCGCTTAAAAAAAACAACAGTATAACCTCAAAGGGAAGATGTGTTTCTCTTTGCTCCACTGGCTACCCCATCAAATTTTGCCTACACTTAAGATTTGCATGCAAAGTACGCAAATATCCTGTCCTCACATGGCATATGGCACCAGCACTAATTAGAGATCCACTCAAGAGATGTGATATCTCTACGTGAGATAGGCCTATTATCTGTCGTTACAAGCCAAACTAGTACAGATTCATAACAGGAGTTAAGAGGCTTGGATTCATTGCGATGAAGTGTCACATGTTGTGAGCACAAGTGAGTACAGCCCATCTCACTCTAGGCTGTATCACAACCAGACGTGCTTGGGAGTCCCATAGGTCGGGACATAATTGGCCCAGTGTCTGCGGGTTTGGCCAGGGTAGGCCGTCATTGTAAATAAGAATTTGTTCTTAACTGACTTGCCTAGTTAAATAAAAGGTTAAATAAATAAAAAAGTTAAATAAAGAATAAGAATGTTCTTAACTGACTTGCCTAGTTAAATAAAAGGTCAAATACAAACATAAACAAATAAATAGATGAGAGTAGGCCTGACAGCAATACTCTCACATAACCCCGGATCTATGCAAATATGAGCGAGGTCACTCAGTATGGGTACGCCTTCGTTGAGCATAGTCAGAAGGATCTCCTATCACACAACGTCTGTGGTAGACAGATAGGAGCGACAGCCAATAGGGGAGACCCCCACTCCTTTATAAAGCGCTGTTGCACCATCTCGCCTCACTTTCCATTCTTCCTTATGAGGTTGTAATATTCTGAAATATTCTCCTCAGCATCAGCTTGGACTAATGCTTTCTTGCTAAACTGTTCACAGGCAAAAAGGTAAGGATTCACTACAGAGCTTAGGAATTAGGTTTATCGTCAAGAGGATTGAGCACCTTTGCCGAAAGGAACATTTACTTCTCCGTGTGCAGCTAACAGCCCACCTAACTACAATTTTGTTCTGCTTATTCCCACCGAGGAGGAAGAAAGGATAGAGATGAGAGTCAAAGCTAGCTCACGAAGAACGCACATTCTCTTCAGCTAGCAGTATGTTAGTATGAGCCAGACTACTAAACCTCTGGCAAACGCTAGCTTTCTATGCCAGGACTAGCTAGCTACACAGATAAGCCTTGGCGAACACACGACTAGAGCTAGCTCCATCTCTAGCTCTCTCTACCTACACGGTAGCATCCCTACTTTTTTTTATTTCACCTTTATTTAACCAGGTAGGCCAGTTGAGAACAAGTTCTCATTTACAACTGCGACCTGGTCAAGATAAAGCAAAGCAGTGCAACATAAACAACACAGAGTTATACATGGAATAAACAAACGTACAGTCAATAACACAATATAAAAAAATCTATATACAGTGTGTGCAAATAAAGTAAGATTAGGGAGGTAAGGCATTGAATAGTAATTACAATTCAGCAATTAAACACTGGAGCGATTTTTCCCCCCCACCTTTATTTAACCAGGTAGGCTAGTTGAGAACAAGTTCTCATTTGCAACTGCAACCTGGCCAAGATAAAGCATAGCAGTGTGAACAGACAACACAGAGTTACACATGGAGTAAACAATTAACAAGTCAATAACACAGTAGAAAAAAAGAGAGTCTATATACATTGTGTGCAAAAGGCATGAGGAGGTAGGCGAATAATTACAATTTTGCAGATTAACACTGGAGTGATAAATGATCAGATGGTCATGTACAATTAGAGATATTGGTGTGCAAAAGAGCAGAAAAGTAAATAAATATAAACAGTACGGGGAAGATGTAGGTAAAATTGGGTGGGCTATTTACCGATAGACTATGTACAGCTGCAGCGATCGGTTAGCTGCTCAGATAGCAGATGTTTGAAGTTGGTGAGGGAGATAAAAGTCTCCAACTTCAGCGATTTTTGCAATTCGTTCCAGTCACAGGCAGCAGAGAACTGGAACGAAAGGCGGCCAAATGAGGTGTTGGCTTTAGGGATGATCAGTGAGATACACCTGCTGGAGCGCGTGCTACGGGTGGGTGTTGCCATCGTGACCAGTGAACTGAGATAAGGCGGAGCTTTACCTAGCATGGACTTGTAGATGACCTGGAGCCAGTGGGTCTGGTGACGAATATGTAGCGAGGGCCAGCCGACTAGAGCATACAGGTCGCAGTGGTGGGTGGTATAAGGTGCTTTAGTAACAAAACGGATGGCACTGTGATAAACTGCATCCAGTTTGCTGAGTAGAGTGTTGGAAGCTATTTTGTAGATGACATCGGGAGGATAGTCAGTTTTACTAGGGTAAGTTTGGCGGCGTGAGTGAAGGAGGCTTTGTTGCGGAATAGAAAGCCGACTCTAGATTTGATTTTAGATTGGAGATGTTTGATATGAGTCTGGAAGGAGAGTTTACCGTCTAGCCAGACAACTAGGTACTTATAGATGTCCACATATTCTAGGTCGGAACCATCCAGGGTGGTGATGCTAGTCGGGCATGCGGGTGCAGGCAGCGAACGGTTGAAAAGCATGCATTTGGTTTTACTAGCGTTTAAGAGCAGTTGGAGGCCACGGAAGGAGTGTTGTATGGCATTGAAGCTCGTTTGGAGGTTAGTTAACACAGTGTCCAAGGAAGTGCCAGAAGTATACAGAATGGTGTCGTCTGCGTAGAGGTGGATCAGGGAATCGCCCGCAGCAAGAGCAACATCATTGATATATACAGAGAAAAGAGTCGGCCTGAGAATTGAACCCTGTGGCACCCCCATAGAGACTGCCAGAGGACCGGACAGCATGCCCTCCGATTTGACACACTGAACTCTGTCTGCAAAATAGTTGGTGAACCAGGCAATGCAGTCATCAGAAAAACTGAGGCTACTGAGTCTGCCGATAAGAATATGGTGATTGACAGAGTCGAAAGCCTTGGCAAGGTCGATGAAGACGGCTGCACAGTACTGTCTATTATCGATGGTGGTTATGATATCGTTTAGTACCTTGAGCGTGGCTGAGGTGCACCCGTGACCGGCTCGGAAACCAGATTGCACAGCGGAGAAGGTACAGTGGGATTCGAGATGGTCAGTGACCTGTTTGTTGATAGATGTGCAGAAGATGAATGTACAAGTAGAGATACTGGGGTGCAAAGAAGCACAAAAAAAACAATATGAGGATGAGGTAGTTGGATGGGCTATTTACAGGTGCAATGATCTGTAAGCTGCCCTGACAGCTGGTGCTTAAAGTTAGTGAGGGAGATAGGAGTCTCCAGCTTCAGTGATTTTTGCAATTCGTTCCAGTCATTGGCAGCAGAGAACTGGAAGGAAAGGCGACCAAAGTAGGAATTGGCTTTGGGGGTGACCAGTGAAATATACCTGCTGGAGTGCGTGTTACGGGTGGTGGCTGCTATGGTGACCAGTGAGCTGGGATAAGGCGGGGCTTTACCTAGCAAAGACTTATAGATGACCTGGAGCCAGTGGGTTTGGCGACAAATATGAAGCAAGGGCCAGCCAACGAGAGCATACAGGTCGAAGTGGTGGGTAGTATATGGGGCTTTGGTGACAAAACGGATGGCACTGTGATAATTTCATTTTCAGAGCTTATTAGCACCTTCACTGGCCGGTCTTGCTTATAGGTACTGCGGACGTGGGAGATGATCTAGCCTGTAGAGCAATGCACCACGTGGTACTCTCCAGTTACTGTGTGCCACCTACAACCAGACTTTTAGCCTCAGGCTTGAAGCTCATTTCAACAGAGTTATGGCTACCTCTTCCCAGTGTGCTTGCAATAGCTAGACTGCTAACCCACGAGGTGAAAGCTAGCTAGCTACCGACAGGACTACTAGCAACACAGCTACGCGTCGGCAGCACACGCATAGGCCAGGTTTTTCCATACCAGGGCTATGGCTAAGCAATGAGGCTATTAACCTACGGGGTGAACGCTAGCTACCAAACGCTACCAAACGCCAGGACTAGCTCCACAGCAGTGAATCCTCATGGGTTCGCCTGTGAACAGTTTATAGCTGGAAAGTCGGGGCTGAGGAGAGTAATTAGGACTATAACGACCTTCTAAGGAAGAGTGAAAAGTGAGGCGAGCGGGAGCGACAGCTCCTTATGAAGGAGCGAGGGTCCCCCCTATTGGCTGTTGCTTCTGTCTGTCTACCACAGACATTGTGTGATATGAGTTCCTTGTGACCACACCCAACAAAGGTGTACCCATACTGAATGACTGAACTATTATTTGAAATGGAACTGGTCTGGTGAATGGAATTATCATCAACCCGTTAATGCAACCCAGAGCCATAGAGTCAATGTATTGCTTGGATGCAAACTTTGAATAATGCTGGTGTGTGGGAGGCTACACTTTTGGGTTTTGTACAAACAAAATTAATTTAGTAGTGTTGCAGAAGTGAATTCAGTAGTGTTGCAGAAGTGTGTTAGTAAACCACTCCTCACCACCTTTATCCTATTCACGCTCATTGTTGCTGTATTTACATCACATCTGTTGTGTGTGTAGTAAGGAAGACCTGTTGCCAAACCTATTTCCTCTCATGCCATTAAACAACTGCAAAAGCCAAATGACAAACTTTATTGAAACAGCCTCACAGTGTTTGGGGCTCAATAGTGCCAAGTCATTATGATGTAAGTCCACACACTTAGTTTGGCAATGCCATCCTTTAAAAAAAAGCCTCTGAAAACATTTTAGTCTCAGTAGCAGCAGAGGAAACCAGCTTTTCAAGGACACAACACTGATTCTTTCGAAGCATAGAGAAAGACGTGGGGCCTGAGAACAGAACTGAAGAGAGACAGCTAGGTGAAGAGGCCTGGCAGGTTTGTTAGCTGGGAACATAGTAGCCAGAGGTTATGCTATTGGATCTTTTCCTCTAGACAGTCTGGTGTGTGTGACAGAAAATACCAAAATAGCTTGAGAAACAGAAAATAAAGGCCCTAAAATGTTTGAGTATGTGCGCATGTGTGTAGTCAGTGGGTGCCGAACAGAGGGCCATCTCGCAGGGTTTGAAGTATCTTGTCTGCCGTTTCACATCCACCAGAGTCAGCTGTGAAAACAGTCTGATCTAAGGGAACTACAGTCCCACAAGACTAAGTCCCTGCCGACCGAACACACACAAACACTAAAGAAATGGCTAGAGAACAGTAAATTGAGCTGACCGCACACTCTTCTCATTACCACGCCACGTGTGTGCGATGTGGGTCTGGGTCTTGGTTAAAGGGGTAAACCGTAAAATAGAAAATCATGTTTCAATCTGGCTTGCTTTCTGAAAGGAATGTTCTTGTTGACTATAATGCATTTGCTGGCATAGACGGGTTAGCTGACAACGTCACAAACGATGTGCGCTTCAAAGGGGCAGAAGGTTGTGTGTTATGGTATGTAGTGAATCGTAAGTGGCTTGTTTGATATTTTTATTTTGATACCAGGTCTTGTTTTGAGATGTTTTGACTGATGTTACGCCTATGCTAATATGGCTAACATTCGCTAGCTAGCTAACCAACAAATGTAACAATGTATTTGAGAGACAAGTGCTCATTCAATAGACATCGGAGATGAAAATATAGTTGACATATTATCAACAATCTAAGACAACCCTGTCTGTTTTGCCCCATAGTTGCGCATGTATCAGTTTTGTTGCTAAACAACTAACCCGTCTATTGAGCTGCAACATTTCTGTATGTGATGATATGTTATTTTAATAACATCCCCCTGAAGAATAGTCCATCTGATATTTGACCCATCCTGGGAATAACATATTGGATAGAACGCTGTTGCTTTCCTGATTAAGTTAATTCTTGGAAAACCACTGTAAATGGAAAAGCAACCGTTTGCCTTGTCATTTCACACACACCGGCACTGAAATCTGATGTGGTAGCAAGTAAGAGGGCTTCTTACATAATGTGATAAGAAGTCCTGTGAGCAGGAAAAACTCCTGGCCTTAGTTACAGTGGGGTCGGGAAATTATTGCCACCCTTGTTAAAAATGATCAAAAATGAATGTCTAAAATAAATCATTCAAATACTGAGCTATATTGTATGCAAAAAAACTGGAAATTACAATACAATTAAATTACAATTACAATTAAAATACAATTGCTCAGAGAAAGAGATTTTGTTTAAAACAATTCTCAAAAAGGTATCCAAATTATTGACACCCTTGTTTTCAATACCTCAATTTGCAAAGATAACGGGCACTGAGTTTTCCACAATTTTTTTTAGGAGGGAACTTAAACCATTCCTCCATGCAGAATCCTTCCAGATCCTTGATATCCTTTGTCTATCAATTCAAACCACAGGTTTTCAATGGGTTTCAAGTCTGGAGACTGAGATGGCCATTGCAAAATGTTGATTTTTGTGGCCAATTAACTATTTCTTTGTGAATTTGATGTGTGCTTGTGATTATGGTCTTGCTGAAAGATCCACTTGCGGCCGAGTTTCAGCATCCTGAATCCTGGCAGAGGCAACCAGGTTTTCGGGTAAAATATCCTGGTGCTGGGTAAAGTTCATGATTCCATTGACCTCAACAAGAACCCCGGGACCAGCAGAAGAAAAATAGCCCCGTCACATCAAAGATCCACCACCATATTTTGCAGTAGGTATGGGATTATTTTCTGCTCATTCATTCACATTTTGATGCCAAACCCACTACTGGTGTGTGTGGCCAAAGAGCGCTATTTTCATGTCATCTGACCAAAGCACCAGTTCCAATCCAAGTGCCAATGCTTTTTAGCAAACTCCAGGAGTTTACATTTGTTGGGTGACATGAAAATAAAGCTCTTAGGCCAGGCTGAAACTTCTGTAAGTGGATCTTCCAGCAAGACAATAACCCCAAGCACACATCAAATCCACAAAGAAATGGTTTAGCCACAAAAAAAACATTTTGCAATGGCCATCTCAGTCTCCAGATTTGAAACCCATTGAAAACCTGTGGTTTGAACTGAAGAATGTAGTCCATAATCACAGACAAAGGATTTCAAGAATCTGGAAGAATTCTGCATGGAGGAATGGTCTAAGATCCCTTCCCAATGTGTTCTCCAACTCATAAAACATTTTAGAAAAATGCTCAGTGCTGTTATCTTTGCAAGGTGAGAGGTATTGAAAGGTAATGAAAACAGGGGTGTCAATAATCTTTACCTACTTTTTGAGAAAAAACATTTATTGTTAAACAAAATGCTTCTGTGCAATTGTATTAGTATAAAATAATATCATTTCCAAATGTTTTTAGCATACAATATAGCTTAGTAATTGAATTATTTATTTTATACAGTAATTTTTGCTCATCTTCATCAAGGGTGTCAATAATTTCAGACCCCAATGTCTACTGAAACCTTTTAACCTTTTATACTCTGATACTGCAATAAAACATGTAAAAAAAACAGCTGCCTCCGGTCTTGTCTCGCAAATAATGATTTTCTCTATCTGAACCAATTTGTCTCATCTATCGTCGGGCTGCCAGTGTTGCAGACTCTGGTACCACCACTGTGCTCCTCTGCCATCTCCAGCTCTATATCAATGATGACATGGAGGCCAGCAGGCTAGGTATCGATCAAGTGGGCCCACCCATTGTCTTAGAGTCTGAGGGAGAGAGGTGTGATGATCTATTATAGCGCCTTTTAAAGTGTACCAGGGGTGGTGCCTCACAATCTACATCAATATACCATTGGAAAATTAGCTACCTTGCAAAATGTATCTACTCTAATGCTGCTTTTCCAATCTCTTCAGGCACCCATGTCCTTTGAAAAACAAGCCAGAGCCCAGTGCCCCCCAAACCATAACATAGGTTTATCTACACAATCAAGATTTACAGTCATGAGTGAGACCTCAAGAATGCTTTGGTTCAGCTGTGTACTGTGTTGTAGCCTGTATGCGTAAATGACTAGTCTCAAGCTACTTCGACTGCAGTGCAGGTTTTTAAAGTTGACTTGTCTTTGGAAATCTCAGGACAGAGCAAGGAGGTGCATTCTGGACTCCCTTTTCGGCCGGCGCCAAGGAGGATAGTTTGCAATTTTGTCATGTAAAAACTGCCGCACTGGCATTTTCCAGCCCTAACGCCAGGTTCGGCACTTTACCTGTCTAACATCAGCTCCCTTGCGCTGAGGTGTGGCAATATTTTAGGTGTTTCCTTAAAAACAAGCGCAAATGTGACAATTTTATGCAGCGCTAATGGGAAGTTAAGATACCGTTAAGACCTCCTTTTTGTGTAACACAGTTGATGATGGCATGGATTTTGAGAGCTGAAGCGCAGCCTATCCAGCCATGACTCACAGTGCCCATGGAAGGAAGATGTGCCTTTTGATCTCGTATTTAGAAACAAAACAAATGTATTGGTTTTAATCAAATTAAACGAATTGGGGGGGAAAAACAATCATTGCCCACTCTCCGCTTAATCAAGGCTGGTTTAGCAGCATTGCATATTTGTCTTTTTATTCTGGCCATTTGCTAAAAGTACACAGAACAGCACAAACTGGCTCTAACCAGAATAGAAAGAAGTGGGAGGCCCCTGGTGCACAACTGAGCAAGAGGACAAGTACATTAGAGTGTCTAGTTTGAGAAACAGACGCTTCACAAGTCCTCAACTGGCAGCTTCATTAAATAGTACCCGCAAAACACCAGTCTCAACGTCAACAGTGAAGAGGCGACCCCGGGATGCTGGCCTTCTAGGCAGAGTTCCTCTGTCTAGTGTCTGTGTTCTTTTGCCCATCTTTTCTTTTTATTGGCCAGTCTGAGATATGGCTTTTTCTTTGCAACTCTGCCAATCAACCGTTTCCAGCTGCGACTGGCACCTACTACCACACCCCGTTCAAAGGCACTTAAATATTGTGTCTTGCGGCCTCCCGGGTGGCGCAGTGGTCTAAGGCACTGCATCGCAGTGCTAGCTGTGCCACCAGAGACTCTGAGTTCTGTCACAGCCGGCCGCGACCGGGAGGTCCATGGGGCGATGCACAATTGGCCTAGCGTCGTCCGGGTTAGGGAGGGTTTGGCCGGTAAGGATATCGTTGTCTCATCGCGCACTAGCGACTGCCGGGCGCGGCGCATGCTATCCAGGTTGCCAGGTGCACGGTGTTTCCTCCGACACATTGGTGCTTCCGGGTTGGATTCGCGCTGTGTTAAGAAGCAGTTTGGGTTGTGTTTCAGAGGACGCATGGCTTTCAACCTTCATCTCTCCCGAGCCCGTACGAGAGTTGTAGCGATGAGACAAGATAGTAACTATTAACAATTGGATACCATGAAAAAGGGGGTAAAGAAATTATAAAAAGTTTTTAAAAAGTTTTAAAAATAATAATAATTGTGTAATAATTACTTTTTACTCCATACATTTTCACTCACACTTAAAAGTACTTGTTACATTTCGAATGCTTATTAGCATGACAGGACAATGGTGCAATTCACACACGTATCAAGAATACATCCCTGGTCCTCCCTACTGCCTCTGATCTGGCGGACTCACTAAACACAAATGCTTCATTTGTGTGTTGTAGTGCCCCATGCTATCCTTATAAGCAATTTGAAATGATTTATACTTTTACTTTTGATACTTAAGTATATTTCAAACCAAATACTTTTAGACTTTTACTCAAGTAGTATTTTACTGGGTGGCTTTCACTTGAGTCATTTTCTATTAAGTTATGTTTACTTTTACTCAAGTATGACAATTGGGTACTTTTTCCACCACTTTAAGATAAATATATATCCCAAAACACAGAGGTTTTTGTGAATTTGTTGTCTACTGTATTATTCTTGTTCTTTTTTAAAGCCATTTTAATCGTGTACATGATACGCTACTGCAATACATTTTCCCCGTCAGTAAAGTATTCCTAGTTGACCTGTCTTGAAAAACATGTCTATTTGTCTGGGCTTTTCCTGAACTACTTGTAAGTATATGCTATTCATTTTAAATCACAAAACATAGATTTCAATGTCTGTCTAGCAATGAAAATCCCAAGTAAAAAGGTACTCACCTGAGGGGTATATTGATGGCCAAATATCTATCAATTGCAACTGCAAGGAGGCTGAAAATTGAGCTTTGAGTCAGTACCAAAACAAAACAGGCAAGAAAAAGACATCCATAGAAGTCCAAAAGGATACCGATGCTTATGGTTATGGCAAAGGGGATGGCAAGGCAACCCACCAAAATATCTGCCACAGCCAAAGACACCAAAAAGTAGTTAGTTGCTGTTTTCAGAGTGGTGTTGATGGCGACAGACCAGCAAACCAATACATTGCCAGATATGGACAAGATTGCTATTAATATCTCAAATACTATGTAGTACGAATTCATCTCCGCAAATATGTCAGAACATTAGGTCGGTCTTCGAAAATAAGTGTCATGAGCGACACTGTTCTAGTGGGTCCAAAAGAGAAATAAAGTATTTTTGCAATAATCCAAGAACATTCCAAAAGTATGGTTTGTGTAAACAGCCATCTGTGAAAAGGAAAAAGAACATAGGATACTTTACTTTTCTCCAAAGCAAACCCTGTAATTACAATTGTTTGAACTGTGAATTATTTGCGACTTCGTATCGGTTATCATGAATCTAACAAAAATGCGATAGTATGCTACTACAATCACTCTAACCAAGCCACATGTTATCAAATATTCATTCAAAACATAACTTATATCTGCAAACAATTTCTTAAATAGCTTTTTTGCTTACCCCTCTTGAAACAGTGCATTATTTGCCAGTCCTTACTTGTGCGCCCGGTCCCTTCAAGCCAAGCATCTGTTGCGTGGCTGTTGTGCATAGTAGTATTGTGGAGATTCACTACGTCACATGGTTTTTCAAGTAACGAAAAAAATGTCATTACACAAAGTAGACTAGCCACGCCTCAAATTCAGCGATTTCTACAGACGTGTGATGCTGTGAACAACAGCTCCACTTTAATGAAGCTCAGACAAGTCATCACTTTTTAAAGCGCATACGCACCTATTAAAGTTGGTGTAAACAATGAACCAGCATGCTTTCAGGTTGATGTAGTCGTTTTTTCGTTTTTTATTGTGCTGGCAATAACCCACTCAAGACATCTACATCTTTTCATTTCAAGGCCATCCCTCCACCGATGTCTAAAATGTGTGAATTGATTCATACTCGAACTCCCACCCAGTTTTTCGCCCTAAGCAGCCTGGTCTCATAGACTAGACGTAACATAGTAAACGTAGATCCGAAACACTGATATTAGAATGATTATGTTACATTTGAAAGAAGGTTATTAAGGCAAGGAAAGGAGGGTGGTTGGTCGAGGTGGATTGGTAGGTGTATAACGCAAATGTCTAGTAACCCAAAGGTTGAGTGTTCAAATCTCATCACAGACAACTTTAGCATTTTAGCTAATTAGCCACTTTTAAACTCTAACCCTTTTAGCTAACCCTTCCCCTAACCTTAACCCTTTAACCTAACTCCTAAACTTAACCCTAACCCCTAGCCTAGTTCATGTTAGCCAGTTAGCAATGGTCTCATAGACTAGACTCATAGACTGGGGCAGCAGGGTAGCCTAGTGGTTAGAGTGTTGGACTAGTAACGGCAAGTTCAAATCCCCGAGCTGGCAAGGTACAAATCTGTCGTTCTGCCCCTGAACAGGCAGTTAACCCACTGTTCCTAGGCTGTCATTGAAAATAAGAATATCTTCTTAACTGACTTGCCTAGTAAAATAAAAGGTAAAAAATGAAGATATGTTCAGTCTATGATCATTTCCTTCTTTTTACACTGAACAAAAATATAAATGTAAATGCAACAATTTCAAAGATTTTACAGTTCATTTAAGGAAATAAAATATTTAGGCCCTAATCTATGGATTTCACATGACTGGGAATACAGATATGCATCTGTTGGTCACAGATACCTTAAAAACAAGGTAAGGGCATGGATCTGAAAACCAGTCAGTATCTGTTGTGACCACCATTTGCGTCATGCAGAACTTTACAACTCCTTCACATTGTGTTGATCAGGCTGTTGATTGTGGCCTGTGGATTGTTGTCCCACTCTTCTTCAATGGTTGTGCGATATTTATGGATATTGGCGGGAATTGGAACACGCTGTCGTACACGCCCAGAGCAACCCAAACATGCTCAATGGGTGACATGTCTGGTGAGTATGAAGGCCAAGGAAGAACTGGGACATTTTCAGCTTCCAGGAATTGTGTAGAGATCCTTGTGACATGGGGCCGTGCATTATCATGTTGAAATATGAGGTGATTGCGGCGGATGAACAGCACGACAATGGGCCTCAAGATCTCGTCACGGTATCGCTGTGCGTTCAAATTGCCATCAATAAATTGCAATTGTATTTATTGTCCTTAAATTATGCCTGCCCTTATCATAGCCCCACCGCCACCATGGAGTACTCTGTTCACAACGTTGACATCAGCAAACCACTCGCCCACACGATGCCATACATTCTGTCTGCCATTTGCCCATTACAGTTAAAACCATGATTCATCTGTGAAGAGCACACTTCTCCAGCGTGCCAATGGCCATCAAAGGTGAGCACTGAAGTCGTTTACGACGCAGAACTGCAGTAAGGTCAAGGTCAAGACCCTGGTGAGGATGACGAGCACGCAGATGAGCTTCCCTGAGACCGTTTCTGACAGTTTGTGCAGCAATTCTTCAGTTGTGCAAAACCACAGCTTCATCAGCTGTCAGGGTGGCTGGTCTCAGACAATCCCACAGGTGAAGAAGCCGGATGGGGAGGTCCTGGGCTGGCGTGGTTACACTTGGTCTGTGGTTGTGAGGCCGGTTGGACATTTTGACAAATTCTCTAAAACGCTGTTGGAGGCGGCTTATGGCAGAGAAATGAACATTCAATTCTCTGGCAACAGCTCTGGTGAACATTTCTACAGTCAGCATGCCAATTGCACACTCACTAAAAACTTGAGGCATCTGTGGCATTATATTGTTTGACAAAACTGGCCTTCATGGTCCTCAGCACAAGGTGCACCTGTGTAATGATCATGCTGTTTAATCAGCTTCTTGATATGCCACACCTGTCAGGTGGATGTATTATCTAGGCAAAGGAGAAATTCTTTCTAACAGGGATGTAAATACATTTGTGCACA
This sequence comes from Oncorhynchus tshawytscha, assembly GCF_018296145.1. NCBI lineage: Eukaryota > Metazoa > Chordata > Actinopteri > Salmoniformes > Salmonidae > Oncorhynchus > Oncorhynchus tshawytscha. Next base: position 35,196,518 of record NC_056437.1, on the reverse strand, counting down.
ACATTTTTGTGCATATGGATAATTTCTGGGATCTTATATTTCAGCTCATGAAACATGGGACCAACACTTTAAATGTTGCTTTTATATTTTTATTCAGTGTAAGTGTTATTCATAAAGGATTGTTTGCAGGATATGGAGAATGCACTCACCTGTTTGTAAGGCATGCACCAGCCTGTTTGCACTATGAAGTAACTTTAGAAATCTACTAGGATAAAACAATGGCCCTGATGGCAAAACAAAAATACCTCCCCATTTTCCACTGTCTTCCCATACACAAACCTGGCACAGAGGTTTAATAGGCTTTCTGGAAGCCCAATTAAAAGTGGTACCATCCAGGCCAATGGACACACACCACTGACTACAACCTTGTTGCATCACACATCAAATAATATTGTTATGTTGAAAAGCTGTAACATAACATCCCATGTGGTGTATTTTACTCTACTGTATGAAAACTACTCTAATTCTGGATTAGAAACACCTGTCCACTTCCTCCTATAACCCTTAACAAAAGGAGAGGGGAAATGAATACATGGGTACATCTAACATGCGTCCTTTGTCCTGATCTTGTCCACATTTAAGGAGCCCTCTCCTGTACTCCCTGTTCACCCACGACTGCGTGGCCATGCACGCCTCCAACTCAATCATCAAGTTTGCGGACGACACAACAGTGGTAGGCTTGATTACCAACAACGACGAGACGGCCTACAGGGAGGAGGTGAGGGCCCTCGGAGTGTGGTGTCAGGAAAATAACCTCACACTCAACGTCAACAAAACTAAGGAGATGATTGTGGACTTCAGGAAACAGCAGAGGGAACACCCCCCATCCACATCGATGGAACAGTAGTGGAGAGGGTAGCAAGTTTTAAGTTCCTCGGCATACACATCACAGACAAACTGAATTGGTCCACTCACACAGACAGCATCGTGAGGAAGGCGCAGCAGCGCCTCTTCAACCTCAGGAGGCTGAAGAAATTCGGCTTGTCACCAAAAGCACTCACAAACTTCTACAGATGCACAATCGAGAGCATCCTGGTGGGCTGTATCACCGCCTGGTATGGCAACTGCACCGCCCTCAACCGTAAGGCTCTCCAGAGGGTAGTGAGGTCTGCACAACGCATCACCGGGGGCAAACTACCTGCCCTCCAGGACACCTACACCACCCGATGCTACAGGAAGGCCATAAAGATCATCAAGGACATCAACCACCCGAGCCACTGCCTGTTCACCCCGCTGTCATCCAGAAGGCGAGGTCAGTACAGGTGCATCAAAGCTGGGACCGAGAGACTGAAAAACAGCTTCTATCTCAAGGCCATCAGACTGTTAAACAGCCACCACTAACATTGAGTGGCTACTGCCAACACACTGTCAATGACACTGACTCTACTCCAGCCACTTTAATAATGGGAATTGATGGGAAATGATGTAAACATATCACTAGCCACTTTAAACAATGCTACCTTATATAATGTTACTTACCCTACATTATTCATCTCATATGCATACGTAGATACTGTACTCTATATCATCTACTGCATCCTTATGTAATACATGTATCACTAGCCACTTTAACTATGCCATTTGGTTTACATACTCATCTCATATGTATATACTGTACTCGATATCATCTACTGTATCTTGCCTATGCTGCTCTGTACCATCACTCATTCATATATCTTTATGTACATATTCTTTATCCCCTTAGACTGTGTATAAGACAGTAGTTTTTTTGGAATTGTTAGTTAGATTACTTGTTCGTTATTACTGCATTGTCGGAACTAGAAGCACAAGCATTTCGCTACACTCGCATTAACATCTGCTAACCATGTGTATGTGACAAATAAAATTTGATTTGATTTGATTTGACATTCTGATTGTGCCGACATTTTTCGACAGGTGTAGATAATCAAAAGACACATGGTGATATGACTGTGATCAGATCTCCCTGCCCACTTCCTGAGGTAGTCAGGCATACATTGTGTCTGGATATCTTACAAGTGTAGATGAATCTGGACATTTCAATCTGTCTGCTCAAGAGGAATCTTCTTACTGTGCCTGTAATCTGGTTCAGGTTATTAATTATTATTAATGAATTATTAATCAACCTACCAGGGTGTTTACAAACACTACAGGAACAAGATCATCCACATGTATTGATCACATTTGTACTAATACTGTAGAACTTTGTTCTAAAGTTGTATCTGTATTCATTGGATGCAGTGATCACAATATAGTGGCTATATCCAGTAAAGACAAAGTTACAACAGCTGGGCCTAAAATAGTGTATAAGAGATCATACGAAATACTTTGCTGTGAATCTTAAGTTAAAGATGTAAAAAATATGTGTTGGTCTGATGTGATTAATGAGGAGCATCCAGACGCTGCACTTGATGAATTTATGAAATTGCTTCTTCCAATTATGGATAAACATGCACCTGTTAAGAAACTGACTGTTAGAACTGTTAAGGCTCCATGGATTGATGAGGAATTGAAGAACAGTATGGTTAAAAGAGATGGGGCTAAAGGAGTGGCTAATAAGTCTGGCTGCACATCTGACTGGTTGACTTACTGCAAATTAAGAAATGATGTGACTAAACTCAACAAAAAGAAGAAGAAACTGTATTATGAAGCAAATATCAATGGAGTTCTTTGGAGTACTTTAATTGAAATGATGGGCAGAAAGACAAATTCAACTCCAGTATAATATCAGTAAGAAATATGCTTTCATCCAATCAGATGGCTTATTCATCACAAAACCATTTGATGTTGCCAATTATTTTTATGATTACTTCATTGGCAAAGTGAGCAAACTTAGGCCGGAAATGCAACAAAGAACAGTGAGCCATCGTATTCATGCATAAAAAAACAAATAATGAAAGAAAAGCATAGCAAGTTTGAATTATGTAAAGTTAGTGTGGGCGAGGTGGAAAAAATATTATTGATCAATAATGACAAACCTCCTGGCATTGACAACTTAGATGGAAAGCTACTGAGGATGGTAGCTGACTGTATAGTCACCCCTTTCTGTCATATCTGAGTCCTTAGGAAAGTCTTTGTCCTCAGGCCTGGAGGGAAGCCAAAGTAATTTCACTACCCAAGAGTGGTAAAGCGGCCTTTACTGGTTCTAAGAGCAGACCTATCAGCTTCCTGCCAGCTCTTAGCAAACTGTTGGAAAAAATTGTGTTTGACCAAATACAATGTTATTTGTCTGTAAACAAAGTAACATCAGACTTTCAGCATGCTTATCGAGAAGGGCACTTAACACTTAACTGCACTGACACAAATAACTGATGATTGGTTTCAAACAAATTGATAATAAGAAGATTGTGGGAGATGTATTGTTAGATTTCAATGCAGCCGTATTATTGACCATAAACCGTTGTTGGAAAAACGTGTTATGGCTTTTCAACCTCTGCCATATTGTGGATTCAGAGCTATCTATCTATAGAACTATAAGGGTTTTCTTTAATGGAAGCGTCTCTAATGTCAAACATGTAAAGTGTGGTGTACTGCAGGGCATCTCTCTCACAGCTAATGAAGTCTCTGAAACCCTTAACAAAGAGTTGCAGTCTGTTTTGGAATGGGTGGCCAGTAATAAACTGTTCCTGAACATCTCTAACACTAAGAGCATTGTATTTGGTACAAATCATTCCTTAAGTTCTAGACCTCAGCTGAATTTGGTAATGAATGGTGTGTCTGACAAGTTGAGGGGACTACATTTCTTGGTTTTACCTTAGATTGTAAACTGTCATGGTCAAAACATATAGATTCAATGGTTGTAAAGATGTGGAGAGGTCTGTCTGTAACACCACACTCCACAAAGCAAGTCCTGCAGGCTCTAGTTTTATCTTATCTTGATTATTGTCCAGTCGTGCAGTCCGGAGTTGCAAGGAAAGACCAAGTTAAGCTGCAACTGGCCCAGAACAGAGAATCACGTCTTGCTCTTCATTGTAATCAGAGGGCTGATATAAATACTATACATGCCATTCTCTCTTGGCTAAGAGTTGAGGAGAGACTGACTGTAACACTTCTTTTTATAAGAAACATTCATGTGTTTGAATATCCCAAATGGTTTGTATAGTCAACTTACACACAGCTCTGACACACACACTTACCCCCACAAAACATGCCACCAGGTTTTTTTTCACAGTCCCCAAATCCAGAACAAATTCAAGAAAGCGTACATTATTATTATTACAGTGGGGCAAAAAAGTATTTAGTCAGCCACCAATAGTGCGAGTTCTCCCACTTAAAAAGAAGAGACAGGCCTGTAATTTTCATCATAGGGACACTTCAACAATGATAAACAAAATGAAAAAAAAAATCCAGAAAATCACATTGTTGTAACGGCTCTCTTCTATCTCCTCCTCTGACGAAGAGGTAGAACAAGGATCGGACCAAAATGCAGCGTGATGATGATTCATGACATATTTTAATGAAGGAAAACCTATACATACAGAAACTACAAAACTAACGAAATGAAATAATGAAAACCGAAACAGCCCTATCTGGTGCAAACACAAAGACAGGAACAATCACCCACGAAAACACTCACAGAATATGGCTGCCTAAATATGGCTCCCAATCAGAGACAACGATAATCACCTGACTCTGATTGAGAACCGCCTCAGGCAGCCATAGACTACGTAGACACCCCACAAAACCCCTAAGACAAAAACATACCACAATAACCCATGTCACACCCTGGCCTGACCAAATAATTAAAGAAAACACAAAATACTAAGACCAAGGCGTGACAATTGTAGGATTTTTAATGAATTTATTTGCAAATTATGGTGGAAAATAAGTATTTGGTCATTAACAAAAGTTTATCTCAATACTTTGTTATATACCCTTTGTTGGCAATGACAGAGGTCAAACGTTTTCTATAAGTCTTCACAAGGTTTTCACACACTGTTGCTGGTTTTTTGGCCCATTCCTCCATGAAGATCTCCTCCAGAGCAGTGATGTTTTGGGGCTGTTGCTGGGCAACACTGACTTTCAACTCCCTCCAAAGATTTTCTATGGGGTTGAGATCTGGAGACTGGCTAGGCCACTCCAGGACCTTGAAATGCTTCTTACGAAGCCACTCCTTCGTTGCCCGGGCGGTGTGTTTGGGATCATTGTCATGCTGAAAGACCCAGCCACGTTTCTTCTTCAATGCCTTTGCTGATGAAAGGAGGTTTTACTCAAAATCTCACGATACATGGCCCCATTCATTCTTTCCTTTACACGGATCAGTCGTCCTGGTCCCTTTGCAGAAAAACAGCCCCAAAGCATGATGTTTCCACCCCCATGCTTCACAGTAGGTATGGTGTTCTTTGGATGCAACTCAGCATTTTTTGTCCTCCAAACACGACGAGTTGAGTTTTTACCAAAAAGTTATATTTTGGTTTCATCTGACCATATGACATTCTCTCAATCTTCTGGATCATCCAAATGCTCTCTAGAAAACTTCAGACGGGCCTGGACATGTACTGGCTTAAGCAGGGGGACACGTCTGGCACTGCAGGATTTGAGTCCCTGGCGGCGTAGTGTGTTATTGATGGTAGGCTTTGTTACTTTGGTCCCAGCTCTCTGCAAGTCATTCGCTAGGTCCCCCCGTGTGGTTCTGGGATTTTTGCTCACCGTTCTTGTGATCATTTTGACCCCACGGGGTGAGATTTTGGATGGAGCTCCAGATCGAGGGAGATTATCAGTGGTCTTGTATTTCTTCCATTTCCTAATAATTGCTCCCACAGTTGATTTCTTCAAACCAAGCTGCTTACCTATTGCAGATTCAGTCTTCCCAGCCAAGTTCAGGTCTACAATTTTGTTTCTGGTGTCCTTTGACAGCTCTTTGGTCTTGGCCATAGTGGAGTTTGGAGTGTGACTGTTTGAGGTTGTGGACAGGTGTCTTTTATACTGATAACAAATTCAAACAGGTGCCATTAATACAGGTAACGAGTGGAGGACAGAGGAGCCTCTTAAAGAAGAAGTTACAGGTCTGTGAGAGCCAGAAATCTTGCTTGTTTGTAGGTGACCAAATACTTATTTTCCACCATAATTTGCAAATAAATTCATTAAAAATCCTACAATGTGATTTTCTGGATTTTTTTCCCCCCTCATTTTGTCTGTCATAGTTGAAGTGTACCTATGATGACAATTACAGGCCTCTTTCATCTTTTTAAGTGGGAGAACTTGCATAATTGGTGGCTGACCAAATACTTTTTTGCCCCACTGTATATAGAGCAGTTATTGCATGGCACTCCGTTCCATCTCATATTGCTCAAATAAACAGCAAACCTGGTTTCAAAAAACAGATGAAGCAACCCCTCATGGCACAACGCCTCTCCCCTATTTGACCTAGATAGTTTGTGTATGCATTGATATGTAGGCTACGTGTGACTTAAATTTGTTTAATGTAGTTCTGTCCTTGAGCTGTTCTTGTGTATGAATGTTCTGTATTATGTCATTTTTCATGTTTTGTGTGGACCCCAGGAAGAGTAGCTGTTGATTTTGCAATAGCTAATGGGGATCCTAATAAAATACCAAAATACCAATACCAAACCATTTAAATCATCATTATACTGCCCTCTAAATCAGTGGTAATTAAACTTTTTCAGTGGGAACACTATTTTCTTCTACAGAATTCATTGGAGCCCATCCCCAAGTCTAATGACAGCCTTAAAATTGGTAAATTAAAATTTGTACATCAACAAATTTCCTTCAATTCATTACATTTTCATCTCTTAAAACTAACAAAACCAATACATACATTTATTCAACAAAAAAAAAAATCAGGAATAGGGACAAGCAATGGACAGAAACAACTCACGTTTGTGAAATAATCCATTTGCATTTATTGCTGTTATAATAAAGAGCCATAGTAGTTCCATAATGCTTTTCCAAATCCTGAATCCATCCAAACTATTTGTCTTGGTTAAGCTGCCGCCTGGGTAAAATAACGCAAGTCTGCTAGCCAGTAGGTGGGACGTAGAGTTGATAGCTCATTTGAATATCCAAGTACATTCACTTCGAATTGGCTGAGCTGGCAAATCAGCTGTTTTTGATCGGTACAAGCCCAAACCATTCTGTTGTTTCCTCACAGGCCTTGCAGGGGAACAGAAAATAACAGCCTTTTAACATCCTTAATTATACTTTTTGGGAAGGAAATATATTTAATTCACATTGTCATTAATTCTAGGTTACACTTCATAGAAATCTGCAACACTGGACAGCTACTTTAATGATTGAAAATGTGAATGTGGAGAAGATCAAGACACAGGACACCTGTTACATGTTATAAACAAGGCTTTAGATGACAACCGATCTTATTTAACACACACACACGCAGGCACACACACACACACACACACACACACACACACACACACACACACACACACACACACACACACACACACACACACACACACACACACACACACACACACACACACCACACAATAGAGAGTGTGAGAATGACCAGTGATGATTGACAAAATACTTTATTTAACAATATCCATCTGTCACTCAGTCCAGAGGAGGCTTCCACCTCTGAGCAAATCTCAGAAATCTCTCTCGCTGTAATAGAAAACGCTCACATACAGTTGAAGTCGGAAGTTTACATACACCTTAGCCAAATACATTTAAACTCAGTTTTTCACAATTCCTGAAATTTAATCCTAGTAAACATTCCCTGTCTTAGGTCAGTTAGGATCATCACTTCATTTTAAGAATGTGAAATGTCCGAATAATAGTAAAGAGAATGATTTATTTCAGCTTTTACTTCTTTCATCACATTCCCAGTGGGTTGTAAGTTTACATACACTCAATTAGTATTTGGTAGCATTGCCTTTAAATTGTTTAACATGGGTCAAACGTTTAGGGTAGCCTTCCACAAGCTTCCCACAATAAGTTGGGTGAATTTTGGCCCATTCCTTCTGACAGAGCTGGTGTAACTGAGTCAGGTTTGTAGGCCTCCTTGCTCGCACACGCTTTTTCAGTTCTGCCTACACATTTTCTATAGGATTGAGGTCAGGGCTTTGTGATGGCCACTCCAATACCTTGACTTTGTTGTCCTTAAGCCATTATGCCACAACTTTGGAAGTATGCTTGGGAACATTGTCCATTTGGAAGACCCCTTTGCGACCAAGCTTTAACTTCCTGACTGGTGTCTTGAGATGTTGCTTCAATATATCCACATAATTTTCCTGTCTCATGATGCCATCTATTTTGTGAAGTGCACCAGTCCCTCCTGCAGCAAAGCACCCCCACAACATGATGCTGCCACCCCTGTGAGTCATGGTTGGGATGGTGTTCTTCGGCTTGCAAACCTCACCCTTTTTCCTCCAAACATAACGATGGTCATTATGGCCAAACAGTTCTATTTTTGTTTCATCAGACCAGAGGACATTTCTCCAAAAAGTATGATCTTTGTCCCCATGTGCAGTTGCAAACCGTAGTTTTTTATGGCGGATTTGGAGCAGTGGCTTCTTCCTTGCTGAGTAGCCTTTCAGGTTATGTCAATATAGGACTTGTTTTACTGTGAATATAGATACTTTTGTACCTGTTTCCTCCAGCATCTTCACAAGGTCCTTTGCTGTTGTTCCGGGATTGATTTGCACTTTTCCCACCAAAGTACATTCATCTCTAGCAGACAGAACACGTCTCCTTCCTGAACGGTATGATGGCTGCGTGGTCCCATGGTGTTTAAACTTGCTCACTATTGTTTGTACAGATGAACGTGGTACATTCAGGCATTTGGAAATTGCTCCCAAGGATGAACCAGACTTGTGGAGGTCTACAATTTTTTCCTGAGGTTTTGGCTGATTTCTTTTGATTTTCTCATGATGTCAAGCAAAGAGGCACTAAGTTTGAAGGTAGGCCTTGAAATACATCCACAGGTACACCTCCAATTGACTCAAATGATGTAAATTAGCCAATCAGAAAAAAAGCCATAATTTTCTGGAATTTTCCAAGCTGTTCAAAGGCACAGTCAATTTAGTGTATGTAAACTTCTGACCCACTGGAATTGTGATACAGTGAATTGTAAGTGAAATAATCTGTCTGTAAACAATTGTTGTGAAAATTACTTGTGTCATGCACAAAGTAACTGACTTGCCAAAACTATAGTTTGTTATAGCAAGAAATTGCTATCATTTTTATAGCAAGAAATTTGTAGAGTGGTTGAAAACAAGTTTAAATGACTCCAGCAGTAGTGTATGTAAACATCCGACTTCTACTGTACATTTCCTGCATCATTCTGTACTGCAGTACTTCCTTTATCAGAGACTAACCATGACTGAAGCTAAACATTCAGGGTTGTTGGTTCATTCCGGATTGTCTCTCATGGTACATTTGGATGACATCATCGTAATTGTCCTAGTTTCAACACCTTTTGCAGTTATGTTCCCTCGACCATCCCCAGTATGATAGCTACAGCTAAAAGAGGCTTGCTGGAGACAAAATCATATTGCTGTGCAAAACCCCAAAATAACAGTTGCTAAAGGACACCATATAATGGTTTAATTGAGTCAGTCAGTCAGGCCCACAGTGCTTAAACAGCGAAGACATTCCTTATTAATAATAACACATTTCCATTAAATAGTGTGACTGTAAAATATTATTCAGAGCTACATGTAGTGTTGTCAATTCATTGTAGTGCCAATTGATGGCAACTTGGGTCTGTCTCGTAAACAAAAACAAAAACAAAGGCATTGGTTTCTTTTGGACGAACGGAAAGCAGTCAATTTGATTTGATAGGCTTCTCATGTAAAACCAAACTCTTCCTTTAAAGGGATAGTTCACCAAATTACAATATGATGTATTAGTTTCCTTACGCTATAAGCCAGTGGTATTCAAATTCGGGGTCGCAACTCCTAGAGGGGTAGCGGGGGATGTATTTATTGGTTCAAAACATTTGATGAGCGAGATGAAAATGTAATCAATTGAAGGTTATTTGTTGATGTAAAAATATACATTTTCAGATTTGAAGGTTGTGTTGTTAGATTTGTGGATGGGTGGGTCAGCAGAAAGGATTGAAAATCCATAACATTTTTGTTGTGATGGTTTAATTTAATGTTTCATTCAATGTGTTTTATTTTATTTTTGTTTGTTTTGGAGTCAAAGATAATAGTTTCAGTATAGTTTTAGTTTTTTCAAACGGGTTGCTAATTACTTTATTTCAGCTTACTCAATCATTTATAATGATTCGTTTTTGTTTTAATTTCAGTTTTGATTTACCACAGTAACCTTGGTAAGTAGTCTATGGAGATGGAATGAATCTATGCTTTGGTTTAGTTTACTTGGCGCTGTTTCCAAATGATAATGTTTTAGCATGTGTGGCACAAATCCCATTCAAGTCATGGTATTAGCATTTTTCGCCAATCATGTTTAAATTATCTATAAGTGACTTTGTTGAGCTCATAATCCATTTTAGATACTTTCGGATAATTTGGACATGTGCGAACAATGCTAATATCGGTGCCATGACTTGAATGGGATTTGTGCCACAAATGCTAAAACATTAGCATTTGGAAACAGTATCAAGGAAACTAAACCAATGCATGGATTGCTGTCATACCTTGTCCATAGACTGCTTACAGGATAAGGAAACCAACATGTCATTTTGTAATTTGGGTGAACTATCCCTTTAAAGTATAATTTCTAAATAATCATTGGACTTCAACATAAACAATAAAAAATAATTGCATCATGTCTTTCCATGTAAGGGCTAACAATAAGGTTTTATATTTCTTATTTGCAGTCACAGATCTCAGCATTCTAACACAAAGTGTCGATTGTACCATTATGTACGTAGGAGTTAGAAAAACAGTAACTCCAAGCAAGTTCAAACTTTTAGTGTTGAGGAGGATGTGAGAGTCAGTTGACGGGGTTCAGTCAGTGTGTTTGAGGAATAAGGGTTCTAGGGTTCCATGTTGAGAGAAGGTGACATGGACCGTACAGAAAGTGCTGCGGTGCATCCTTTCTTCCTCCTCCTCCTGTCCTCTTGCCCCCTGTTCTCTGGTCAAGTCTCAAAGTACTTGTAGATCTGAGAAACATACTGCATGACACTCTGCCAGTCCGGTCTGTCCGTGTGCATCAACTCATCAATGTCCTGAAAGGGCAGACAGACATATAGACAGAGAAAAAAAACAGTTCACTCAACTGTTTGATGTAGGAGCATTATACAACATTTCATACATGGATGCTAAACACTGAGTGTACAAAACTTTTGGAACACCTTCCTACTGTAATATTGAGTTGCACCCCCTTTTACCCTCAGAACAGCCTCAATTCGTCGGGACATGGACTCTACAAGGTGTCGAAAGCATTCCACAGGGATGTTGTTCCATGTTGACTCCAATGCTTCCCAAAGTTGTGTCAAATTGGCTGGACGTCCTTTGGGTAGTGGACCATTCTTGATACACACAGGAAACTGTTGCGCAACCCAGCAGCGTTGCAGTTCTTGACCTACTCAAACCGGTTTGCCTGGCACCTATTACCATACCCCGTTCAAAGGCACTTAAATATTTTGTCTTGCCTATTCACCCTCTGAATGGCACACATACACAATCCTTGTCTCTATTGTCTCAAGGCTTAAAAATCCTTCTTTAAACGGTCTCCTCCCCTTCATCTCCACTGACTGAAGAGGATTTAACAAGTGACATCAATAAGGGATCATAGTTTTCACCTGGATTCAGTCTATGACATGGAAAGAGCAGGTGTTCTTAATATTTTGTACACCTTGTGTATATAAACATGAAGAAATTCTACATACATTATATAATATACAAGACTGATTTTCATCATTATGCAGATCAATTCAAACTCAGTCTGGACAGAAAAAGTAGTGTATGACTAAGGTGTGTGTATGTGTTTTTGTGTGTGTGCATGCCTGCGTGTGCTTGTGTTGGTACACAGATTTGGATCTTAATCCTTGGCCACAGATCGTGGCTCAGACACAAATCAGGTTCGAGATAATAATGGTGAGAGAAAAACAGACAGGAAAGGCTGAGCCTTAGAGACACAGACAGGCCAGCATTTACAGGGTCAGGATACCTGTCTTGTCCTGTGACACTGCCATCAGAGCAGCCCTTGCCAGGGTTGGGTCAGCTTTACATAACAGCCTTAGATTTGGTGGTGTTTAGTAGTGAGTCACCACCACCATACTGTTTACTGTCAAATGTCTGATGTAAACAATCAGTATTCTGGGATGAAACCGTATGTTTGATTTCCAAGGCAATGGCATAGACCTGGGGAACCCATAAAAAAATCAATATATCTGTCTCTAACATGGTAACCTCTAGGATCAAGAGAGAAACTCAAGTGTTTTAGTACTATATCTCTTGACACAATGATGAAAATAATCATGGCCTCTAAACCTTCAAGCTGCATACTGGACCCTATTCCAACTAAACTACTGAAAGAGCTGCTTCCTGTGCTTGGCCCTCCTATGTTGAACATAATAAACAGCTCTCTATCCACCGGATGTGTACCAAACTCACTAAAAGTGGCAGTAATAAAGCCTCTCTTGAAAAAGCCAAACCTCGACCCAGAAAATATAAAAAACTATCGGCCTATATCGAATCATTCATTCCCCTCAAAAATGATAGAAAAAGCTGTTGTGCAACAACTCACTGCCTTCCTGAAGACAAACAATGTATACGAAATGCTTCAGTCTGGTTTTAGACCCCATCATAGCACTGAGACTGCACTTGTGAAGGTGGTAAATTACCTTTTAATGGCGTCATACCGAGGCTCTGCATCTGTCCTCGTGCTCCTAGACCTTAGTGCTGCTTTTGATACCATTGATCACCACATTCTTTTGGAGAGATTGGAAACCTAAATTGGTGTACACGGACAAGTTCTGGCCTGGTTTAGATCTTATCTGTCGGAAAGATATCAGTAATTGCCCTCGCTAGAAGCCTGTGTTTCAGACATAAGGAAGTGGATGGCTGCAAACGTTCTACTTTTAAACTCGGACAAAACAGAGATGCTTGTTCTAGGTCCCAAGAAACAAAGAGATCTTCTGTTGAATCTGACAATTAATCTTGATGGTTGTACAGTCGTCTCAAATAAAACCATGAAGGACCTCTCCGTTACTCTGGACCCTGATCTCTCTTTTGATGATCATATCAAGACTGTTTCAAGGACAGCTTTTTTCCATCTACGTAACATTGCAAAAATCAGAAACTTTCTGTCCACAAATGATGCAGGAAAAATTAATCCATGCTTTTGTTACTTCTAGGTTAGACTACTGCAATGCTCTATTTTCCGGCTACCCGGATAAAGCACTAAATAAACTTCAGTTAGTACTAAATACGGCTGCTAGAATCCTGAGAAGAACCAAAAAATGTGATCATATTACTCCAGTGCTAGCCTCCTACACTGGCTTCCTGTTAAGGCAAGGGCTGATTTCAAGGTTTTACTGCTAACCTACAAAGCATTAGATGGGCTTGCTCCTACCTATCTTTCCGATTTGGTCCTGCCGTACATACCTACATGTACGCTACGGTCACAAGACGCAGGCCTCCTAATTGTCCCTAGAATTTCTAAGCAAACAGCTGGAGGCAGGGCTTTCTCCTATAGAGCTCCATTTTTATGGAATGTTCTGCCTACCCATGTGAGAGATGCAGACTCGGTCTCAACCTTTAAGTCTTTACTGAAGACTCATCTCTTCAGTAGGTCATATGATTGAATGTAGTCTGGCCCAGGAGTGTGAAGGTGAACGGAAAGGCTCTGGAGCAACGAACCGCCCTTGCTGTCTCTGCCTGGCCGGTACCCCTCTCTCCACTGGGATTCTCTGCCTCTAACCCTATTACAGGGGCTGAGTCACTGGCTTACCGGTGCTCTTCCATGCCGTCCCTAGGAGGTGTGCGTCACTTGAGTGGGTTGAGTCACTGACGTGATCTTCCTGTCTGGGTTGGCGCCCCCCTTGGGTTGTGCCGTGGCGGAGATCTTTGTGGGCTATTCTCAGCCTTGTCTCAGGATGGTAAGTTGGTGGTTGAAGATATCCCTCTAGTGGTGTGGGGGCTGTGCTTTGGCAAAGTGGGTGGGGTTATATCCTTCCTGTTTGGCCCTGTCCGGGGGTATCATCAGATGGGGCCACAGTGTCTCCTGACCCCTCCTGTCTCAGCCTCCAGTATTTATGCTGCAGTAGTTTATGTGTCGGGGGGTTAGGGTCAGTCTGTTATATCTGGAGTACTTCTCCTGTCTTATCCGGTGTTCTGTGTGTATTTAAGTATGCTCTCTCTAATTCTCTCTTTCTCTCTCGGAGGAGGATCTGAGCCCTAGGACCATGCCTCAGGACTACCTGGCATGATGACTCCTTGCTGTCCCCAGTCCACCTTGCCGTGCTGCTGCTCCAGGTTCAACTGTTCTGCCTGCAGTTATGGAACCCTGACCTGTTCACCGGACATGCTACCTGTCCCAGACCTGCTGTTTTCAACTCTCTAGAGACAGCAGGAGTGGTAGAGATACTCATGAGGTGCTGACTTGTTGCACCCTCAACAACTACTGTGATTATTGTTATTTGACCATGCTGGTCATTTATGAACATTTGAACAACTTGGCCATGTTTTGTTACAATCTCCACCCGGCACAGCCAGAAGAGGACTGGCCACCCCTCATAGCCTGGTTCCTCTCTACGTTTCTTCCTAGGTTTTCGCCTTTCTAGGGAGTTTTTCCTAGTCACCGTGCTTCTACACCTGCATTGCTTGCTGTTTGGGGTTTTAGGCTGGGTTTCTGTACAGCACTTTGAGATATCAGCTGATGTAAGAAGGGCTATATAAATAAATGTGATTTGATGTGGTTGTCTCACTCCATCTCATGAAGCTTGAGGGATGATTATTCTAAGACTGGGTTGGTTGGCAAATGTCTTGACTCAGACGTCCAGTGGGGTTGGACTTTGTAATGTCATGGCAATCCTGACGTTCCATTGTAACCTCAACTATGACTTCCCCTGCACTAATAGCAGAGTGAAGTGAACCATAGTTTCACATTAAGCACTTAAGCCTGACTTAATTCCTTATTTAGGTCCCTTGGGTGTGTGAGTGCTTTGGATTTGAACTATCCTTGAGATTTGTGTATTTGGAAAGTTCTCTCTCAGGGAGTAATTTTAACATTTGCATGGGTTTAAGAAAGATGCAAGGACCCAACTGGGATCCTGCCTGTAACAAACTTGGGTTCAAATACTATCTGAAATCTTTCAAATACTTTGAGTGTTTGCCTTAGCCTGTCTAGAGGGTCAGCTGGGCAGGGTTTGCACATTTTAAACTATTCTATTAGGTCCATAGTGTCAGACATGCTCAATCAAGCCCATCTAAAGTATTTGCAGTGATTTCAAATAGCATTTGAACCCAGGTCTATGATCCTGACTATCCCAAGCATCCAGCTACCATAGTGTGCCTTGCTCTTCGCATGCAATGAGGGCAAAACGCCCCTAAAGAATGTAGGACATGGAAAATACCATTGTCAATCAAGTTACGTTAATGTCCAGTGAGCTAACATACACTGTCATAAAGCACACATAGTGTACAATGCCTACAAAAGGGTTCCAAAAGGGTTCTTCTGTTTTCCCCATAGGATAACCTTTTTTCAGTTCCAAGTAGAACCCTTTTTGGTTCTAGGTAGAACCCTTTTGGGATCCATGTCGAACCCTCTGTGAAAAGTGTTCAACATGGAACCCAAAGGGTTCTTCAAAGGGTTCTCCTATGGGGACAGCCGAAGAACCCTTTTAGGTTCTAGATAGCTCCTTTGTAATCCTGCTACGTCCACACAGATATACCCTCCACTGTCCTCTAAACACCCACACATTCACTATACAAAACTGGGCAGGTTTAAAATAATCTCTCATTCCTTGTCACGCCTTAGCCTATCCATTATTGGCATGACAACGAACATGACAGGGGAGCTGGCAAAGGCACAGAATGAGCTAGGTTTATGGGAAATAACAGTAAAAATATTTATTTTAAAGCAGCAATCAGCAGTAGAAATAATAACAAAGTGTACTCCCTGCCCGTTTCTGTAAAAAGCTGAGGGATGGGGCTGATGTAAACACTCTCAAATTCATAGACAGATCTATAGATGCAAGGACTGACCGACCATCCATGATATCAAAATGATAGTTTTAACCATCTTTTAAGGCTATATAGTGTTTGTTTACATTTAATTTAACACGGGAGTAAAACAACCCTATATTTTGTATTCTGATGAGGCGTGACAGTTGATGAGGCATTTATAAGTTATATTCTTCAAGAATCAATGGGAACATATCATTCATTTATAAGTCCAAAAATGTATGCAACAACTGCTATTTGCACCTTTAAAAGAACTATTACTCATGGTGATACATACCCATCCATACACACTCGTTGTATAATCAGTATTTCAAAATGGCTGTTGGTTTGGAGTCAGATCAAATCAAAACTGTGATCTATGATTTTCCTGACACGTATGCACATGCACACACTCAAGCATGCACGCTCGCACAGAAACACAGACACACACACAGACACACACTGCTAAATGCAGCTGTTTGCTCTACACCAGGGATCATCAACTAAATTCAGCCGCGGGCTGATTTTTTCTTGAGCAGATGGTCTTGGGGCGGAACATAATTTAAAATAATTGGCAGACTACAAGCCCAAACAGATATAATACTTGACTAACATGTAATAATTTGTATACAATTACATGTCTCCATTATGAGTGGGAATACTTGGGAACAGATTTCCAAAATTAAAATCACTTGGAGCTGATTTCCTGGTGGTTTTACAGTCTTTTATGTCCAACAACAACAACAAAAAATATTATAATTTGCTCAGAACACTTGGGGGGCCTATGGACCGCCAGTTGGGGAACCCTGCTCCACACAGTGGCCGTGTCCGAATACCCATACTTGTGTCCTAAATAGTAAGTCATTTGAATATGTGGAAAAATACATGTTGAATAGTATGCAACATTTTGAAAATCGAGTATACTTTAAATGCCTGGATGTCATAGTAATCACTTAGATATGGGGATGTGCTACTGAAATCGACAAATAGCGGGAAACAGTGTAATCGCGCATTACACCTTCTCAGTATGCAAAAAAGGAATGTGTTATATTAGGCCTATGTGAATGTTTGAAAATCGAGTATTGTTTAAATGCCAGGATGTTATACTCATTCCGGTCTTCATCTAGCAGAATTTGATGCACACTTTTCCACAATGCATTCTGTTCAAGTAGTCAAAGCATTAATTAGGGAAGATGCCAAATAGCGAAACTATGTCGTTTTTGTTCTCCTTAAAATTATCACGAGTAGGCTATTGCATCTTAAGCTACAACTGAAGACAGACTTATTTTTTTATTGTTTAAGTGGATTTCTGTTTTCTCATTGAAAAGTGTTTCTTGTTCTCTTGTCCTTTGCCAGTACTAAACCATATTTAATTTCTGAATGTGTCTTTTGATTTCTGAATGTGTCGGCACCGAGGACTCAGGATGTGGCTGAGTTATTGATGTCAAGTTAATCAGGCCTTTTAATTGAAACATATAGATTGTAGGCTAGGTAGGCTAGGCTACCTATTTAATGATTTAATTCATGGATCATGCCTTAGCAGTCACTCTGATCTTGTTCCCAATGATCAGTGCTTTAGTTTACTATGTTGCTGCCCAACGGTTCTGAATTTGCGATGCACAGACTGTCCATGTTGTTTTGTGCAGTAGCCTTTTGATTTGAACATTTAAAAGGTGTTGGTGTGTGCACTAGGCTATTTCATTGCATTTATACATGTTTCAACACTTTGGTTTCACTAATAAATCTGTTGAAATGGAACCAAATGATATGTTTCTGTCTTTAGTCCTTTTTAAATGAGATAGATGGGCTTTATGGGCTGTGATTTAGGTTGAATGTGATATTCTGCCTATAACCAGCCTTAGGCCTATAACTCCATTCCTATTCTATACAGAGTTTAGAGAAATTAATCGAATTGGAAATGAGCTACAGAATTATCAGGATGGTTAATGTGATGCATGTCTGTTGAATTTGGAAAACTCTACCAGCACTTGGCCCCGCCCTATCTAAACAGCCAGATTCTACTGAGCTACTGCATTTCGGCTGTGGCATACTGCATACTTTTTAACTAAACGGTATGTGCTAAATAGTATGTAACGATGAGTAGCCTACGTATGTAGTACGCTAGTGTGGGTATTCGGACACAGTCACTATATTGACTTCTTAAACGGTGTTGCACTGAGGCAAATCCAAAGGCAGATGACAATGCCAAGTTAAAAAACAAGTCTATACGGTTTCACGTCATAAAACATATACATCTGACATCTGAATAAATTTAAAGTAGTCAATCTACGGACAGTCCTACGCCTTCTATTGATTGGTCAAAGACAGATTTATAAAAGGCGCAGCACGTCTGTTCAGGTTTTCTACATCACTGGTTTGTGTGTGTGTTACTCTGTGTCTGCGTGCGTAGGCCTGTGTTGACAGTGGTAAATGCCTTGAGTAGTTCTGCAGGGATGGTTTGTCCATGTCATGATAACAGTCTGCTCCAGAGGGAGAGAGAGAGGACTGCTGCAGTCAATGATGGGTTTGAGGGGCTCTGAATACGGGTCTCTGGAACAAGTTGGACCTGCCGTGGTAAGGTTGGTTGTGTGTGAGGGGTTGTGTGTGAGGGGAGGTGGAGATCCTAAGACGAGCAAGGATCCTGACGCCCATATGTGCACAAATGTCACACAAACAGGCCAATAATATGCTCCGGTTTGTTTGTTCATGAAATATTGTTTGTTTATGCTCCAATTTTGTTTGTTCATGAGAGAGGATCCCTGCCACCCATGTATGCAGATGTCAATCAAGCATGAATGGCACCAGTGGCATGACACCTTTGGCACGACACCACATTTATATAACATTTTTAATATAATATGGATGAAAAATAGTAATAGTAAAACAAAACATTGCAGATTTTATAGACACAGTGTGGGAACAGATGCTTGAGGCACTTCAACCAACTCTATCAGAAATGTCAAATCAAATCAATGTTAATTTGTTGCTCGCACAGGATACAACATGTGTAAACAGTACTTACTTACAAGGTCTTCCTCAACAATGTAGTGTTGAATATCAAAGATAAGAAATAGAAAATCCTGAATAGGATCCTAAAAGAGCACAGAAACCATACTAGGTCAGATAAATACAAATAAAAACACACAATAAATAAAACACACAAGAATATTTACAAGGACAGTTCCAGTACCATATATGCAGGGATACAGTGCTAGTTGAGGTTGATACTGTACAGTACCAGCCAAAGGTTTGGACTCACATACTCATTCAAGGGTTTTTCTTTTTTTCAACAATTTTCTACATTCTAGAATAATAGTGAACACATCAAAACTATGAAATAACACACAACCAAAAAGTGTTAAACAAATCAACATATATTTTATATTTGAGATTCATCAAAGTAGCCACCCTTTGCCTTGATGACAGCTTTGCACACTCTTGGCATTCTCTCAACCAGCTTCACATGGAATGCTTTTACAAAAGTCTTGAAGGAGTTCCCACATATGCTGGGCATTTGTTGGCTGCTTTTCCTTCACTCTGTGGTCCAACTCATCCCAAACCATGACAATTGGGTTGAGGTCAGGGGATTGGGGAGGCCAGGTCATCTGATGCAGCACTCCATCACTCTCCTTCTTGGTCAAATAGCCCTTACACAGCCTGGAGGTGTATTTTGGGTTGTTGTCCTGTTGAAAACAAATGATAGTTCCACTGAGCGCAAACCAGATGGGATGGGGTATCGCTGCAGAATGCTGTGGTAGCCATGCTGGTTAAGGGTGCCTTGAATTCTAAATAAATCACTGACATTGTCACCAGCAAAGCACCACCACACCATCACACCTCCTCCAAGCTTCATGGTGGGAACCACACATGCAGAGATTATCCGCTCATTTACTCTGCATCTCACAAAGATACGGTGGCTGGAACCAAAAATCGCAAATTTTGATTCATCAGACCAAAGGACAGATTTCCACTGGTCTAATGTCCATTGCTCGTGTTTCTTGGCCCAAGCATGTCCCTTCTTCTTATTGGTGTCCTTTAATAGTGTTTTCTCTGAACAGTTGATGTTGATATGTGTGTGTTACTTGAACTCTGTGAAGCATTTATTTGGCCTGCAATTTCTGAGGCTCGTAACTCTAATGAACTTATATGCAGCAGAGGTAACTCTGGGTCTTACTTTCCTGTGGTGGTCCTCATGAGAGCCAGTTTCATCATACCACTTAATGGTTTTTGCGACTGCACTTGAAGAAACTTTTAAAGTTCTTGACATTTTTCGGATTGACTGACCTTCGTGTCTTAAAGTAATGATGGACTGTCATTTCTCTTTGCTTATTTGAGCTGTTCTTACCATAATATGGACTTGGTGTTTTACATAATAGGGCTATCTTCTGTATACCACCCATACTTTAACTTAAACTTTTTACAAGGCACACCTGTTAATAATGAACTTTTAACAAGGCACACCTGTTAATTGATGGTTGGGAGAAGTTGCTCTGGAAGGATGTGTTGGTACCCTTCTTTATTCATGGCTGTGTTCTTAGGCAAAATTGTGAGTGAGCCCACTCCCTTGGCTGAGAAGCAACCCCACACATGAATGGTCTCAGGATGCTTTACTGTTGGCATGATACAGGACTGGTGGTAGCGCTCACCTTGTCTTCTCCGGACAAGCTTTTTTTCCGGATGCCCCAATCAATCGGAAAGGGGATTCATCAGAGAAAATGACTTGACCCCAGTCCTCAGCAGTCCAATCTCTGTACCTTTTGCAGAATATCAGTCTGTCCCTGATGTTTTTCACGGAGAGAAGTGGCTTCTTTGCTGCCCTCCTTGACACCAGGCCATCCTCCAAAAGTCTTCGCCTCACTGTGCGTACAGATGCACTCACACCTGCCTGTTGCCATTCCTGAGCAAGCTCTGTACTGGTGGTGCCCTGATTCCGCAGCTGAATCAACTTTAGGAGACGGTCCTGGCTCTTGCTGGACTTTCTTGGGTGCCCTGAAGCCTTCTTCACAACAATTGAACCGCTCTACTTGAAGTTCTTGATGATCCGGTAAATGGTTGATTTAGGTGCAATCTTACTGGCAGCAATATCCTTGCCTGTGAAGCCCTTTTTGTGCAAAGCAATTATGATGGCACGTGTTTCCTTGCAGGTATCCATGATTGACAGAGGAAGAACAATGATTCCAAGCACCACCCTATTTTTGAAGCTTCCAGTCTGTTATTAGAACTCAATCAGCATGACAGAGTGATCTCCAGCCTTGTCCTCATCAACACTCACAGCATTGTGTTAACGAGAGAATCACTGACATGATGTCAGCTGGTCCTTTTGTGGCAGGGCTGAAATGCAGTGGAAACGTTTTTTTGGTATTCAGTTAATTTACATGGCAAAGAGGGACTTTGCAATTAATTGCAATTCATCTGATCACTCTTCATAACATTCTGGAGTATATGCAAATTGCCATAATACAAACTGAGGCAGCAGACTTTGTGAAAATGTATATTTGTGTCATTCTCAAAACTTTTGGCCATGACTATATTTGTCACAATTTAATCAACTCAAAGTTCTGTCAAAGTCACCACGCTATTTCGTTGATGTAAATTAGTTTAAATGTAGGCCTAAAATATTATGTGATTATTGGACTACAGTCTAGTGAAAATTACATTTGATTTAGCTTATTTTTGACTGAGCTTGTTGTTACTTTTCTCTCCCATTACACCTGGCTATCAGGGGAATTTTGGAAGGTTGTGGCTGTTTATACTTTATGATAACCCACTTATTGTGGTTATTTTGTCACAGGGAACATATCCGATTCTCCACTTAACAACCAGATAAGCAAATAGGCCTAGTAGCGGTGACTCAGCACCAGTAGCAGAGATAGTGCCCCGTTACAACAAATCCCTGCGAATCTAGTGAAGCCTGTGCACTCGCTTTTGTTATTGTAACATCATGGAACAAAATGTCTATTTCCTCGAGCGTGTTTGTGGACACATTGTACCATACATTTTGTTAACAGTGAGTAGTCCTAGCTGCACTTCATATGTTGAGCGTCTGCCATTGGCACAAAGATAGATTGGAGATTTCATGAATGTAAGATGGAGATTACCTTCAGTAAACTGCATTGAGAGGTCGCGTGTAGGCTACATACACTATATATACAAAAGTATGTGGATACCCCTTCAAATGAGTGGATTTCAGCCACTCCCATTGCTGACAGGTATATACAATCGAGCACACAGCCATGCAATCTCAATAGACAAACATTGGAAGTAGAATGGCCTTACTGAAGAGCTCAGTGACTTTCAAAGTACCACCATCATACGATGCCACCTTTCCAACAACTCAGTTCATCAAATGTATGCCCTGCTAGAGCTGGCCCTGTCAACTGTAAGTGCTGTTATTTTGAAGTGGAAACATCTAGGAGCAACAACGGCTCAGCTGCAAAGTGGTAGGCCACATAAGCTCACAGAGTGCTGAAGCGTGTGGCGCGTACAAATCGCCTGTCCTCGATTGCAAAACTCATTACTGAGTTCCAAACTGCCTTTGGAAGCAACGTCAGCACAATAACGAGAGTTTCATGAAATGGGTTTCCATGGCTGAGCAGCCTCACTTAACCCTAAGATCACCATGCGCAATGCCAGAGCAGGAACAGTTAATGCCGATAGCCTGTGGGTGAGAGTGGGCAGCCATTGGTTAGCTGTTCAACAGTCTTATTGCTTAGGGATAGAAGCTGTCTTGGAGCCTGAGAACAGTCCATGGCTGGGATGGTTGAAGTCTTTGGCAATTTTCTGGGCCTTCCACAGACACGCCTGGTATAAATGTCCTGGATGGCTGGTAGCTTTGGCTCAATGATGTACATGGGCCGTCCGTACCACCCTCAGTAGAGCCTTGCGGTCAAGGGTGGTTAAGTTGCCATACCAGGCAGTGATGCAGCTAGTCAAGATGCTCACGATAGTGCAGCTGTAAAACTTCTTGAGGATCTGAGGGCCCATGACAAATCTCTTCAGTCTCCTGAGGGAGAAGAGGCGCCGTTATAACCATGTTACCTGGACACCGAGGAACTTGAAGCTCTTGACCCTCTCCACTTCAGCCCTATTGATGTGGAGAGGGTCATGCTCCCCCCACTGTTTCCTTCTTGGTCTTGCTAACATTGAGGGAGAGATTGTTGTCCAGGCACCACACTGCCAAGTCTCATCGCTGTCAGTGATCAGGCCTACCACCGTCGTCAGAAAATTTGATGATGGTGTTGGAGTCGTGCGTGGCCACACAGTTCTGGGAGAACAGGGAGTACACGAGGGGGCTAAACACACACCCCCGTGTTGAGGGTGAGCTTGGTGAAGATGTTGTTGCTTACCCTCACCACCTGGGGTCTCCCATCAGGAAGTCCAGGATCCAGTTGCAGAGGGAGGAGTTCACTCCCAGGGTCCCGAGCTTGCTGACGAGCTTGGAGGGCACTACAGTATTGAACGCTGATCACTCTATCACTTGATAAAATTCAATCATCTAATCAAATGTTGCTTCTGTAGATGACCAACTCAAAGCATGCTATTCATTCTGTAGTTAATCAAATTAGGTCATTTGTTTAGGAATAAACCAGATCAAAGCGTCCATGCTTTTTTGGTGCATTGTCTGGTCTCTGGTTGCTCAGTTCAACTCACCAGGGAGGGTTTGATGCCAATGCTCTCTGCAGCCTGAAACGCCAGGGACAGATTCCGGCCCTGTAGGAAAAACATACAGTGTTGATCATTACAAGGTCTTCCTCCTCCTATTCCTCCTCTTCCTCATTCATTACACACTACAGAGTGTCCCTCTTCCTCCTATACCT
Organism: Oncorhynchus tshawytscha; assembly: GCF_018296145.1. Taxonomy (NCBI): domain Eukaryota; kingdom Metazoa; phylum Chordata; class Actinopteri; order Salmoniformes; family Salmonidae; genus Oncorhynchus; species Oncorhynchus tshawytscha. The sequence goes on along the minus strand of NC_056437.1, from coordinate 35,172,658 downwards.
CCTCTTCCTTACTCATAACACACTGCAGGGCCCTCCTCTCTTCCTCCTCTTCTTCCCCCTCCTATTCCCCCTCTTCTTCCACATGTATTAACACACAGATCGCTGCAAACAGCAACAAACAGCACACATCTCCACAAATAAACCCTTTTAAACACCCAGGCCATATTCCCTCTGGGACCAGGACAAAACGTATGCCTGAGGTGGAGGGAGAGGACAGTCAAAGAGTCACTGACCTGCCGAACTGCTAAAACAGAGGGCGACCTACAACGAGGTGAGTTCCAAGCTACGCAAGCTAAATCTGTGCAAGCTAGATGAGGCTTCATCCACCCGGCAAAACTCATTTTGACCTTCCAGAACACAACACACATGTTTTCCACTGTCAAGACTTCATTAATAATCACATCAAACCCAACACACAAGGGGACAAGTCGACAGATGGAACCCTATCATGACTGGCTCAATATTCAGGTACAGTGCCTTGCGAAAGTATTCGGCCCCCTTGAACTTTGCGACCTTTTGCCACATTTCAGGCTTCAAACATAAAGATATAAAACTGTATTTTTTTGTGAAGAATCAACAACAAGTGGGACACAATCATGAAGTGGAACGACATTTATTGGATATTTCAAACTTTAACAAATCAAAAACTGAAAAATTGGGCGTGCAAAATTATTCAGCCCCCTTAAGTTAATACTTTGTAGCGCCACCTTTTGCTGTGATTACAGCTGTAAGTCGCTTGGGGTATGTCTCTATCAGTTTTGCACATCGAGAGACTGAAATTTTTTCCCATTCCTCCTTGCAAAACAGCTCGAGCTCAGTGAGGTTGGATGGAGAGCATTTGGACAGAGTCTCCCACCTCAGCTGTAGATCTCTGCAGTTCATCCAGAGTGATCATGGGCCTCTTGGCTGCATCTCTGATCAGTCTTCTCCTTGTATGAGCTGAAAGTTTAGAGGGACGGCCAGGTCTTGGTAGATTTGCAGTGGTCTGATACTCCTTCCATTTCAATATTATCGCTTGCACAGTGCTCCTTGGGATGTTTAAAGCTTGGGAAATCTTTTTGTATCCAAATCCGGCTTTAAACTTCTTCACAACAGTATCTCGGACCTGCCTGGTGTGTTCCTTGTTCTTCATGATGCTCTCTGCGCTTTTAACGGACCTCTGAGACTATCACAGTGCAGGTGCATTTATACGGAGACTTGATTACACACAGGTGGATTGTATTTATCATCATTAGTCATTTAGGTCAACATTGGATCATTCAGAGATCCTCACTGAACTTCTGGAGAGAGTTTGCTGCACTGAAAGTAAAGGGGCTGAATCATTTTGCACGCCCAATTTTTCAGTTTTTGATTTGTTAAAAATGTTTGAAATATCCAATAAATGTCATTCCACTTCATGATTGTGTCCCACTTGTTGTTGATTCTTCACAAAAAAATACAGTTTTATATCTTTATGTTTGAAGCCTGAAATGTGGCAAAAGGTCGCAAAGTTCAAGGGGGCCGAATACTTTTGCAAGGCACTGTATGTTATCCATGCATGATCACTCAGCCTAGCCTATTGCTATGATTCTGCCCTCAGAATAAGACAATGACGAGGAGCCAGCCCCCCCACTCCCCAATTGGGTACAAGGAACATTAATACTATTTTTGCTGAGCATTGGATTTTGTTGTTATTATATTGCCTATGGTCCAGGACATTAAAACAGTGATCACACCACACCAACTAATGGACAATGGACAATATACCGAGGTGTCCCATATGGGCTACTACTCCATTTACACTATTGCATTTACCTCCAAGGGAGGACTTGACCTACTGGCCATGATGTATTATGGTCTAGAGTATCTAGAACAGATGTGTCATTCAAATGTTGCTCCGGAGGGCCGCACAGAAAATGTATTCTATTTCCTCGCCGACAGAATTTGCAAAACATAGTCCTCTATTCATCGTTTTAGGAATTTTCGATACTCCCTGACTGTCTAGCTTTAATTTTGGTTATTGTTAGCAAGCTGGCCACAGTCAAGAAACCATTATCATTTCTACACTGTTTCGTTTTGGTTTTAGTCATTTAAAAGTATATTGAGTTTGTTTTACTACACACAAAAAAGAAGACAAAAAATGAAATAACAATACTAATAAATACATGTTTTACTCAGACCACCTGCGGGCCAGATTGGATGCCCTTGCTGGGTGTCCAATCTGATTTAGAACATATGATTTAGAATATAGACTTCACTTCTTGGACATTGTCGTATCTTTACTATCATTAAATTGAAGAGTTGCAAAGAAAAAGCCATATCTCAGACTGGCCAATAAAAACAAAAGCATTGTCTCTTCACTGTTGACGTTGAGACTGGTGTTTTGCTGGTACTATTTAATGAAGCTGCCAGTTGAGGACTTGTGAGGCGTCTGTTTCTCAAACTAGACACTCTAATGTACTTGTCCCTTTGCTCAGTTGTGCACCGGGGCCTCACACTCCTCTTTCTAGTCTGGTTAGAGACAGTTTGCGCTGTTCTGTGAAGGGAGTAGTACACAGCATTGTACGAGATCTTCAGTTTCTTTGCAATTTCTTGCATGGAATAGCCTTTATTTCTCAGAACAAGAATAGACTGACAAGTTTCAGAAGAAAGTTCTTTGTTTCTGGCCATTTTGAGCCTGTAATCGAACCCACAAATGCTGATGCTCCAGATACTCAACTAGTCTAAAGAAGGCCAGTTTTATTGCTTCTTTAATAAGCACAGCAGTTTTCAGCTGTGCTAACATAATTGCAAGAGGGTTTTCTAATGATCAATTAGCCTTTTAAAATGATAAACTTGAATTAGCCAACACAAAGTGCCATTGGAACACAGGAGTGATGGTTGCTGATAATGGGCATCTGTACGGCTATGTAGATATTCCATAAAAAAATCATACATTTTCAGATACAATAGTCATTTACAACATTAACAATGTCTACACGGTATTTCTGATCAATTTGATGTTATTTTAATGGACAAAAAATGTGCATTTCTTTAAAAAACAAGGACATTTCTAAGTGACCCCAAAATTTAGAATGGTAGTGTATATACAGTACCAGTCAAAAGTTTGGACACACCTACTCATTCAAGGGTTTTTCTTTATTTTTACTATGTTATACATAGTAGAATAATAGTGAAGACATCAAAACTATGAAATAACACATATGGAATCATGTAAGAAGCAAACAAGTGTTTTGACATTCTTCAAAGTAGCCACCCTTTGCCTTGATGACAGCTTTGCATTCTCTCACACAGCTTCATGAGGTAGTCACCTGGAATGCATTTCAATTAACATGTGTGCCTTGTTAAAAGTTAATTTGTGGAATGCATTTCCTTCTTAATGCATTTAAACTAACCAGTTGTGTTGTGACAAAGTAGGGGTGGTATACTGAAGATATCCCTATTTGGTAAAAGACCAAGCCCGTACTATGGTAAGAACAGCTCAAATAAGCAAAGAGAAACCACAGTCCATCATTACTTTAAGACATGAAGGTCAGTCAATATGGAACATTTCAAGAACATTGAAATTTCTTCAAGTGCAGTCGCAAATACCATCAACTGCTATGATGAAACTGGCTCTCATGAGGACCGCCACAGGAAAGGAAGAACCAGAGTTACCTCTGCTACAGAGGATAAGTTCATTAGAGTTACCAGCCTCAGAAATTGTAGCCCAAATAAATGCTTCACAGAGTTCAAATAACAGACACATCTCAATATCAACTGTTCAGTGGAGACTGCATGAATCAGGCCTTCATGGTCAAATCACTGCAAAGAAACCACTACTAAAGGACACCAATACAAAGAAGAGACTTGCTTGGGCCAAGAAAAACGACCAATGGACATTAAACCAGTGGAAATCTGTCTGTTGGTCTGATGAGTTCAAATTTGAGATTTTTGGTTCCAACCGCTGTGTCTTTGTGAGACGCAGAGTAGGTGAACGGATGATCTCTGCATGTGTGGTTCCCACCGTGAAGCATGGCGAAGGAGGTGTGATGGTGCTTTGTTGGTGACACTGTCAGTGATTTATTTAGAATTCAATGCACACTTAACCAGCACGGCTACCTCAGCATTCTGCAGCGATACCCTATCCCATCTGGTTTGCGCTCAGTGGAACTATCATTTGTTTTTCAACAGGACAATGACCCATCGCACCTCCAGGCTGAGTAAGGGCTATTTGACCAAGAAGGAGAGTGATGGAGTACTTCTTCAGATGACCTGGCCTCCACAATCACATGATCTCAACCAAATTAAGATGGTTTGGGATGTGCTGGACCGCAGAGTGAAGGAAAAGCAGCCAACAAGTGCTCAGCATATGTGGGAACTCCTTCAAGACTGTTGGAAAATGATTCCAGATGAAGATGACTGAGAGAATGCCAAGAGTGTGAAAAGCTGTCATCAAGGTAAAGGGTGGCTACTTTGATGAATCTAAAACCGAAAATATATTTTGATTTGATTAACTCTTTTTTGCTTACTACATGATTCTATGTTATTTCATAGTTTTGATGTCTTCAATATTATTCTGCAATGTAGAAAATAGTACAAATAAAAAAAATAAAACTTGAATGAGTAGGTGTATGCTGGTACTATATATATATATTTTTTACCATTTTCTTTATTTTATTTCACTTAGTCCTGCATGTTGGAGCTCGGAGCCTAATATTCTCACTGTAGCCTGCAATTACACCTGCAACCCTGTACATGTGACTATTAAACACTCAACCTGAATCTGCTCGGATTTATTCAGAATCACTAGAAGCAGTAGACAAGGCAATCCGATTTCTCCTCTGCTATTTTTATTATCAATGGACCCCCTGGGCAATGCAATTTGAGAATTGAAGGAAATAACAACCATTTCCCTGAAATCTGCTGATCACTTCATCTGATTATGCACAGACAATATTTTACTATATCTAGACAATGTATTTCAATCACTCCCAAACGCATTGAAGTTTCTAGATAAATTCAGCTTCATCTCAAGTTATGAAATGTATCTAACTAAACCAGCCCTACTGCCTCTCAAGACTTATGGAATCCCAATTGTTTCCCATTATATATTTCCTTCCTTAGATAAAACCATTGTCAGAAACTTTAACAGAATGCTCTAATCAACTCAATCTGATCTCAGTAGATGGACTAACATCCCAGTTCCTATAACTGGGAGAATATCTATTGCCGAAATTACTATATTGCCTCGGCTGAATTTCCGTAGTTCAATACGCCCCATGTGTTCCCATTCTGGCTTTTGAGATAAAATGCATTGTGCTGTTTCAAAATGTATATTTCAGTTAAGCGATCCGGGATAAAATTAACAAACTTACAAAGAGGGAAAGATGTGAGAGGACTATCCGTACCAAACTTTAAATTGTATTTCCAGGCACTAGCATTTCGCCCCATCTTAAAATGGTTTAGACATGATTCTTCTGGCTAAGTATAGTGAATTATATGGTGTCTCCTGTTGCTCTGGAAGAGGTGGTCTCCACTGATATATCCCTTAAACGATTGCTCACACAATTTATATTGAAAAAACGATGTAACTGGGAATCAAAATGGCATGCCCATACTCCAATATTTAACAATAATGGCTTACGATCTTTAGCATCCCCTCAATGGTACAAATGTGGAATCTGAATCTTATAATTTTTTGCTAATCTATTGAAAATGAAATACAGAAATATCCAATTTATATAAGTATTCACATTCAAGAGTCAATACTTTGTAGAAGCACCTTTGGCTGTGATTACAGCTGTGAGTCTTTATGGGTAAGACTAAGTTTCCACACTTGGATTGTGCAAAAGTTGGCCATTATTATTTTCAAAATTCTTAATGTTCTGTCAAATTGGTTGTTGATCATTGCTAGACAACCATTTTCAGGTCTTGCCGTAGATTTTCGAGCAGCTTTAAGTCAAAACTGTAACTCGGCCACTCAGGAACATTCACTGTCTTCTTGGTAAGCAACTTCAGTGTAGATTTGGCCTTGTGTTTTTGGTTATTCTCCCACTGAAAGGTTAATTAATCTCCCAGTGTCTGGTGGAAAGCAGACTGAACCAGGTTTTCCTCTAGGATTTTGCCTGTGCTTAGCTCTATTCAGTTCATTTTTATTCAGAAAAACTCTCCAGTCCTTAATGACTAAAAGCATTCCCATAACATCATGCAGCCACCACTATACTTGAAAATATGGAGCTTGGTACTCAGTAATGTGTTGTATTGTATTTCCCCCAAACATAACACTTTTGTATTCAGGACAAAATGTGAACTGCTTTGCCACATTGTTTGCAGTATTACTTTAGTGCCTTGTTGCAAACAGGATGCATGTTTTGTAATATTTGTATTCTGTACAGGCTTCCTTCTTTTCACCCTGTCAATTAGGTAACTATTGTGGAGTAACTACAATGTATTTGCTCCGTCCTCAGTTTTCTCTTATCACAGCCATTAAACTCTGTAACATGGCCTCATGTTGATATCCCTGAGCGGTTTCCTTCCTATTCGGCAACTAAGTTAGGAAGGACGCCTGTATCTTTGTAGTGTGTTACGGATACAAGTATCCTGTGTGTGTATCCTGTGTTTTCTCTCCTTCTCCCCTCACAGGTGAAAATCATCACTCCCCAATCAGTCAACAATCAATCATCAATCAGAAGACACACCTCCTCCTGTTTCCTACCCTATCACAGTTCCTTTCCCTTGGTTTAAAAACCCCATCAGTTGTTTGCTCTAGAGCTCAATCTCTCTGTAAATGCCATGTATGTAGATCTCTGTGTTTCACTCTCTCTTTGTGTCTTAACCTCTCTTTTGTTTGAGCACCTCCAAATCACTTTGTCATCTTCTGTGAGTATTGTTTTTGGTTATGGTGTTTGTTTGATTGCTGGTGGGAAAAGGGGAAACCAAGACAAGTCGCCCATGGGCATACACTACCCGTAGGTAGACTTTGTTAAAAACACTAGTTAGAACTGGGTGGACCACCCACTGTATTTTTGGTTAGTTAGTTAGCTGTTAAATTAGGCTAGTCTAGCTTAGAGGTGTTTTGGATGCTTATTGTTTCTTTCCTTGGGTCCAGCTCAGCCCCTTTTCCTGCTCCCCCCATTACCGTGTGTTTTACAATAAACCCTGAGTTTGACGGTATAATTTCAGTTGTGGTTATTTCGTTCACACTTTTACTTTGTCACAATTATAATTTGCATGAGATGTTACGGGTCTCATTACCATCCCCCCCCCTAGACTGTCGGGCCAAAAGGGATTCGTAACATAGTGACTGGGTGTATTGATAGACCATCAGTGTAATTAATAACTTCACCATGCTCCAAGGCATTTCAATGTCTGCTTTGTTTATTAATACCCATCTAGCAATAGGTGCCCTTTGTGAGGCATTGGAAAACCTCCCTGGTCGTTGTGGTTGGCTCTGTTTGATATTCACTGCTCGACTGAAGCTTGCCATAACAAAGGGTTGAATACTTATTGACTCAAGATATTTCAGCTTTTCATTTTTAATTGATCTGTAAAAATGTTAAAAAAAACATCCACTTTGATATTAAGGGGTATTGTGTGTAGGCCAGTGACCAATACATCTCAATTTAATCAATTTTAAATTCAGTCTGTAACACAATAAAATGTGGAAAAGGCAAGGGGTATTCGGAAAAGTATTCGGACCCCTTGACTTTTTCCACATTTTGTTTCGTAACAGCCTTATTCTAAAATTGATTAAATAGCTCCCCCCCCATGAATCTAAACCCAATATCCCATAATGTCAAAACAAAAACTGGTTTTTAGAAATGTTTGCAAATGCATACCCCCCTGAAATATCCCATTTAAACACAAGTGTTTACTCAGTACTTTGTTGAAGCACCTTTGGCAGCGATTACAGCCTTGAGTCTTCCTGGGTATGTCGCTACAAGCTTGGCACAACTGTATTTGGGGAGTTTCTCTCAATCTTCTCTGCAGATCCTCTCAAGCTCTGTCAGGTTGGAAGGGGAGTGTTGCTGATGATCAATGGAACCAGGATGCGCCTAAGCTCAATTCTGAGTCTCATAGCAAAGGGTCTGAATTCTTATGTAAATAATGTATCTGTTTTTTATTTAGAATACATTTGCAAAAATTTCAATAAAACCTGTTTTCGCTTTGTCATTGGGGGGTGGGGTTGGGGAAATAGGGTTGGGGGGTCATTTATTTGTCTCTCCTTTTTCCTTTGCAAACTACATTGATTGAACTGACCTCTTGGAGACCTAGAACCACTCTGACCAAAGTGGTTGTCTTTGGCTGGGAATGGGAGACATGCACATTCAAGACTATTATTTCTATACTATTTTTGAACCGATAGCCCCTGTTTGCTTTGGACAGGCCCATGATGTCAGCTGCACGGCTTGAAAATGATTTATTAATAAAGGATGAGAGCTGAGATTGGGAAACCAGAGGCTGAAGCTCATGGTGTTGGAGTCTAACAGTAAATGTTTGATAAATAACCTTATTTTGAGCCATGACAGAGAGCTTGAATAAATGGAATGGAATGATAGATCCAAAGAACATTCTAGGAAAGGTGCACTCTAACTTCTGCTTTCAAAGGTGGCCTGTAAGTCTAGAAACTAGGAAGTCACTCAACAGAACACATTAAAGCCAACACACAGCCCTCACTGAATAATTCACTGGGGATGGGCTAGCTTTGTCTGTCATCTGGAAGGCACAGAAAGGTTTTACCATAGTAATCAGCCTGGCTAATTTGTCACGTATAGCATGCAGCATCGGATGTGTGTGTGTGCCAAAGTGTCGTCCTCTTTTGTTTATAGTGAGCTGGTCGAATAAACACAGGGGTGCTGAACCCAACACATGGCACGAAGCGGAGCCTGTTTGCTGTGTTTTTGTGCCCTTCTCTCTCCTCTCTATGCCACCTGCATATACATACAGCAGGACTGTTTGTCAACACTAATATATAGCCGCTTCTCTTTAACACCAAGTGATAGAGGGTGGCTTTAAAGGTACATGCTTGTCATACAAAAGCCCTTAGGGCTGGATTCATTCCGGACCGCAGAAGATCCGCGTATGCAGTGTTTACTGTGAATGCAGCCTTCGCGAATGCAGAAACATTGCATTTAAAGTTAAATTGCGCGGATCTTCCACCGTCCGGATTGAATCTAGGCCTTAGTCTAAGGCAGTTATTCCAAAATTGGTTCACGCAATGCCATCGGGTGTATGCCAAATAAAAATGTGATTCACATTTTTTTCCTTCACATTTTCAAACAGTCCATTTATATTTTCCAACAGGGCTATACATTTGGGTGAGGTTTTTTTCTCGCCTGAGTAGCCTCTTTTTAATTCCAAAAATAGAATCTAGTGTTCAGCGAAATAACAACACAATGTCAAATATAGGTAGCCTAGTCAAATAATTAATATCCAATCACATTAACCATTACTCTCTTGTGTAGAGTGGAGGACTTAATTCTTCCTGTTGCCGCGGATATGGCTGGGACAATGCTGGGGGAAAAACTATACAGACAATGTCTTCATCAAACAACACTGTTTCACGACGCATCAGTGACATGACAGGAGATGTTGTGAAACAATTACTGCTTCGCAGATAAGCCAGTGAATTCTATGCATTACAGCTGTATGAGTCAACAGACCTGGCACAGCTCCTGGTATATGTCCATAACGTTTATGGGGGGTCAATTAAGGAAGACATCCTCTTCTGCAAACCACTGGAAACCAGGACAATAGGAGAGGATATTTTTAAAGTACTGGAGAGCTTTGTGACATCAAATGGACTTTGGTGGTCAAGATGTGTTGGTATCTGTACTGATGGCGCAAAAGCCATGACAGGGAGACATAGTGGAGGGGTAACGCACGTGCAAGCAGTTGCTCCCGACGCCACTTGGGTACACTGCAGTATCCACCGAGAGGCTCTTGCAGCCAAGGGAATGCCTGACAGCTTGAAAGATGTTTTGGACACTACAGTGAAGATTGTTCACTTTGATAAAGCAAGGCCCCTGAACTCTCGTTTTCTCCACTATGCAATGATATGGGCAGCGACCATGTAACGCTTTTACAACATACAGAAGTGCGCTAGTTATCAAGGGGAAAAGTATTGATACGTTTTCATTACTGACCATATTTTTCGCTTGTCTGACTGCTTGCATGATAACGAGTTTCTCACATGACTGGCCTATCTGGGTGATGTTTTTTCCCACCTGAATGATCTGAATCGAGGATTACAGGGACTCTGCAACTACATACTACAACTGTATATTCAATGTGTGGGACAAAATTGAGGCTATGATTAAGAAGTTGGAGCTCTTCTCTGTCTGCATTAGGACAACACACAGGTCTTTCCATCATTGTATGATTTTTTGTGTGCAAATGAACTCAAGCTTACGGACAATGTCAAATGTGATATAGCGAAGCACCTGAGTGAGAGTGTGCCGGGTGCACAATTACCCAGGTACTTTCCCGAAATGGACGACAAACAACTGGATTCGTTATCCCTTTCATGCCCTGCCTCCAGTCCACTTACCGATATCTGAACAAGAGAGATTCATCGAAATTGCAACAAGCGGTTCTGTGAAAATGTAATTTAATCAGAAGCCACTGACAGATTTCTGGATTGGGCTGCGTTCAGAGTATCTTGCCTTGGCAAATTGCGCTGTTAAGACACTGATGGCCTTTGCAAACACGTACCTACGTATGTGAGAGTGGATTCTCGCCCTCACGAGCATGAAAACGAAATACAGGCACAGACTGTGTGTGGAAAATGATTTAAGACTGAGACTCTCTCCAATACAACCCAACATTGCAGAGTTATGTGCACCCTTTCAAGCACACCCTTCTCATTAACCTGTGGTGAGTTATTCACAATTTTCTATGAACAAATTTGTTTTTTTTAATGTAAGATGGTTAAATAAAGAGCAAAATGATTAATTATTATTATTTGTGCCCTGGTCCTATAAGAGCTCTTTGTCACTTCCCACGAGTCGGGTTGTGACAAACTCTCACTCATTCTTATGTTTAATAAATGTATCGTATAGTGTGTGTGTGGCAGGCTTACAATGACAGCAAAAAAATTACTTTTGAGAGTGAGCTGACCGTGGTGCTAGAGGGGGTACGCAGCTGGAGGTTGAATGTTCAAAGGGGTATGGGATTCTAAAAAGTTTGGGAACCACTGGTCTAAGGGATTAAAATGTGTCTTTATCAATGGTGCTTTGGAGGATCTCCCAAATATAAAGGAACATGCTCCACCACATTTGGTAGGTTTTACATGCTGTGATGCTTACGCACCCCTTTAGTAAAATGGTCACCACAGTAAAATGCTATTTAACACGCAAAACAGGTTGTGTGCCCCTGCATACCTTTAGTAAATCTCAGCCTATGTTTCTCATACAATAGACTTTAGTGTAAGGTATTAAAGTGTTGCGCTATGAATGATGCTTTGGAGGTACTCTAAAAGGTTCTTGAAAAATAAATTAATTGAGAAAGTAGAAGGTCACATCAGTGTTGGTGTCCATGTTCATGAGCTCTTAATTGGAATGATAAATGAATGAGTGTGTGTTTGTGCAGTTGTCTGCATGTATGCATGCATGTATGTGTGTGAGATGGGTACCTTGTCTTGACTGATGAGTTCCTGGTAAGGGATGTGTGCGGGCAGGTATGTATGGAGGAGAGCACAGAATGCCAGGCCATCACTCCAGCTGCTGCTGAAGTTTGTCACATCAATGTTCTACAAGAGAGATAGATGGAGAGAGAGAGAGATTGAGAGTGAGAAAGATATGTATAGAGAGAGGAAGGTGTCCTTTTTCTTCTAGTACCAGCAGTGGATGTGTCTATAACAATGTCTAACAACCATAACAAGCTTAAATGAAGCATTTTACATACAGCACATTATGCATAAAGGAGAGAATGGAAACAACCTGGTCAACCTTCATTGTCCCCTATTATAAACTGGCAATTAGCTTTAGGTTGCATTTAGTTCTTGCTCATTCAGCCGGAAAGGAGGGAAAGTAATGATCTACATCCTGAGAACATGGTTAAGAGATGCGGAAGCACATAAAGACACCCACTCAAGCACATTAACATATGAAGCAACACACAAATGAAAACGAATGTGTAGTTTCATCTCCATACTTAGTCCAAAGTTGATCAATAAGCTAGCTCATGTGCGATTGGAGAGCTACTTGTATTGCTGTGTGTTAAGATCGATTTAATTTATTGGATAATTAAAAGTGGCCGCTCCAGCCAGAGACAATATTACATAGATAAAAGATTATTGAGTATAAAAACAGAATCAAGCCCGGAGGCTTATTTTCATTGTGGTCCTCATTTTGCAGCAAGATGACAGGTGGGCAAGATCAATACTTCACATGCACTCAATGCAATTAAATACAACATGTAACGGTTTTCCTTAGGTGAAAGAGAGTCAGACCAAAATGCGGCGTGGCTATTGCGATCCATGTTTAATGAAACAAAGTAAAAAACACTAATCAAAATACAAAAACGTAACACGAAAACCGAAACGGCCTAATACTGGTGCAAAGTACACAGACAGGAACAAGGACAATCACACACCAAACAGGCTACCTAAATATGGTTCCCAATCAGAGACAATGACGAACACCTGCCTCTGATTGAGAACCATATCAGGCCAAACATAGAATGCCCACTCAGCTCACACCCTGACCAACCAAAACATACACAGCAAACTATGGTCAGGGTGTGACACACTAGCAATTTACAACAATCCATTTACAACAATTTATAACAATATCTACAGCACAGAGATGCCCATTTACGAGGCACCTCATGAGGAAATACCCCTCATCAAACTGTCGTTATTTCTCAAATGTTTTGTAAGAGGGTCTTGTCTTATTCCCATAAACCCTTCATCCATATTCCAGTGTGTTTTACAACTGAAACATCTGCTTCCAACTCACACTCTCAAACACGTAGATCCCCTGAACGCAGCTCACTCTCCAGCCCACTTTCCAGCTCACACTCTCAAACACAGATCCCCTGAACCCAGCTCACTCTCCAGATCCAAATCACCTGAATTCTGATCACCTGTTCACACACCTGTATGTCATTTACACACACTATTTAGTTCAGTTCTTTGCACCCCATCATTGTGAGGTATTGTTTGTTTTGATACACTTTTCTATTCGGAGCGCTGGTTTTCCCCGTATTAGTCCTCCTGTGTACCGTAGTTTTGGCCATCCTCACTAACGATGCATTTTTGCCTACTCCCTGCCTGTACTTTAGCCTTTCAGATTTCCTGTCTTCAACCTTGTGCCTGATCTCCCGGGCTACGTCATTAGCCTTCTCTCTGCCTGTACTGTTGCCTTTTTTGGACCCCTGTATATGACCTTTTGTCTGCCCCTGGACCCAGGTACCTGCCTCCTCCTGTGGTCCTTTACAAAGAAACACCTGGTGCGCCTTGCGCTTGAAACCAGCACTCTGTCTCCTATCGTGTTCATTACAGAAACATCCAGCGCAGCATGTCCAGGGGTTTGTATGTGTGTCTCTCTCCACACACAGCACCTCATCCATCATGTCCAACATACAATAAGAAAAGACAGAGGTCTAAGGAAAGACATTGGGCTTTCTCCAGCTTTCATCTCTACTCACTAGGCATAGATGTCAATTCAACGTCTATTCCGTTTTGGTACAACATCATTTAATTGAAATCAAGTGGAAACAATGTTGATTCAACCAGTGTGTGCCCAGTGGGTATCCACTCTCCCAGTCACACTGTAAAAAAAGTTGATTCAACATAAGGCAACCAACTGTAATAGGATTTGAGTTTATTCAACAAAATAGTATAAAAGTTAATTGAATCTACAATTGTAAGGCAACCAGCTGCAATAGGATTGTGAGTTTGCTCAACATTTGGACAAATAGCTGAATGAACATACAATTCAACTTGAGAATGTATGTTCACCTTTTTTGCATATTTCCCAGTGTAAAACCCAAACTCTTTATGACAATACATTACATATATCATAAGGCCTTTCTTTGAGGGACTAATTACACCTTAATGCAGTGGTCTAAAACTCCTGCAAGTCAAATTATGCTGGCTTACAAAGTGATGTGCAATTCCTATTGGAATCCAGCCAAAGTGAGGATATCCAACAATTTGAACTTTTAATCAACTGCAACTTGCATTCACAATGACTGCCAAGGTAGGGAAGATAGTTTATTGAGACTACCTAAATTATATAAACTGAAACAGACATCTCAGTAATGGGTGCAGAAAATCCAACTACTAACAGATTGGATTAGCTATTAGTATTATATAAATATATTTATTTATATTTGTGTAGCATAAGATGAAACAACCAATTAATGTACATGCAAAAACACAGGTATTGAAACAAAAAAATCTGAAAATCAACCTGCAATAGAGCATGCTGGGAAATATAATGTTGGCATGGTTTTGAGCAAACATAAGCTTGTAATTTTACTCAATATGCTGTTCAAATTCATCTCACTTTGAGCAGAGTTTGTTAATTCAATTTACAATTGTAAGGTAACGGCAGGGTAGCCTAGTGGTTAGTGTTCGTCTAGTAACCGATAGGTTGCAAGATCAAATCTCCGAGCTGACAAGGTAAAAAAAAATCTGTTGTTTTGCCCCTGAACAAGGCAGTTAACCCACTGTTCCTAGGCCATCATTGAAAATAAGAATTTGTTCTTAACTGACTAGTTAAATAAAGGTAAAACAGACTGGAATATGTTCTGGGATTCTTCTGATGGCATTGAGGAGTACACCACATCAGTCACTGGCTTCATCAATAAGTGTGTCGATGATGTCTCCACAGTGACTGCGAGTACATACCCCAAACTGAAGCCATGGATTACAAGCAACATCTGAACTGAGCTAAAGGGTAGAGCTGCTGCTTTCAAGGAGTGGGACTCTAACCCAGAAGCTTATAAGAAATCACGCCATGCCCTCTGATGAACCATCTAACAGGCAAAGTGTCAATACAGGCCTAAGATTGAATCGTACGGATGTGGCAGGGCTTGCAAACTATAACAGACTACGAAGGGAAGCACAGCTGAGAGCTGCTCAGTGACACGAGCCGACCAGAGGAGCTAAATTACTTATATGCTCGCTTCGAGGCAAGTAACACTGAAACATGCATGAGACCATCAGCTGTTCCGGACAACTGTGTGATCAAGCTCTCCGCAGCTGATGTGAGTAAGACCTTTAAACAGGTCAACTTTCACAAGGCCGCATGCGCTGACCAACTGGCAAGTGTCTTTACTGACATTTTCAACCTATCCCTGTCTGAATCTGTAATAACAACATGTTTCAAGCAGACACTATAGTTCCTGTGCCCAAGAACACTAAGGTAACCTGCCTAAATGACTACCGACCCGTAGCACTCATGTCAGTAGCCATGAAGTGCTTTGAAAGGATGGTCATGGCTAAAAATCAACACCATTGTCCTAGAAACCCTAGACGCACTCCAAATTGCATACCGCTCCAACAAATCCACAGATGATGCAATCTCTATTGCACTCCACACTGCACTTTCACACCTGGACAAAAGGAACACCTATGTGAGAATGCTATTCATTGACTACAGCTCAGTGTTCAACACCATAGTGCCCTCAAAGCTCACCAAAGCTAAGGACCCTGGGACTAAACAGCTCCCTCTGCAACAGGATCCTGGACTTCCTGATGGGCCGCCCCCAGGTGGTAAGGGTAGGTAACAACATATCCGCCTCGTGGATCCTCAACACGTGGGCCCCTCAGGGGTGCGTGCTATGTCCCCTCCTGTACTCCCGGTTCACTCATGACTGCATGGCCAGGTACGACTCCAACACCATCATTAAGTTTGAAGATGACACAACAGTGGTAGGCCTGATCACCGACAACGATGAGACAGCCTATAGGGAGGAAGTCAGAGACCTGACTGTGTGGTGCCCGGACAATAACCTCTCCCTCTATGTGATCAAGACAAAGGAGAAGATTGTGGACTACAGGAAAAGGAGGACCGAAAATGCCCCCATTCTCATCGACGGGATTGTAGAGGAGCAGGTTGAAAGCATCACCAACAAACGAACATGGTCCAAGCACACCAAAACAGTCGTGAAGAGGGCACAACAAAACGTAATCCCGCTCAGGAGGCTGAAAAGATTTGGCATGGGCCCTCAGATCCTCAAAAGATTCTACAGCTGCACCATCAAGAGCATCCTGACGGGTTGCATCACTACTTGGTATGGCAACTGCTCTGTCTCCGACCGCAAGGCACTACAGAGGGTAGTGCCTACGGCCCAGGACATCACTGGGGCCAAGCTTCCTGCCATCCAGGCCCTAAAAATTGTCAAAGACTCCAGCCAGCCTAGTCATAGACTGTTCTCACTACTACCGCACGGCAAGCGGTACCGGAGCGCCAAGTCTAGGTCCAAGAGGCTTCTAAAAAGCTTCTACCCCCAAGCCATAAGACTCCTGAACATCTAATCAAATGGTTACCCAGACTATTTGCATTACCCCCCCCCTTTTACGCTGCTGCTACCCTCTGTTATTATCTATGCATAGTCACTTTAATAACTCTACCTACATGTAAATATTACCTCAATTACCTGGACTAACTGGTGCCCCCGCACATTGAATGGTACCCCCTGTATATAGCCTCGCTATTGTTTTATTTTAATTTACTTCTGCTCTTTAATTATTTGTTACTTTTATTCCACTTTTTTCTTATTTTTTTTCTTAAAACTACATTGTTGGTTAAGGGCTTGTTAGTAAGCATTTCATTGTAAGGTCTACAAGTGTTGTATTCTGCGCATGTGACAAATACAATTTGATTAAAACATTTTATTTGATTTAACCAGCTACAATAGCATTGTGAGTTTGGTTAACATTTGGGCATATACACTAACGGTCAAAAGATTTAGAACACCTACTCATTCAAGGGTTTTCTTTATTTTTACTATTTTTTACACTGTAGAATAATAGTGACGACATCAAAACTATGAAATAACACACATGGAATCATGTAGTAACCAAAAAAGGGTAAAACAAATCTAAATATATTTTATATGAGATTCTTCAAATAGCCAGCCTTTACCTTGATGACAGCTTTGCACACGCTTGGCATTCTCTCAACCAGTTCATGAGGTAGTCACCTGGAATGCATTTCAATTAACAGGTGTGCCTTATTAAAAGTTAATTTGTGGAGTTTCTTTCCTTCTTAATGCGTCTGAGCCAATCAGTTGTGTTGTGACAATGTAGGGGGTATACTGAAGATAAACCTATTTGGTAAAACACCAAGTCCATATTATGGCAAGAACAGTCCATAATTTCTTTAAGACATGAAGGTCAGTCAATAGGGAGCATTTCAAGAACTTTGAAAGTGCAGTCGCAAAAACCATCAAGCATTCTGATGAAACTGGCTCTCATGAGGACCACCACTGGAATAGAAGACCCAGAGTTACATCTGCTGCAGAGGATAAGTTCATTAGTTACCAGCCTCAGAAATTGCAGCCCAAATACATGCTTCACAGAGTTCAAGTAACAGACACATCTCAACATCAACTGTTCATGTTCAAATTGCTGCAAAGAAAACACTACAAAAGGACACCAATAAGAAGAAGAGACATGCTTGGGCCAAGAAACACGAGTCCAAATTTGAGATTTTTGGTTCCAACTGCTGTGTCTTTGTGAGACGCTGTGTGGGTGAACGGAATATTTCTGCATGTGTATTTCCCACCGTAAAGCATGGAGGAGGTGTTATGGTGTGGAGGTGCTTTGCTCGTGACACTGTCTTTGATTTATTTAGAATTTAAGGCACACTTAACCAGCATGGCTACCACAGCATTCTGCAGCGATACGCCATCCCATCTGGTTTGGGCTTAGTGGAACTATCATTTAACAGGGGAATGACTCAACACACCTCCAGAATGTGTAAGGGTTATTTGACCAAGAAGGAGAGTGATGGAGTGCTGCATCAGATGACCTGGGCTCCACAGTCCCCCGAACTCAACCAAATGGAGATGGTTTGGGATGAGTCGGACCACAGAGTGAAGGAAAAGCAGCCAACAAGTGCTAGGCATATTTGTGGGAACTCCTTCAAGACTGTTGGAAAACAATTCCAGGAGAAGTTGGTTGAGAGAATGGCAAGCGTGTGCAAAGCTGTCATCAAGGGAAATGGTGGCTATTTGAAGAATCTCAAATATAAAAAATGTTATATTATATTTAAATATAGATTCCATATGTGTTATTTCATAGTTTTGATGTCTTCAATGTAGAAAAGTGTAAAAATAAAGAAAAATCCTTGAATGAGTAGGTGTTCTAAAACTTTGGACCGGTAGTGTAGCTGAACCAACATACAGTGTTGCCTTCGAACGACAAACACGAATTTGTCATTTTACTCAACAGGTTTTTTTTTACCTCTTTCCTGCAGTCAAATGACCAAATCGTCCTCTAGTGGCCCAACTCCCTATGAGTAAAGTTTGTTGAGTGAACAAACATTTATACATTAGCAGAATGGCTTGTCCTTCTGAAGTCCACCCAACTCACAGAATAATGCTGATTAAGTAATTGGTTAAGTTGACTCTTTTTTACAGTGTAGATCCTAGTTGAATTGAGAGTCATTTCTTGTGTCCCCTTCTTCCTTTCCATGTTCTGTCAGATCCAGAGGGGATGTTGGGAACAGGACACCCAGCCAGAGAGCTGTCTCCCCTGGGTGCAATCCCTGTAGGTCCCCTGACCCTGTCACTTAGTTGTCCTGCTGTCTGTCCCAGATGGGCTTCCTGTCACAGGGCTTTTGGGAGGATAGGGGTGACTCAAATGCTGCAATGCATTCCTGAGGTTACAGAACGGTCACTTTGGCTGCATACCAAATGGTACCCTATTCCGTCGATACACTGCACTGACAAAAGTCTGGATTTAAAAGTAGTGCTCTAAATAGGGAATAGGGTGCCGTTTGGGATGGAGACTTTATCATTCTGCCGTTCTCAATAACAGATGCTGCTCTTGGGTCCAATTTATGGGATAGAAAGAAACATGTTATTACTGCCATTGTGTTATTAACAGCAAGGAACCTTACAATCTATTCCTTGATTCACTAGAGACTCAATCCATTCAGTACAAATGCACCAAACTAAAAGCATGTAGATTAGAACAAGATATCCCATCACTGTGAGATCACTCATTGCCTGTCTATTATTGTCTCCCACCCAGGCAGACCTGCACAGTTATGTAGGTTGGGAATTCCTTCCATACCTCCCTCTACTCTCCTCTCTCCTGTCCTGCCAGTCTGTGGACTGGAGCAGCAGCAGCTCTGAGCCCATTCTACTGTATGGGGATGAGACAGCCAGACACACTGATACATACACCCACAGGGTCTGTCTGACTCAGACAATGACTCATGGGTTGGGCAGGGAGGTAGAGGAGGGATGAAGGGGTCCACAGTCTGTGTGTGTGTATCTTGTTCTGAGGAGCACAGAGTTACATCCTGGCCTGGTCTGGCCATGTATGGGTGGGGGGTGGGGGCAGAATAAAGGGGGATGGGGGATAGAGAGGGGGCACCATGAATGTTAAAACAACAGCAGACCCAATCATTACTCGGGACCAGGCTCAGAAAAGCAAACACAGCATCAAGCGACAGGAAATGTCTCGCTCTACACAAAAGACTGAGCTGCCCAGTTACTAGAACCAAAAGGAGAAAGAAATCAAATGAAAGTATAGTGGGGGAGAGAGCGAGAAGAGGGGGAGAGATAGAGACAGAGAAGGGGCATAAGGGAGATTGAGAGGGGGTGAGAGAGGAGAGGGGGAGAGAGAGGTGGAAGTGGGCAAGCTAGATATAGATAGAGTGGGGGAGAGATGAATCGAGAGAGAGAGTATACATTTGCTTTGCCAGGTAATCCAGCTGTACCTCTTTCCTGCAGTCAAATGACCAAATCATCCTCTAGTGGCCTCATGAGTGGAATGTTTTTAATATTTTTCAAAATGTCATAATTAATAAACATGATTTTTTAAAACTCCCACCCTTAATATCCGGTGTTTCTATGTCAAAAGGTTTTGTTATATTTCAGTCTTCTGTCATGTCATGTATATAAAGTGTAATATTGGAATGCAAACTCAAAATTGAATATATTTCCACTCTATATTTTACTCTATATTTTAAGCCCATAATCATGTGTGTGAGGTGTAGGGCTGACCCCATTTTGTCAACTGGTCAATTGTTTGATCGATACACTTTTGGTCTACCGAGATTTCTTTAGTCGAGCAGTAGCAAAAAACACACAAAAAAGATCTCGATCTGATTTGCATCTGTCTGAGTGAACTGATCCATTGTGGAGGCCGTGGGGATGGCACAGTCCATTAGACTAAGACGTGCTACTGAAACTGTATATGGTTATATTATGTAAGAACAATGACGCAACACAAATAAAAATTATTTTATTTTATAACAAATCGCTTTCTCCCACATTGGATCGTAGTCGCTGTCCGCGGTCCTGAATCACATCAGTGTGATGTTGAATTGGCGCCTTTTACTAGACCACAAAAGTGAATACACCCATCACATTTTTGTAAAAATGTGAGTATATCTTTTCATGTGACAACACTGAAGAAATGACACTTTGCTACAATGTAAAGTAGTGAGTGTACAGCTTGTATAACAGTGTACATTTGCTGTCCCCTCAAAATAACTCAACACACAGCCGTTAATGTCTAAACCACTGGCAACAAAAGTGAGTACACCCCTAAGTGAAAATGTCCAAATTGGGCCCAAAGTGTCAATATTTTGTGTGGCTACCATAATTTTCCAGCAATGCCTTAACCCTCTTGGGCATGGAGTTCACCAGAGCTTCACAGGTTGCCACCGGCGTCCCCTTCCACTCCTCCATGACGACATCACGGAGCTGGTGGATGTTAGAGACCTTGCACTCCTCCACCTTCCGTTTGAGGATGCCCCACAGATGCTCAATAGGGTTTAGGTCTGGAGACATGCTTGGCCAGTCCATCACCTTTACCCTCAGCTTCTTTAGCAAGGCAGTGGTCGTCTTGGAGGTGTGTTTGGGGTCGTTATCATGTTGGAATACTGCCCTGCGGCCCAGTCTCCGAAGGGGAGAGTATGTCACAGTACATGTTTGCATTCATGGTTCCCTCAATGAACTGTAGCGCCCCAGTGCCGGCAGCACTCATGCAGCCCCAGACCATGACACTCCCAACCACCATGCTTGACTGTAGGCAAGACACACTTGTCTTTGTACTCCTCACCTGGTTGCCACCACACACACTTGACACCATCTGAACCAAATACGTTTATCTTGGTCTCATTAGACCACAGGACATGGTTCCTGTAATCCGTGTCCTTAGTCTGCTTGTCTTCAGCAAACTGTTGGCGGGCTTTCTTGTGCATCATCTTTAGAAGAGGCTTCCTTCTGGGACGACAGCCATGCAAACCAATTTGATGCAGTGTACGGCGTATGGTCTGAGCACTGACAGGCTGACCCCCCCACCCCTTCAACCTCTGCAGCACTCAACTTCTTTGGTCGACCATGGCGAGGCCTGTTCTGAGTAGAACCTGTCCAATTAAACCGCTGTATGGTCTTGGCCACCATGCTGCAGCTCAGTTTCAGGGTCTTGGCAATCTTCTTATAGCCCAGGCCATCTTTATGTACAGCAACAATTATTTTTTTCAGATCCTCAGAGAGTTCTTTGCCATGAGGTGCAATGTTGAACTTCCAGTGACCAGTCAGTATGAGGGCGTGTGAGAGCAATGACACCAAATTTAACACACCTGCTCCCCATTCACACCTGAGACCTTGTAACAGTAACGAGTCACATGACACCGGGGAGGGAAAATGGCTAATTGGGCTCAATTTGGACATTTTCACTTAGGGGTGTACTCACTTTTGTTGCCAGTGGTTTAGACATTAATGGCTGTGTGTTGAGTTATTTTGAGGGGACAGCAAATGTACACTGTTATACAAGCTGTACACTCACTACTTTACATTGTAGCAAAGTGTAATTTCTTCAGTCACATGAAAAGATATACTCAAATATTTACACAAATGTGAGGGGTGTCCTCACTTTTGTGATATACTGTATATCTACAGAAAAGACAGATACAGCTTCCGTTGCCTGTTTGAGTATTTGTTTAATAGCCTTCTGATTCCGTGAGCACCAAGCCACACGCAACCACATGTCGGGTAAACCATTTTTAAACTGTTTTTAATCTTTGCTCTGCTGTTATAAAGACTTTACACATTCTTTTCAATAGACCAGCCTCTCTGGTATTGTCTGGAAATGTGTATTTCGAACAATAATAATAACCCTCCTCTCCCTCGATCTCCTTCTTATTGTTATTATTACTATTATCATGATCATCATTATAATAATAAGTAATGTCATTATCATTAGTAGGCTAAGTATAGCAGCCTTGTATAACCACGATCAAGCTGTAGGCCTAAGAGAGCATCCTGTTTAGTCTTAATACCGTAACATACTTAGGCCTATATTTCAGTTCTTATACAGGCTACTGTACCAATCATTCATTTATTCATTCATGTCACCACACAACACACGAGTCATTCATGGTTTGAAATGCAATCAAGCATTTTAGTTTTAAAATAAAATAAGAAAGCGACCATTGAATAATTAGCGTAAACAACAAATAGGCCTAAACTGTTCAATTTCCCGAAATTGCATTCACAAATTAATGTGACTCTCTTTAGTCTTTGCTGTAATAAAGGCATTAAAAATATGAAAAAAACATTACAACAGACTCTCTGTGTTGTCTGTGTTGTTTACACTGTTCCAAACGCTCATAAAAATGATATTGTAATCTACAGTAACAGCTCCTGTTTGGCAGAGACATATTATGCAGCGCTTGCTCCTTACCTTCTTTTCCCCCAGTATTTTCCACAACTAGTCAAATTTATTCCACACATCTGACTTCCCCTTTACCTCCTGAGCAACCAGTAAACAGTCCCCCATTTTTAGTTTATTTGTCACATCCTCTGCATTCATTTAGCTGAGCTTGTTATAACCAATTTATTGATGTGATTATTATATATATTTTTTAATTACTTAATCTTTATTTAACTAGGCAAGTCAATTAAGAACAAATTCTTACTTACAATGACAGCCTACCCCAGCCAAACTTGGATGACGCAGGGCCAATTGTGCACCGCCCTATTGGACTCCAAATCATGTGATTCAACCTGGATTTGAACCAGGGACTGTAGTGACGCCTCTTGCACTGAGATGCAGTGCCGTAGACCGCTGTACCACTCAGGAGCTATAGGTCAGGCCCTATTGGTCACGTGCATGTGATGCATACATATGTCATGTAAAGAGAGCAAGCATTGAGGGAATATGGAATGTTTTTCCTAAATAAATTAGGGATTTTGGTAGCATAACTTTTCAGTCAGACTCCCTCTATATAATGGCTTTCTTCTTCCTCTTCTGAGGAGGAGTAGTAGGAAGGATCGGAGGACCAAAATGCAGTGTTGTATGTATCCATAATGTAATTTAATGAGAATGAATACAGAATACAAAAAGAACAAGAGAAACAAAATTAACACTGAATGGTGCAAACACTGAAACGGAAAATAATCACCCACGAAACACATGTTGGAAAAGGCTACCTAAGTATGATTCTCAATCGGAGACAACTAACGACACCTGCCTCTGATTGAGAACCATACCAGGCCAAACACAAAAACACCACATAGAAAAAGGAACATAGACAACCCACCCAACTCACGCCATGAACATACTAAAACAAAGACATAACAAAAGAACTAAGGTCAGAACGTGACACTCTAGTCATTTGTGAGTCTTAATTATTTAATCAAACCATTCGCTTAAAGCATCAGACAAGCTCAGTGCATATAATTGTTTTGATTAAAACACATAGGAAGTGTCTAAATAGGGAAAAATACATGTTTTAACATTTCGACCAATTGTTTAAGACAAATGTTTAAGACTACCAATAAACACTCTGTGTGACCCTGATTTAGCCCACTGCAGTAAAATATTAAGTAGATAACATACAGTATGATTGCATTAGGAAGCCCAGCCAGTCAGCCAGTCAGTAAGCCAGCCAGCAAGTCTGCCAGCCAGTCAGCCATACAATATCACCATCAGCTACGACAACAAAGAAGTTCCAATACTATAAACAAAGCTCTCTACATACTACAGCACAAACCAACAGTCATCTCTCACTTTTTTATTTTGTTTCTCATATCTACCACACTGGCCCAACACATTGTCATTGGAGTTACAATAAAACCTTACAGTCAATATGCATTCGCGAGCCAATGATAACTAGCTTAGCGCAAAGACGGTCTTTGCGTTAAGTTAGCGCTAATGCTAGTTAGCATTGGCTTGCGAAACTACCTCTAACTTCCTTCATACTGGACTCAAGACTTAACAATGGTATCCGGGAGTTCATCTGACTCTGGGGAAGTAGATAAATAGCCTGCTGATGCAACTCATGTGACTCAAAGCGAAAGAGAGCTGTGACACACTGGTCTGGACAGGAAGCCGTTGTAAATGGAGTATTTGCTCCGAGTTGTGCTTATTTCTGGCTGAGCTTAGATTGGTTCTCTCAAACGGTTGTATTTTATTTCCTGTGGGGTTGAGACATCACGTTGTATTTTCAAATCCAACAGATGTATTGGAAGGGAGCGGCGGTCGGGGGCTGTGTGTGGTTGTCCACATGGGTTTGAAGGAGAAAGAAAATAGCCTTTACAAACAATCAAGTCAGGAGGACTTCAAGTTAGGTTTTAGCCAGGTTAGTAGATAAAGGGCTTAATTTGCAAAATCCCGAACTATCCCTTTAAACCCTGGGTCCCTCTCCCTGTCTCTCTTTGTCTGTCCCTATTTGAGTAAAGAAAAGGGAAGCTGCCGTAATAGGCCATGCAATTAATCATGACAGCCTGACCAATGAAAGCCTGAAAGAAAAGCGCAGCCAGGGCCGGACAGGAAAACACACACACACACACACACACACACGAGCGACAGGTAAAGTCAAATATATATTTCTAGCGCTGACTTTGCTGAAAGCTACTTTATTGAGAAAAAATGTACTTACTTTGACTGTGATATGTGGTTGTCCCACCTAGTGAATGCACTAACTGTAAGTTGCTCTGGATAAGTGTGTCTGCTAAATGACTGAAATGTAATGTAATATGAGTGTGAGGCAGCTAAGCAGCCCACCCATATAGGGGCGGTAGGGTAGCCTAGTGGTTAGAGCGTTGGACTAGTAACCGAAAGGTTGCAAGTTCAAATCCCCGAGCTCTGTCGTTCTGCCCCTGAACAGGCAGTTAACCCACTGTTCCTAGGCCGTCATTGAAAATAAGAATTTGTTCTTAACTGACTTGCCTAGTTAAATAAAGATAAAATAATAATGGACTGTGTTCTCTCTCTTGGGTGTTAGGAGGAGTGGCAGAAGTCAAATAGGATACAGGGATACCAAGGCCTTTGTGTCAGTTTGAATTGTGTTGTGTAAGTATGTATCTCCCATATACATGGTACTGAGGCAGGGAGAGTCATGATGCATTTTAACCAATGTGTCTGCTGCCTCTCCCTACGGCCCACCCCAGCAGTATCATGACACAGTTCAAATGTCCCAATGTCCCAATTATTCTGGCTAGATATACCCCCACCCCCCTATTCATTAGCTCCTTCCCTCTTCCTCACACTAGCTCGCCCCCGCTCTACCACCAGGGGTGGTTGTGTTTGTTTCTCAGAGAGGGCCGGATGACCGAGGAAGGCCAATCTCCTCAGTTAGTCCCAGCTGAGGCTACGTTCTGTTCAGCCCAGACTGAGACTCCCAGCTAAGCCTGTCTGTTCGCCTTCTCCTCATTGTTCCCATCCTGAACAATAAACAAGGCTTATGTTTTGGTTATAATATAACAACATCAAAGACCACCATGATAAAAATACAGTGGGAAACTAGAGCAGGTGGGGATCAGAACAAAACCTTTTGTTATTAAAGACTCTGTATTGATTGTGATTGAAGTGATTAACTGTCTGTGACCGGCAGTGGATTTCAGTACAACTGAGATACTGTAATCAGTTGTTATGTAATCATCATTCAAACAGATAATTTGTCATGATGATAATGTCTTCTGCATGGTCTTTGGTCGAGGCATGTACATATGGTCAGGTCTGTTTGAAGTGTGTGTGTGTGTGTGTGTGTGTGGAGGTGTCTACAAAAAATGAATGTTGATTTCCTGTGAGAGCGCTCTTTCTCTCCTCTCATCCACTCTGAGAGAGGCTAGCTAGCTCCCACAGGGCCCAGTCAATCAGAGCATCATTAAGGTCTTTGCTGATCGATTGTCTCTTCTGAGAAGCTGACATTTGAGGTGTTCTGAGAGCAGTCCCACCAAGCACGCGCCTCTCCTCCAGATGTTGACACACACACCACTGGAGAACATCTTTCAGGTCCCAGTGTGTGTGTGTGTGTATCTACTAATCTTGGTCACATTACCGTGGTGTTGTGTTTACCCCTTCTCCCCGGGGGGGGGGTATTGATCTCTTCCTCACCATGGCAACAGCACGGCCACCTCCAGCACTCACGTCACTGTGTGTTTTGTTTACCACGTTTAATGGTATCTCGTTGACCTTGTTAGTCGTTAGAGTATGGCCAGTGGCACGAGCCGTATTGGCAGGTTCACACGCACACACGCAGACACACACACCGCCTGAGTGGGTGCATACATAGAGGCCCATGGCCATCATCACTGCTCCATTTAAGGGGAGAGGGCTCAGGTGAGATGTACGGGTATGTCCGCACGTACACAGTGGCTTCACACTGTATCTTGTTTTCAACATCAAAAACTGCAATAAACCTGCCATCCTCTTTTAGTTTGATGGGATAGGAGGATGGTGTTCAAAATCAAACACATAATAGCCAAGTTAGCCCTTCATCGTGATCAATAATGACCCTAGATTTATTATGCTAGTATTAACGTAATATAATAGCAACTAAATCAAATGAAAATCCTAGCATATAAAAAACCCAAGATGTTTTATTGTCACATACACCGGATAGGTGTTTAAAATGTCAGCCGTAGTAGCAAGGCACCCCTAGAGCAAATTAGGGATAAGTGCCTTGCTCATGGGTACATCGACAGATTTTTCACCTTGTCACCTTTCACCTTGCTAGGGTATTCGAACCAGCGACCTTTCATTTACTGGCCCAACGCTCTAACAGCTAGGTTAACAGCCATCTAAATCCATCCCAGTAATTATTATTGACCACAGGAAAAGTATTGTAATAAGGCTTTGCATCCCCAATAGGAATATAGCTTCGAAATATGCATCCCAAATGGCACTCTATTCCCTATATAGTGTACTAGGGCTCTGATCCAAAGTAGTGCACTATAAGGAAAAGAGTGCCATTTGGGACACACTGTCTTGAGTGGTTTTCACTTTAAATGGGATATAGCCCCCTCTTGATTACAGTAGTGCCTGTTTTTCCATCTTAATTTAATTTAGAGTCTTGTTTGACCACAGGCCTTGAAACAATACGTCTGTGGTATAATAACAACTGACCTCCAGCCAGGGGAAGGGGCTGTCTGAGAGAGAGGCCATTCCGGCTCCACGCAGACAGATGAGAAAATATATGAGGCCAGTTTCCTGACACCTACTTCAGCTGAGCCGTGCAACAGAGAGAACACACACAGGCACGCACACAAGACACACGCACACACACCACACACCACAGAGTCAATATTCCTACAGGGCTGGTAAAATACTTCAAAGTGACAGTTAATTATGTCCCCATTACATGACCTCTTCAACTCGACAACATGATTTGGAGCTTTTAGAGTCCTGTTAGTTGGGGCATATCATCTCACGACCCACCATACTAAATGGAGCAAAATAGATATCCCACAGAACAATACACTAAGATCTGTTGAAACTGAAAGGTATAACCCCCACTAACCTTTATCAAACCAGAATGATGGTTCCGTAGAAAAGGGATCTCAACTGCCCAACCTCCCGTTCTGTGTAACGCGATCAACATTATGGCCTCAGCCTGGCTAGCCAACAGCCTTAAGAAGAGATGTTTGACTGTGACAGGCTGTCTGTCTCCACACATTAGCAGGTCATTAGTGGGCCTCTGTCGGACAAGGGCAGGTCGGCCATGACGGTGAACATAGTTGGTTGTCTGCTCTGACCTTTGCCGGACTGATATTAAGCTCAATTTATGGCCCATATTGTGCTCTGGCAGTAACCTTTTCCTTGCCCAGGCAGCCGTGTGGTCAGAGAAGGCCTGTGGCCATATCTGTTCCTACTACTGGGATGTGCCATGAGATGGAATGTAATTTTAGAGCTCGAAACTGATGCCCATGGCATCAAATACAGATTAATGAATGAATTCAATAATGAATTAATTATTTAGACATGGACGGCTGTTGTCCTGACACAAAAACACATGGATGTTTCTGCAGTATTATGCAACACTCAATGTTAATGTCATTGAGCATCTCACACGTGTTGTACAGCCATTCTCAAGTTTGGTCACGTTCCCCCTGGTGTGTTAAACCACCGGACCCACAATCTGAGGAGGAATTCAAACACATGGACCCTCACATGGAAATTACGCATCATCATATACTGTAACAGTCACCTCAGAGCCTATTCATTCCATGTACTGAAATAAATTCTCATCCAGCTATTAACCAAAGCCTCTTATTGCATTCCATAAACCAGAGAATGATTATTCTCCTCAGCAGAACCACTGAGTGTAAAAGTAGACCATAGAATACCAGTAGGTGCCAATGACTGAAACGGGAGGTAGCCTAGTGGTTAAGACCGTTGGGCCAGTAACCGAAAGGTTCGAATCCCCGAGCCGTCTAGGTGAAAAGCTGTCGATGTGCCATTGAGCAAGTCACATAACCCTAATTGCTCTGGATAAGAGCGTTGACTAAAATGAATACCCCACAGCTATATACCATTCAGTTTGTGTATGAAAGAAATGATCGGATAAGCAGTCAAGATGGAGACCATGTCCACCTCCCAGTTAAAGGAGAGCATAGCTGCAAATACAGCCATTGTAAAGTAGAGTCCATTCAGTTGGAGTGCTAGAGAAATAAACGTATCTACTGTAACTATCAAGGTTGGCTGTTTTCATCACAGTGGATTTGCGGAGTCTTAGGAACATCAACAGTGAGTCAGAATTATGAACGAGGTACCATGGCAACAGAGGACAGGGTGGAGGGATGACTCATTTCACCATCAAACATGCCTAAAAACAGGAACTCTATTGATCTAACAACTCATTCAATCCTTTAAAGCTAGTCTATTTTTCAGTCACCTTTAACCTTCTATTAATTAGGGCTAGGCCCCTTTTTCTCCACCTCCTGTCTGAATGACGTGCCAAAAGTAAACTGTCTGTAGCTCAGGCCCTGAAGCTAAGATATGTATATAATTGGTACCATTGGAAAGAAAACACTTTGAAGTTTGTAGAAATGTTAAAATAATGTAGAATATAACGCAATAGATATGGTAGGAGAAAACCAACCAGAATTTTTTTTGAGAGAGACCGTCCTCTTAGAAATGCAAGAGAAAGGTCATAATGAAAATTATCTCCCTGGATGCAATTCCTATGGCTTCCACAAGGTGTCAGCAGTCTGAAAGAAATATCAGTTTTAGAAGGACAAAGTCTTGGAAATTCGTGTTTGTGCGCCCCATGAAGACATTACGCACCTGATAAAATCGGTTTCCTATTGAACATATTTCTTTCCGAAAGAAATATTATAGTTTGATTACATTTTAGGGTATCTGAGGAGTAAATAGAAATGTATTTTGACTTGTTGAAACAATGTTTAGGGGTAGATTTTCGGATTCCTTTCTCTGCAAGTTGAACGAGTGGATTACTCAAATCGATGGCGCCAACTAAACAGACTTTTTGGGATATAAAGAAGGATTTTATCTAACAAAACGACCCTACATGTTGAAGCTGGGACCCTTTGGATGACATATCAGAGGAAGATTTTCAAAAAGTGAATATTTCATCGTTATATGTGAATGTATGAAATATTTTGATGTGGGGCGCCATCCTCAAACAATTGCTTGGCATGTTTTCGCTGTAATAGCTACTAAAAATTGGACAGAATTGAAGCATTCAGCCGATATAAGACACTTATATGTACCAAAATGTTGAATAATTCAAATTATTTATTTGAATTGAGCGCCCACCAATTTCACCGGAAGTTGTCTCGCTAGCAGAACACCGATCCTTAAGAAGTTTTAATATCCTTATTGACCTGTGTGCTTGGTTGAGCAAAGTACAGCAGTCTGTCATTTAATTGAACTGAAACCCTTGGACAAGGCCATTGTTAGGCTAAGTAGAGTAGTGGTGTTGGGCTTAGCCCGAAATGGCACCCTATTCCCTATGTAGTGCAATATATAGGGAATAGGGTGCCATTTCTCCTGTCCTATTCGGTGTCCTGTGTGAATCTAAGTGTGCGTTCTCTAATTCTCTCCTTCTCTCTTTCTTTCTCTCTCTCAGAGGACCTGAGCCCTAGGACCATGCCCCAGGACTACCTGACATGATGACTCCTTGCTGTCCCCAGTCCACCTGACCGTGCTGCTGCTCCAGTTTCAACAGTTCTGCCTTATTATTATTCGACCATGCTGGTCATTTATGAACATTTGAACATCTTGGCCATGTTCCGTTATAATCTCCACCCGGCACAGCCAGAAGAGGACTGGCCACCCCACATAGCCTGGTTCCTCTCTAGGTTTCTTCCTAGGTTTTGGCCTTTCTAGGGAGTTTTTCCTAGCCACCGTGCTTCTACACCGTGCTTCTACAACTGCATTGCTTGCTGTTTGGGGTTTTAGGCTGGGTTTCTGTACAGCACTTTGAGATATCAGCTGATGAACGAAGGGCTATATAAATAAATTTGATTTGATTTGATTTCATTCGCAGCCTTGGTGCTACTGTAAGCTAGCTAGCACACCCCATACTGCGATGGAATTTAGTTAAGAGGGAGAACAGTGCAGAGACCAGGCAGATCCCGACCCTCCTTTCTTAGCCTGTGTTTACCAGTGTTAGTGGCATTAGCTGGCCCTCACACATGATGTACAATCAGTAATCCCACTGTGTTTAATGGACTCCTTAAAACAGGCTATTAGTGGAGGGCTAAACCAGGTGAATGTGGGCCTAGAAAGGGAACACGCTGTCACGTTCGTTATAGCGATGAGACCAAGGCGCAGCGTGATGAGAATACCTTTTTAATGAAATGAAGAAACTTAAACAAACTTGTGCTGACACAGGCAATTAAACAGACAATCACCAACGAATTACCCAAGGAATATGGCTGCCTAAATATGGTTCCCAATCAGAGACAACGATAAACAGCTGCCTCTGAGAACCAATCTAGGCAACCATAGACATACAAAACACCTAGACTAGAAACATGCCCATAAACATACAGAAACCCTAGACAGGCCAAAAACACAACAAACCACCCCTTGTCACACTCTGACCTAAACAAAATAACAAAGAAAACAAAGATAACTAAGGTCAGGGCGTGACAGTACCCCCGGCAGCGCCGGACAGGCGGGAGACTCTGGCAGCGCCGGACTGGGTACTGTCGCCAGACGCTCTGGACTGGGTACTGTCGCCGGACACTCTGGACTGGTGAGGCGCACTGTAGGCCTGGTGCCGGCACTGGTGGTACCGGGCTGGGGACACGCACCTCAGGGTGAGTGCGAGGAGCAGGAACAGGGAGTACTGGACTGCCGAGGCGCACTATAGGCCTGGTGCGTAGTGCCGGCACTGGTGGTACCGGGCTGGGGACACGCACCTCAGGGTGAGTGCGGGGAGGAGGAACAGGGCGTACAGGGCTGTGGAGGCGTACTGGAGGTCTGGAGTGTAGAGCTGACACAACCCGTCCTGGCTGGATGTTTATACTTGGACGCAGCCCTGTGCAGACTCACAGTACGCAGAGCCGGCGCAGGATATCCTGGTCCAAGGAGGTACACTGGAGACCAGGACCGCTGAGCCGGCACCCTCCTTCCTGGCTGGATGCCCATTCTAGCCCGACCAATACGAGGAGCTGGAATAGAGCGCACCGGGCTAGAAATGCGCACTGGAGACACCGTGTGTTCCACCGCATAACACGTGTTACTGCCTTACCAGTAACACGCTCCCCACGGTAAGCACGAGGAGTTGGCTCAGGTCTCCTACCTGACTCAGCCAATCTCCTCGTGTG
Source organism: Oncorhynchus tshawytscha (assembly GCF_018296145.1). Taxonomy (NCBI): domain Eukaryota; kingdom Metazoa; phylum Chordata; class Actinopteri; order Salmoniformes; family Salmonidae; genus Oncorhynchus; species Oncorhynchus tshawytscha. The sequence goes on along the minus strand of NC_056437.1, from coordinate 35,140,474 downwards.
CCTCCCCCCCAGGTTTTCTTGATGCTGCCTCCCGCGTTTCCTTGCTAGCCGTGTACCCTTACATCGTCGCCGTTCCTCCATTCTCCTGTATCCCTCCTCGCACTGTTCCATAGAATCCCAGGCGGGCTCTGGCACTCTCTCTGGATAGATCGACCACCTCTTTATCTCCTCCCAGGTTGTTACCCACTCATCCTTCTCCCGGGTCCATTTTTCCACCAAGCGCTGTTCCTCCCATTCACGCTGCTTGGTCCTTATTTGGTGGGTGATTCTATCACGTTCGTTATAGTGATGAGACCAAGGCGATGCGTGATGAGAATACATATTCTTTAATGAAACGAAGAAACTTAAACAGACTTACAAAAACAACAAAACAAACTTGAAGCTATAATAATAGTGCTGCCACAGGCAACTAAACATAGACAATTACCCAAGGAATATGGCTGCCTAAATATGGTTCCCAATCAGCGACAACGATAAACAGCTGCCTCTAATTGAGAACCAATCTAGGCAACCATAGACATACAAAACACCTAGACTGGTTAAACATACAAAAACCCTAGACAGGACAAAAACACAACAAACCACGCCTTGTCACACCCTGACCTAACCAAAATAATTGTCACGGTCGTCCTCCTCTTCATCTGAAGAGGAGAGGCGAGAAGGATCGGAGGACCAAAATGCGGCGTGATATGTGTTCATCATTAATTTTAATGAAGAAAACACTGAACACTGAAACACTATACAAAAACAGTAAACAAAATAACAACCGTGAAGCTAATGCGAGCTGCGCTGAAACAAGCCATCAACATAGACAATCACCCACAAATAAACAGTGCAACCCAGGCTACCTAAGTATGATTCTCAATCAGAGACAACTTATGACACCTGCCTCTGATTGAGAACCATACTAGGCCGAAACATAGAAATCCCCAAATCATAGAAAATCAAACAGACTGCCCACCCAACTCACGCCCTGACCATACTAACTAAATACAAAACAAAGTAAATAAGAGGTCAGAACGTGACAATAATAAAGAAAACAAAGATAACTAAGGTCAGGGCGTGACACACACACATAATAACATGCATACAGACACAAATGCACTCACTCATGCACACTCACTTATGTGTCTGCTCAGACACGCCCCCCCCCCCTCACTAACACCCACATGTTCCACTGTATTCTTTGTACTGGATCCCTTTGCATTGAGGATGATTTGCTGACATTAATGATATCATCTTATATCCACACAGTGAGGACAGGTGAGGTGAGGGTTTGTCTATTTGACTATTATGTAAAAACAGCCTAAAACCTCAATACGCTCTTTAAGCCAACATGTTCCAATGAGAAGCACAGTTTATAGTATAAAGCCTTGGGTAACACTTCATAAATATGTGCACATATAAATAAGTCACTAATTTGTTGTTTGTAAGTGTGTATATTACTAGCTATAAGGCCTTTATTTGGTCTTATTAGCTATATATTAGGCCTTTATTTGGTCTTATTAGTTATACTGTATATTAGGCATTTATTACTTGTGTTTTTACTCTAACATTATAAATTATGTGTTATTGGCCAATCTTTAATAACTTCATTGTTAGTCATAATAAAGACATATTAAATAAATGTAATCATTTATTTGTATTTAATAAAGAGCAAGTTAAACAAGAAAGAGATTCTTCATAATCTGTCTCAATGTGCGACTAATAAGGACATAGTATCTTAAGATGGGTTTTCCTATACTAAAGTGTTCCCCACTAAACCTTGGAGTTTTAGGAACATTCACTGCACAGTATGGCCTGCATGACATATGCCTGATATCTAGCGAGAGAGAGAGAGAGAGATAGCAACAGAGAAAAAGAGGGAGAAAGGAGAGAGAGAGAGGAGAGAGAGTGAGAGGGTCAGAGAGACGGGGAGAGAGAAAGCGAGAGAAAGAAAGAGGAATTTGATAGGGTTATGTATTGAGACAGGTCTCTGACCCAGGGCCCTTACCGGATAGCCTTCTGTTTTCTTCTGGCACCACTTCAGTAGAGCGTTCCTCTTAGATCCCCCATACTCCCGCGCCAGTGCAGCCAAGGGGTCCTTTCTTTCCACACTGACACCGCGGAAAGACAACGCAGCCAATGACAGAGAGGGAAACAAAGGTTATGGCATCTGACCTGTGTGTTGGGTCTCCATCAACCTCACATACAGTAAATATGCATGCATGCACTCACACAGGCATACGCACACAGACATACAGTTACGAAAACAATACCAAATATAAACACATTTGCGGAGCAACAAAAATGTTCACATACTGTTGTTTGTGTCCGTGACAATGTAGAAATCTAGACAATCTAGTGTTTGTCTGTTGTGTGTGTGTGTGTGTTGAGAGTTTAATAGTATGACATTGGGTCACCCTCGATATCACATTAATTATGCATGTTTGTCATTAGCTCTAGATAAACAATGAAAAACTATGTGACCGTAAACATATCTCCTGTATTGAAGTGATTGTTTTTGAGAGATTTTGATTTCATTATTAATTTATTTTAATTTAGTCCTCATAATCTTCCAAGATTCCATAAACATTCAAATACAATGTATAATACAATCCCATTTTCACATATAACACACTGTTATAAACAACAAACATAATACACTGACATATTGACCAGATACATACTCTAACAGTCTGAACGGATAGATTGGTTCCTTCATCTACCATAGTCCTGCACAACCTTCCAATTTATTATATTTAAATGGTTCTAAAGTATTGTTTGATGGCTGGGTTGAGAAAACAGAAAGAGGCCTGAATGGAGACTTATTATGCTTAATGAATCTTGAGTTCGGTAGTCACAACAAATGTAATCTGCTGTTTATTTAACATTTCTCTCTGACTCATCTCTTCCAAGTTTACTTCTACTGTGTCTACTAGCGCACCAGAACAGAAGGCTCTCGGGACTCTCAGTATCAAACCATGGGTTTCAGTCAGTGAGTACGTCCCAAATGGCACCATATTCCCTATATAGTGCTCAATTTTTGACCAAAGCCCTATGGGCTCTGGTTAAAAGTAGTGCACAATATAGGGAATAGGGTGCCATTTAGGACGTAACAGTCAGTAAAAACTGGGGCAATTCGGTGATAGATACAGTATGATCAACACGCTGCCAGCTTGTCACTGATCTAACAGTGAATAGTATGACTAACACCAAGTGCATGACTGTTAAGATCTCTCAGTATGAATATGTATGAAAGTTTGTGGGTGTGTATCTGCATGTGTCATCTACTCAGTGTTTCCTCTGGAAAAAAATGTGTAGCTGATACCACCTAAAATGTACTTTCCACCTCCAGAAATGAGCCCAATAACATTATTTGGGGCTCCCGAGTGGTGCAGCGGTCTAAGGCACTGCATCTCAGTGCTAGAGGTGTCACTACAGACCCTGGTTCGATTCCAGGCTGTATCACAACCGGCTGTGATTGAGAGTCCCCTAGGGCCGCGCACAATTGGCCCAGAGTCGTCCGGTTAGGGTTTGGCCATCATTGTAAATAAGAATTTGTTCTTATTAACTGACTTGCCTAGTTAAATAAAGGTTAAATGAGAAAATATATAAAAAATGTTATTATTTTAACATTGGACCATGCATATAGCTAATAAAATGTGATATTTTAACTAGTTAGGCTGATATTGATTGATTTTATGTACCAAAAAACTTGCATAAACAGTGAATATAGGGTAACGTAACTACCACCCGGGGTAACACCCCCCCGACTGTACCTCTCACAGAAAACACTTTATGTCACCAGAATAGGTAAATAGATAAGCTATTCTACTATGGGGCGTCCGGTTTTTCATGCACTGCGGCAGAAATATTTTTTCATGTTCCTTATTTTTGGGGCGTGGAGGCGACGATTTTCCCCTGGCGCAGCGCCACAGCAAAATGACTGCAACGGAAACACCGCATCTAGTGCAAGTGTTCCCAACATTTTATTCCCCAGGGCCCTCTTTTTCACATTTGTATGTCACACTTGATTTTGTTTAATTTAAGGGACCTAGGGAAATGTGTTGTTTTGAAGCCATTCTACGTAGTTTAACAAGACACATGACATATTTTAGATAGGCTGTTTAATGATAATAATAATTTTTGATAAGGAATACAAAGTCAAGACCGGATTTCCCCAAATGTTATTCCACTACCAAATATTAGAATTTATATGAACAGAAAGTGAATTGATAGCGACAGTCACACATTTGATAACATTACTTCTCAAGCAAAGTAAAAAATGTAATATTTCTTGACTAGGTCATAGCTCAGCTTCTGAATGTCATAGAGACAAACCAAAGATCTCCCCATGTGCAGTCACATCTACCTCAGGCAGTTTACCTCTTGTTTCTAGCCTAAAGCATCGCAGGGTTATGTGTCGTTATTGATCGGTTTATAGAAAGGTGCTAAAAAATCCAAAATCCAAATAATAATAGTTTGTTTACCCCTCAAATCATGGAAGGTCCCGCGACCCCCCAGGAAAAGTTGGGAACCCCTGATCTACTGTATGTGTATGAACCGGTGATGATGTGTGATGTTACAAGTGATACATGTGTGTATGTTTCTGTGATCACTGTAGTTGTGTGGGCTCTTTCTCTAAATCTGCAGTGAGGAGGGCCCACCTGAGCTTGCTGTTGTTCTTGTTGTAGCTCATGGAGTGGCTGCGGCTGCTGAAGGTTGCTGGGGACTTGATGACCGACTCCAGGGAAGGACTCTTCCTCATAAGGCTGCTGGGCTTCAGCTCATCCCCAGAGCCCCCATACTTATCTGGGAAACACAGGAATCAGGAACCAGGGACGGGGGAGGTAGAGGGGGAAGGAGGATGTAACTGTTGTGACTGTTTGTAGTTAGTCAAATGTGCTGATGAAGGCAAGATGCCAGAATGCGTTGGTTTCAATGATAAAGAAGCGTTTTGATCTAATTGGTGTTTTACAAAATTATATATATACAGTATCTGTGCTACTTTTATACTTGCTCTCTCTACAGTGTCACGTACCTGAATGAGAGAACTCTCCATGGTTAATCCTTTTCTCCAGTGTCTTTGAGAGCGGTTTGATAGACGATTGCCTCTACAGAAACAAAAACTAAAAATGTATATCATGTCCTATTCATGTCCTATACACATGATGATAAAAAAAGTGACAACCAAACTTGTAACACTTTACATTATTAGTAATGGTTATAATGTATTTAAAAGGCTTTACAAAAGTTTTATACATTTAAGTCGGTAATAAACAGATAAAAAAATGTATATATAACTAGGCAAGTCAGTGAAGAACAAATTCTTATTTTACAATGACGGCCTACCCCAGCCAAACCCGGACGACACTGGCCCAATTGTGCCCCGCCCTACGAGACTCCCAATCACGGCCGGTTGTGATACAGCCTGGAATTGAACCAGGGTCTGTATTAACACCTCTAGCACTGAGATGCAGTGCCTTAGACCGCTGCGCCACTTAGGAGCCCAATAACAGATTGGTTGATATTTTAGTCCAAGGGTCCACAATTCGTGGGTCGGAACATAGTATAAATAATTTGTTCACTGCAAATTGATTTCAAACCTTGATTACATTGGGATACGATCACATATGTTTCTTTATTTACATTATTATTATTATTATTTTCTATTTATTTCTCTATTTAGAGGCGGCAGGTAGCTTAGCAGTTAGAGTGTTGGGCCAATATCCGAAAGGTTGCTGTTTCGAATACCCGAGCCGACTATGTGAAAATCGGTTGATGTGCCCTTGAGCAAGGCACTTAGCCCTAATTTGCTCCAGGGGTGCCGCACTACTATGGCTGACCCTGTAAAACAACACATTTCACTGCACCTATCCGGTGTATGTAACAATTTCCCTAATTAAAATCACTTTGAGCTGATTTCATGGTGATTTTACAGTCTTTTATGTCCACCCCTACTGGGTAACCCTGTTGTAGTCCATATTGAAGAGGGCCTGTACTGTACCTGGATGGGGGAGACAGCAGCTGCGGGTGCTGTGCGGACAGGGATCCCACTCAGAGGGCTTCTAGGTGAGGAGTGCATCTGTACCGTGTGTCCAGGACCAGGTCCATCTGCAAGGCCCAACACATGAGTGTGCATTAGCCACGGACAGCTATTTAATTGGAAATTGAAAGAGATTCATTGTATACCGTATTCCATGGTGATGTTCCATGGAGTCCTATCACTGTATCTGTTTACCCCGTTAAGCAATTAGACCTTTAAGGTTAGGCTGTTTAAGCTATGATGTAACAGGCAAGGGTTCCTTCTCTATCACTGCTAACCAGGAAAGTTTCCCCTCAGCAGCCATCCCCTCGGCCTGACATCCTGCGTAATTTACGGGCCACAATTTTCATTCATAAACTCAGCAAAAAAAAGAAGCGTCCCCTTTTAAGGACCCGTCTTTCAAAGATAATTCGTAAAAATCCAAATAACTTAATAGATCTTCATTGTAAAGGGTTTAAACACTGTTTCCCATGCTTGTTCAATGAACCATAAACAATTAATGAACATGCACCTGTGGAACGGTCGTTAGCACGGTAGGCAATTAAGGTCACAGTTATGAAAACTTAGGACACTAAAGAGGCCTTTCTACTGACTCTGAAAAACGCCAAAAGAAAGATGCCCAGGGTCCCTGCTCATCTGCGTGAACGTTCCTTAGGCATGCTGCAAGGAGGCATGAAGACTGCAGATGTGGCCAGGGAAATAAATTGAAATGTCCGTACTGTGAGACGCCTAAGACAGCGCTACAGGGAGACAGAACGGACAGCTGATTGTCCTCGCAGTGGCAGACCATGTGTAACAACACCTGCACAGGATCGATACATCCAAACATTACACCTGCGGGACAGTTACAGGATGGCAACAACTGCCTGGAACGCACAATCCCTCCATCAGTGCTCAAACTGTCCACAATAGGCTGAGAGAGGCTGGACTGAGGGCTTGTAGGCCTGTTGTAAGGCAGGTCCTCACCAAACATCATCGGCAACAACGTTGCCTATGGGCACAAACCCACCGTCGCTGGACCAGACAGGACTGGCAAAAAGTGCTCTTCACTGATGAGTCACGGTTTTGTCTCACCAGGGGTGATGGTCGGATTAGCGTTTATCGTCGAAGGAATGAGCGTTACACCGAAACCTGTACTCTGGAGTGGGATCGAGTTGGAGGTTGAGGGTCCGTCATGGTCTGGTGTGTCACAGCATCATCGGACTGAGCTTGTTGTCATTGCAGGCAATCTCAACGCTGTGCGTTACAGGGAAGACCAATCTTCCCTCCTCTCTCATGTGGTACTCTTCCTGCAGGCTCATCCTGACATGACCACCAGCCAAATCAAATCAAATCAAATTTATTTATATAGCCCTCGTACATCTGTGTGCTGTACAGAAACCCAGCCTTTGCAGGTGTAGCAAGACAGCCTGTTTTAATGAGTCCATTAAACACAGTTAATGATTGTACATCATGTGTGAGGGCCAGCTAATGCCACTAACACTGGTAAACACAGGCTAAGAAAGGAGGGTCCTGCCTGGTCTCTGCACTGTTCTCAACTAAATTCCATTGAGTACGTGCTATATCAAATCAAAAATCAAATGAAATCAAATGTATTTATATAGCCCTTCGTTCATCAGCTGATATCTCAAAGTGCTGTACAGAAACCCAGCCTAAAACCCCAAACAGCAAGCAATGCAGTTGTAGAAGCACGGTGGAAGCACGGTGGCTAAAAACTCCCTAGAAAGGCCAAAACCTAGGAAGAAACCTAGAGAGGAACCAGGCTATGTGGGGTGGCCAGTCCTCTTCTGGCTGTGCCGGGTGGAGATTATAACAGAACATGGCCAAGATGTTCAAATGTTCATAAATGACCAGCATGGTCGAATAATAATAAGGCAGAACAGTTGAAACTGGAGCAGCAGCACAGTCAGGTGGAAGTTGAAACTGGAGCAGCAGCATGGCCAGGTGGACTGGGGACAGCAAGGAGTCATCATGTCAGGTAGTCCTGGGGCATGGTCCTAGGGCTCAGGTCAGTTGAAACTGGAACAGCAGCATGGCCAGGTGGACTGGGGACAGCAAGGAGTCATCATGTCAGGTAGTCCTGGAGCTCAGGTCCTAGGGCTCAGGTCCTCCGAGAGAGAGAAAGAAAGAGAGGAGAGAATTAGAGAACGCACACTTAGATTCACACAGGACACTGAATAGGACAGGAGAAGTACTCCAGATATAACAAACTGACCCCAGCCCCCCGACACATAAACTACTGCAGCATAAATACTGGAGGCTGAGACAGGAGGGGTCAGGAGACACTGTGGCCCCATCCGAGGTCACCCCCGGACAGGGCCAAACAGGAAGGATATAACCCCACCCACTTTGCCAAAGCACAGCCCCCACACCACTAGAGGGATATCTTCAACCACCAACTTACCATCCTGAGACAAGGCTGAGTATAGCCCACAAAGATCTCCGCCACGGCACAACCCAAGGGGGGCGCCAACCCAGACAGGATGACCACAACAGTGAATCAACCCACTCAGGTGACGCACCCCCTCCAGGGACGGCATGAGAGAGCCCCAGTAAGCCAGTGACCCAGCCCCTGTAATAGGGTTAGAGGCAGAGAATCCCAGTGGAAAGAGGGGAACCGGCCAGGCAGAGACAGCAAGGGCGGTTCGTTGCTCCAGAGCCTTTCCGTTCACCTTCCCACTCCTGGGCCAGACTACACTCAATCATATGACCCACTGAAGAGATGAGTCTTCAGTAAAGACTTAAAGGTTGAGACCGAGTTTGCGTCTCTGACATGGGTAGGCAGACCGTTCCATAAAAATGGAGCTCTATAGGAGAAAGCCCTGCCTCCAGCTGTTTGCTTAGAAATTCTAGGGACAATTAGGAGGCCTGCGTCTTGTGACCGTAGCGTACGTGTAGGTATGTACGGCAGGACCAAATCAGAGAGATAGGTAGGAGCAAGCCCATGTAATGCTTTGTAGGTTAGCAGTAAAACCTTGAAATCAGCCCTTGCTTTGACAGGAAGCCAGTGTAGAGAGGCTAGCACTGGAGTAATATGATCACATTTTTTGGTTCTAGTCAGGATTCTAGCAGCCGTATTTAGCACTAACTGAAGTTTATTTAGTGCTTTATCCGGGTAGCCGGAAAATAGAGCATTGCAGTAGTCTAACCTAGAAGTGACAAAAGCATGGATTAATTTTTCTGCATCATTTTTGGACAGAAAGTTTCTGATTTTTGCAATGTTACGTAGATGGAAAAAAGATGTCCTTGAAATGGTCTTGATATGTTCTTCAAAAGAGAGATCAGGGTCCAGAGTAACGCCGAGGTCCTTCACAGTTTTATTTGAGACGACTGTACAACCATTAAGATTAATTGTCAGATTCAACAGAAGATCTCTTTGTTTCTTGGGACCTACAACAAGCATCTCTGTTTTGTCCGAGTTTAATAGTAGAAAGTTTGCAGCCATCCACTTCCTTATGTCTGAAACACATGCTTCTAGCGAGGGCAATTTTGGGGCTTCACCATGTTTCATTGAAATATACAGCTGTGTGTCATCCGCATAGCAGTGAAAGTTTACATTATGTTTTCGAATAACATCCCCAAGAGGTAAAATATATAGTGAGAACAATAGTGGTCCTAAAACGGAACCTTGAGGAACACCGAAATTTACAGTTGATTTGTCAGAGGACAAACCATTCACAGAGACAAACTGATATCTTTCCGACAGATAAGATCTAAACCAGGCCAGAACATGTCCGTGTAGACCAATTTGGGTTTCCAATCTCTCCAAAAGAATGTGGTGATCGATGGTATCAAAAGCGGCACTAAGGTCTAGGAGCACGAGGACAGATGCAGAGTCTCGGTCCGATGCCATTAAAATGTCATTTACCACCTTCACAAGTGCCGTCTCAGTGCTATGATGGGGTCTAAAACCAGACTGAAGCATTTCGTATACATTGTTTGTCTTCAGGAAGGCAGTGAGTTGCTGAGCAACAGCCTTCTCTAAAATTTTTGAGAGGAATGGAAGATTCGATATAGGCCGATAGTTTTTTATATTTTCTGGGTCAAGGTTTGGCTTTTTCAAGAGAGGCTTTATTACTGCCACTTTTAGTGAGTTTGGTACACATCCAGTGGATAGAGAGCCGTTTATTATGTTCAACATAGGAGGACCAAGCACAGGAAGCAGCTCTTTCAGTAGTTTAGTTGGAATAGGGTCCAGTATGCAGCTTGAAGGTTTAGAGGCCATGATTATTTTCATCATTGTGTCAAGAGATATAGTACTAAAACACTTGAGCGTCTCTCTTGATCCTAGGTCCTGGCAGAGTTGTGCAGACTCAGGACAACTGAGGTTTGGAGGAATACGCAGGTTTAAAGAGGAGTCCGTAATTTGCTTTCTAATAATCATAATCTTTTCCTCAAAGAAGTTCATGAATTTATCACTGCTAAAGTGAAAGTCATCCTCTCTTGGGGAATGCTGCTTTTTAGTTAGCTTTGCGACAGTATCAAAAAGGAATTTCGGATTGTTCTTATTTTCCTCAATTAAGTTAGAAAAATAGGATGATCGAGCAGCAGTAAGGGCTCTTCGGTTCAGCACGGTACTGTCTTTCCAAGCTAGTCGGAAGACTTCCAGTTTGGTGTGGCGCCATTTCCGTTCCAATTTTCTGGAAGCTTGCTTCAGAGCTCGGGTATTTTCTGTGTACCAGGGAGCTAGTTTCTTATGAGAAATTTTTTTAGTTTTTAGGGGTGCAACTGCATCTAGGGTATTGCGCAAGGTTAAATTGAGATCCTCAGTTAGGTGGTTAACTGATTTTTGTCCTCTGGCGTCCTTGGGTAGGCAGAGGGAGTCTGGAAGGGCATCAAGGAATCTTTGTGTTGTCTGTGAATTTATAGCACGACTTTTGATGTTCCTTGGTTGGGGTCTGAGCAGATTATTTGTTGCAATTGCAAACGTAATAAAATGGTGGTCCGATAGTCCAGGATTATGAGGAAAAACATTAAGATCAACCACATTTATTCCATGGGACAAAACTAGGTCCAGCGTATGACTGTGACAGTGAGTGGGTCCAGAGACATGTTGGACAAAACCCACTGAGTCGATGATGGCTCCGAAAGCCTTTTGGAGTGGGTCTGTGGACTTTTCCATGTGAATATTAAAGTCACCAAAGATTAGAATATTATCTGCTATGACTACAAGGTATTATCTGCTATGACTAAAATATTATCTGCTATGACTACTACTAGCACGTCTGGGACTTGTTGGATCAGAGGGTGAGGGCTACGGCCATTCCCCCCAGAAATGTCCGGGAACTTGCTGGTGCCTTGGTGGAAGAGTGGGGTAACATCTCACAGCAAGAACTGGCAAATCTGGTGCAGAGCATGAGGAGGAGATGCACTGAAGTACTTAATGCAGCTGGTGGCCACACCAGATACTGACTGTTACTTTTGATTTTGACCCCCCCTTTGTTCAGGGACATATTATTCAATTTCTGTTAGTCACATTTCTGTGGAACTTGTTCAGTTTATGTCTCAGTTGTTGAATCTTGTTATGTTCATACAAATATTTACACATGTTTTTTTGCTGAGTTTATCTCCTTGATGATACAAGAGACAGCAGATCGCTCCAAAACAAACATCTTTCTCAGGAATGTCTGTGGCCAGTCTATAGAGTAATCACATCTCCTATTCCTTTCCTTTCAAATCAAATAAAAGTGTATTGGTCACGTACACACTTTAGCAGATGTTATGGCGGGTGCAGCTAAATGTTTGTGTTATTAGCACCTAACAGTGCAGTAAAATGTCGAACAAGTACGCAAATAATAAAACACGAAAACAAGAAATCAAGGAATGTCAAAACGAATTCAATGAACAACCCAAATAACACTGTATCAGTAATCCAAATGCAATCTATTCTTATACTGTATATATCTAAAATTATACAAAAAATGATATGTACAGCAGTAGATATATTAGAGTGAGCTACACAATCAATACAGTCACATGGACAGCAGAGCATACCATAGGTGACCATACATGCCTCCACTGTATAAACATGATAGATCTATCTTAAGCAGACAGACAGGCTGCCAGCTGTTCTCCTATTGTGCAGACAAGTCAGGTATGATATCTGTAAAGAGGCCTGTGCTTGACTGAACTTGCCTGGTGCATTGGAACCAATGGAATAGTCCAACCACCCCACCCCCTACCTGGCAACCCAGGGAGGTGCAGTCAAATACTCAAATAACTTTGAAAGAAAACAAATAATATTTTAACCCAGGTCTGCCGGGCTTGTGTGGAGTGAGAAGGAGGGATGTTCTGTGCTTACTTTGTACAGCTGTGTCAAAGGACATGATGAGGGATTTGACGGTGGCTCCGGGCTCTGAGGGGGAGGAGGCAGCGTTGCCGTTGGTGTTAATGGGCGAGGAGGTGGACTGGGTCTGGGTGGTCTGGGTCATGGAGATGCCACACCAGTGAGGACTGCCATCTGCATCTGAGAAACTCTCAGAGTCATCATGCAACGACCTGAGAAAGACAAAGGGGAAGAGATGCTCACAGTATACATTATGGCACAACACATAGCAGGTAGAAGTGCTTTTACAGTGAGAGGCTATATATATCTTACCAGGGATTTTTATCAGAACATTATTTTACTAAGTAGGTGTTATCAGAACAATGGTTTAGTATTTATTTCGTCAATCAATGTTCTAAAGAAAGGTAATGATTGAAGATGATGTTTGCCCATCGCATTGACTGTTGCATGCAATATTTGCACAATTGATCAGAAGCATATTGTGTACGAGTATGTACAGTTCACGCTTCAGATGATGGAACAGTCAATAGCTGGTTCTAACACCCAAAAGTGCAAATAAAAAAAGGTATAAAGTTTACTCCATCCGTATCTTATGGACATTGGACAAAGCCTGAGTGAGTGAGTAAGTGATAGAGTATTGTCACAGATGGATGGATGGGGAAGGGGTGAGAATAGAACTGAAGTAAGGAATCTGGTGAGGAGGAAGTAGAACTCCCAAAGAGAATGAACTCAAACAAACACACGCAGACAGTCGGGACTAGAGTCATTTCATTTATTGACTTTCCAAAGATGAAATTTAAAAAAGTTTAAACAGATGGACAAACACCTTACATTGACTATTTCTCTAAATAAACAGCATTGTATATTTGATCTGTCTCAATAAGATTTAACCTTAAAGTTAAATTAAACAGTTGCACATTCACTTGTTGAACTGTTGAGCAGTTCACAGACAGAAAAAAGGTATAATCACCACACAGTTACCACCATATGTCTTATGATAAGGTGGTCTTTTTTTGGCAATATCGACAGTACTCAAAGTTAAACATTACTAGCACGTCTGTCTGTTTCTGGTCGAGTACTATGGCTTTTGTATGACTGCATCCACTGAATAGTCCTGTTACTCTGTAATAATAGTCATTATAACCTGAGGTTTACAGGATGGCAGTTGGTCATTATACATTTCTAATGGGTGTCACAACACCAGCATCACTTCAGTGATCCAACGTTCACCCTGTAGCAGTACTCAGAAACTAGAGGCTTTTTATTTGACCTGATGGGGTTTGTTTTTTTAGGCTGGATCGTGCTGTTGTATTGTATTGTTGTATGTTTAATTATGTCATGTATTGATTGTTGCTGCCTTCTTGGCCAGGTCTCCTTTGAAGAAGAGACTCTGGGTCTCAATGGGCTTTTCCTAGTTAAATAAAGGCAAAATAAATTATAATGACTTCAAAATGAGTGATAAAGCATTCAAAATATATTTTGTTATATTTGTTATAGCCTGCTGAAGTTTAGAGTGAAATATAATGGTTAAGAGATACTATACAGGACATTTTGAAATTGTGAGTTTTAGGCACAGCTGTAAGTCTGAGGCAGTAAGGACTGAATTGGGCAGTGATCAGCAGTTGATTACCCTTATGGCTTAAATGCACGGCGGCCTTCCTGTGTGGACATTATTAGTGATGACGTGATAATTATCAGTGATAATGTAATAATATACTGTCTGTGATTCAGTGTTGTTGTCTGGAGGCAGAACTCAAACTGGTGAGCTGAACTTAAACAGTAGCCAGATGATTACACACACAACCTAGGACCACTGACCAGTGCAGGTTCTTGATACTTTAACATTCTTGATATTCTGTTAAATATCGCCATCTAGTGGTCAATTATCACAACATCTCATCAGATTCACATTATGAACACCAGAGCACATGACTAATTTTTTGTAGCCATGAATAATCTCACACACTTAAAGTGAACTGATTTTGGTTATTATCATAATTAAAAAAATATATATCATCCAAGCTTTTTTAAGTAATAGATATTCCAAACTGTCCGTTGAAGAAACGGATCATAATAATAACCACAGGTGCAGAACTGATAGGAAACTTGAACAAAATTAGTATTAGAACAGTAATCTACTAAAAGACCAATAAAACCAACTCTGAACAACAAAAATAACTTGAAAAGTTTGTCTGTTTGGCTTTTCAAAGTTGTATTTGGCCCATAATGTAGTAATGAAACCTAACTTACAACATGAATCTGACTCATAGTAATAGCTGGCAGTTTCCAGTGGATAAGCAGACTGTTTTGGTTTCAGTCAACCCTCAGAGAACTAAACAAAAAATGTGTCTCATTCTCAAAATATTTAGCAACACATTGAGTAAGTGAATATTCACCACTAAGGCAATTTAAGTGTCTAAAAGCAAATCGGAATCAGTAACAGAAACTCCTCCTATCATATCAGATCATCTCTTGACAGATAGAGAGTAGAGCTTCCCAAAAACAAATACCACTGAAAACATTGCAAACAATAGAGATAAAAATGTGTACAGAATTTTTGAAAGATCTCACGGAGAAAGATGCATTCATTTAGAAGTTTAACAGTAAACTACAGTCTGACTCTGTCTCTCTGTCTGGGGCAAATATTGCATCTGTACTGGTCAATCAACCTTGCTAATAAACTCATCAGAATGACATACCAGATGATGGAAAAGTTTGTATGGTAATACCGATCAAAGCAACTGTGTACAATAATACTGTCAGTCTGTCTTCAGAGGGTCCTGATGTTATGTGGGTGGACTTTTTTACCGCCCCTCTACTGCAGTCTTGGTATCAAAACTGGCTCCAGCCCCGAGTCTGAAAAACAAGACCGAAACACAGAGACAACATGAATTGCAATAAATAGGAAATATACCCTCTTAAAAAGCTATGTACTTGCATTGGACATGTATACTGTATGTAGTCACAACAGTCTTTTTCTAAAGACACTGCAGTTAAGGCTCTGTCCTCTGTCTGTTCTTCTCTCTCTCTCACCATGCATCTCTTAACTGGCTAATGAAGTCAAAATCTGATCTGAGTTTCTTCCACATGTCTGAGATCAGTATACAATGCTATACAGACCAAATGTTGTTTATTTGTTGTTTATTTGATCAAGCAGTGATAGCATGAGTACAAATAAATCATTCCATGTCATACTACAAGACAATTCTCCAGAGGAACCAAGAGGCTAGGTAAAGGATTGATTCAAAAGAACAGCAGGTGGCGCCAAGTACCATAATAAATGTTTAGTAGCAGGGTTTTTTTACAATGGAAATTAAGCAAAGCAAACCCCAGCCCACCCAAATGAAAGGACACAGATTACTAATAGTTTGTGCAGCTGTCAGTCAGCTAGTCAGCGAACCAGACAGACAATCAGTGAGAAGCAGCGGAAGCAGTGCAGGAAGGAAAGTCAGAAGTTCTAGATCAGCAGTAGCATTCCCTCTAAAGGCAGCATTCATCGAGCTCGCAGTGCAGTGGACTCACCTGGGCTTTCTATAAGGAACCATGTCTGAGAGAGGGACATCCTTGAGAGAACAAACGATCTCAGGGAGGAAGGTAGCTTCTGGTCTGGTACGTCGCAGGTACGTACGGGGAAAGTAAAGTACTGCATTCTTCTTTACGTTATAATTTACACGTTTACATGTTTTATGTCAGGCAGGCTATATTAGAAACTATCTGATGAGCGCTGTATGTATAGCATTAACAATACTGGCCTTATTTGCCTCTCATCACACTGTCACTGCCACTGTCACTGCACAGGAGACACAGGACCAATGGGCTGAGCTTTCATCAACACACCGACCAATCACGTCCCTGGCACAACAGGTCATGTTGTACAGCAGGGGTGGGCAATCATTTAGTCTTGAGGGCAACATCGGGAGAGATGGTCGTCATTTGAACACGTATAAGTCCATTATAATTTCAACATACTTTCTACATAGTTTAGACGTTCAACAGTCGCCCCAAATTATATTTGTTTTACTCAAACCTACCCCGGGTCAGATTGAACGGGCTCGCGAGCCGGATCTGGCCTGCGGGCTATATGTCGCCCACCCGTGGTGTACAGGTAGCCACATGAAACACAACAGAGGATTTATGTTATGGCTCCTAAAGTGTCTGTCTCAATTTATATTTTGACGAGAACTGACTCAAAAAGTTTAGTGCTGCTGTCAGTGCTATCTCGGCAGCAGCCTTTCTAGGTAGAGCTTAGACCACTATATTAGTGCTACACTATTCAGACAGCGCAGCTTGTCTCAGTGAAGTGCTAGGGTCCACTGCTAGCCCAGTGTGTTACAGTTGGTGGTGGTGAGTGGTAGACAGACTGGTAGAGCAGTCAGAATATTGCAGCAGGAACCAGATGGACAGACAGAGATACTGCAGGAGGGGACTGCCTGCCAATCCTCTTTTAGCAAATATTGGCAGGTAAGGTAACGTGACGTCAAATCAGAATTTTTGGGGAAGCCTCTTAAAAGGGAACCGATTAATGGCGTATTGAAATTCAAAATGTTTCTTCCAGCTCTGCTCCCTGTAGCCTCCCATACGGCATCCTATATGATACTGACCACAATATTGAACACACGCACAATCAGTGGGATATGGCAAGCCCAAGAGTAGCAGCAGCTCCAGGA
Source organism: Oncorhynchus tshawytscha (assembly GCF_018296145.1). Classification (NCBI taxonomy): domain Eukaryota; kingdom Metazoa; phylum Chordata; class Actinopteri; order Salmoniformes; family Salmonidae; genus Oncorhynchus; species Oncorhynchus tshawytscha. Next base: position 35,123,493 of record NC_056437.1, on the reverse strand, counting down.
CAGAGTAGATAGGGCCCAGTGCTGAGAGGGAGCGAGAGGGGAAAGGCTAAGTAAAGGGATAAGAGATTGGATGTTGGATAGAGGCGCGAGGGATGAGTACAGGAGGTATACTTTAGGTATTTTCAAATCTGGCCCCTTAAGGTCAATTACACTTCTGGGTTTCATTCTTCCCTTCTAATCAGGGATGGATTTAGACCTGGGACATGAGATGAGTAAATGCAAATATCAGGTAGAAACAAAAACCAGAAGTGTTTTTCGGCCCTCGAGGACCATAATTGAATTGCCCTGCTGAATGTACTAAACCCTCCCAGCCATACGGTACGTACTTGACTCCCTTCTGCAGCTCCAGGTCTGATGAGAGCTTGGCGCTGCGCCCCTGCTCCTCCTGTAACCTCCTCCTCAGAGAGCGGATCTCCTGCTGGGCCTCTACCTTGATGTCGTTGGCCACCACCACGGCTGTCTGGAGGTCTGCCTGGAACCGCCGCCACTCCTCCGTCTCATCCTGAACACACACACACAGTATACCATGAGCATTATGATTGTCTTCACATCATAGCAGTGACAAACCTTGACCATCTTAACCACCAGCAAAGCACCCGAAAGTATAAAACCACTAACAGTCAGATCACTCCTACCTTCATCTGTTTACTCAAGATCTTCAGCTGCCTCTCCACTTCCGACTTCTGCTCCTCCAGCTTCTTGAGTTGGTCTATAAAGAAAGACAAATATGCCATTACTTTGAAAACAGCAACCACAGAATACATCCATGAGAGGTGCATATCACAAGTGGAGGAACTGCAGCCATATCTTAGTCTGATTAATGTGTACAGTACATCTAACACTGCCTCTTATATTAGTGGTACTACATGGCTACTACACTGAGTGTACAAAACATTAACAGCCTGGTACGACAACTGCACCACCCACAACCGCAAGGCTCTCCAGAGCGTCATCAGACTGCTAAACAGCAATCACTAACTCAGAGAGGTTGCTGTCTACATTGAGATCCAATCACTGGACACTTTAATAAAAGGATCACGAGTCACTCTAAACAATGCCACTTTAAATAATGCCACTTTAATAATGTTTACCTCAGGTAAGAAATCTTGTCACCCAAAACCCTGACAAACTATTACAGATGCATATCCTGTCGGGCTGTATCACAGCCTGTATATACTGTCATTGCTAAACAGCAATCACTAACTCAGAGAGGTTGCTGTCTACATTGAGATCCAATCACTGGACACTTTAATAAAAGGATCACGAGTCACTGTAAACAATGCCACTTTAAATAATGCCACTTTAATAATGTTTACATATCTTACATTACTCATATCACATGTATATACTGTATTTTATACCATCTACTGCACCTTGCCTATGCCGCTCGGCCATCGCTCATCCATATACATATATGTACAGTTGAAGTCGGAAGTTTACATACACTTAGGTTGGAGTCATTAAAACTGTTTTTTCAATCACTCCACAACTTTCTTGCTAACAAACTATAGTTTTGGCAAGTCAGTTAGGACATCTACTTTGTGCATGACACAAGTAATGTTTCCAACAATTGTTTACAGACAGATTATTTCACTTATAATTCACTGTATCACAATTCCAGTGTTTCAGAAGTTCACATACAATAAGTTGACTGTGCTTTTAAACAGCTTTGAAAATTCCAGAAAAGCTTCTGATAGGCTAATTGACATCATTTGAGTTAATTGGAGGTGTACCTGTGGACGTATTTCAAGGCCTACCTTCGAAACTCAGTGCGTCTTTGCTTGACATCATGGGAAAATCAAAAGAAATCAGCCTCAGACCTCAGAAAATAAATTGTAGACCTCCACAAGTCTGGTTCAACCTTGGGAGCAATTTCCAAACACCTGAAGGTACCACGTTCATCTGTATAAACAATAGTGAGCAAGTATAAACACCATGGGACCATGCAGCGTCATACCGCTCAGAAAGGAGATGCGTTCGGTCTCCTAGAGATGAACGCACTTTGGTGCGAAAAGTGTATATCAATCCCAGAATAACAGCAAATGACCATGTGAAGATGCTGGAGGAAACAGGTACAAAAGTATCTATATCCACAGTAAAACGAGTCCTATATCGACATAACCTGAAAGGCCAATCAGCAAGAAAGAAGCCACTGCTCCAAAACCGCCATAGAAAAAGCCAGAATACGGTTTGCAACTGCACATGGGGACAAAGATTGTACTTTTTGGAGAAATGTCCTCTGGTCTGATGAAGCAAAAATAGAACTGTTTGGCCATAATGACCATTGTTATGGTGTGACAGTGTGGAAAAAGGGGAAGGTTTGCAAGACAAAGAACACCATCCCAACCATGAAGCGCGGTGCTTTGTTGTGGGGGTGCTTGCTGCAGGAGGGACTGGTGGCATCATGAGACAGGAAAATGATGTGGAAATATTGAAGCAACATCTCAAGACAAACTTCAGATGGGCCTGGACATGTACTGGTTTAAGCAGGGGGACACGTCTGGCACTGCAGGATTTGAGTCCCTGGCGGCGTAGTGTGTTACTGATGGTAGGCAACAGGTGCCATTAATACAGGTAACGAGTGGAGGACAGAGGATCCTCTTAAAGAAGTAGTTACAGGTCTGTGAGAGCCAGAAATCTTGCTTGTTTGTAGGTGACCAAATACTTATTTTCCACCATAATTTGCAAATAAATTCATAAAAAATCCTGCAAAAGCATTTCGCTACACTCACATTAACATCTGCTAACCATGTGTATGTGACCAATAATATTTGATTTGATTTAACCAAATAAAATAACTCAAACAATGCATACTGACCGCTACACATATTTAGTTCTAACATTGTTTTTTACTAAACTGCACAAACAGGTCTGTAGGATAGAGACAGATGTGCTCGTAATAAAGCCGGGATTGAACTGCCTGCGTCTGTCTGTCTGTCTGTCTGTCTGTCTGTCTGTCTGTCTGTCTGTCTGTCTGTCTGTCTGTCTGTCTGTCTGTCTGTCTGCCTGCCTGCCTGCCTGCCTGCCTGCCTGCCTGCCTGCCTGCCTGCCTGCCTGCCTGCCTGTCTGTCTGTCTGTCTGTCTGTCTGCCTGCTGTGCTGAGGATCATGGTAGGGAGACAATCTGCATGTTATCTCAGCATTAAGGGCTCAGTGGGAGAGAGCCTCTAATAGACCTAACCAGCTAGCCAGAAGCCAGCCAGCCAACCTGTAAGGTCACAGTGAATCAGTGGAAAGCCCTGCCAGGCCAGTACTCAGACATCTGTATCTGTCAATGTAGTGGAGCTCAGCAGTAGATCTGGTTCTTCAGACAGCAGCTCCAATTTGTCAGCCCCAGCCGAAAGACCTTCCTGCTCCCCCCAAACAGAGCCACACTGGTGATGTACTCTGAATAAGCCCATTCCTGGAAATTTTTTAATATTTTGAGCACATGCTATTTAGTCCAGGTGTTGGCTTAATCTTGGTCCGGGAAACCGGCCCTATGTGTTTAAGGAGTGCTGTGCTTCTGTAATAAGTAAAAACCCCTGAGGTTAGGTTGAGGACAGTTGATGACAGTTGTACTCTCCAGGTCCAGGATGGAGGTGGTAGAGTAGTAGAAGACTGGTGATATACAGTGGGGCAAAAAAGTATTTAGTCAGCCACCAATTGTGCAAGTTCTCCCACTTAAAAAGATGAGAGAGGCCTGTAATTTTCATCATAGGTACACTTCAACTATGACAGACAACATTTTTAAAAACATTGTAGGATTTTTTATGAATTTATTTGCAAATGATGGTGGAAAGTAAGTATTTGGTCAATAACAAAAGTTTATCTCAATACTTTGTTATATACCCTTTGTTGGTAATGACAGAGGTTAAACGTTTTCTGTAAGTCTTCACAAGGTTCCCACACACTGTTGTTGGTATTTTGGCCCATTCCTCCATGCAGATCTCCTCTAGAGCAGTGATGTTTTGGGGCTGTTGCTGGGCAACACGGACCTTCAACTCCCTCCAAAGATTTTCTATGGGGTTGAGATCTGGAGACTGGCTAGGCCACTCCAGGACCTTGAAATGCTTCTTACGAAGCCACTCCTTCGTTGCCCGGGCGGTGTGTTTGGGATCATTGTCATGCTGAAAGACCCAGCCACGTTTCATCTTCAATGCCCTTGCTGATGGAAGGAGGTTTTCACTCAAAATATCACTATACATGGCCCCATTCATTCTTTCCTTTACACGGATCAGTCGTCCTGGTCCCTTTGCAGAAAAACAGCCCCAAAGCATGATGTTTCCACCCCCATGCTTCACAGTAGGTATGGTGTTCTTTGGATACAACTCAGCATTCTTTGTCCTCCAAACATGACGAGTTGAGTTTTTACCAAAAAAGTTATATTTTGGTTTCATCTGACCATATGACATTCTCCCAATCTTCTTCTGGATCATCCAAATGCTCTCTAGCAAACTTCAGATGGGCCTGGACATGTACTGGTTTAAGCAGGGGGACACGTCTGGCACTGCAGGATTTGAGTCCCTGGCGGCGTAGTGTGTTACTGATGGTAGGCAACAGGTGCCATTAATACAGGTAACGAGTGGAGGACAGAGGATCCTCTTAAAGAAGAAGTTACAGGTCTGTGAGAGCCAGAAATCTTGCTTGTTTGTAGGTGACCAAATACTTATTTTCCACCATAATTTGCAAATAAATTCATAAAAAATCCTACAATGTGATTTTCTGGATTTTTTCTCCTCATTTTGTCTGTCATAGTTGAAGTGTACCTATGATGAAAATTATAGGCCTCTCTCATCTTTTTAAGTGGGAGAACTTGCACAATTGGTGGCTGACTAAATACTTTTTTGCCCCACTGTATACACTAATTAGGGAACGTACGCTCTAGGTCCAGGATGGTCTGGTTGGTGTGGAGGTGGACGGCTCTCTGCTGCTCCACCTGGTCCTCCAGCTCAAAGATGGTCTCCTTCAGGTCCTTGATTTGGCTGTCGGCCTGCTGCCCCCCCTTCTCCAGGGCACTGACCTGGCCACTCAGCGCTTCCTCAAGCCTTACGGCTCGCTCTGCCACCTGCTTGCACTCAGCCTCAGCCTGGGACATAGTAAGAGATGATCTGATTGGTTAGTCACATGGCGAGACATAGTAAGAGTTGACCTGATTGGTTATCACACATAGAGCCATTTAAGAGATGGCCTGATTGGTTAGTCCAAACATCCTCCAACAGGCCTCTTTCTACAGGTGTCCTGTTGGCTGCCACCATAAGATGGCCCTGTGTCTGTAGTGACAGTGTACCCTCTTTTTCAATGTCCGTTCATGTACCTGTTACCTTTATATTAAAGATGAAAGGAGAATACAAAAAGCCTTTACATAAAGCAGGTGTGACTGCAGAGGTTCGACAGAATTAGGCCTATTGTACTTCATTTATCATTCCATGTCCTCAGAAGTTTTGTGATTGTATTAGACAGTTAATTCATAAATCTTCGCCTAATCACTAGATAATTAAGGGTTACTTAACCATTAACACATCTAAACCACCAGACGTCCTCAAGTCTGGGCATGTGTGCGTATCACTTAGCATAACTGACAGTGACACATCCCTTATTGTAACCACAGCCTTAGATCTGTATGACACTCTGACTGTAACTGCTAATACTCTATTGTAGTCTGACGTAATAAAATATAAAAAGCTGTTAAAAGCTGTTGGACGTCAGCCCTGCCAGTGTCCACAGAGACTCATTGGCACAAGAGTTTAGTAGGAACTCCTCTAAAGCCAATCTGATAGCATAGCCTACACTACAGTGTAACTGGCTGCTGGGTAAAAAGGTGATGATGAATCATTGATTTTACAGTTTAGTGTCTCGAGCCCCTGTCTACTGCTGCAGGTAATACACTTCCTGATACACTATTGACAGTAACCTCAATCACCCATGCATTCCCTACTACAGATGTAGCATCTTCATTTGATCATCCTGTTGCAGGAGAACTTGCAATGCAGGAAATGTTTAACTTCTAGTGTATTTGAGGCTTTAAGTTTGTAATTTCCACTTTTCAATTTCAGACTTGAAAAAAATCTATCAACCCCTAGAAAAATGTAAATTGATTATAATCCACATAATAATTCACATTTCCTGTTGCTGCAGGATTATTCCTACTGTAGCAAACTGGCTCAAATGATCTAAAATGGCACTGCAATGGAAAGCAGACGTTTATCGGGCTCTTGACCAACCCTATCATTGTGTGTGTTTTTTTGTACATAAAGTTTCCGCCATCGTTTCCAATGACCGAAAAGAGCTTCTTGACATGAGAACAGTGATCACTAACCTCAATTGGATGAAGATTTCTACTTCAATGAGTCAGAGGCGCAGGACATAATGCTCACTCTGGACCAGACCCTAGTCCGGAGACTCGAGAAAGAAAAAGGCGGCGCAAGAGAGGCCAACGTGAGGGCTACCTGATGAAACTATGTCGGCGAGTACATAAACCGCCTCTACCCTGAATTCAATTGGCGACCGTACAAACACTGGAGAACCAACTGGACGAGCTCTGTTCGAGACTATCCTACTGTATCAACGGGACCTGAATAACTGTAATATACTGTGTTTCTCAGAGTCGTAGCTGAACAAGGACATGGATAATATACAGTTTCTTCAGAAAGAACTCACAACCCTTGACTTATTTCTAATTTTGTTGCGTTACAAAGTGGAATTAAAATGGATTTAAATGTCATTTTTTGTCAATGATCTATACAAAATACAATATTTTTTAATTAATGGGAAAAAACCCACTAATATATCTTAATTAGATAAGTGTTACAACACCCTGAGTCAATACATGATAGAATCAGCTTTGGTAGCGATTACAGCTGTGAATCTTTCTGGATAAGTCTCTAAGAGCTTTGTATACCTGGATTGTACATACAATATTCACACATTATCCTTAAAAAAATTATTCAAGCTCTGTTAAGTTGGTTGTTGATCATTGGTAGACAGCCATTTTCCAGTCTTTCCATACATTTTCAAGCTGATTTAACTCAAAACTGTAATTAGGCCACTCAGGAACATTCAAGGTTGTCTTGGTAAGCAACTCCAGTGTATATTTGGCCTTGTGTTTTAGGCAATTGTCCTGCTGAAAGGTAAATTTGTCTCCCAGTGTCTGTTGAGAGGAGGTCAAAGACCTGGCAGTGTGGTGCCAGCACAACAACCTCTCCCTCAACGTCAGCAAGACAAAGGAGCTGATCGTGGACTACAGGAAACGGAGGGCCGAGCACACCCTCATTCACATTGAAGGGGCTGTACTGGAGCAGGTGTCCACTGTTCCTTGGTGTCCACATCACTAAGGACCTATCATGGTCCACACACCAACACAGTTGTGAAGAGGGCACGACAACACCTCTTCCCCCTCAGGAGATTTAAAAGATTTGGCATGGGTCCTCAGATCCTCAGAAAGTTCTACAGCTGCACCATTGAGAGAATCTTGACGTGCTGCATCACCACGTTGGTATGGCAATTGCTTGGCATCCAATCACAAGGCGCTACAGTGTGTCCTGCCATTCAGACCTCTATACCAGGTGGTGTCAGAGGAAGGCCCTAAAAATTGTCAAAGACACCAGCCACCCAAATCATAGACTGTATTCTCTACTACCGCACGGCAAGCAATACCAACACACCAAGTCTGGAACCAACAGGACCCTGAAAAGCTTCTACCCCGAAGGCATAAGACTGGTAAATAGTTAGTTAAATAGTTATCCAAATAGCTACCCAGACTATCTGCATTGACCTTTTTTGCACAAACTTTTTTTGACTCTTCACATACGCTGCTACTACTGTTTATTACCTGTCACTTAATCTTAGTTAACGTGCATTCGGAAAGTATTCAGACCCCTTGACTTTTTCCACTTTATGTTCAAATTTGTGCAGCAATGCTCCCCATACAACCTGACAGAGCTTGAGAGGATCTGCAGAGAAGAATGGGAGAAACTCCACAAATACAGGTGTGCAAAGCTTGTGCAAAGCTTATATCGTCATACACAAGAAGAAGACTGTGATCGATACCAAAAGTGCTTCAACAAAGTATTGAGTAAAGGGTCTGAATATTTATGTAAATGTGATATTTCAGTTGCAAAAATGTGTAAAAACCTGTAAAACTATTTAATCAATATTATAATACGGCTGTAATGTACTTTCCGAATGCACTGGATATTTACATATATACCTCAATGTCCTCGTACCCCTGCATATCGACATGGTACTGGTACCCTTTGGATATAGCCAAGTTATTGTTATTCATTGTGTATTTATTATTACTTGTATTATTACATTTTATTTTTTCTATACTTTTTCTATTTTCTTTCTCTCTGCATTGTTGGGCCCTAAGTAAGCATTTCACTGTTAGTCTACACCTGTTGTTTACGAACCATGTGATGAATAAAATTCGATTTGATTTGAAATGAAGATCCTACATCTGTACAGCTCCATCATAGGCTACAATACATGCTGGGTTACTGGGTCACATACTGTGAAAGCCCCCAGGCATGATGTATTGTATTAAAAAAAGATATTGATGACACAATGCATTCTCCACAGCACGTCTTCTTACAGTATGTAGAGCATGACGTTAGTGACTGAAGTCATTATTTACCGGCCTCGCCCTCACACCCGTTTGTCAGGAGCCAGAAGCCTGAGTCATATGTCACTCGACTTGACCTGCCAGGGTTCAGATAGGATTTATTTTCTTTCAAATAGTTTTAATGTTTGATTCAACGTGTGCCAGATGGTCAACATTTCAACATTTGGGACTATTCCATTGGTTCCATTGCAACAGGCAGGCTCAATGAAACGGGGCAAAAGTATTTGAAAGAAAACAAATACTGTATGAACCCAGGTCTGCCCTGACTGGACCACCCCAGTGTAGAGTCAAATAGTTATGACATCAGTCAGAGGCAGCTGACTAGGGCACACCCCGTGTTCACATCAACAACCACAGAAGGTACCCTAAACCCACACAGCCCAGGCTGCTGACGTGTGGTGTTGTGGGGGAAAACCACTGCTCACTCAAGCTCTCTGATCCTATAAGCAGATGAAAACAATTTCATAGAACATGAGTTCATACGTTGGAGAGTGGTGAGGGAAAGTGCTGAACTAAAGCCACAAAGCCTGTCTTCATTAGCAATACAATATTTATCCTAATTCAAACCATCATGGCAGATGAGGTATTGTGTAGGAAGCTTGTATCCACTACAAGACCATGGTGCTTGCCTACGGATCAGCAAGAGGAACTGCCCCTCCTTACCTTCAGGCTATGCTCAAACCCTACTCCCCATCCCGAGCACTTCGTTCTGCATCCTCTGGTCTCTTGGCACTCCCACCCCTACGGGAGGGCAGCTCCCGCTCAGCCCAGTCAACGCTCTGTCCTGGCACCCCATTGGTGGAACCAGCTTCCCCCTAAAGCTAGGGCAAGAAAGTCCCTGCCCATCTTCCGAAAATATCTGAAACCCTACCTAAAGAGTATCTTAAATAACCCCACAGAACCCCGCCTCGCACCCATTTCTCACCCCGACTGCTCGAGGATGAGATACAAATTGGTATTCCACCCACCTTGGTAAGTAATAAAGTTTCTACTCTATTCTATTCTATATGGCTTGGTGTCCCACCCACCTTGGACAGCAGTCCCTGTGCGTGTTCAGTGTCAGTCTGGGCCTGTAGCAGCTCCTGCCGTAGCTCTGTTACCTCCCCCTCCAGTCTGTCTCTCTCAGAATGGGCCGCCTTCAGCAGCCTCTGCAGCTCTGTGCTGTCCCCAGCACTCTGCATGGCCTTCAGCTCCCCAACCTTCTGTCTCTCTAGGTCCACCTGGGCTTTGAGCCGTCCGTTCTCCACCCTCAGGGCATCCGTTGCAGCCCTATGTTCCTCAGCCTCCCGCGTCATCTCACCCCCGGCCTCCACCTCCTTCTCCAGCCGGCCCTGGAGGTCATCCCTCTCCTGCCTGAGGGACCTCACCTGCCCCTGGGTTTCCTGGTGCTCCTCTTCCAGGGTCCTCAGGCTCCCCATCAGCTGCTGCTGGATGTCCACCAGCTTCTCCCTCTCTGAGTGAGAGCTCTCCACCAGGTCAGTGTAGCGCTGCTCCAGCTCAGCTGCCCGGGACTCGTCCCCGCTCTGGACCCGGGCCACCTCCTGCAGCTGCCCGGCCAGGGCCTCATTCTTCTGGGCCAGCAACTCTACCCTCTCCCTCTGCTGCTGCAGCGACGTCTGTAGGAGGCCCTTCCTCTCGGCCAGGCGCTCATTCTCAGCCGTCAGCTCCTGAACCACCTGCTGTTGGTCGGCCAGCTCCTGTAGTGTTGCCTGGAGCTCCTCTGCCGTGCTGTGCTGACTTTCCTCCATCTTCTGGATCTGCTCCGTCAGGCTCTCCACTGAGGGGTCGCGACCCGGACCCTTCCCCACCCCTACACCACTGCTGCTCACTGAGTCAGACTGCGACGGGATCTTCTCAAACTCTGAGGAGTCCGGAGAGGGCGAGCCCTTGGTGATGTCACTGCCGGAGGAGACTGAGGTTTTGAGCGGGCTGGGTGTGAGTGACTTGGCTGGGGGACAAGTGTTGTTTTCTGAGGGGAGGCCGTTGACGGAGGGCTTGGAGGGGCTGGTGGTGGTGGTAGTGTTGTTGGACAGAGGAGAGGCAGGCGAAGTTTCCAGGGAGAGAAGCTTCTCCTTCAGGGCCTGGTTCTCCTCCCTCAGAGCCGCCAGCTCCCTCTGGAACTTCCCGTTCTTCTCCCTCAGCTCCCCCACCAGGGCCTGGGCATCAGTGGCCTGCTGGGATAGACCTTGGCCTTGATCGGGGGCACCCTCAGGTGGGGTGGAGGGGGTGTTGTGAGGCGAGGGGGATGAAGACAACGAGGCTTTCCCCCGGCAGCGCTGCAGCTCTATCCTCAGCTTGCTGATCTCAAACTCCTTGGCCTTGGCCTCGGCCAGAAGCTCCCTCACCTGGCACTCCAGGAAGCCTCTCTCCGAGCCCTCGGCGTCCACCCTGGGCTTTGTGGTGGTGGAGCCACGCTGGTGCTTGGCTGCCAGGGTGGCCAGGCTGGAGGTGCTGGCGCTGGGGACCATCTTCTTGGTCGTGGAGGTCCGCAGCTGGTCCCTCAGCGACACACGGTCCCGGGTCATGGTGGGAGGAATCTCCCTGGGGGCAGGGATACCAGACTTCTTGGATCCTGATTGGACGCCTGAAAAAGATGATCAAAACACACATTCAGAGTCTGCTGCTTTCTTTTTCAAAGGCCACTAGTAAAGTGGTAATGCTTTGGACTAATGCCTGTAATGTCCTTACTATTCAATAGAAACAATTTCCCACTCAGACTGAAGCTCTATTGTGATGCAGTGATAATATGTTGTTGCAATTGTCATCATCAGGTGTTGCAATTGTCATCAACAGGGGTCAATCATTCAACAATATTCATAGTTCCATTTATTTGTTTTGATGGCTGAATGGCTGGCTGGTTGGCACTGTGTCTGTGTTACTGTGGCCATTGAAGGCTTCCTCCACCTAATAGCATTCCAGTGGGTCCACAGGCCCCGGATGGCTTTCCAGACCTCTCTCTCTCTCAAATACGAAGAGCTTTTACTGATTCATCGCCCGCGTGAGCAGGGCGCCATCTGAAAGGCTTTTATTGTTTGTTTTAAAATTATCAGCAAACAGCAACACAGACACAGGGGGTTCTTGTTACCAGGGATGACCAGGAATGGTCCGGGACACATGGAACGTTCCAGCACAAAGCAGCCCAGTCAGTGGACAGACACAAAAAGAGCGCTGTGTTGATGACACACTAGACTGACTGCCATCAACTCCAGAGGGCACAGACTACTGCACTGCCTGGGCAAGAAGAGATAGACCAGGATTCTGTATAACCCCATAAACAACACACACATCCACACTCGCACACACACAAAACATTCAAGATACACTGGCACGTTGGCTCACATCCACACCTACAAACAAACACACACTCACAAACAAATAGTCTGGGCTCATTTGGAATGGAAATCCTACACCCCTCTGGGCTCTTAAAGCACTTCTCCATTGATGGGCACTTTGCAGGGACTATCACCCCTTTGTACGGGCTGGCTGTGCCTGCCAAGCCTGCCAAGCCTCAGACAATCTCAGGGGCACAGCGTGGTTTAGCATTCTTAAAGTGGGGTTCTGTGGATGAAAAGGAGAGTGTTGCTGAGGCCGGGACCACAGAGAAAGGAGTCAGAGACCTAACTTACTTTATCAGCACTCAACTATGCTTCTATATAAAGCAAGGAGCTCGGAACTCGGTGTCCTTTCTTTTTACAATAACACAATCATAAATTGCTAAGCTTGCAAAAATAAAAATGACACACACACACACATATATATATATATATAGCAAGGAAGCTGGACACTTTCTTTTCATAATAAAAAAAAAACACAATAAAACGACAAATAGTTCCAGTAAAACATTAAATATCAAAGCTATAAAAAATAACATGGCAGATTGGCTGGCACACAGAGTGACTGCAGACAGACATTGCGGTTTGCCTTCAGTCAAAAAATAAGGACCTAACTACTCCGCTTGAGTGAGAGCAAGCAAAAGCCAGCCATTTAAATGCCCATTAATCAACTTTGCATTGGTTCTCCATCAGTCAGGTCAAGTGAACTCTAGTGTATTTCCCAGTGGACTAGCCTTTGCTTTGCCAAGATCCCAGGCTGCCATTACAAATCTATAATCACTTACTTCTCTGTGCATTTTACAGTGGATGCATCCACTACAGACAGAATGAGGCCATACACACCTAAATTATGTATTATCACATGGAAGATTTTAACATTTTAACAGCTACTTGTTTATGAATAAAGACTGTGATGAAATCAGTTGTGTTAGGTTAAAAAACGACTACATCATAATACATTACAGATTGGCATATTAAGATGTTTGGGGATGCATGTACGGTATGTGTATTAACAGAAACTGACAGACTGACACACACACACACACACCACACCACACCACACACACACACACACACACACACACACACACACACACACACACACACACACACACACACACACACACACACACACACACACAATTGCTCTTATTCTTATTATATAACATATAGAGGAAGAGTAACAGAAGGAAAGTGAAATCGAGGGATAGATGAATAAAAGGAGAGTGAATGAGAGAGAGACAGATGTGTTTAAGCTCAGTCCGTTTCCATTAAGATGACTAATGTTTGGAGTTGAAGTGGGACTCCGGGACATCTCCCATTCACAGCCCCCACATACAGTAACGCTCTCCTTCTACTTCCCAGTCCAACTGAATAAAACCCATATGGACTGTATAAACTCACTTTCCTCGTTGGGAGGACTCACCTCCCGTTTACCATGACTTCACTACAGCTTGTCCCTGTGCACATAGCCATGACATAAATCTGTGTGCAAAACAAGCCAACTAATACGTACGTAAACATTTACAGTACATTAAAATACAATACAGAGAAAGGAAGGCTGGCTGGAACACAGCCATTCTGACCATTTCTGAAAGATGAAAACAATAGCACATTTTTGGTGGACCTGTAAACAGATTGTTGGAATTCAATAATGTGTTACATTTACTTTTTACCAAACCTAAATATGCTGCACTGACAGCATATTCTGAAACATTGCATACATTTTTTTTTTTACTGCAGAAGGCCTTCTTACAGTGGTAGCCTACACACTTCAATGCAAAAGATCAACTGCCTGTTCAGCTGTTAAATCCTATTGTATGTCATAAACCACGGTCCCTGTCGAATGCAAAGGTTAGAGCAAAAACTTCAAATTATAATAGCCTATCTAATAGGCCCAATTAAATGAGAGATACGCCTGGTCATTACTTGTATGGATAGTGAGGTGAAATAGAGAATAACTGTTGCTTCGTGAGGTATCTCTACATGAAAATACATGTAGAAAAAAGTATGCCTTATTTACTTTGAAGAACTACAAAATAGGGATTTTGTCAGACAGCAGACGCAGCAGCTCTATGGAGATGAGATGATTACTTGGAATGAAATAATGAAGTCATCAAATAAAACAAATGTAATATATACTACACAATAACTGAAATATTTTATAAAAGTAAAGTGAATAAATGATGGTTAACAAGTGAGCCGTAATGGGCAGTCACTACCTGTCACACCCTGACCATAGTTTGCTTTGTATGTTTCTATGTTTTGGTTGGTCAGGGTGTGATCTGAGTGGGCATTCTATGTTGTGTGTCTAGTTTGTCTGTTTCTGTGTTTGGCCTGATATGGTTCTCAATCAGAGGCAGGTGTTAGTCATTGTCTCTGATTGGGAACCATATTTAGGTAGCCTGTTTGGTATTGGGTTAGAAAAAGGAAATAGACAGGTGGGCGGTCGACCCAGGGAGAGTGCCGGAGCCCGCCTGGGATTCGCTGGAGCAGTGTGAAGAGGGTTATAGGAGAATGGAGTTGGAGAGACGAGCACCGCGACGCGGATGGAAGCCCGAGAGTCAGCCCCAAAAATGTATTGGGGGGTGGCACACAGGGAGTGTGGCGAAGCCAGGTAGGAGACCTGCGCCAACTTCCTGTGCTTACCGGGGGGCTAGAGAGACTGGGCAGGCACCGTGTTATGCTTTGGAGCGCACGATGTCCCCAGTGCGGGTGCATAGCCCGGTGCGGTACATGCCAGCTCCGCGTATCGGCCGGGCTAGAGTGGGCATTGAGCCAAGTGCCATGAAGCCGGCTCTACGCATCTGGTCTCCAGTGCGTCTCCTTGGGCCGGCTTACATGGCACCAGCCTTGCGCATGGTGTCCCCGGTCCGCCTGCATAGCCCAGTGCGGGCTATTCCACCTCGCCGCACTGGCAGGGCGACCGGGAGCATTCAACCAGGTAAGGTTGGGCAGGCTCGGTGCTCAAGAGCTCCAGTGCGCCTGCACGGTCCGGTCTATCCAGTACCACCTCCACGCACCAGCCCTCCGGTGGCAGCTCCCCGCACCAGGCTGCACCAGGCTTCCTGTGCGTGTCCTCGGCCCAGTGCCACCAGTGCCAGCACCACGCACCAGGCCTACAGTGCGCTTTGCCTGTCTAGCGCTGCTGGAGCCTTCCTCCTCTACAGCGCTGCCGGAGTCTCCCGCCTGTTCAGCGCTGCCGGAGTCTCCCGCCTGTCCAGCGCTGCCAGAGCTGCCAGTCTGCAAGGAGCTGCCAGTCTGCAAGGAGCTGCCAGAGCTGCCAGTCTGCAAGGAGCTGCCAGTGTGCAAGGAGCTGCCAGTCTGCATGGAGCAGCCAGCGCCGCCAGTCTGCATGGAGCAGCCAGAGCCGCCAGTCTGCATGGAGCAGCCAGAGCCGCCAGTCTGCATGGAGCAGCCAGAGCCGTCAGTCTGCATGGAGCAGCCAGAGCCGCCAGTCAGCATGGAGCAGCCAGAGCCGCCAGTCAGCATGGAGCAGCCAGAGGCGCCAGAGCCCCTTAGTCCGGCGCTGCAAGAACTTCCGCCCCTCAGCCCAGAGGCGCCAGAGCCCATCAGCCCAGAGGCGCCAGAGCCCCCGCCCCTCTGTACCGACCTGCCCCTCTGTCCCGAGCTGCCCTTCTGTCCCGAGCTGCCCCTCTGTCCCGAGCTGCCCCTCTGTCCCGAGCTGCCCCTCAGTCCAGTGGGGTCGTGTAGAAGGGTCGCTGTGGGTAGGAGGCCACGGAGGCGGACAATGAAGCGGACTAAGACTATGGTGAAGTGGGGGCCACGTCCAGCACCAGAGCCGCCACCGCGGACAGATTCTCACCCAGACCCTCCCCAATAGGTTCAGGTTTTGCGGCCGGAGTCCGCACCTTTGGGGGGGTACTGTCACACCCTGACCATAGTTTGCTTTGTATGTTTCTATGTTTTGGTTGGTCAGGGTGTGATCTGAGTGGGCATTCTAAGTTGTGTGTCTAGTTTGTCTGTTTCTGTGTTTGGCCTGATATGGTTCTCAATCAGAGGCAGGTGTTAGTCATTGTCTCTGATTGGGAACCATATTTAGGTAGCCTGTTTGGTGTTGGGTTTTGTGGGTGATTGTTTGCTGTGTTAGTGTTTGTGCCACACGGGACTGTTTTCGGGTTTTCACTTTGTTGTTTTGGTTATGTGTTCATGTTCAGTTTTCTAATTAAAAAACCATGGACAACTACCGCGCTGCATTTTGGTCCTCCTCTCCTTCGACACAAGAAAACCGTAACACTACCATCATGGGACTTTTATTAATTGTTTTATTCTGTGTTGTTACAGAATTCAACCCACATAATGCATAGTGCATTTAACATTTGAAAAAATGATTGAAACTGAAATCGGAAACCGTGATTATAAAAAAACAAATGTAAAGCCTACAAATGTCAATGGAAAAGGTGAAACGTTTGTTCGATCGTTTAACTGTGCTTCAGATTGGATCGCAATGAGCAAAATACTTCAAATAGCTGGATCTATTTACTAATGTGAAGTAGGTCCAATAAATGAGAGAAGGGATGAATGGTAGCCTATCCAAACTTGTTGTAGGCCTATAGGCTATTTCAAGAGTTGCCTATGAAACCATCACAGTCAGAAAAGGGGAGGAGTTTTAATATACTATATAATTAATTTCAAATTATTTTAGAATGCAAAGATAAAATAAAGATTTAGAGATTTTTGATCTCTTCTTACTAACGGCAAATGATTAAATCTCGTTATTATATTTAACTACCTGTTTTTTGTTATAAATAAGAATGTCATCATATATTCCCCATTTGCACAAGGCTACTACTAGGCTTCTCTTGCCTTCTTGCGATGCAAGACTTCAACCACTAGAAACTGTGCGTACCCATGGTCTACAGTGTGTGGGAGGATAAGCACATTCTCATGTCAAATTCAGTTTTTATAAATGGCAAATTTTGCGTGAAAACTGGCTAACACATATTTTGTGCATACGCAACGTTTACAAATGAGGCCCCAGACCTGGGTTCAAATAGTATTTGAAATAGTGCTTGATGGAGCTTGCCTGGCACATTAGAGCCAATGGAATAGTTCCAAATGTGCAAACCCCGTCCATCTGGCAGACAGGCTTAATTGAACGCTCAAAGTATTTGAAAGAAAACAAATACGAGTTTATTTCTCATTCCACATCTCATATAGAGGCCTAACAATGGAACCCTCTCTCTCTCTCTTACTCTCTTTCTCTCTCTCGCTCTCTCACTCTTTCTCTCTCTCAGCGTTACTGTAGCCAACCCTTCCCTGTCCAAAAGGAGGGTTCGGTCTCACATAGAGCCAGGTATGGGCAGTGATAGTTAGTGGCACAGTTGGCCATGCAGCCTCAAGGCCAAGACAGAGCAGCTGCTCAATGGGAATCATCTCATCTTATCCTCATCAAACAGTCCGCCAATCTCAGAGGAGAGCAGAGGCATGCTTTATCCAGGAGAGGTGCCAGTTATCAGATGCTAGCTGGGCTATAAAAGGGGGGTGATAGGAAGGAGAACATTGAAGAAAAGCCTCAGTGCCTCAATTTATCTATGCTGAGATCGACATGTTTGATACAGTGCAGAAGATAGACCGATTTGACTTTTCTCTTCCAACACAACATATAAAACCATCCATAACTTCTAAACCCCTTAGCTAAGCCTACTTTCAGGGTATTCATGATCCACCATATGTTTCACAATTTAAAAGAAGTTAAAGGAAAGCACAAAGAAGACAAGCTGTGAATTAATAGCCAACTATTTAAAATCCTCAGTTGGGACAAACGCTTCCTGACTCCAAAGTTATCTGGGCCTGACTTGCCAAGCCTTTGACAGACAATGACAACTCCTTATTTTTATGGGTTACTGAAATGGTGAGAGAGAGAGAGAAAGTGGGGAAGAAAAAGAGAGATGAGAGAGAAAGGCTGAGAGTAACAGAGAGATCCAAAAAATCTATGGAGAGAGATAGCGAATGACTCGTTTCAAGAAACTAGGCGTATATCACATGTCACTACTTCACAGGAGCAGCATTTGAACGTAAACATTATTTAAAAAAAAATCTAAATAAGTTGTGAAACATGTGAACTTCATATGCCTTAATAACAAACTAGTATTTCATCCATAAAATTGTTAAATTACAAGCCCTGTTGGTTTAGCCATGGAAATAAACAAGAACCTTCCCACTGGCCATGATTGGCTGAGATAATGCATGGGCTGGACATGCCGGGAGATGAGTTTGGATTGGTCTGCCACGTAGCAGGCTTCTGTCTATAACGTGAGCTGTTCAGTATGTGTTGACAGCCCTTTTTTATTTTATTTTTTACCTTTATTTAAATAGGCAAGTCAGTTAAGAACAAATTCTTATTTTCAATGACAGCCTAGGAACAGTGGGTTAACTGCCTGTTCAGGGGCAGAACGACAGATTTGTACCTTGTCAGCTTGGGGGTTTGAACTTGCAACCTTGCGGATACTAGTCCAACACTCTAACCACTAGGCTACCCTGCCGCCCTACTGTACCTAGCATTATATGATATAACGTTAGCCATCGAGAACAACAAATGTTTTGCTACTTTCCCCAACATTGATGCCCTAAATTTAGCTGGTGCTATCGACAGATCAGAAGGAAAAAGTGATGGGCTACTTTCTGCACACACCACGGTCAGTATGAACCGGAGTGACTTGACACAAAGCTGGCCAAACAAGATGTAGCTACAAACAAAATGGAGTTAAATGGCTCCAGTCTGATAAGTTTCTAATTTTGTCAGAAAGTAATTTTCATCGCAAGTTAAAGTGTACTGTTTGTTAGCTAGCAAACATTAGCTTGCTGGATCGCTAGTTAACGTCATGTGTATGAACTGTGTTACAATATTATTTGAATCAGAAAACCATTTGCATTGATAGTTATAGCCTAATGTTAACTAGCTAACATTGAACCTAGTTTGTTAGGTTTAACCACCTGCAGATTCATACTACAGCTATGACAATGTCTGTATTGGTAGTAGTATGAGTTGGGGTTATGCCGGTTCATCGTTTAGCTAGCTAGCTACATGTCTAAACAAAAGTTTCTACTTTGGTTAGTTTATTACATGACCCATCAAATTAGCAGGTGTATATGGGCGTGATTAAGGCCATCTATTGTATTTCATGAACATGGGCACATGTCTAGACAATAGTGACTCTTCCACTTAGCTAGATGTGGGTGAGGGGTGGTTATATGGTTATATATATTATATATATATATATTTCCTTCACATGACTCATCAATTTAGACAAGTGTGTCAGGTAAGCGTCATCTAAAAATATAAAATATTTTTTATCTTGACATTTTCTGTTTTTGATATTGCTACTATGCAAGTACTATCACTGTACCGTTTACATCTTCTGTATCCTCTGCATGTGACAAATAAACATAGATTTTATTCGATATAGTGTGTGTTTACCACATGGCCTCACATGTGAATCCTTAAAGAGATGGGTGGGGTTTAAGGCTTAAGAGGGTGTGAAGGATACTGAAGGGGTGTAGACAAAGAAGAGCTCTCCAGTAGGTGACCCAAATATTCAATGGCCATTTTCTAAGAAGTGGGTTTACAAGTTTATCAACTTTCCCATTGTTCCTCAACTGCAGTGTATGATATACCATTTTCTAGCTCTGAGTCTCTACTTTTATCCAATGTAAACAATACAATTTCAAATGTTGCTACATAAGACCGACTTGAGGTGGTCGGTCACATATATACAAAAGTATGTGGACACCCCTTCAAATGAGTGGATTCGGCTATTTCAGCCACACCCGTTGCTGACAGGTATATAAAATCGAGCACACATTCATGTTATCTCCATAGACAAACATTGGCAGCAAAATTTCAACGTGGCACAGTCAGAGGATGCCACCTTTCCAATAAGTTAGTTAGTGAAATGTATGGCCTACTAAAGCTGCATCGGGCAACTGTAAGTGCTGTTATTGTGAAGTGGAAACGTCAAGGTGCAAATTGGCTCAGCCACAAATTGGTAGGTCACACAAGCTCACAGAACAGGACCACAGAGTGCTGTGCGTAAAAATTGTCTGTCCTCAGTTGCAACAATTACTAATGAGTTCCAAATTGCCTCTGGAAGCAACGTCAGCAGAATAACTGTTTGTCTGGAAATTCATGAAATGGGTTTCCATGGCCGAGCTGCCATACACAAGCCTAAGATCACCATGTGCAATGCCAAGCGTCGGCTGGAGTGGTGTAAAGCTCGCCGCTATTGGACTCTGGAGCAGTGGAAACCTGTTCTCTGGAGTGATGAATCACGCTTCACCATCTGGCAGTCTGACAGATGAATCTGGAGGTTTGGAGGATTCCAGGAGAACACTACCTTCCCCAATGCATAGTGCCATCTGTAAAGTTTGGTGGAGAATGAATAATGGTCTGGGGTTGTTTTTCATGGTTCGGGCTAGGAACCTTAGTTCCAGTGAAGGGAAATCTTAACACTACAGCATACATTGACATTCTAAACAGACCTAATCGCCCAACATCAGTGCCCAACCTCACTAATGCTCTTGTGGCTGAATGTTAGCAAGTCTCTGAAGAAATGTTCCAACATCTAGTGGAATGCCTTCCCAGAAGAGTGGAGGCTGTTATAACAGCAAAGCAGGACCAACTCCATATTAATGCTCATGATTTTGGAATGAGACGTTCGACGAGCAATGTCCACATACTTTTGGCCATGTGTAAATCCTCCAACAACCTCTGGAGACTGGCTCTCATTGATAGCAAAGTGTAAATAATGTGAAACATTAGCTTTGGAAAGAAAGATAAATATTGCTGCCAAGTAGAATGGGCTTTCGGTCATGTTGAGGAACAAGAGAAAGGCTACACAACATTTTGTGACAAGAGTTTTCTTTTTTGTGCTCATTTGGTAAGAAAGTAATATTCACAATAGTGAATCATGGACTAATCATTGCAGGATAGGGGGTTTTGGAGGAGAAGCCACAGTAACAGGATTTAGATTGCAGGCGGCCAAATGAAGCCAGCAGTGGAAGCCAAGATCAACAGGCTTGACCAAAGTCATTAACCCAAACTCCAACTTTTAACTTAAAACATTCATGTTTCTACACAGAATACTGCTGACATGCCAGAAAACACATGTCCACACAGAGAGAACCATTGTTAGTAACCCCACTTCTGATCTCGAGTCCTGTTGAAATGGCTTCCTTAAATAATCGGAAATTATTGCTTTGTTTACATTAACTAATTGTTGAATTAATTAATAACACACAGTAGGAGTACCTCATCACAATAATGCACTCTGGTCCATATCTATCTTTTTAATGACGATGAGGTTTGAAATCACAGATCGGCAGGGGACGTGTGGCTCAGTGGCTTCTGGACACCAGCGTTACTAGCCAGCCAAGCCAAGCCAGCAGCCAGGAGGTAACAGGCTGCATTGTGAGGGGAAGGAAAGGCAGCCCCCAGCCCAGCCGTCTTTAATTTAATTTACACGGGGGGACAGGAGAGGGAGTGACGATGACAGATAAGTGGCCGGGGCCAGTCAGGCCAGTCAAGTGTCAGGACCGTTGGCATCTGCAATGACACAGTGGTACCGTCAGTCAGTGGCTGACTGCTATCACGAAAGAATTAATGACCTTTGAAAGGGAAAGAATCTCCCTCAGTCTCATTTCCACACCACACACGTGCGCGCGCACACACACACACACACACACACACACACACACACACACACACACACACACACACACACACACACACACACACACACACACACACACACACACACACGTCTCATTTCCACCCCTAGCCCGCCCCCTCTGGAGTTCCAGGAAGTGCAGTCTAATGTTTTCCAGTCAGGTGGACGTGGGGGGTACAGAGCAGTCAGATAAAAAATAATATCCATCTCTCTCTCTGTCTGGGGTTTCCTGTTGTCCAGGCAGCAACTGGACAGGACATAGCCTGGTGGTCCCAGATATGTTTGTGCTGTCTTGGCAACTCAACACAGGAGTTGGCAAGATGGCACAAACAGATCTGTGACCAGACTAGACAGGACGGGATGGGGAGTGACTGGGTAAACTGGAGCTTATCTCTCAGGCCCTTGGCTCACACAGGCATTCCACTCTTCTTGCTGGTGCGGAAGACAGACTCACAGTGGGGTTTCCATATGCGTCACTGTGATACAGGAAATGGTCAGCCAGGATGGTCAGTCAGTCAGGGACAGGGGAGGCAAACGTTAACGCTAGCTGTCACAGTCCAAGGGACACATCATCCTCCAGACCTTGATTCAAATAGTATTTATGTTCTTTTAAAGACTAACGGTTCCTTTGGTTCCATCATCAGACAACAATTAAAATCATCATCCTAACTCTTCTAGCAGAAATAGATACTGCCAACTATGAGTTAACCAAGAAACACAGACTCTAGCATTGTTTTTCTACTTATCAAAGGCCAACTTTACTTGCAATACTATAGTAAGTACAGATATTCCACTAAGGTTCCTGAAACTCTAAATTCACTCTGGTCAAAACTTAATCTCTTGGCCTGTGTCTCAGGTCCCAAAGACTTAAATGGACAGATATTCCCCAATAGTTCCTCCATATGAGTTGATGAAAGCTCTAGCCTAAATGCACTTACACTGACTGGGCTTTTTTCTGGCCAAAACATAATCTCTTGGTCCCAGGTCCCAAAGACTTTGGGTCAGAGTCAGGACATGACATCATAATGTGGAGGAGGAGAGTGCATAGTATGACTAGAGAGCGGATCTGCAGATCACATCTGATTTAAAGCCCAGAATGTTCTAGAATGTCACCAGATACATTTTATGGGCCTACTATAGCAGATAGCAGAAGGGGATATAGTAGAGGCAGGCACTCAACAAATGCAGGATTTCAATAAAACCCCCATTTCCCATAGTCTACTACATACAGTATACCACATAAGAGGCACATCAATGAATAGGAATCTGATTTGTGCGCCGTTTGAAGGATGGTGTAATTGCATTTGCCGGTGATCGGAAGTGGTGTAAATCAGGTAAATGGTCTAGTTTCACAGACAGTTACCAGGACCATGGAGGATAAGCAGCAGCTGTAACACACATCACTCTGTGAGTGTCAGTTTAAGGGCTGGTTTAGAAGTAGTGTACAAAAGTCCTGGGTTTAGACCAGAAGGTCACCGCCTGGCTTTGCATGGGCTCTCCAGACTATTGAGTTTAGGAAATTATTGCATTGGGGATTTGACTGGATATATTATCTGCACTTGGGAAACGTCCAGTATCTGCAGATCCACAGATTCTCAAACCCAACAAACGCTTCCCTTGTTCTTTGTGGTTCTATCTTTACATCTTTATTCCTGCAGATCATACATGCTGCCATCATGTCTATGGGATTATTACCATAGTACCATAACCTCCCCAGTCCCCACAATAGATTTGAAGCCATAATTATATCCAGGGGGCTCAGATAACATGCTCTCCAATAGTCTGCTTCAGCATGATTGCACATCTCGATCCAAGAATTTGCTTAAAAACCAAACGACTGAGAACAGAAGGCGCAAATGTAAAATCGAGGCCGCATAGATGGTCATTCGAAGTATAGATATTCATCCTATAGTAGTCGCATAATATGTGGAGTACATACAATATAAGCTATAGTACAAAGTCCATGCCGTATGTCATGCACAATCAACGTGGCACACTGTATCAACAACATGTTCGAGTTGAGTAAAGGGAAGGAATTAGAGGCTTTTATATATATATATATATATATATATATATATATATATATATATATATATATATATATATATATATATATATATATATATATATATATATATATATAAAAAGCCTCTAATTCCTTCCCTTTACTCATATATATATATTTAAAATGTTACCTCTTTTTCTCCCCAATTTCGTGGTATCCAATTGTTTTTAGTAGCTACTATCTTGTCTCATCGCTACAACTCCCGTACTGGCTTGGGAGAGACGAAGGTTGAAAGTCATGAGTCCTCCAATACACAACTCAACCAAGCCGCACTGCTTCTTAACACAGCGCGCATCCAACCCAGAAGCCAGCCGCACCAATGTGTCGGAGGAAACACTGTGCACCTGGCAACCTTGGTTAGCATGCACTGCGCCCGGCCCGTCAAGGATATCCCTACCGGCCAAGCCCTCCCTAACCCGGACGATGCTGGGCCAATTGTGCATCGCCCCACGGACCTCTCGGTCGCGGCCGGTTGCGACAGAGCCTGGGCGCGAACCCAGAGTGAATTAGAGGCTTTTTGAAGAGTTTAAGGGTTGCTTTAAAATCCTGTTGACCAATCTGAAAATATTAATGTGAACTAACTTGGAGAAAGAATGGAGGTAAAGAGTGAGTTTGGCATGCCTGGCTGTGAAGGATAAGTAGTAGGGTCGGTGTGGAGAGACAGAGAGTGGATGGAATCTGTCACCACATTGGCTGAGGTGATATTTTCCCTGCTGAGGCTGGCCAATAATCCTGCATATAAATAAATAAAGAGGGAGAGAGAGAGAGAGAGAGAGAGCAGAATGGATGGGCTTTGGCTGGGCTAAATAGAGACTGCAAATCACTCAGTGGAGTGAAAGAATTAGAGTTACTGTATGTATGGGATCAAAAAGCTGACTCACTTACAGAGGGTTACATTTTGACTTGTGATGGTTCGGAAATATACTGAAAAACCACTACCTGATTACACAGAGATGGGGAATTGCTGGTCTTGCTGTGCCGGAACCAAAACAATTTGAAACACCAAGAGCAGAAAGGCAGCAGGGAAGGAGTAGAGGAGTAGAGCCTAGGGCTAGTATTCACAACAACCTCTACTGTAAGCAGAAGTAAAATACCCCATACTCATGTATTCCTGTGTCCAAGTCATTATGGGTAGTGAGTGACTCTAATGTCAGCAAGTGGCATATCATTCATCAAATACTGCTGAGAAGTGGACTCTCTTTTTTTAGAACAGCAACACCTGCAAGTCTGCACTATACAGTGCCTTCAGAAAGTATTCATACCCCTTCTTATTGCACTTTGTGTTGTGTTACAGCCTGAATTCAAAATGGATTACTTTTTTCTTCTTCTCACCCATCTCCACACAATACTCCATAAGTGGAAACATGTTTTTAGAAATGTTTGTACATGTATTTAAAATGAAATACAGAAATATCTTATTTACACAAGTATTCACACCCCTGAGTCAACCCTGTACAAGCACCTTTGGCGGCAATTACAGATGGGAGTCTTTTGGGTTAAGTCTCTAAGAGTTTTGTACACTTGAATTGTACAATATTTGCCCATTATTCTTTAAAAATGCCTGTATCTTTGTAGTGACTGGGTGTATTTATATACCATCCAAAGCCCAATTTAATAACTTCACCATGCTCAAATGGATATTCAGCATCTCCTTTTTTTATCTATCAATCGGTGCCCTTCTTTGCGAGGCATTGAAAAACCTCCCTGGTCTATGTGGTTGAATCAGCGCTTGAAATGCACTACTCAATTGGACTGTACAAAAAATTGTATGTGTGGGGTACAGGGATGGGGTAGTCATTCAAAAATCACATTAACCACTATTATTGAACACAGAATGAGCCCATGCAACTTATTATGCAATTTGTTAAGTACATTTTTACTCCTGAACTTATTTAGACTTGCCATAACAAAGGGGTTGAATATTCAAGACGTTTCAGCTTTTATTTATTTTTTCATTTCTAAAATGTTCTACAAACAAAATTCCACATTTACATTATGGGGTATTATGTGTGGATCATTGACACAAAATCTAAATGTAATCCATTTTAAATACAGGTTGTAACACAACAAAATGTGGATAAAGTAAAGAAGTGTTGTAGCGATGTGCACTGAGAGTCAGGAAGCAAGTTCAAATCAAATCAAATTTTATTTGTCACATACACATGGTTAGCAGATGTTAATGCGAGTGTAGCGAAATGCTTGTGCTTCTAGTTCCGACAATGCAGTAATAACCAACGAGTAAGCTAACCGAACAATTCCACAACTACTACCTTATACACACAAGTGTAAAGGGATAAAGAATATGTGCATAAAGATATATGAATGAGTGATGATACAGAACGGCATAGGCAAGATGCAGTAGATGGTATAGAGTACAGTATATACATATGAGATGAGTAATGTAGGATATATAAACATAGTGGGATAGTTTAAAGTGGCTAGTAATACATGTATTACATAAAGATGGCATGATGCGGTAGATGCAGCAAGATGCAGCAGTTTAAATGAGTACAGTATATACATATACGTATGAGATGAGTAATGTCGGGTATGTAAACATTATATTAAGTGGCATTGTTTAAAGTGGCTAGCGATACATTTTTACATCAATTTCCATTATTAAAGTGGCTGGAGTTGAGTCAGTATGTTGGCAGCAGCCACTCAATGTTAGTGGTGGCTGTTTAACAGTCTGATGGCCTTGAGATAAAAGCTGTTTTTCAGTCTCTCGGTCCCTGCTTTGATGCACCTGTACTGACCTCGCCTTCTGGATGATAGCGGGGTGAACAGGCAGTGGCTCGGGTGGTTGTTGTCCTTGATGATCTTTATGGCCTTCCTGTGACATTGGGTGGTGTAGGTGTCCTGGAGGGCAGGTAGTTTGCTCCCGGTGATGCGTTGTGCAGACCTCACTACCCTCTGGAGAGCCTTACGGTTGTGGGCGGAGCAGTTGCCGTACCAGGCGGTGATACAGCCTGACAGGATGCTCTCGATTGTGCATCTGTAGAAGTTTGTGAGTGCTTTTGGTGACAAGACAAATTTCTTCAGCCTCCTGAGGTTGAAGAGGCGCTGCTGCGCCTTCTTCACAACGCTGTCTGTGTGGGTGGACCAATTCAGTTTGTCTGTGATGTGTACGCCGAGGAACTTAAAACTTACTACCCACTCCACTACTGTCAGGGAGTGAGTGATTTAATCAATAAACAAAACATAATACAAAACAAGAAACACGAACAAGCACAGACATGAAACAGAAACAATGACGACTGGGGAAGAAACCAAAGGGAGTGACATATATAGGGAAGATAATCAAGGCAGTGATGAAGTCCAGGTGAGTGTCACTATGTGCGTAGCCATGGTGACAGGTGTGCACCATAACAAGCAGCCAGGTGACCTAGAGGCCAGAGAGGGAGCACACATGACAGGTGTGAATACTTTCTGAAGGGACTGTAGCTGTTGAAATGCCATGGAAATAGCACTTTGAGACAAAATGCATGATGTGCTTTGCTTTGGGGAGTTAGCAAGCCACAGTAGGCACATTTATTACATTTCTATTCAATTCTGAAGGAAGGATGTTCCTTTTTAGGGTATAAACTGAACTAATGTGCATGCTAATAATATAGCCACAGCATCCCCTTTACTGAGGAACTCTGCTTTGAGGTACATTCTCTACAAAAGGCATACATTTGATACAGACATCAGTGCATGAGCACAACGCATGAGATTGAAAGAAAGGGTAAAGGGGGACAGCGACAGTTAAAACGTATATCTGCTAAAACAAAGGGATTGACATCAGATGACCATATTTAGACATTAAACACTTGATTGGCCAAGATACCGTCAGAGGACAACTCATCATGGGTTAGTTCGGGTTCAACATAAATCGACAAACCAAAACATCTCAACCTTTCAATTTGATGCTCAAACTGGTCATGTTTATCTTGGTATTTCACACATGTTTGCAGGCTCTGAAAACTTGGTTTAGAATTATTATTATTATTTTTTATCATTCTGTATATTTGAGTACAACATCCAACACATCTGCCTTTCTTAATTTCTATTTTCTAATATAAACTTTTCTCCATGACTTTTACATTTCTCTCATGATCCAAATACACATCCTACATGATTGAGAAGAGATTAAGTATTTGAGATTATTTTTCCTGGAACAATCCCTGTAGACGATGAAATTTAATATATACGTGTGGGTTTAGGATTAATCTGAGAATGGGAGAGAGATTTCCACATGCAGGATTTAGAAGGTATTATTGAGAAAAATACACCTCCGTTCCCCACCCTTTTCCATAGTAACCAAAAGGCAAACAAATTATATATTCTAGTAATAGTAAGGATATCGCCATATGCCACAAACAGGCTGTGTCTGAAATCAAATGTTTACCACGAGACAAACAACTTAATCAAGTAGGAGACATTTCCGTGTGCTTACTGTGAAAACTAAAACTGATAGTGATGGTGTGACCAGGTTGGTCTGCTGACGGCTGCTAGGCTCAGCTGAGGAGGACATCACAAACAAATTAATCTCGGAACCCACAACCCAGGACCAAATATTGCATGCGCTGGCCAGCTACTCATGAAAACAGTCCCGGGAGACTACAAACAAATATGGTCTGTGGCTGGAGATGACAGAGCAGACAGCCATGAAGAGAACAAACAGGAAAGGATTGGATTATCTTTCACAGTCTAGCTGAAGGAAATCCATAACTAGACATTGAGAGATACTGTATACACAAACTTCTGAGGAGATGTTTGGTTTGAAATGCCTCACACACAAAAACTGTTGTAAAGACTGGGATGCTGCTTACATGGCAAATTCAACTAAATCTGTCTTTGAGGGTCAATGAGTGTAGGCTACATGAAGACAGTGCAGTCGGTAACTCTGATGTCTAAGTTCTGACCATGCTTCTAAACATTATTCACAGATAGCCATTCTGCAGCTAGTGCTTTAATGTCTGTGTAGTGTGTACTGGGTATGGGCCCATGTTTCACCACACACAAACAGGACATTTAAACAGGACACACCTTGCTTTGCAAACACAGAACAACCCTTTGTTTACAGTACAGTAAACCTAACTGCTGTGGTGGAAACAGTGGTGGTCAGTGCCGTTTAAGCTGAGGGAGGACGCTTTTTTTTTTCATGATCGTGGCCTTATTTCTATTACAGCACATTGGATGAATCTTATTCATATTCCATTCACCCCATTCAATGTAACAGCGATTAGGTTTAGGATACTACATTATACAAAATGTTTCCCTATACCCATCATAAGGTTTCAACAACCAAGCCTATGAATTAAAGTTTACAATGTAGGTGCACACAGGTCGAGAGACACATTTAAGGTCACAGACGGTGACACATGAAAAGACAGTGACATTTAATACTGCCTTATACACTCTAGCCTGCATATGGCTGATATAGGGTGTAATCATTTGTCCAACAGTTGCAAACAAGAGTTTCTATTGCACAAATTCAGGTATGTTTATCCCGGTTTAATTCCATTTGCTTCCGTTTAAGAAACGTTTTTCAACAGAATTGGCGGAATGAATACACCCCTGAGCACGCGTAAACACAGTTAACTTTCATAGCAGCCACTTTGTATTCCTTGTCGCATCTATGCGCTCTCCTCCTCTCACCTCTTCCCTTCGCTTGTGGACTTCAATGCACAACACATCAGCTGTATGTGACCAGGCAAAAAATTATTTCCAAGCCAAACCGCTACACACAGCCTACACCGTTGTCACCATATTAGGTAAAGTAACATAGCTAATAGAACTAATGCGTTAGTAAACCCGCTACAATCATGCAGTAACGTTACAATGTACAGTCAGTAAGCAGTTACACCGGCGGGCCCCTGTGGCAAGAAATTAGTAATACAAAAAGCTTACCTTGACTTGGAAGAGTTCCAGTGTTGTGTTGGCCAGCTAGCTAACATAGCATCCCTCTGTTTGAGCAGGGTGTTTCAGTAGGCTAAACTAGCTAGCTGCATTAGCTAGCTAAGTAAGTGAAACTGAGAAAAAAAATGACAATCTCTATTTCTCTCTTGCTTCTCCTTCATTTTGGAAGAAATTAATTTATGAAAAACTGTTAAACTATTGTCTTTCTCTCTGAGTCAACTACTCACCACATGTTATACACTGCAGTGCTAGCTGTAGCTTATGCTTTCAGTACTAGATCATTATCTGATCCTTAATTGGGTAGACAACTTGTAAGTTCATGCTGAAAGAGCTCTGATAGGCTGGAGGACGTCCTCTGGAATTTGTCATAATTACTGTGTAAGTCTATGGAAGGGGGTGAGAACCATCAGCCTCCTAGGATTTGCATTGAAGTCAATGTACCCAGAGAAGGACGGAAGCTAGCTGTCCTCAGGCTACGCCATGTTGCTACCCTACTGGGTGCTGTTGAGGCTACTGTAGATAGTGAGTTTCTATAGTGTGTTTTAATCAATTATTTGGTGACGTGATATATTTAGTATAGTTTTATCTAAAAAGGCTAACTTTTTAAATGTTTTACAATTGTCATTTTTTATGAAATTCACTGAGGAGGATGGTCCTCCACTGGGTGGGAACCAGGAAAGCCTCATTATTGCTACTTCCAGACTTAGGTTCAAATATTATTTTACAATCTTTATTTCTGTTTTATAGTTTTATATATATTTTAAATTATTTGTGCCAGATGGGTGGGGTTTGCAGCCTAGCGGTTAAGAGTGCTGGGCCATTAACCGAAAGGTCGCCAGTTCGAATCCTCGAGCCAACAAGGTAGAGAAATCTGCCGTTTTGCCCTTGATCAAGGCAGTTAACCATCAACAACAACTGCTCCCCGGTCGCCGATGATGTCGATTAAAGCAAACCCCGCACATCTCTGATCCAGAGGGGTTGAGTTAAATGAGGAAGAAACATTCCGGTTGATTGCATTCAGTTGTGCAACTGACTAAGTATCCCTTTTCCCTTTTTATTGGTCCATTAAACCAGAGGGTCAATCAAACACATATCAAATATTTAAATGATTTTTAATAGTATTTTAACCTGGTTCTAGCTACTGTACTCTGGGTAGAGCAAGTCACTGAGACTCCTCTTCTTAGTCTTTTTCCTGAATCCTAATGTTGGTCTGTCTCCAATAAGAATCTCTATACAACAAAATAGAGCTGATGCTGCAGATTCCTCGTCTTTCTTTGCACATTCTTTGGTGTGTTCTGCTAACGCTCATCGTGTCATGGTCTGTGTCATGGTCTGACTCTGCCCAGATAACTCTTGAAGAGTATTTGCCAGGTGCAGTGGATCTAGACAATATCACTACGATTTCAGCAGCAGAGCGATATCGATGTCAAGAGGAACGTCCTGTTTCTCACAGACAGTTATCGATGTCAACATGAGAGTGCGTCTTATCTATGTACGAGAGGCTTATCTTGAACGTTCTGAAGAAGAAATGCTGGGAATTAAACCACTGGGAGATGTGTTAGGATCTCAGTGTGGATCACTCTGACTCTTTTGTGCTGCGCTGGACTGATTACACATCTACCAAAGTTGCTATGGTTACTACAAGCCAGCATTGTACGGTTGGGTTCGACACGATAGTGTGAAAAGGGCAGGCCTATAATAGTCTGGGTGAGTCAGACAGTATAGACAGTACAATTGGCTAAATGTCATAATAAGATGGATCCCTTGCAGTGACATGAAGAATGTGAGAGACAATGGCTTGATTGCCTTGCATGTATGAAAGCAGCCCAGCTGTCAGGGAGGTGTGGCGTGTGAAATTTGCTGATGGAGAGGCACAGATAGTCCTCGCCTGAGAACTCACCAGCACGTTGCCACCCATCTGCAGGTAATCGCTTTGCATAAACTGAACTCTACGTTACACTCTTTCTCTCCCTCTCTCAGCAGAAACTCACTCTGTTTCCTGCCACAACTGGCACAGGCACGTGTACACGGCTCGCATACCACCCCACCAACACACACACATGCTTAAACACACACCGTATTATGACTTGTCATGGCTTCAGGCCATGGATCATCACTGGAGGCTTTGGGCCATGGATCATCACTGGAGGCTTCGGGCCATGGATCATCACTGGAGGTTTCGTGCCATGGATCATCACTGGAGTGAGGAGACGTATGGGCAGCCTGGTGCGTGGAGCTACCACAGGGCTTACCAGGCTGGGGAGACATACAGTAGGCCTGGTTCTGGGAGCAGGCACAGCACTCACCAGGCTGGGGAGACATACTGGAGGCTTGGTTCTTGGAGTAGGCACCGGATACTCTGGGCCGTGGATGGGTGAGCGTAGTCTCGAGCATAGAGCCGGCACAACCCGTCCTGGCTGGATGGTTATTTTCACCCAGCAAATGGGGCGCTGGCACAAGACGCACTGGGCTGTGCAGATGCACCGGAGACACAGTGCACAGAGCCGGCGCAGGATATCCTGGGCGGTAGAGACGCACTGGCGGCCAGATGCGCTGAGCCGGCACCATCCGTCCTGGCTGGATGCCCACTCTAGCCCGGCCGATGCGGGGAGCTGGAATGTAGCGCACCGGGCTGTGAACACGCACTGGAGACACCGTGCGCTCCACCGCATAACACGGTGCCTGACCAGTACCACCTACGGTAAGCATGAGGAGTTGGCTCAGGTCTGAACCCTGACTCTGCCACACTCCCCGTGTGCCTCCCCCCAAACATTTTTGGAGCTGCCTCTCGTGCTTGCCTCGTTGCCGTGACTCCTGGTATCGCCGCAGTTCCTCCCTTGCTGTTTCCCGCCTGTTTCCATGGCAGGGTCTTATCCCCTGCCATAACCTCTTCCCATGTCCATGAGGTCCTCCACTCCCTCTTCTCCCGGGCCCAGGATCCCTGCTCCTCCAGGCCACGCTGCTTGGTCCTTTGGTGGTGGGTAGTTCTGTTACGAACGTCGTCAGGGAAATGACCGGACCAAGGAGCAGCGTGGTGAGCGTACATGATCCTTTATTAAGAATGTCGCCAACAAAACAAGAAACACCAAAAACGAACGTGAAGCTGACTAGGGCTATACAGGCCACTAACACAGACAACTACCCACCACTTAGGTGGCAAAACAGGCTGCCCAAGTATGATTTCCAATCAGAGACAACGATAGACAGCTGTCCCTGATTGAGAACCATACAGAAACAGAAAACATAGAATGCCCTCCCCACATCACACCCTGACCTAACCAAATAGAGAAATAAAACGGGTCTCTAAGGTCAGGGCGTGACATGACTGAAGATCATACTACAGTAAATGTGATAATTCTACTAATGTGAAAGTGTCAGATCAGGAACAGACATTTATCAGAACAATGAAAAATGTACTTTCTCTGTAGACACACTGCAATTCCTGAGAAACAAAAGTCTGTGTTATCACAGTCTGATTAGCTTGGTTATGTAGTGTTGTTTTGGTTGAGGAATCTTTTCCTGTGGGCCTCTCCAGCACCGTGTGTAGTAGACTATCCTATCCTATCGCTCTCCTTCACTGACACTTCTGATGCTCAAGAGTGAGCAAAGACTACAAACAGTCATGTTGTTCCAGTGACCACTGTTATTACTGCATTGGTATCACATAAAAACACCCTGGTACTATCAAACGCTTCTCTGCTTTCTCAACATTTTAGCAGCTTTCCCTGCACTACCACTACCCCCAAACATCCCGACTATGCTGCATGGGCGAGGATCCCACAGGACCGTGAAAGCTCACTTTCCTTTTTTGAGCATTATAAATGCTCCAACCCTCCCTGTATCTCTGTCTCGCCCTCCCTCTCTCTTTCTCTCTCCCCTCTTTCTCTCTGACTCCCTCTCTCACCTCACTGGACAAACATCTTGCCAGTCGCCACGGGCCGTGTTTTTTATTCTGCTTCCAGACAGCTCTGGACTGCATGGAATCGGATCTGAAAATAGGCCCACTGTTCTGTTCAGCCATAATATTTAACTGATAAGGTCATCATCACAGTATCTGCTGAGTGTGGGCACTGGGCCACTCTTCCAGTGTGTAATAGAGCGCTGGACAACTGACTCACCCAGTCAGAAGAAGGGTGGTGGTTATATAATTTTAGAAAAGGTTATTTTGATCTTCTAATAAGGAAAGTCTTTTGTGCAGCATACAGACAAGATAATCAACTATAAACATGCAAAAACAAGACAGTGAACCACACTGGTAGCGGTTTAGAAACAAACAGCAGTATCGCTACTATCGCAGACTGTACTGGCCAGATGACTTAAAACCATCTCATCCTTCCACTCAGAGCTAACAAACAGTGTTAATCACAGACAGTGTTAATCAGAGCTCCCTCCTTTTCCAACGTCTGCTTCCGTACCTTACACATAAAAGCTGTGTTATTCTACTCTACCAGATACTATCTGAGACATACCACAGCTGGCCAGACAGAGGCTCTCACAGTCTACCTGCCAAATTGAGGCTAAAACATCAATCAATTAAATGTATTTATAATGCCCTTTTTAAACCAAAGTCACAAAATTATTTTACATTAACGAGGCCTAGAATAGACTCACAAGGAGTAAACATCATAAGGATTATTGCTAGGCCTTTATTTGGGAGCAATTGTGTTAATGTGGACTGCATTATACTAGGTGTTAGTAAACACCAGTATAGGAAGCAGCCCTGATGAGAAATGGATTAAAATCCTCTGTGTCCTTGATCAAATCCCTCTCTCATGGATCGATTTATCCTCTCCTCTGCAGACTTCTTTCTATACATCAAGAGATTAGCCTACAGTACATGAAGAAAAATCTGCCCATTTCGTGATCAATTGTCATTAACTATGTGGAGGCTTGTTTGATTGGATTGGGCAGTGGAAGTATGAGAATAATAATAGCATGATTGATTAACATTATAGTAGAGCTCATCAAATTAAAATACAGGGCTTTCTGGGATCGAACAGACTGTGTGTGTGTGTGTGTGTGTGTGTGTGTGTGTGTGTGTACCGAATGTAATCAAAATACTTGACAGATGACAGATGTTTAGCTTCATATGAACTGGAACACATGCACGTGCAGTCACACAAACACACTGTGTCAGGCACACAGCAGGAAGTGACAGCATAGCTGGATCACGCCACGGGATGATGGGTTTATTTCCAGCTGTTCTAGAGGACAAGTCACCCTGAGAAGGTGACATTAGGACACCTCACCTCACTGTGAGTGTGTGTTCAGTACAGACGAGTCATGTCTGAAGTGTTCTTCACCCTAAATGGGGCCAATTTAGATCTACAGTAATAACAATATGTTATGAAATGTTATGAGTGTCCTATTCGCGGGCAGTCGAGTAGAGAAATTTGTGTGACAGGAACCAAGAGTCTAATCTCTCCTGCTGGCATGCAGCAGCTCCCTACTGAAGCCTTCTGAATCAGAGCCTGCCGTGCTATCTCACACCACACACACTACCGCTCCGAAATGACACGACTTAACACTCACTAGCTGATAACCGCTACACTGTGTAGTGTGGGCTGTGGCCTCACTGGCTGCCTGGCTTTTCTCTATTGGCTGCTTGGCTACAGCGACACAGAGACTTCACTAGCTGCCCACACTAGAACACTGAACAGGCCCCTTTGGCTGGGTTGGAAAGAGATCTGGCTACATACGGAGGTGCTCCCACACACACTCCTACAAACACGCACAAAGATGAATGGCACACACACACACACCTCTGTATCAGTTACTTTACACTAGGAGCCACTGAGCCCACAGACGGGAGCTGACAATGCAGATATGCTGTTCGTGGATAGGACAGAGGTAAGAAACAACCTGAAAGGGCCATTTGTTGATGAGAGAGAAAATAGAGATGAGAGTGAGATACCAGTGGTTTCTCTGACTAATGTGAAGTTAAAGGCTGCTGAATGAAGTTAAAAGAGACTTTGAAATGGAAATGTGTTAAGCAGTCTAGAGAGAGAGAGAGAGAGAGAGAGTACATGGGACAGCGATGCCATCTCCTCTGGCTGATTCCCTGCCTCTGACAGAGAGGAAGCTGCTGAAAGATAAAACACACTCAGCACTTTTCACAGTGAACCAATCACACATACACAAATATACACAAGACATGCACACACACACATGCAAACTAACACGCTACTAGTCAATTAATATCCTTCTTTGAAGCATTTGAGCAATAAGAGAAGAAAAGAGAAGAAGGGCAGAGTAAACCTACAGTACAAACCATCAAGTACACTCACGTATGCAGCTTCAGGCAACGTTCAGGGCCACTGGCACTAAGTCTAGGTACAGCTCCATATGTCTGACAATGAATATTTTAAATGGGATTTACTGACACGGCCTGAGATCAGATTCATAACTAGGTTATTTGGCAACGCATGGCTTTGTTTTCTTCCCACATCAACAGAGCACAGAGTCAGAGAGACAGGGTGGTGGGGGAGAGACTAGATAGATAGAGGGAGAGAGAGAGAGAGAGAGAGAGAGGGGGAGAAAGATAGGCTGATGAAGTGAAAGAGTATTGCTGTTGGAGTGGTGAGTAAACAGTGCTAAGCTGGCATACGATACAGTACGGTATGGTAAGGTAGCAGACCTGACTCGGACTCCTCCAGTCTTCCCGCCTGGTTCCCCATGCTGGTCCGGTCGGCAGCTCTCCCCACCGGGACGGACTAATCCAAGAACCCCGGCAGCGGGGGAGGCCGGCTCTGCTCAGAGAAGCTCTCTATCTAACAGTATGTAGCAACGTCTAAGTCCGATACACCGGTAGAGATACAAAAACATACAGGAGACAAAAATAATATTCCCTCCTTCCTTCCTTTCTCTCTCTCTCTCGCTCTTCTCTCCAGCTCTTCCTGAGGCAGAGTGAGTGGAAGCAGGCTGTCCCGCTGCTTGAGTGTGTGTACGTGTATGTGTGTATGTGTCATTCAGACTGGTGACATTGCAGTGACACACTGGCTGGCAGGCAGAGCCGTGTGGGCTTCATTAGCCCAGTGACGGCTGGAATCAGCACAGAGGGGGAGTGGCTTCCACGGCTACACACACGCACACAGACCGGCCCTCCTCCTCCTTCCCTCAGTCTCACAGACTTGCAGAGCTGTTTTTCACTCTCACAACAGAGCATACATGACTGCTGCTTTTAACACAGTGTATTGTGCCTCCACAAAGTAAATATCACTGTACAGTATGATGAAAGAGAGAGACTGATGGAG
Organism: Oncorhynchus tshawytscha; assembly: GCF_018296145.1. Classification (NCBI taxonomy): domain Eukaryota; kingdom Metazoa; phylum Chordata; class Actinopteri; order Salmoniformes; family Salmonidae; genus Oncorhynchus; species Oncorhynchus tshawytscha. Next base: position 35,086,649 of record NC_056437.1, on the reverse strand, counting down.
GAGGAAGAGAGGAAGGAAAGAGGGGGAGGAAAAGGATGATTTGTCTTGTTGGCAGAGGCTGACATCAGAGCTCTCTCTTCTCTTCCCTTTCATGTGAACTCTCCTGACTTCATCTGTCCAACAGAGAGCAAGATCACGAACTAACTGGAGCTCTGGCAAACCAGGGGTTGGAACCGGTTTAGGGAACAGAATTGAACATCTGAGGAAACCACAACAGAACCTTCATTTTAAAAGCATGGAAACTGGTTACATGGGACATCCATATGCATTCAGATCCAACCTGGCACAGCCAGCGCCATCAATAAACGAGGGATGTTGGCCAAATGAGCCACATTTACATATCCTTAAATAGCCTATAACAAATTACAAAGCACAATGTCTTGTGTTTCGATGTGTAGCATATACAAAACTTTATCGCCAATTTATTTTAAAAAATGTACTTTCCTAAAACAATAATTGTTCACCTCACGGTTCAGTTGTCAGAGATTAGAGCACTAAATGCATCAGTCGCCTCTTCACTGTGACCTTGAGACTGGTGTTTTGCGAGTACTATTTAATGAAGCTGCCAGTTGAGGACTTGTGAGGCGTCTGTTTCTCAAACTAGATACTCTAATGTACTTGTCCCTTTGCTCAGTTGTGCACCGGGGCCTCCCATTCCTCTTTCTATTCTGGTTAGAACCAGTTCACTCTGTTCTGTGAAGGGAGTAGTACACAGAGTTGAACGAGATATTCAGTTTCTTGGAAATTTCTCACATAGAATAGCCTTCATTTCTCAGAACAAGATTAGACTGACAAGTTTCAGAAGAAAATTATTTGTTTCTGGCCATTTTGAGCCTGTAATCTAATCCACAAATGCTGATGCTCCAGATACTCAACTAGTCTAAAGAAGGCCAGTTTAATTGCTGGTTTAATCAGAACAACAGTTTTCAGCTGTGCTAACATAATTGCAAAATAGTTTTCTAATGATCAATTAGCCTTTTAAAATGATAAACTTGGATTAGCTAACACAACGTGCCATTGGAACTCAAGAGTGATGGTTGCTGATAATGGTCCTCTGTACGACTATGTAGATATTCCATTAAAAAATCTGCCGTTTCCAGCTACAATAGTCATTTATAACATTAAAAATGTCTACACTGTATTTCTGATCAATTTGATGTTATTTCAATGGACAAAAAATGTGCTTTTCTTTAAAAAAAAACAAGGACATTTCTAAGTGACCCCAAACTTTTGAACGGTATTGTATACGAAGGAAGAGAAGCATGCTTCAACACTGACATGCAATTCTTTATGGGCTCCCGAGTGGTGCATCGTACTAAGGCACTGCATCTTAGTGCAAGAGGCTTCACTACAGAGACCTTTGTTCGAATCCAGGCTGTATCACAACCGGCCGTGGTTGGGAGTCCCACAGGGTGGCGCACAATTTGGCCCAGCGTCGTCTGGGTTTGGCCAGTGTAGGCCGTCATTGTAAATAAGAATTTGTTCCTAACTGACTTGCCTAGATAAATAAAGGTTAAGTTTAATATCAAAAGTAAGAAGCCATTGTTTATAGGGAAAATATAAGCAGCCTATTATATTAAACACAGTATTACAGTTGGAACCTAATTAGCATATTTAAAGAACTGGTTTCGAATTCATAAATAGGCTTACAATAATAACAATTGGCACGGGAAACATATGTTTACATTGCCAAAGCAAGTTAAATAGATAAACAAAAGACACATTTCAAATGTTATATCATGGCTATGTAAAGTGTTATAATGATATGCAAATAGTTATAGTACAAAAGGGAAAACCAATAAACATAAATATGGGTTGTATTTACAATAGTGTTTGTTCTTCTCTCTCTCTCTCTCCTCAGCAGCAGGCGTATGTGCGCGCAAGGAGTGTGAGAATGGTTCTGAAGTGTGAATTCGGGGTGTAGGCTATGATAGAAAGCCTTTCCTGGACGATTTTACTTGTCATCTTTTCATTTTTTTTATTGCCCAAAGGCCAGCAATTAGCCCTTCCGGCTAATGGAAACCCTGGTGTGTGGTTGTGTAGGCGAACTGCCTCTTCCCCCTCGAAAGCATGGTCTAGTAATCTATTAAAATTACAAGCGTGATTCAGAGAAGACCTTTTCAATGCTAGTTAAGGAGACTATAGTTATCACGTTTCACATGGGATTTATTAACTACAAAAAGGTAAGACATGTTTTTATTTTCATTCTGGTGCCGCTCTGCAAAAAAAGGAACGATCTGGTTTAGAACTTTATTTTGCTGGTCAGAACGACTGGAAAATAATTTTGGTTCCAACCCTTTTGGCAAACTCTAAACACACATATACATGCACACACAGACATCCTCACACACTCTCTTTTTCTCTCACACAAACATGCATGTGCACACACACACTAGCAGTGTTTTCATAGCAGGACTCTGCATTACTGGGGGGCGCCATTCTCCCTGCAGGAGGGGTGTGTCTGAAAACGGAGGGAGGGTTGTGTGAGGAGAGGGAGGGGCAGTGGGTTCATTCTCATTCACAATGTATGTGTCTGAAATATTAATGCTGGTAAAAGCCACAGTAGGACAAATGAAGTTGGGAGTGAACTGATGTGTCATCTCCGGGTTGGATTGGTCCCTTATTGAGTGACCCGGCTTGAAGGGAACCTCTATCTTTCCATCTTTAAGTGTGTCTCCCTCTCTGTCACTATGTGTGTGTGTGTTCATTTCTCTCTTTCCTTTACAAGTCTCTGATATCTGCTGCAATATTTAAAAAAATCGAATTATGGGCATAGACTTTTTAAACTCAGAGATGCTGCTGTGTTGCCTCTTCCTCCTCCTTCTCTAGTGTTCTCCAATGATCATTTCTCCTTCTGTCTGAGTCAATCACTGCAGAACCACACCAGGTAAACCAACACAGAGTCTTTGGGGGTTGCTTGGGACACAGTCTTCTCATGACATGGATGCATGTTGTATGTAGTTCAGTAAACAGACCAACAACAGGTGTGTTTGTGTACAAACCTTATATCAGATGAGAAATATCTTTGCCTAAATAGACTGTTTGCACGTTAATCCTTCTCTTTTAAAGCCCCACCCGAATATATTGAGTGGGTGTGGAGTCGTGATTTCTCATGACGAGCATCATTACCACTGCTCTGAGTCTGTTCTGAGTGTGTGTGTGTCTGTCATGGTAGAATGCTTATGGAGGCTAGAGAGAACTGAGGAGTCCCAGCGGTATTGAGGCACGTTTGATTAATTCATATGACAGCGATGAGAAGGGGATAGAGAGAGTGACTGTGCCCCAGTCTGAGGTGGGCGACAAAGACATACAATGCCCCCTCAGGGCCACATGTTCCAGGCCTCTCCACAGGCCTCCAGGGTCCCAGAGTGTGTCCGAAATGGCACCCTATTTACTATATAATGCGCTACTTTTCTTTTTACCAGGGCCCTAATCCAAAATAGTGCACTATATGGGGAATAGGGAACCAGTTCAGACGCAGCTCCAGTCTGGTGTCTGGGCACGTCCACCAGCTGCTCTGCAACCCTCTCCTCCCCTCGTCCTCTTCCTCCTTCTCTCCATCCTTCACTGTGACAGTCAGTCAGAGGGATAACTCACATCATTCATCACACACTCAGGGAAGCCTCGCTCGCTCCCTAGGCATGAGGACAGACCAGAACCCCTTATTAGGTTTCTCAAATCAGTCACAACGACTTGTGGTAATGTCTAAATGATAAGGTTTCTGGGCTGATGAATGAAGTACATATTATAATACTTCTGGAGAGGCAACACATGGTGAGAAACCTGTGGGTGCCTGTTCCCCATCAGTCACTGACAGAGGCTGCAGTATTCATCTGGCTGAGAGACAGGCTGGGCTTAACTACACCATGAAGGGAGAAATATGACATGCCTGACAGGCCTTCGCCTCATAGATACAGCGAAACTTGAAACTATAACAGCACTCATTAATCTATTACTGAGACAAAGATATGTTGTTGAGTGGGTGCCCAATTATAACAGCTAGTCAACTATGCTAGCTAGTCAGTATGTGGATGATGTTTACAGCAAGTGAAACATCTCTCAGTGGGTTCTTAATGAAATGGAAGTGGACAGTGTGCAGTAAACGAGGCAGCAGGTGTGAAGGCCTCATAACCTTAGTTAGATCTGATGATTCATATTGACCTCCTAATGACCGGTACACAGTGTGTTTCAGACAGGCCCAGAGGGCCTTCAGCCTGAGGGTCTGGGCTGAATCACTCATCACAATGGGATCTTCTTTGCCCTTTAGATGGTCAGTATGAACACTGTCAAGCCACCAGTTACAGCTGCGGACTTGTATTCTTGCTATTAATACAGCAGAGATATTTGTTTTGGCTGATATTGATCCACAGAGGCAATTTCAAATATCTAGTGTCTCTTTAAGCCAAGACACTGACACTGGAAAAGGCTATAAAATGATTGAGTACAACTGTCCCTTTGAACAGTGACACACTACAAGACCTTAAAAGTTCAAACTGCCCACAGTCCTCTGCATCCATTCAATGTGAGCACAGCACAGTGTCTAAATCAGAACAGGTCTGCGGTAAAGGAAGGACCCATCCATGAAGTAGCTAGTAGTACACATCACTTCACCCCATTAGGGCTGATGATAAAGGTGTTATTTATAGAGTAAAAACTGCTTCTCTTTATCTCCTCCTCTCCTTCTGGTGCTCCACTAGGGATTCCCTACTCTCACAGTGAAGGAAGGCTTTATTTAAATTTTGATGAAGTGCTTAAATAAGTCATCTGGACGTGGCTGTGACCCCTTGTCTGACGTCTCTCTCTCTCTCGACAATTCTACCACTTAATAACCAGTTATTGTGCTATTAGTATATATGCACTACTGTAAGATATGATACACGTTGATGTTGTAGCATTTTAAGTCATACTGCATTTAAGCTTTTCATTTCCCTGGACTACAGTATACTACTATTCCCATGGTGCAATGCTCCGCCATTAAGCCTCTCTGAGGTATAATAATGTTAGCCTCCAGTTAACTTAGTTGGCTAGCAAGTTAACATGAAGCTTATGTCATGAGTTCATTTCACATTACAATGGGTTGTAATCATACGTTTATGCAAGTAAACGACAGCTGTGATGGAAACAGGAAGTTTTGGTTCACACTATGATATGGTGTGTGGTCCTCCCACTACGACTCAGGAAACCATTCAGTTTATAAGGCTACGGATTTGTAGGTGACCAAATACTTATTTTCCACCATAATTTGCAAATAAATTCATTAAAAATCCTACAATGTGATTTTCTAGATTTTTGGGAGAACTTGCACAATTGGTGGCTGACTAAATACTTTTTTGCCCCACTGTATTAGAACAAGTGAAACATTTGAATAAAATGTTCAATATGTTATTTGGAAGAAACACCCAAATCAACATCAAACATCACAAATTAAAGCAGATTTTGAATTGTGTAATGTCTGACCAGTCTGAACAATGCTTGGTAATGAAATCCATCCATCAAAGCCCTGTTAGTCCAGATTGCCTATCATCACAAGCCATTTAAAATCAAATTGTATTTGTCACATGCACCGAATACAACAGGTGAAAAATACCTACTTACAAGCCATTAACCAACAATGCAGTTCAAGAAATAGAGTTAAGAAAATATTTACTAAATAAACTAAAGTAAAAAATACAATAAAAAGTAACACAATGAAATAACGAAGAGGAACTGATGAAGAGGAGCTGATTAGATTTTACAGTTCTAACACAACAATGCTGACAACTGACATGAGACAAGCCTCTTGACATACTGGAGGATGAAGCCATATTGACAGTTATACACATAATCCAGCAATAAAAACAGGCTTTGGTACAAAATACTTACCACAGAGCAAGGTGGTGAGAGGATAAAGTACACCAAGTAAATAATAAGTAGACATAAATCAATAGAGCAGAACCATCTTTAATCATGACTGACAGCATGGTACAAATCGTACAAATCTCAAAAGCTACAGCAAATTTCATTACACTCTGAAGTAAAGCATTGCCCCAGCTATCAGCATCAATACATCAAGATAAGCCACAGACATTTCACTCAGAATATCATTTCACAACTCAAAGACGTTAAAATATCATTTAAAGACCTCGGACCACAAGCCGATATCTCATCTCAGACCTTTCAAAAACCATCATTATGTCTTAACCATTATATAGGTCTCAACAGTCAACCCAGTATGTATGCGTTGTTGACTAGACTAACACACTTCCATTACATGATCATGCCGAATGGGATTTTACACTGGCTGATCAGCAGCAGCTCTATAGACCTGTCTGGTCTGTCCACTGACAGTTATGTTCATCTATGTCAACATGGGACTGGGGGATACCTAGTCAGTTGTACAACTGAATGCCTTCAACTGGTTAGTTCTTATTGTTATATTTCACTGCACAGCCGCCAGTCCCATTCTACATGCCTTAGATAGCTCTTTAGTCCCACCCCCAACACAAGTGGAGACCTCACCTGGAGACCTCACCTTAATCGACATCCACAGAGTCCAGGGGAACAGTGGGTTACCAGGGTGCAGAACATCAGATTTTTACCTTGTCAACTTGAGGATTCAATCCAGCAAGCTTTTGGTTACTGGCCTACCGCTCTAACATCTAGGCTACCTGCACTTACTTGTGTGGAGGAGGCAGATAGAACATTTCAAACATGAAATCCCTGTGGAGACATATCCATCTGTCTCTTTTATGATTTTGATTGGATATAAAGGCCAACTTAGCTTATTTTGACTTCAACATCTTTAGCTGAGGGAATAAATTGGTAAAGTTTGCAATCAAGGGGCGGCAAATAGGGGCGGCAAATAGGGGCGGCAAGTACACTAGTGGTTAGAGCGTTGGACTAGTAACCAAAAGGTTGCAAGATCGAATCCCTGAGCTGACAATGTAACAATATGTCATCCTGTCCCTGAACAAGGCAGTTAACCCACTGTTCCTAGGCCATCATTGAAAATACTAAATTGTTCTTAACTGACTTGCCTAGTTAAATAAAGGTCAAATAAAAAAAAAAAGGATAAGTGGACTCTGTGCCTTCCTCCTTGAGATGCAGAGTGCTTTACAATCAAGTGTTTTTTTTTTTTTTTTCAATTTTTTTGTTAAAAAAAATATAATAATTAAAAAAAAAATACAAAATCTGGTCCCATAACATGGCTGAAGAGCAAGGAATTATTTAGGAAGTTGCCTGATGAAATCATTATGCAGGCACAAAGTATAATAATCTAATTTGTATCCTGCAGTGTGAAAACCTTGAAAAACAAACTTCTTTCATTAAAGCCTCTTGATACATTTAAAGCCAATCTGGGTTTAATTGTGTGAGAGCTTGAGAAAGTTATTCTGCGCCACACTTGGTGCCTGGTTTCACAGTCTCACTCAGCTCCCAGGAGCCCTTTGTCAAACAAAAAATCAATTTGTTAAGCCTCTAATCAACAGCCATAAAGAGATGTGAATTAGCAATCTACCCAAAACACAACCCCCAAACACTGTGTGGATGGGCTTTGAATAAACAAACACTACTAGTCTGCTACCCCAGAGGGATTTTACAAGGGATACGCTATGAACAATATGGTTACTATACACAAATCTACAGAACCAGTCAAAAGTTTGGACACACCTACTCATTCAAAAGGTTTTTCTTTATTTAAAAAAACTATTTTACACACTGTAGAATAATAGTGAAGACATCAACACTTTGAAATAATACATACAGTATGGAATCATGGTTTTTGCGACTGCACTTTAAGAAACTTTAAAAGTTTTTGAAATTGTCCAGATTGACTGACCTTCATGTCTTAATGTAATGATGGACTGTTGTTTCTCTTTGTTTATTTGAGCTGTTCTTGCCATAATATGGACTTGGTCTGTTACCAAATAGGGCTTGGTCTTTTACCAAATAGGGCTATCTTCTGTATACCACCCTTACCTTGTCATCACACAACTGATTGGCTCCAACGCAGGAGGAAAGAAGGAAAGGAAAGAAATTCCACAAATTAACTTTTAATTTAAATATATTCCAGGTGACTACCTCATGAAGCTAGTTAAGGGAATGCCAAGACTGTGCAAAGCTGTCATCAAGGCAAAGGTGGCTACTTTGAAGAATCTAAAATATATTTTCATTTGTTTAACACATTTTTGGATACTACATGATTCCATATGTGTAATTTCATAGATTTGATGTCTTCACTATTATTCTACAATGTAGAAAATAGTAAAACCTTCGACTGGTACTGTATGTCCGTCCAATACCTAATTGTAGGCCTAATATTTGTCTTTGGCTGACATGTCAATTTAAAGATTTAGTCAATTTAAAACCAGGGGTTTGTTGGATAAAGCTATTCCTCACAAACATATGACCGTTTGTGCTGTTTGCGACATAATTCTGTTAACAAACTTTGCATCTGCACTGTTATTCAAGTAAATGTGTTTTTGTAAAATCTCCAGTGGGAATTATTGTGCATAGAGTTGTATGGTTTGTTTAACTTGGCAATCATTGGTTATTGTTTGGCACACATTTTAAAGGGAAAAATCTCAGCAAAATGTGAAGGGTCTCAGCATCATTCTGTTAACATGGAATTACTCCACTTGCAGAAACATGGAATGTCCTTGGTCATATGTCCAGGTATTTGCAAAGCCATTAAAATACTTTTAACACAGGATGTAATATATCACAGACAATGAGGCGAGTGTAGCCTGATGGAATTCATCATTACCTCTTGTCTCAAACCTGTATGTACAATGCATTCGGAAGGTATTCAGACCCCTTGACAATTTCCACATTTTGTTACAAGACAGCCTTATTCTAAAATGGATGAGATTGTTTTTCCCTCCCTCATCAATCTACACCCAGTACCCCATAACGACAAAGCAAAACTGGGTTTTAGAAATGTTTGAAAATGTATATAAAAAAATAAATATCACATTTACATAAGTATTCAGACCCTTCACTCAGTACCTTTGGCACACCTGTATTTGTGGAGTTTCTCCCATTCTCCTCTGAAGATCCTCTCAAGCTCTGTCAGGTTGGATGGGGAGCCTCGCTGCACAGCTATTCTCAGGTATCTCCACAGACATTTTTTGGTACCCTACCCCAGATCTGTGGCTCAAAACAACCCTGTCTCGGAGCTCCACGGACAATTCCTTCGACCTTATGGCTTGGTTTTTTCATGCAATGTCAACTGTGGGACTTTATATAGACAGGTGAGTGCCTTTCCAAATCATGTCCAATCAATTGAAAATGTGATGTGCAAAACTGATAAGAGACATACCCCAAGCGACTTACAGCTGTAATCGCAGCAAAAGGTGGCGCTACAAAGTATTAACTTAAGGGGGCTGAATAATTTTGCACGCCCAATTTTTCAGTTTTTGATTTGTTAAAAAAGTTTGAAATATCCAATAAATGTCATTCCACTTCATGATTGTGTCCCACTTGTTGTTGATTCTTCACAAAAAAATACAGTTTTATATCTTTATGTTTGAAGCCTGAAATGTGGCAAAAGGTCGCAAAGTTCAAGGGGGCCGAATACTTTCGCAAGGCACTGTATAACTTATTATCGGATTTACCCAAACAACCTCCAAAAACCCCATTAATTTCCCCATAGACTTTGGCCAACAAGCCTTGGCTGTGACGTGGTGAGGTTGGACCCAGGTGCAGAGAAGAGACCAGACGAGGAATCAGTGGTTAAGGATAAACACTTTACTGAGAAACAGTAGCCGCAGGATCACAGTACACTTGAAAAACAACAAACACTAAGTCTCAAAAACTCACTCAGGAAACGAACACACATGGTAAACAATTCCAGCTTCTGCAAAGGACAACAGAAAACACACCTATTTTAACAGGGAAATCATAATGAGTAAATTGGACACACCTGAGTGTCGTTAATGTTTCTAGGACGTTCTCTGCTGCCCTCTGGTGACAGGAGGAACTATGACCGTACCCCCCTTCTAGGAGCGGCTCCAGCTGCAGAGCCAGGGCGACCACCACATAGTTGGTTGTAGTCCCGAACAAGTCCTGGATCCAGGAAGTTCCTGGCAGGCACCCACGCCCACTCCTCGGGCCGTAGCCCTCCCAGTCCACCAGGTACTGCAGGGTGCCTTAGACCCGACGAGCCTCCAACAGATTAGTATAGGCCGGGCGACCATCAAGAAGTCAAGGGGGCGGAAGGGCAGGTGTGGGGGGAGAAGGGACTGGTCCTTAACAGCTTGAGACGGGAGACATGGAAGTATGGACAGACTCTCATAGACCTGGGAAGCTGGAGGCGATAGGTCACCAGGTTGATGCGACTCAGGATCTTGAATGGTCCTATGTAGCGTGGAGTGAGCTTCCGCGAGTCCACCCTTAAGGGAAGATCACGGGTGGACAGCCACACCCGTTGACCCACCCCGTTTGCTCATTCGACTGTGGGTGGAACCCCGAGGAGAGACTTACCGACACCCCCAAAAGGGAGCGGAAGGCTTTACAATACCGTGTGACGAACTGGGGCCCACGATCCGAGACAATGTCCAGGGGAAGTCCCTGTAGTCGAAAGACATGGGTAATCATGAGATTTACTGAGGGCAACAACAACAAAAGGATCGAGGTATGCCCTTTGGGATGGGGGTAAGCCTGTGATAAAGTCTATGGACAGGAGGGACCAGAGCTGGCTGGGGATTGGCAGAGGTTGGAGCAACCCAACTGGTCGCTGTTGCTCAGGGCCCAGGTGGAGCAGGCCGTAACGAAGGATCTCACATCCTCAATCATGTTGGGTAACCAGAATTTCAACCTCAGGAACTCCACTGTCCGATTAACCCCAGACCCCTAATTTAGAGGAGTGTCCCCATTGTAGTACTCAGGAACGGGCTGATCACGGAACATAAAATCTGTTAGTGAGACCCCGCCGGGGTCTAGGCTTGTCGGACCGTGGTCTCAATACTCCATATCACGGGGGCCACAATGCGGAAGCTGGGGATGATGAGCTTGTAGTCCCTCTCCTTGTTAGAGACATCGTGTTGATGGGACAAGGCGTCTGCTTTCTGATTCTTGGATCCCAGGCGATAGGCTAGTGTGAAGTTGAACCTGTTAAAGAACTAAGCCCACCTAACCTGGTGAGCGTTTAACCTCTTGGCTTCTTAAATGGAGACCAAGTTCTTATGGTCCTCCAAATCACGAAAGGATGAGGTTCCCCCTCCAACCAATGTCTCCACACAATGTCGCCCACTTACCTGCCAAGAGGTCCTGGTTGCCTACATAGTAATTGTGTTCCGCTGGCGAGATCCGCTTGGAGAGAAAGGCACATGGCTGCAGATTCTTGTACCCCTTGTTCTGCTGTGAAAGGTACGCCCCTGCCCCGGTGTCTGAGGCGTCCACCTCTAGCACGAAGGGATGGGTAGGATCAGGATGGATGAGGATGGTTCCGGAGGTGAAACATCTCTTGAGCTTCCCGAATGCCCTGTCAGCCTTGGGATCTGGCAAAAACGTTTCTGGGCCGTGAGAGGAGCTGCCACCACACCAAAGTTGCGTATATACAAAGCCTGTAAAAATTGGCAAACCCGAGGTACCACTGGACTTGTTTGAGTGAGGCGGGACGGGGCCAGTCGATGACCGCTCTCACTTTTATGGGGTCCATTTGGATGCTAGCAGTAAAGATAATATGGCCCAGGAAAGACACTTGGGATGCATGGAACTCACACTTCTCTATCTTGATGTATAGTTGACTCTGCAGGATGCGTCTCAGGACTTGGCAGACGTGTAGGATGTGTTCCAGAAGGGTCTTGGAGAAGGTAAACAAAGACGAACCGATTCAACATATCCCTAAGCGTGTCATTGACTAATGCTTGGAAGACTGCCGGTGAGTTCGATAATCCGAAGGGCATGACTAAATACTCATAGTGGCCACTCGGGGTGTTAAAGGCAGTCTTCCATTCATCTCCCTCTTTGATTCTCACCAGATTGTAAGTGTTGCGGAGGTCCAGTTTGGTGAAGAATTGGGCCCCATGGGCCAACTCCAAGGCGGCGGACATCAGGGGTAGAGGGTAACGATTCTTAATCATAATCCTGTTCAGCCCTCTGTAATCAATGCAGGGACGCAGACCTCCATCCTTCTTCTCCACAAAGAAGAAACCTGTACCAGCTGGGGACGAAGAGGAGCAAATGAAACTTGCCTCCAGCGACTCCCGGATGTAATTGTCATGACTGCTTCCCCATGGGAAGGGGGGCACCGGGTAGGAGTTCTATGGTGCATCGGACCATAGACCATAGACCATGGACGATGACGAGGGAGGGTAGCGGATTGCCTCTTACTGAAGGCCTCCCGGATGTCGAAGTCCTCGGGAGGCAGAGCGGAAAAGTCTTGGTCGTCAATGTATGCCGGGGAACACGGTGAGGCTCTTGGTGGGGGTCTTAGGCTTTTAGTCTGGCAGTTCATACCCCAGTCTAGTAGGTGGACCAGGATAATAGTGGGTTATGTAGCACTAGCCAGGGGTACCCTAGGTTAAGGCGGTTCTCAGGAGCAGTGATCAAAAGGAAACCTAGAATGTCTGAGTGGTTTGGACACACCTGAGTGTCGTTAATGTCTATAGGACGGTCTCTGCTGCCCTCTGGTGACAGGTGGAACCATGACAATGGCGGAGTTAATGCCTACAAAAAGATGCCGTTACTACTGCTCTCTATGTCAGACTAAATATTGTTCCCATAGTTCAATTATGCTCTACTTGGCCCGTCACATCAACACGTGAAAGGTAGGTACAACACACACACACACACGTTTGTTTTACTATCCTTGTGGGGACCAAACAATTAAATCCTATTTTCCCTAACCCCTAACCTAACCCTAACCTTAAAATATACCTTTTCCTTGTGGGGACCGGTGAAAATGTCCCCTTACTTGTCCAATTTTCCTTGTTTTACTATCCTTGTGAGGACTTCTGACCCCCACAAGGATAGTAAAACCAAACACACACACACACAGAAATAGACACACTTGTTTTCTGTTGAAATTAACAGCCAGTCAAGCAAAAAAAGTAGTAAACATATCAGAGACAGACATGCAAGCGACTAAACAACAGCAGGCTGTATAAAGGAAGGATCTTCCTATGACGCAGCAGCAACAACATACTTCACACTGGGACACCATAAACAATCAAACACTTCACTTTTTAATTCTCCTAAGAAGCCCTTATGCTCAGTTCAGTCAAAACCCAGACAGGGTTTATACAACAGCTAAGGTTCTAGTTTATTATTCACATGCTCAGAAAATCATTACAAGAGCCTTAATTGTGTAATGCATTAAATACTTATGTGACATGGAACATATAATGCAATTCAAATTTCAGTGTAAAACAGACTATAAAGTATAGTTGAATCTAATATAAATTTACGGCAAATCCAAATGACATTAAACAGTAAACTCGTCAAAATATTTAGAAAATATAGCCTATAATGAATGACTGTTGTAATTGAGAGATCTATCTTAATGATTGATGTGTACAGCATGTGTCCAGTGGGCGAAAGTGTGATACAATTACAGTATTATGTTGTCACAATGACAGAGCCCTGGGTTAATTTGCTTCGGTTGTTATTGGGGTTCCAACACAGAGTCCAACACAGTCAACTCAGTCAAACACATGTTCTGGGTGTTCTTTTGTAAGATGGCCTCATGCTCACCCATGTTCGGACCCCTGACTTACAGTCCCTAACACTAAACATCTGAGTGTGTAACTCACTAACAACAACCCAACACATTCACGCTTGCTGCACTAACGCACACACAAAGACACATACTGTACGTGTGCACACGCTTCACACACACACACACACACACACACACACACACACACGCACACACGCACACACACACACACACCATGTGTATGTGACAAATAAAATTTGATTTGATTTGATTTGATTTGACACACACACACACACACACACACACAAAATCTCTCTAAGGAGAACAATGATGATCATTCTTTCCCTTTCAATAGGCGCCGACCTATCCTATTGGAAAATAAGTCCTCATATTTTCTGTATCGTGGCAGAACAAATGGCCACAGTTCAGAGATCTATTCAGAGGTCGTTACAGGGACAGACAACGATAATATCCACTCACTGTGTCAGGTTTGGACCCAGAAACAATAGGAGACTACTCAGACTACCACCTGCATCCCAACAGGCCAGCTAGACACTGAACAGATATGGAAATAAAGAGGGGATTTCAGGGAAAGTTCTTTATGGCTTGTATTGTAGAACTTGAGCCTTTTCAGAAAAATCAGAGTGATGATATATGGCCCTCTAGTGGCCATCAGGGGAAGTTGTACCCGATGTCTCTCTGGTTGTACATCACAGAGCAAAATGAAATCAGCAACAGGGACTACAAGAAGGAGTGAAGTGTGCTTCTGAACTGATTATTGGAAAAACACCATTACCCTCTCTGATATGTAAATGCAGTGTGTGTGATTATTTCACACAGACTGACGACTCAGCATACAAAAAGTAAACTACAATATTTGATAGAATAACATTGATTAATACTTGTCCATTCAGTTACTTTTTGTCGGAAGGACCCAGAGTTTACATTTTCTTTTCATGTGGAATATTGTTTCATATGGATAACAAAGAAAGAGGAAGTAAAAGGGACGTGTGATTGTGTGTGCGTGTTTCAAGTTGAATGTTTTATTAGTCATATGTACAGGATACACATGGTATACACCGTCCAGCGAAATGCTTATTGCAGGTTCCTTCTGGACAATGCTACAACAATAAGAAATAAAAAACATATAAGAATATTTTATTTTACCTTTATTTAACTTGGCAAGTCAGTTAAGAACAAATTCTTATTTTCAATGACGGCCTAGGAACAGTGGGTTAACTGCCATTTACTTTATGAACATAAAGTAAATGGCTCAGTAGAATAGAATAAACCTTTTAGCATAAGAATAACACACAATTTATAGTCCAATATTTACACGTGTTTTGGGGAAGGGGGGATTGGAGGGTAGTGTTTAAATTGTGCAGTGTAATAATAAGAGTGGTTGCAGCAGTTGTGATATGTGTGTAGCATGAATGTACATATACAGTGCATTTCAGAAAGTATTCAGAACCCTTGATTTTTTCCACATTTTGTTACGTTCTTGCCTTACTCTAAAATGTATTAAATACATGTTTTCCCTCATCAATCTACACACAATACCCCATAACTACAAAGGGAAAACAGGTTTTTAGACATTTTTGCAAATGTAATACAACTAAAAAACAGAAACACCTCATTTACATAAGTATCCATACCCTTTTCTATGAAACTTGAAATTGAGCTCCGGTGCATCCTGTTTCCATTGATCATCCTTGAGATGTTTCTACAACTTGATTGGAGTCCACCTGTGGTAAATTCAATTGATTGGACATGATTTGGAAAGGCACACACCTGTCTATATAAGGTCCCACAATTGACAGTGCATGTCAGAGCAAAAACCAAGCCATGAGGTCGAAGGAATTGTCTGTAGAGCTCTGAGACAGAAAAGTGTCGAGGCACAGATCTGGGGAAGGGCACCAAAAAATGTCTGCAGCATTGAAGGTCCCTGAGAACACAGTGGCCTCCATCATTCTTAAATGGAAGAAGTTTGGAACCACCAAGGCTCTTCCCAGCCAAACTGAGCAATCAGGGGAGAAGGGCCTTGGTCAGGGAGGTGACCAAGAACCCGATGGTCACTCTGACAGAGCTCCAGAGTTCTTCTGTGGAAATGGGAGAATCTTCCAGAAGGACCACCATCTCTGCAGCACTCCACCAATCAGGCTTTTATGGTAGAGTGGCCAGACGGGAGCCACTCCTCAGTAAAAGGAACATGACAGCCCGCTTGGAGTTTGCCAAAAGGCACCTAAAGGACTCTCAGACCATGAGAAACAACATTCTCTGGTCTGATGAAACTAAGATTGAACTCTTTGGCCTGAATGCCAAGCGACACATTTGGAGGAAACCTGGCACCATCCCTACGGTAAAGCATGGTGGTGGCAACATCATGCTGTGGTGATGTTTTTCAGCGGCAGGGAATGGGAGACTAGTCAGGATCGAGGGAAAGATGAACGCCGCAAAGTACAGAGATCCTTGATGAAAACCTGCTCCAGGGCGCTCAGAACCAGACTGGGGCGAAGGTTCACCTTCAAACAGGACAACGACCCTAAGCACACAGCCAAGACAACTGGCTTTGGGACAAGTCTCTGAATGTCCTTGAGTGGCCCAGCCAGAGCCCGGACTTCAACCTGATCGAACATCTCTGGAGACACCTGAAAATAGCTGTGCAGCAACGCTCTCCTCCCAACCTGACAAAGCTTGAGAGGATCTGCAGAGAAGATCGGGAGAAACTCCCCAAATACAGGTGTGCCAAGCTTGTAGTGTCATACACAAGAAGGCTCGAGGATGTAATAGCTGCCAATGGTGCTTCAACAAAGTACTGAGTGAAGGGTCTGAATACTTATGTACATTTGCAAAAATGTCTAAAAAAATTGTTTTAGCTTTGTCATTATCGGGTATTGTGTTTTGATTGATGAGGGGAAAAAAATATGTAATACAGAATAAGGCTGTAATGTAACAAAATATGGAAAAAGTCAAAGGGTCTGAATACTTTCCAAATGCACTCTGTGTGTGTGTGTGGGTTGGTTCTTCTATACATGTGGGGACCTAAAATCCCCAAAAGTCCCCTCAAGGATAGTAAAACAAGAAAAATTATCCCTTGTGGGGACTTTTCCCACATCTCCATAAGAACAAAAGCTATTTTAAATTTAGGGGTTCGGATTAGGGTTAGAATTAGGGTTAGGGTAATGGGTTAGTCGTTAGGTTTAAGTTTAAGAGTTAGATTTAGTTAAAGTTAGGGAAAATACGATTTTGAATGGAAATAAATGTTACGTCCCCAAGAGGATAGAAGAACAAAACGTGTGGGTGTGTGTGTGCACTGAACTATGAGTCCCCTACCTGAGAGGCTGCGAGGTCTTGCTTCGGCCAGGTCAGAGATGGCCCCTGCAGTGACAGTCTTCTTCATGCGTGAGCCTGTGGCTGCTGCCCCCAGGGCAGGCTTGGCCAGTGTGTCATCACTACTGGCCCTCTTCAGCTAGAACAATATACACATACATACACACTCAGTCAGGATTTAGCAAACCACAGATTACCTTACCAATTGGAAAACATCCTCAATTTACTAGTATTAAATTGAAAAGCACTCTCAGACAAATAATCATGCTGTCAATGCAACCCTTTTTGGTTCCAGGTAGAACCCGTTTGGGTTTAATGTAAAAACCCTCTGTGGAAAGGGGATAGCTGAAGAACCCTTTTAGGTTCTAGATAGCACCTTTTTTTCTAAGAGTGTGTATGCTTTGTGAAACCCCGCAGAGATCAGTGCCTGCACGTGATGCAGAGGTAGGCTAATTCAATTGAACATTTATTTCAATCATCCAAATGGACAGAGATGCTCTTAGAAAAATGTAAGGGGTGGTATCTTCCCCTATCTCCCTCCCACCTGTTCTACTCCCAACCTCCCACCATTCATCAAGGAGATATTGGGTGTGTTCAGTGGTGCCCCTGTCATCTACTGTGTCTGGCACCACTCACCCTGCTAAGGCGCAGGTCTGTTGCCAGGGTGTTGGAGGATCTGGAGGTTTTGATGCCTGTAGTTGTGGTGGAGGTGGTGGTAGAGGGGGCAAGGGAGGCTTGCTTGGCCCTCTCCTGGAGCCCTGGCTTGGGCAGCACTGCCTTGGCCATGCCCCCTTTCAGCATGACTCTGTCTGCTATACCTGCTGCCTACAATGGACAGGAGAGAGAGAGATAACAGGGTGTAAATATTATTATGAATACATGGGTATGACACAAATGCTTCAGTCATTGTGACCTCTGCTGGTTGAAATTATGAAGTAGAACTGAATCACAATTAGCCTATATATTCAGTACGGGTTTACATTATTTAGCTTATTTCAATAGAAATAAGTTAAACATGGCCCGCGGTATTAGATAAACTATTCCAGATTCACATCAAAATAGGCTACCCTTTGGGTGGCATCCGGTACAGGAAAAGATGACTACATCTTATCAAGCAGATATTGGGTACATTTGGTACAGTTGTAAAGTGAAAGGGAGACTACTGTAGGCCTATATGTTTGAGAGAAGAGAGAGTATAGAGTGTGTGAAGGGGTGGTTAGCGGATATGGTGCTGCCACTGATGGCATTTCAGCCTGTGCCAAGACATACAAGACAGTGTATGGGTATGACACCACTCTGAGCAGAGTGAGAGGACAGCTGAGGTATTGAGACTGTCAACTCCCGCTAGTCAGGACACATCCTGTTACAAAGCTGAGAAAACACAGCCTCCTGTCCAATCAGATCTCCTCCACACCACTGGGACTGGAAACCAAATATAACACAACACACTCAGACCACACAACTGAGTTGGTTTGAAGGCACTTAACTAGGGGAAGATGCAGATTGTAATTTAACCGGCAGTGGCTTGGCATCAATAACCAATGCACATGTCTGTTTGCCAAATAGAGACAAATATTCTGAATAGCCTACACATAATGAAATATGATGTAGGCTAGTCTGTGTCCAGCAGACAGGTGGTGCTCTTAGCTTGGAGAGCCACTGACTGCTTTCTCCACTCTTTACTGTAATGAGCTTTACTACAGCTCCCTGTGGAACTCATTCATTGATTTGAAGCAAGGTGGGGAGGTGAGGTCTGAGGGAAGGGTATCCCAATCATTACTGACTGACACGCATAGCATACACAAACAAACAAACACAGAGTGAGAGTGCCTCATTTCTACCAGCATGTCACCTGTGCAACTAGAGGCGAAAAAACTCTAAATCAACTTAACTACACACACAGAAATGCATACAAAGCGCTCCCTCACCCTCCATTTGGCAAATCTGACCATAACTCTATCCTCCTGATTTTTGCTTACAAGCAAAAACACAAACAGGAAGTACCAGTGACGCGCTGAATACGGAAGTGGTCCGATGAAGCGGATGTTAAGCTACAGGACTGTTTCGCTAGCACAGGCTGGAATATGTTCTGGGATTCATCCGATGGCATTAAGGAAATTATCACATCAGTCACCGGCTTCATTAATAAATTAATCGATGATGCCGTCCCCACAGTGAACCTACATCCCTACCAGATGCTATGGATTACAGGCAACATCCACACTGAGCTAAAGGCTAGAGCTGCCACTTTCAGGGAGCGGGACACTAATAGAGACGCTCATAAGAAATCCCACTACGACCTCCGACGAGCCTTCAAAACAGGCTTGAATCCTTGAGTTCGTCAGATGTGGAAGGGTATTTCAAACTATCACAGATTACAAAGGGAAACACAACCGCAAGCTGCCCAGTGACGCGAGCCTACCAGATGAGCTAATTGCCTTCTATGCTCGCTTCAAGGCAAGCAACACTGAACAATGCATGAGAGCACCAGCTGTTCCGGATGCTCTCCATAACCGATGTGAGTAAGACCTTTAAACAGGTTAACATTAACAAGGCCGCAGGGTCAGGCAGATTACCAGGACGCATACTCAGAGCATACGCTGACCAGCTGGCACGTGTCTTCAATAACATTTTCAACCTCTCTCTGACCCAGTCTGCTATACCTACAGTTGAAGTCAGAAGTTAACATGCACCTTAGCCAAATACATTGAAACTCAGTTTTTCACAATTCCTGACATTTAATCCTAGTAACAATTCCCTGTCTTAGGTCAGTTAGGATCACCACTTTATTTTAAGAATGTGAAATGTCAGAATAATAGTTGAGACAATGATTTATTTCAGCTTTATTTCTTTCATCACATTCCCAGTCAGTCAGAAGTTTACATACACTCAATTAGTATTTGGTAGCATTGCATTTAAATTGTTTAACTTGGGTCAAACATTTTGGGTAGCCTTCCACATGCTTCCCACAATAAGTTGGGTGTATTTTGGCCCATTCCTCCTGACAGAGCTGGTGTAACTGAGTCAAGTTTGTAAGACTCCTTGCTCGCACATGCTTTTTCAGTTCTGCCCACAAATATTCTATAGGATTTGAAGTCAGGGCTTTGTGATTGCCACTCCAATAACTTGACTTTGTTGTCCTTAAGCCATTTGCCACAACTTTGGAAGTATGCTTGGGGTCATTGTCCATTTGGAAGACTCATTTGCGACCAAGCTTTAACTTCCTAACTGATGTCTTGAGATGTTGCTTCAATATATCTACATAATTTTCCTGCCTCGTGATTCCATCTATTTTGCGAAGTGCACCAGTCCATGCTGCAGCAAAGCACCCCCACAACATGATGCTGCCACCACAACTTTAAAGTACCACTGAAGTCATTTTATGGGTATCTGTACTTTACTATTTATATTTTGGACAACTTTTCAAACAATTCCTTAAGAAAATAATGTACTTTTTAATTCATACATTTTCCCTGACACCCAAAGGTACTAGTTACATTTTAATGCTTAACAGGACAGAAAAATGGTCCAATTCACACACTTATCAAGAGAACATCCTTTATCATCCATACTGCCTCTGATCTGGCAGACCCACTAAACACAAACACTTCGTTTGTAAATTATGTTTTTTTTTAATGGTGCCGTCTGATTTGCTTAATATAAGGAATTTGAAATTATTTATACTTTTACTTTTGATACTTAAGTATATTTAGCACTTTTGACATTAAGTATATGTAAAACCAAATACTTTTAGACTTTTACTCAAGTAGTATTTTACAGGGTGACTTTCACTTTTACTTGAGTAATTTTCTATTAAGGCATCTTTACTTTTACTTAAGTATGACAATTGGGTACTTTTTCCACCACTGTGTACATATTTACCTCTGGTGTCCTACATCAATAAAAGGGATCAGCTGAGGGCTTAGGGCAGACAGCTTCCGCATTTACTCTAGTTACTGCAGCATACAGCATAGACCTAAAGTTAACATTTCTATTGCAGGAAGGCCTATTTAGAATCAAATTGTGTCGTACTTCAACTCTACAATGAACTAAAAAGCTAATCTAAGCAAAGGGCACTTCTGCATTATAATATGTTGCATTAAAACCTAGACATGATTCTTTGAGATCCAAACAGTGCATACTAAGAGATAGCAGGCCAGAAAGGGCAAAACGAATGGAAAGTGAGATGTCACCACATTCGGCAGATCAGTCAGGGAATGATGCAGGGTGTATGTGTTCTTAAAACATTAACCAACATCACAGTTAGCATACCTCCAGCCCTAACACTGCAAGGCATTTAGCACATTTAACGTGACATGGTACAAGCAGCTTGCCTCTTATTTTTAGCCCAGGCTTTCACACAACCTCCTGGGGTGTATATTGAAACGCAGCATGAGCAGGAATAAAACCAAGCTGGCTTCACAGCAAAATCATCTACCCAGATCTGGGTTCAAATGGTATTTTAAATAATTAAAATAGTTTGAGATGACAGCCAGGTGGGCAGAGTTTTGCCCTTTTGGAAATGTTCCATTAGTTCCATTGCGCCGGACAAATTCATTGCGCTGGGCAAATTCAATAAAAGTATTTTATAGATTTCAAATACTATTTGAATCCATTGAACCCAGGTCTGCTGATCTATAGAAGGTGGTTGTCTCCTTAGGAAAGTTCCCAATGTCACTTTATATATATATACATATTTTGTATATTTTTTATATTGAACTGTAAATAGAGAACCTGCAGGTCCTTACAGTCTTATCGGATTGGTTCATCTATCCATGTGGTTACCTAAAATCCCCAAAAGTCCCCACAAGGCTAGTAAAACAATTCTCCCTCATGGGGACATTTCTCACATCCCCATGAGGACAAAGGCTATTTTAAGCTTAGGGGTTAGGTTTAGGGTTAGGGTTACAATTAGGGTTATAGTTATGGTACGGGTAAGGGGTTAGTGAGTTAGGTTTAGGGTTAGGTTAGGTGTAGGGGTTCGAATGGAAATCTATTTTAGGTCCCCACGAGGATAGAAGAACAAAACGTGTGTGCTGTGTGTGGCCCGTCATATGATGTTGCTATAGGGCCCACTGTCTTCTCCTCATGCCTGTGTGAATATCATCCATCCACACTTGCATTTTCACAGACAGGTCTGGTACTGTACGTCAGCTAGATAGGCAAATGCATGTGACAATAGTTAGGCCTATGTAAATCATATCGAAAAGTTGGTAAAACATGTTAAGCCAAGATGAGGAAGTGAGACAAAAATTGAGGAAAAGCTAAGAGAAACTTTAAATGTGAAAATGCGAAATAACAGAAATTGAGGAAGCAAACACTGAGGTAATGTCTGTTGAATAATCATGAGTCAAAAGCAGTAAAGGGAAAGACTTATTAGCTAATATTTAGAAATCAGCTCACTGTTTGTAAAACACTGTTTGTAAAACCTGTCTCTGCAGTACGCTGAGACAGAGCCTGGGCCTATATAGGCAAAGTCTGCATCCTGACAAAGACACAAGGGCCACATTTGTTTTCACCTTCGTAGTAGTGCATGACTCAAGGTTAGAGCTGTGGCAATCACGAAAGTTCGTCAGCCGGTGATTGTCAAGCAAATAACTGTCGGTCTCACAGTAACTGACCGTTAATGAAAATAAACACATATAGCATCTCCTGGTTTCCACACATAGCCTGATGCAGACCTTTGGAACATTTACATTTTTAAAAGTCTAATAAATCCATATAATATAGCCTACACCTTCAAAATAAATCCATGATTTATTTTATACATGTCTAATAAAGCATGATATGAAGAAAATGTAGACCATTTCAGAAGAACAGAACAGCAAACTCTGGTCCTGATCTGGCTATGCCAAACGGCTGTGAGTTACACTAGTTCATTTTGCAGACAAGATTTGCTTAGAATTCCGTGGAATTATCTTATAGTATGAAGAATACAACTGAATAAAGCTGAAAAAATATATAAATATTTTCTCCAAACGATTTGGGGGTGTGCACACATGCAGCTAATCTGTGTTGAGTTGTTAAAAAAGAAATAGATACGCCTATATTCTTAATTTAGAGTTATTAATGTAACTTTAGTTGTTCTACAAACGTTGGGCTATATGTTTTGATTTTTAATACATCGTAAGGCTGCATGATTTTTGCGCAGGCTGTACACTCTTCATTTGTCTCTCATTCACAATTTGACAAGCACTTGATAATGCCTCAAATTTTACAGTGGCATCCCTTTTGTGGCCGTAATGCACCCTAAAAAATCCATGTCTTTTGCGGCCAGTGGTCGTTGTGCCCTTGGCCTGGAGTGCTGCATTGTGCTCTTCTCCCTGAGAGATGCACGCTCCTAAGCACCTCTCACTCAGATGGCTCTCCATCACGTGATCGGGTCTTTTTTACAGGCTACAAGTGAAGACAGACACATCGGGGACACAACTCTGCGAGTCCTTATCCAATTCCGATGTGCATATTGAAGCTTATGTATGCCAGTTAGGCTCTAAACCCCTTGTAAAACAAATGAATTTGCTTAATTTTAAGATGTTATTTAGCCACTTTAGTTGTGATACAAATCTTATCAAAACATATAGGCCTATGGGCTAGGCTACATGAGGTGTGCGACTATGATTCAAAATGCCTGACAGCTTGAAAGACGTGAAAATTGTTAACTTTGTTAAAGCAAGGCCTCTGAACTCTCGTGTATTTTTAGCATTATGCAATGATATGGGCAGCAACCATGTAACACTTTTACAACATACAGAAATGCGCTCGTTATAAAGGGGCAAAGTATTGACAATTTTATTAAAATTGAGAGACGAGCTTAAAGTTTTCTTTACTGACCATAATTTTCACTTGTCTGACCGCTTGCATGATGATGAGTTTCTCACACAACTGGCCTATCTGGGTGATGTTTTTTCTCGCCTGAATGATCTGAATCTAGGATTACAGGGACAACATTGAGGCTATGATTGAGAAGTTGGAGCTCTTTTGTGTCTGCATTAACAAGGACAACACACAGGTCTTTCCATCATTGTATGATTTTTTGTGTGTGCAAATGAACTGAAGCTTACCGACAATGTCAAATGGTTTTATATGTAAGATGGCTAAATACATTGATTATTATTATATTATTATTTGTGCCCTGGTCCTATAAGAGCTATTTGTCACTTCCCACGAGCCGGGATGTGATAAAACTCACACTCATTATTATGTTTAAAAAATGTATCGTATAGTGTGTGTGTGCTGGCAAAAAAAACAACATTTGAGAGTGTGCTGACCCTGGTGCTAGAGGGGGTACGCAACTGGAGGTTGAATGTTTGAAAGGGTACGGCACTATAAAAGTGGTTTGGGAACCACTGGCATAGCCTATAGAAATGTTGCACAACATGAGCTCATGGGTTCTCATGAAGTGTTTGATTAGATTTTCGATACATTTGCATTGATGTCAGAGTGATTAGAGGAACAATAGACTGCTGAGTACCAGGCAGTTAGCAAGTTTGGTAAGCTACTAATGACCATCAGCAGAATCAGAGCTTGGAGAAGCCTAATTACCGTGACCGCCGGTGTGGCGGTAATACGGTCACTGCAACAGCCCCACTCAAGGTTTAGTTTTTATACTGTCAGGACACAGTTATGTAAAGACAACCTTGTGAGAGAAGGACAATTACTAGACTGAGAGTGTGTCCTCAATCAAAATTACCTAATTATGACAAACCCAATGTCTTAGAAAGAGAGCGAGACCGAGAGAGAAAGACATCAGAACATGAAAGATTACTTTATTTATTAATATGAAGTCTTCTTGATGACAGCAGGTTTCCCTAATTTCCCTTCAAACATTTTCACAAAAACACAATATTCCTCAGGAAATATGAGTAATGTGGCAAAATCGGTTTGTGGGAAGGTTAGGCTAAATATGGAAATTTGTCAGCAGCATATCCGCAAATGAAAAAGTAGATTATGATTTTCTAGTTACCAAAGCTACTGCCCTGACTATTGGGTTGTTATTTTCACTAATTACATCGACTTTGACAGCAAGGGGATTTAAAGACTTTCTCAAAAAGAGATGATTACACATATAGAGATCTTATGGGGTTTTCTTAGACATAGAGCTAACAACAATCCAAAGGTTGCTGAGTTTAGATAAAGAAAGCTTGTACCAACTGACATTTCTTATCTGTTTGGGATTGAGATGTGAGTGAAACACTTTTGAGACATCCTCTTATCCATTTGAGCCCTAAAGGAGAGACAACAAACAATTTGGAGAACATTGCTACGCTATCCCTTTGACAACAAACATCCCATGAACCACAACAACCAAATAGGCTACTATTTATATCATAATCTTAAGAAAATTACCCTATGAAACCAGTCCACAGAAAGTTGAACTTTAAACGTTTTCCAGTCTATAATCCCACACAGTCGGAGACCTCCCTCCAATGAACTGTGTATCTTGATCTCATAGGGAAGGTACAATAAAGCAGGTGCTGTGGGCGGGCTACCAGTCCAGTCTCTCTACCCAGCCCAGGCTCAGTGTTTCTGTTTAGGGGAGCAGATGTGGATATAGGGCACAGGGGCATGCTCCCATCATCAGAAGGTTAATGGAGCTTGGTAGCACTGACAGACATCTCCACTCTCCCTCTTTCTGCATATAAACTCTAGTGATAGCTTCTGTCACTGACAGAAGACATCCCCTGACCCTGATGAGGCAATTCTCAGTCAACTTCCTGAGAGGAGATGCCCACCACATAGACCCACACATTAAGTGGCATCTCTGTGCTTATTCCTTTAATATTAAGACTGACACAGTCCTTTAATGAATGGATTGCAGATGGTTACATACGATTCCATATATTGGCTATATAGGAATCACACCATGGAGATGACAGATGCTACAACAAGCAGTGGTGAACAGAATACTGTAGATCTAGGCCTACCTAAACAACCACACAACAACAAAAAATGTACTTGGGGTATAATACATCAAATACACCTCGTAATACCCTTAAAATATATATCTCTCTCATTGCTAGCTGAACATACTGTAATGCTAGCTGAACATACTGTAGCTAACATGAATATGGAGGAGCCTGATTCATTTCCTCAGCATTATCCACCACAGTAAACAGTGGGTGGGTGGCTCCTGAGTCCTGGCTGGCCCCAGTTTGGCAGTGGGTTGGAGAAAGGATGTTGGGTTGAATATCACACTGCTTCATCACATCCTCTGATGTGTGACCCACTCTGCATGGCTCAGCCCAGGGCAGGCTTCAGCCTCAGTCAGCCTTTAAATAACCAAGACTCTAAAGAGGGGAACTGCTGGTGAACTATGACCAACACTAGCATTATATAGCAGGTTGTTACTTCAGAGAAAAAGTGACTGGTATATTTAGCCCATAATGTTACTAAAAAAGGTATGTGGATATCTGTTAAGATGAGCCATAAAAAAAAAAAACATTTTTAATTTTCAATTGTCCAACTAATGTCCTTAAAATACCTCAAAAGGTTTTATGTTTCAACCTGACTACCTTTAACCAACTTCATGAAAGGTCACAGACTGAGACTGAGCTCTAAAAAACATAAACATAGATATCAAAAGGGGGTGAAAGAGAAAGGGAGACAGAGGGATAGAGTGTCATAGAGAGTGTACTCACAGAAAGAAAACAGCAATGGTCTTGATGACACCTTCACAGAAACTGCCCTGCACTGTAACTCCCCCTATACACACTGACTGACTCCTACCGGAGTTGAGCTGGACAGACTACACATACAGCGTCTATGCACAGAGAGCAACACACCAGCCAGACCTTTGGATCAGAGAGCCACTGAGAAAGAGCAGCGGGGCCAAGAGTAGTCCAGCTGCTACTGCCTCCACACACACAGATCAAGACACGGAAGCAGCCTGTCTGCCCCTGTGCTGCCTATACCTCTCTCTCACGCTCTCTCTCAGACACACACACACACACACACACACACACACACACACACACACACACACACACACACACACACACACACACACAGTCTAGCCACGAGGAAGTCTCCCTCCCCACTCAGACTATTTTTCCAAGCCGAGGTACAGGCGGTGGGAGAGGTGGAGACGCAGTTGTTTTGAGAATATATTTTATTTCAATCCTGTTATTTGTCTCCCTTCCCTCAGGACACTGTGGTCATTTGATTTAGGCTACCTTAGGCTTAGCTCATGTGTATGACAGATTGTAGAGGAAACAATCACCCCATTGTATGGTAAATAACTTTCGAGACCTGTGTCTGTGTTGCTCGTCCTTAGTAGGAAGATATGTGCTTCTTTTATTCATTTCTTTGAATATACTAGTACTTTAGAAATCAAAAGCACCAGATGCCTTGGTGGACGACGTGCACATTTCTCACTTCCAAATGTCCTGGCTGTGCTGACAAAGCTTGTCTTTGTCTCAGAAGAAAATAGTTCTAGCTTCAGTAGAGAGAAGAGGGAGGGCCGAGGATTAAGCATTTGTGGTAAGCATTTTACACATTTTCCAACTGTTCAAATTTGGATCGTCAACTTACGACATGACAAGTCCGTAGAAAATGTGGGTAGTAATAAGCTGGAGAATATTACTGCTCTCTGGGTTGTGATGGAAAACACTCCAGTCAGTTTGTGGTGAGCTGTAAAATAGGGAACTCTGGCTGGCTGACCACACCCCTGTACTGCACTGTACAAGGCCTATTCCACACAAAAGATGTTTCCAAGGCTGCCTAACGACTGAGAAATGTTTCAGAGAGCAGAGAGGTTTACAGGCCCCACATCCTGTTTGACACCCCACACAGAAACATATTCAGATTTAGAGCCGGATTAAGCCCAGACCACTCCGCCTGCCTTTAGCCTCAATTTAATTCTTGCATAAAACAGAAAAACACACAATTTCAGATTTTCAGCCAGTAGACAACTGACTCACAAGCAATGTTCCCTTCAACGTTGTGAAACTTCTGTGCAACTTCCGGTGTGTGTTTACTATGAACACTTAGGCTGTAACTGCTTTAAGTTATATTTTTAACAGTGGTCAAGTAGGCTACTGTGGTTATTTGATCGTAATGTAGTCCTACCAGCGTGGTCTACCAACATAAACTATGGAGAAAAACACATCCCATAACATTTTAACATGGAAATAGCTGTTCTATCAATCAGTCCACAGTAGCAGCCAATATGTGGTGTTCAATGTAGGCCTGCATTCCATGAGACATTTGAAAAAAAACATACAGGGCTTTAAATTAACTTGTTTATCTACTTCTCCCACTTTACAATTCCCATACCATTATTACAGAGAATCAGACCAATTATACTACGCTATGCCTATTGGCTACTTAACTTATTCAAGACAGTCTAAAAATACAACAGTGCCCCCTTTAGGCATTAAAAAAGTTATTTTCCTGACTCGCTTTTCAAAGATGGTTTTAAATGCACACATTTTGTGCTCTTGTTGGAAGCAACCACTCCCCCATCGCTGACTACAAATGATTTATAACTGTGCTAATAACTCATTAACTAGCAAAGGATATAAACAAATGTGCACACATGGCTAAATGCAGCTCTCGCTTTGATATTTTTTAAAAAGCGCATCTATTCACGACCACCGCTCATGTTGTTAACACAGTCCAGTTTAAACTGAATGGCATAGATCCATTATGGCAATTTGCATATAGGCTTACTGCAGCTCTGATTGGTTATGCTGCAACGGTCTGTGTAGAGTACGTGTTGAGTCTGTATGGCAATGCAAAAGAATCACGCACTGATGTGTTCTGCCTACAAGAAAATTGCTTGCATATTTAGTTTTGCATACTAAGTCTTGCATAGTTTGTTTTGTTTCGGGACGTTGCATTGAAAGTGGCTAATATTGCATTGACTCGATCAGAATTCCCACAGTAAAGGGAAACTTTGACAATGTTAAAACTAAGGAGGAAAACTCTAGAAAGTTCAGTGAAGTTCAATCTCGTGCTACTCTGTGCGGGTTGATATTTGTTATGCATGGCAGTCACAGGGAGCTTCGCACCTGCACGCAGCTTAGAGGGAGCATTGCTCACATGTCACAATGTTCATCATCTGTGTACTGGGTAGCCACTACGGATTGACTGTTAATTTACAGTCATTAGTGAGGCCACGAGTCTCTGACAATAACAATGACCATTGGGAAAGATGCAGCCCATGCTATATCATTACTATAATAGCCTAAGTGACCGTGACTGTAACCATGACACTGACTTAAAGCTGCATTATGCAGAAATCACCCCACCATTTCCTGGTTGAAAAAATTCAAATAGTTTGCCTAATTTCAGTTTCTGACAAAACAAGCATGTGTAGTGTAGAGAATCATTGTACCATCTAAACTGCTGTGAAATCTATTTTCCAGAACCAAAAATATTGTATTTTCAGCTGTTTGAAGCTCGTATATAAAACTAAAAGTAAAAAAGATTGTTACACCCTGATCGGTTTCCCGTCTTTGTGCTTGTCTCCACCCACCTCCAGGCGTCGCCCATCTGCCCCATTAACCCCTGTGTATTTATACCTGTGTTTTCTGTTTGTCTGTTGCCAGTTCGTCTTGTCTTGTCAAGCCTACCAGCGTTTTTTCCGTACTCCTGTTTTCGCTCTAGTCCTTGTTTTCTAGTTTTCCCGGTTTTGACCATTTTGCGTGCCCTGTCGTTCTGTACCTTTCGGACTCTGCTCTAGATTACTGACCTCTGCCTGCCCTTGACCTGTCATTTGCCTGACCCCTATTTTTGTAATAATCTTTTGTTACTTCAAACTGTCTGCAGGTCTGATAGTATCCTGAGGTATGATAGTACGAACTGGTCATGACTGACCCAGCAGACTCAGAGCAGCTCCACAACAATATCTCCTCCCAAGGAGCCACCACTGGGAGTCATGAGGAGTTACTTTGAGGTCTTCTGGACAGATTCCCTGGCAGAACGCTATGACTGTGCCTTGAATACATTGCTGGAGCAACTCCGCGGATTATCTGTGAGGCAGCCGGCCACGACAGTAGCCTGCCAGCCCCCCAGTAACACCACTGTCAGCAGTGAGTCTCTCCAGGCCACCCCCACGTACCTCCTCCGGAACGTTTCACTGTAGGGTCAGGAACCTGTTGGGCGTTTCTCTCCCAGTGTTCCATCATCTTCGAGTTCCAGCCCTCTTCTTTCCCCTCTGACTGCTCAAAGATAGCGTATCTCATAACGTTAATGTCCAGGAGGGCTCTCGCCTGGGCTACGGCGGTGTGGGAACAACAATTTGCCATGTGTTTCAGACTGGAGGACTTCGTGGCTTAGGTGAAAAAGGTTTTCGACTCTACGTTGTAGAGCGAGGTTGCCTGGATGTTACGGATACAGTTATCCTGAGTGTGTGTGTATCCTGTGTGTGTGTTTCTTTTCTCTCCTTCTCCCCTCACAGGTGAAAATCATCACTCCCCAATCAGTCAACAATCAATCATCAATCAGAAGACACACCTCCTCCTATTTCCTACCCTATCACAGTTCCTTTCCCTTGGTTTAAAAACCCCATCATTTGTTTGCTCTAGAGCTCAATCTCTCTGTAAATGCCATGTCTGTAGGTCTCTGTGTTTCACTCTCGCTTTGTGTCTTAACCTCCCTTTTGTTTGAGCACCTCCATAGCACTTTGTCATCACCTGTGAGTATTGTTTTTGGTTATGGTGTTTGTTTGTTGCTGGTGGGAAAAGGGGGAAACAAGACAAGTCGCCCATGGGCATACACTACCCGTAGGTAAACTTTGTTAAATACACTAGTTAGAACTGGGCGGACCACCCACTGTATTTTTGGTTAGTTAGTTAGCTGTTGTTAAAGTAGGCTAGTCTAGCTTAGGGGTGTTTTTGTATATTTATTGTTTCATTCCTTGGGTCCAGCTCAGCCCCTTTTCCTGCTCCCCCCCCATTACCGTGTGTTTATAAATAAACCTGGAGTTTGACGGTAGATTTCTGTTGTCGTGGTTATTTCGTTCACACTTTTACTTTGTCACAATAATAATTTGCATGAGATATGTTACAGGTCTCATTACCATCCCCCCTAGACTGTCGGGCCAAAAGGGATTCGTAACACTGGATGTTACTCCAGCTTCAGCAAGACTCCCACAGTGTGGCGGACTATGCGGTTGATTTCCGCACGTTGGCTGCCGAGAGTGCCTGGAACCCAGAATCCCTGTTCGAAACATACGTTCATGGCTTATCGGAGGAGGTTAAGGACGAGCTCGCAGCCCGGGAGCTGCCTACGGATCTCGATTCGCTCATCGCCTTGACCATCCGGATCGATGGCGGCTACAGGAACGTAGGAAGGAGTGGAGGTTTGATTCCATTCCCAATTGCTCGCCAAAGAATCTCACCTTGCCTCAGAGGAACTCCGGAAGTCCCCGGCGTCTACGTCCCGAGAGGATCCAAGCTTACCCGAGTTCCCCCGAGTTCTCTGAGTTCTGCCGACTCTCCTTTTTCGGGGCCGATCCAACTTGCCAGAGATAGGCTGTCTCCAGCCGAACGCTTACACACACTTAACACCCAGAGTTGTCTGTATTGCGGAACTGCTGGTCATTATGTGTCTACCTGTCCCTTAAAGAGAGTAGTAGATATGAGTACTCTAGTGGGCCATACACCCCTTTCCATGACATCCTGCTGTGGGGCGACCAGTCTAAATCTCTCCGGGTTCTCACGGACGTTGGGGCCGATGAGAGTTTGATGGACACCACCCTGGTGTCTGAGCTGGGCATCCCCACTCACCCCTTCTCCAGTCTCCTGGATGTTAGAGCACTGGATGGGCGCTCTACAGGCAGGGTCACCCACAATACTACTCCTATCCACCTGCGTGTGTCCGGGAACCACAGTGAGTTTATACAGTTTATGCTCATCAAGTCTCCTCAGGTTCCCGTGGTATTGGGGTTTTCTTGGCGCCGGCGCCACAATCCCCTTATCAACTGGAATGCTGGTACGATCATGGGCTGGAGTCCGTTCTGCCATGCCCATTGCCTGAAGTCGGCGAAGCCTTCCCCCGGGACGTCTTCCTGTGGACCCGGAAGAAGGCTCAGACCTCTCCGCTGTCCCCGTGGAGTACCAGGATTTCCGGGAGGTTTTCAGAAAAGCTCGGGCCACTTCACTTCCTCCGCATCGACCCTATGACTGCGGGATCAACCTTCTGCCGGGCACTACACCACCCCGGGGACAGCTGTATTCACTGTCGGGTCCGGAGCCCAAGGCTATGGAGACGTCCATCACGGACTCCCTGGCTGCAGGGGGTATCGGTCTTTCTGCCTCCCCCGCCGGCGCATTGTTCTTCTTTGTGGAGAAGAAGGACAAAACCCTGCACCAGTGCATCGACTAACGGGGCCTCAATGACATCACGGTTAAGAACTGCTACCAGCTACCAATCATCGCCTCGGCTTTTGAGCCGCTCCAGGGGGCCACTATCTACTCTAAGTTAGACCTGCGGAACGCCTACCACCTGGTACAGATACGGGAAGGTGATGAGTGGAAGCCTTCAACACTGCTAGCGGACACTATGAATACCTGGTGATACCATTCAGTTTGACAAAGGGCTCTTGCTGTGTTCCAGGCCCTGGTTAATGACGTTCTCAAGAATGTTGAACCGGTTTGTGTTCATCTACCTCGACGACATCCTCGTCTTTTCCCGCTCAGCTCAAGAACACGTTCTCCATGTCCAACAAGACCTCCAGCGTCTCCTGGAGAACCACCTGTTCATCAAAGCGAAAATAATGTGAGTTCCATCGCTCCACCATCTCCTTCCTTGGATACATCATTGCTGCTGGGAATGTGCAGATGGATCCAGGAAAGGTGAGAGCGGTGCTGGATTGGCCCCAACCCAGCTGCAATGTTTCTTAGGATTTTCCCATTTTTAACGCCGTTTTAACCGGAGTTACAGCAGCTTGGCTTCCCCCTTGTCAGCACTCACCTCTCCCAAGGTCCCGTTCACGTGGTCCCCAGCTGCTGACCTGGCATTCCTGGACCTTAATTTGTGCAATGAAGAAGTAGGCCATCTAGGAACTGGGTAACACTGTTGTTGGGTTGCGCAAGACGTGAAAAGTAGCGTTGGTTTGTTGTCTTCCTGTATTGAACACAGATAGACCAGTCTACAATTTGATCGATTATTAACGGTTAAAAATACCTAAAGTTGTATTACAAAAGTAGTTTGAAATATTTTGGCAAAGTTTATAGGCAACTTCTGAAATATTTTGTAGTGACGTTGCGTTTTTTGGAAGCTGTTTTTTTCTGGATCAAACTTGTCAAATAAATGGACATTTGGATAAATATGGACGGAATTAATCGAACAAAAGGACCAATTGTGATGTTTATGGGACATATTGGAGTGCCAACAAAAGAAGCTCGTCAAAGGTAATGCATGTTTTATATTTTATTTCAGCGATTTGTGTAGCGCCTGCAGGGTTGAAATATGCTACCCTCTTTGTTTACTATTGGGCTATCATCAGATAATAGCTTCTTATGCTTTCGCCGAAAAACCTTTTTAAAATCTGACATATTGGTTGGATTCACAACGAGTGTAGCTTTAATTGAGTATCTTACATGTGTGATTTAATGAAAGTTTGATTTTTATATCATTTTTTTGCCCAAGTGGGACGCAACCGTCCACTATACCATAAGAAGTTAAGAACCACTTCACCAAAGCTCTCATATTGATCCATCAGGACCCTTCCCGTCAGTTCATGGAGGAAGTAGACGCTTCGGATGTTGGAATGGGGGCTGTCCTGTCCCAGCGTTCTGCGCTGGACCTTAAGCTGCCTTCTTCTCCCATCGCCTTAATGCCACAGAGAGGAATTGTGATGTGGGGGACAGAGAACTACTCGCAGTGAAGATTGCCTTGGAGGAGTGGAGACATTGGTTAGAGGGGACAGAATTTCCATTCGTAGTGTGGATGGATCACAAGAACCTGGAATATCGCAGCACCCCCAAGCGTCTCAACTCCAGGCAAGCTCGATAGGCCCTGTTGTTCACCAGGTTCAACTTCACCATCTCCTACCGCCCGAGGTCTAAGAATGTTAAGCCTGACGCACTTTCACGCCGCGATTGCCCTACTTCTACACCCACGAACCCCGAAACCATTCCCCCTACATCATGCCTTGCGGTTACCCTCATCTAGGGATTAGAAAACCAGGCCCGTGAGGCGGGCCCGGCTAACCGGATGGTTGTCCCTCATTCTTCTAGGCTTGCCTGCCACTCCTGCTTCCGTTGGACCCTGGCCTTTGTGCGATGGTGGCCCACCATGGTTCCTGACGTCTCCGCGTTCGTCGCCGCCTGCGCCATCTGTGCTCAGAACAAGACTCCTCGGCAACTCCGGATGGCCTCCTTCAAACTCTTCCTGTCCCTAACCGTCCCTGGTCACATATATCCCTGGACTTCGTCACTGGTCGCCCTCCGCAACACCCCTATCCTCACCGTGGTGGACAGGTTTTCCAAAGCCGCCCATTTAATTCCCCTCCCCAAGCTACCTTCTGCCAATGAGACTGCCCAGCTCATGGTGCAGAATGTCTTCCGGATCCATGGACTTCTGGTGGACATGGTTTCCGACAGTGGTCCTCAGTTCTCGTTCCGGTTCTGGAAGGAATTCAGCACACTCATTGGGTTGTCGGCCAGCCTGTCCTCTGGGTTTCATCCCCAATCCAACGGCCAGTCAGAGTGTGCTAATCAGGACCTGGAGACAACTCTTCGATGCCTCGTCTTGGCCAACCCCACCACCTGGAGCCAGCAACTCATGTGGGTGGAGTACACCCTTCCCTGCTTGGCCACTAGGCTCTCGCCCTTCGAGTGCTCCATGGGTTATCAGACCCCGCTCTTCCAGGAGCAAGAGGAAGAGGTCAACATACCCTCTACCCAGATGTTCGTCCGTCGCTGTTGGCGTACCTGGAAGAGAGCTCGGACCGCTCTTCCCACGAGGTATCGTCGACAGGTGGACCGCCATCGGACCCCGGCTCCCCGCTATCGTCTTGGGCAGAGGGTATGGCTTTCCACTTGGGATCTGTCCTCTCCGGGGTCCTGCAAACTTTCCCCCTGTTTTATTGGCCCTTTCCCCATCTCCAAGATTCTTAGCCCCTCTGCTGTTTGTCTTCTGTTGCCCCGTACCCTCCTTATACATCCCACTTTCCATGTGTCTAGGATTAAACCTGTCTCACAGCGCTTTGTGTCCAGGCCAAACAGATGAATTATATTGCATAAATCCGCTGCGTGTATGTGTGGTAGGTTTGTTCTGAAGAGCCACCTGTCAATGTGGGGTGTGTGTGTGGGGTTTGTTCTGAAGAGCCACCTGTCAATGTGGGATATGCAAGAGTGTTGGCTGTAGCCTCTAGTGTCCACTCGATATCTCACTCAGAGAGAAACATGAGAGGAGATGAGAGGAAATGAGAAGAGAGGAGAGGCAGCCAGAGTGGGCTTCTTAGCACTGCCATCTTCACCTCTCTCTTTCCCTGTCTCTCTCGCTCTCTCTGATTCTCTCTCCCACTCGCTCTCCCTCTGTTTCCCTCTCTTACTGACACATATTTCCCACACCTCACAAGGAGAAACTAACTTGCCAATCATCTTGGAAGAGAGAGGAATATTCTCTCCTCGTAAACTCCTTGAGTGTTCTCTTCTCTCAACGGAAAAACAGCCTGATGGTGACATCATGGAGTGTGAGGAATAGGCTGGCTATGTTGCCTTTTCCCTTTCTTGCCAGAGTTAACTGATGCAATCTCAAATCATATTAAATTATTGTCTAACAATATAAAACTTGAAGGAGGAAAACTTCACAAAGACTCAGAGGCTAGCTGTGCATCGGAAAAATCTAATCTGTTTCACCTGTCCTTGTACTCGTCTCCACCCCCTCCAGGTGTCGTCTATCTTTCCCACTTATCCTATGGGTATTTATACCTGTGTTTTCTGTCTGTCTGTGACAGTTTGTCTTGTTTGTCAAGCTTACCAGCGTTTTCCTGTCAGCTCCTGTCTTTTCCCAGCTTCTCTTTTTCCGTCCTCCTGGTTTTTGACCCTTGCCTGTCCTGACCCTGAGCCTGCCTGCCATCCTGTATTTTTGCTCCTACTCTGGATTATCGACCCCTGCCTGCCTTGACCTGTCGTTGCCTGCCCCTGTTGTTACAATAAACATTGTTACTTCACACAGTCTGCACATGGGTCTTACCTTGATACATGATACCTACCAACTAGGGCACTTCAGTAAACACACAAAGCAAAAGACTGAAAAACAATGCATGAATGGATCAAAGGTAGAAAAATATAATAATATTTATTCAACGGAGGGATCCTCTATTGTCGTCATTACTCATTCTTATAAAAGGTATTTTCAAGGCCAAACAATAATAGCCTCCTATTGATGCTGAGAAGCTGTATCTGCACCCAGTTCCCAGCTCTTCTGTCCCACTCTCTACTCCATTCTCCAGTTGTGGCCATGGGCCCAGGAGGCGATCCCAGTGTCTGGTCCCAGATCTGTTTGAGCTGCCATGACAATTCCTGTGGTTGTTTGCAAGACAGCACAAACAGATCTGGGATCAGGTTACCAAGTGGCTGCCTGGCTCCCACACAGGAAGAAAAACAACAGCTACGGAGGCGCTGTATGGAACCACTTCAGAGTCTGGAGGCAGGGCAGGGCAATGCTCCCGGTCCTACATAAACGTGTCTTTAAAATGTAACCTACATTAGCACCTCCTCATTGGAGATCTCCTCTCTTTAACCCCCGGTCAACAGCCCTGCGCCCCCCACAGCCTCCCCCATTTCTCCTTCACCCAAATCCAGATAGCTGATGTTCTGAAAGAACCTGGACCCTTGCAAATCATCCGGGCTAGACAATCTGGACCATCTCTTTCTAAAATTAAAACCCCTATTAACTAGGCTGTTCAAACTTTCTTTCGTATCGTCTGAGATCCCCAAAGATTGGAAAGCTGCCGCGGTCAACCCCCTCTTCAAAGGGGGTGACACTCTAGACCCAAACTGCTACAGACCTATATCAATCCTACCCTGCCTTTCTAAGGTCTTTGAAAGCCAAGTTAACAAACAGATTACCGATCATTTCGAATCCCACTGTACCTTCTCCGCCATGCAATCTTGTTTCCGAGCTGGTCATGGGTGCACCTCAGCCATGCTCAAGGTCCTAAACGATATCATAACTAGAGGTCGACCGATTAATCGGAATGGCTGATTACTTAGGGATGATTTCAAATTTTCATAACAATCGGAAATCAGTATTTTTGGGCGCCGATTTAGCAGATTTTTGTTAATATATATATATATTTTTATACTTTTATTTAACTAGGCAAGTCCGTTAAGAACACATTCTTATTTTCAATGACGGCAATGGTGGGTTAACTGCTTGTTCAGGGGCAGAACAACATATTTTCACCTTGTCAGCTCGGGGGATTCAATCTTTCAACCTTACAGTTAACTAGTCCAACGCTACAACCACCTGCCTCTCGTTGCACTCCACAAGGAGACTGCCTGTTACGCAAATGCAGTAGAAGCCAAGGTAAGTTGCTAGCTAGCATTAAACTTATCTTATAAAAAACAATCAATCAATCATAATCACTAGTTATAACTACACATGGTTGATGATATTACTAGTTTATCTAGCTTGTCCTGCGTTGCCTATTTATTTTATTTTTTATTTCACCTTTATTTAACCAAGTAGGCCAGTTGAGAACAAGTTCTCATTTGCAACTGCGACCTGGCCAAGATAAAGCATAGCAGTGTGAACAGATAACAACACAGAGTTACACATGGAGTAAACAATAAACAATTTTTAAAAAGCAGAAAAAAAAGAATCTATATACATTGTGTGCAAAAGGCATGAGGAGGTAGGCAATAAATAGGCCATAGGAGTGAATAATTACAATTTAGCAGATTAACACTGGAGTGATAAATGATCAGATGAGCATGTGCAGGTAGAGATACTGGTGTGCAAAAGAGCAGAAAAGTAAATAAAATAAAAACAGTATGGGGATGAGGTAGGTAAATTGTGTGGGCTATATACCGATGGACTATGTACAGCTGCAGCGATTGGTTAGCTGCTCAGTATTTAAGAGAAGCTGCAGACTCGCTATGCCCTGCGACGAACCATCAAACAGGCAAAGTGTCAATACAGGACTAAGATTGAATCATACTACACCAGCTCCGACACTCGTCGGATGTGGCAGGGCTTGCAAACTATTACAGACTACAAAGGGAAGCACAGCCGCGAGCTGCCCAGTGACACGAGCCTACCAGACGAGCTAAATCACTTCTATGCTCGCTTCGAGGCAAGCAACACTGAGGCATGCATGAGAGCATCAGCTGTTCCGGAAAACTGTGTGATCACGCTCTCCGTAGCCGACGTGAGTAAGACCTTTAAACAGGTCAACATACACAAGGCTGCGGCCAGACGGATTACCAGGACGTGTGCCCCGGGCACGTGCTGACCAACTGGCAGGTGTCTTCACTGACATTTTCCCTGGTTGAGTCTGTAATAGCAACATGCTTCAAGCAGACTACCATAGTCCCTGTGCCCAAGAAACCAAAGGCAACCTGCCTAAATGACTACAGACCCGTAGCACTCATGTCCGTAGCCAAGAAGTGCTTTGAAAGGCACCATTATCCCAGAAACCCTAGACCCACTCCAATTTGCATACTGCCCAAACAGATCCACAGATGATGCAACCTCGATTGCACTCCACACTGCCCTTTCCCAACTGGACAAAAGTAACACCTATGTGAGAATGCTGTTCATTGACTACAGCTCAGCGTTCAACACCATAGTACCCTCAAAGCTCATCACCAAGCTAAGGATCCTGGGACTAAACACCTCCCTCTGCAACTGGATCCTGGACTTCCTGACAGGCCACCCCCAGGTAGTGAGGGTAGGTAGCAACACATCTGCCACGCTGATCCTCAACACTAGAGCTCCCCAGGGGTGCGTGCTCAGTCCCCTCCTGTACTCTCTGTTCACCCACGACTGCATGGCCAGGCACGACTTCAACACCATCATTAAGTTTGCTGACGACAGTGGTAGGCCTGATCACCGACAACGATGAGACAGCCTATAGGGAGGAGGTCAGAGACCTGGCCGGGTGGTGCCAGAATAACAACCTATGCCTCAACGTAACCAAGACTAAGGAGATGATTGTGGACTACAGGAAAAGGAGCACCGAGCACGTCCCCATTCTCATCGACGGGGCTGTAGTGGAGCAGGTTGAGAGCTTCAAAGTCCTTGGTGTCCACATCAACAATAAACTAGATTGGTCCAAACACACCAAGACAGTCGTGAAGAGGGCACGACAAAGCTTATCCCCCCTCAGGAAACTAAACAGATTTGGCATGGGTCCTGAGATCCTCAAAAGGTTCTACAGCTGCAATATCGAGAGCATCCTGACCGGTTGCATCACTGCCTGCTACGGCAATTGCTCGGCCTCCGACCGCAAGGCACTTAGGGTAGTGCGTACGGCTCAGTACATCACTGGGGCAAAGCTGCCTGCCATCCAGGACCTCTACACCAGGCGGTGTCAGAGGAAGGCCCTAAAAATTGTCAAAGACCCCAGCCACCAAAGTCATAGACTGTTCTCTCGACTACCGCATGGCAAGTGGTACCGAAGTGCCAAGTCTAGGACAAAATGGCTTCTCAAAAGTTTTTACCCCCAAGCCATAAGACTCCTGAACAGGTAACCAAATAGTTACTAGGATTATTTGCATTGTGTACCCCCCGCCCCCCAACCCCTCTTTTATGTTGCTGTTACTCTCTGTTTATCTTATATGCATAGTCACTTTAACTATACATTCATGTACATACTACCTAAATTGGCCCGACCAACCAGTGTTCCCGCACATTGGCTAACCGGGCTATCTGCATTGTGTCCCACCACCCGCCAACCCCTCTTTTTACACTTCTGCTACTCTCTGTTCATCATATATGCATAGTCACTTTAATGATACCTACATGTACAGTGCCTTGCGAAAGTATTCGGCCCCCTTGAACTTTGCGACCTTTTGCCACATTTCAGGCTTCAAACATAAAGATATAAAACTGTATTTTTGTGTGAGGAATCAACAACAAGTGGGACACAATCATGAAGTGGAATGACATTTATTGAATATTTCAAACTTTTTTAACAAATCGCAAACTGAAAAATTTGGCATGCAAAATTATTCAGCCCCCTTAAGTTAATACTTTGTAGCGCCACCTTTTGCTGCTATTACAGCTGTAAGTCGCTTGGGGTATGTCTCTATCAGTTTTGCACATCGAGAGACACATTTTTTCCCATTCCTCCTTGCAAAACAGCTCGAGCTCGGTGAGGTTGGATGGAGAGCATTTGTGAACAGCAGTTTTCAGTTCTTTCCACAGATTCTCGATTGGATTCAGGTCTGGACTTTGACTTGGCCATTCTAACACCTGGATATGTTTATTTTTGAACCATTCCATTGTAGATTTTGCTTTATGTTTTGGATCATTGTCTTGTTGGAAGACAAATCTCCGTCCCAGTCTCAGGTCTTTTGCAGACTCCATCAGGTTTTCTTCCAGAATGGTCCAGTATTTGGCTCCATCCATCTTCCCATCAATTTTAACCATCTTCCCTGTCCCTGCTGAAGAAAAGCAGGCCCAAACCATGATGCTGCCACCACCATGTTTGACAGTGGGGATGGTGTGTTCAGGGTGATGAGCTCTGTTGCTTTTACGCCAAACATAACGTTTTGCATTGTTGCCAAAAAGTTCAATTTTGGTTTCATCTGACCAGAGCACCTTCTTCCACATGTTTGGTGTGTCTCCCAGGTGGCTTGTGGCAAACTTTAAACGACACTTTTTATGGATATCTTTAAGAAATGGCTTTCTTCTTGTCACTTCCATAAAGGCCAGATTTGTGCAATATACGACTGATTGTTGTCCTATGGACAGAGTCTCCCACCTCAGCTGTAGATCTCTGCAGTTCATCCAGAGTGATCATGGGCCTCTTGGCTGCATCTCTGATCAGTCTTCTCCTTGTATGAGCTGAAAGTTTAGAGGGACGGCCAGGTCTTGGTAGATTTGCAGTGGTCTGATACTCCTTCCATTTCAATATTATCACTTGCACAGAGCTCCTTGGGATGTTTAAAGCTTGGGAAATATTTTTGTATCCAAATCCGGCTTTAAACTTCTTCACAACAGTATCTCGGACCTGCCTGGTATGTTCCTTGTTCTTCATGATGCTCTCTGCGCTTTTAACGGACCTCTGAGACTATCACAGTGCAGGTGCATTTATACGGAGACTTGATTACACACAGGTGGATTGTATTTATCATCATTAGTCATTTAGGTCAACATTGGATCATTCAGAGATCCTCACTGAACTTCTGGAGAGAGTTTGCTGCACTGAAAGTAAAGGGGCTGAATAATTTTGCACGCCCAATTTTTCAGTTTTTGATTTGTTAAAAAAGTTTGAAATATCCAATAAATGTCATTCCACTTCATGATTGTGTCCCACTTGTTGGTGATTCTTCACAAAAAAATACAGTTTTATATCTTTATGTTTGAAGCCTGAAATGTGGCAAAAGGTCGCAAAGTTCAAGGGGGCCGAAAACTTTCGCAAGGCACTGTACATACTACCTCAATAAGCCTGACTAACAGATGTCTGTATATAGCCTTGCTCTTTTTTTCAAATGCCTTTTTACTGTTGTTTTATTTCTTTACTTACCTACACACACAGACACACACACATACCTTTGTTTCCGCACCATTGGTTAGAGCCTGTAAGTAAGCATTTCACTGTAAGGTCTACACCTGTTGTATTCGGCGCACGTGACAAATAAACTTTGATTTGATTTGACTCATATCTCCCTCGCTAGCTTTATGCACCAGCTATCAGAGCAGCTCACAGATCACTGCACCTGTACATAGCTAAACTGTAAAAGCCCATCCAACTACCTCATCCGCATACTGTTATTTATTTTCTTTATTTTGCTCCTTTGCACCCC
This sequence comes from Oncorhynchus tshawytscha, assembly GCF_018296145.1. Taxonomy (NCBI): domain Eukaryota; kingdom Metazoa; phylum Chordata; class Actinopteri; order Salmoniformes; family Salmonidae; genus Oncorhynchus; species Oncorhynchus tshawytscha. The sequence continues at coordinate 35,044,745 of NC_056437.1, read as the reverse complement.
AGTATCTCTACTTGCACAGTCGTCTTCTGCACATCTATCACTCCAGTGTTAAATTGCTATATTGTAAGTATTTCACCACTAGGGCCTATTTATTGCCTTACCTCCCTTATCCTACCTCATTTGCACACATTGTGTATAGACTTTTACATTTTTTACATTTATTTTTTATTATAATTTTTTCTATTGTATTATTGACTGTATGTTTTCTTATTCCACGTGTAACACTGTGTTGTTGTTTGTGTCGCACTGCTTTGCTTTAGCTTGGCCAGGTCGCAGTTGTAAATGAGAACTTGTTCTCAACTTGCCTACCTGGTTAAATAAAGGTGAAATTATATATATTTTTTAAACTACAGCTGCTTCCACTGTAGCTACTAGCTACCACTGACTGACTGACTGACTGACTACTGTCTCTGCTTTCTCAGCTGCTCATGTTACATTAGGCTACATTACATTATATTACCACATACAGCCTAGTCTGAGTATACAGATCAGGGAAAGTGCATGTTTTTAGACAAATAATACATTTTCACAAAAATATCATTGCATTCACAAGTTGGAATTGTCTTCATCATGCTTCCCTAAGCTAAGAACATTTGTGTAGATATTGTTTTGGAGTCTGTGAAATCTTTCATGGTATATCTAAGGAACATCTGTGTGTGAACTACAACTATCATAGTCAGCCACACTATGGATCTGGTGAATGTGGTGTAACAGCATTTCACCAGTTTATAATTTCTAAGAAACTATGTGAGATTAAATACCCTTCATTTGAATTCTGCATGTGTCAGAATTTTAAATTGAATTTTTTCAGCCACCTTCGCCACAGTCCGTATTTGTGTGTGTTTGTGTGTGTCCACGTCAGCAGCTCCAGTGCATCTGTACAGCACCTGGGACTGGGGAAACTCATGTGTGTGCTAAATCATAACCTCAACCTCAAAGTAACCTAAATTGAATAAAGAAGTGTGCAGAAATGAGCCAATCCCCGATTCTGTGAGATTCCGCTCCCTGGGTTCCCCTCTAGGCCCTGGCTGCAGAGACAGATTAAATGTGTGAACTAAGTTTATTGTTAAAATGGATTTTAACGTTAAAATTACAGATGGACATCCTTCGTCACCATCGATCGTCAGCGTACATGTAACGGTTCTCTTTAGTTGAAGGAGAGGCGGACCAAAATGCGGCGTGATGATGATTCATGTTTGTTTAATAACGGAAAACTATACATGAATAAACTACAAAACAATGAAATGTGAGAACTCAAAACAGCCCTATCTGGTGCAAACACAAAGACAGGAACAATCACCCACAAAACCCAACACCAAACAGGCTACCTAAATATGGTTCCCAATCAGAGACAACGACGAACACCTGCCTCTGATTGAGAACCATATCACGCCAAACATAGAACTAGACAAACTAGTCAATAAACATAGAATGCCCAACCAGATCACACCCTGACCAACCAAAACATAGAAACATACAAAGCAAACTATGGTCAGGGTGTGACAGTACAGCATATAAACTGAAACAAACTATTGGCTTTTCTGTGCGAAATCTCAGTGAGGGGCTGTGGCCGACCTCTAGGAGGATGTGAAAGGACAGGACATAAAGCTAGGACGGTAGACCTTAACCTGACTCTGTATTAGAACACCTAGTCATAAATCATTGTCTATGGATTGTGTTGCTGACTATTTTGCATTCATGCAAACAAAGGTAACAGAATGATTGGAATCAATATGTAGCCTACTACTGCAATGCATTTTTACACCAACTCATCTAGGCCTATTTGGCTAATAAAGGTTTGAATGCCTTGAGTCCTCCAAGTCACATTTAGAAGTCAGAGCAGAACATGCCCAAGGGAGTCGTGATGTAGACTCTGTTGAATGTTGATGAAGGCACATGCACACAGAAAGAGAACAACAAATGGCCTATCTGCATTCTCTAAGCATAGGCCCATTCAATGCATAATCATGAAGCACCACTCTGCAGTATATGTGTATTTAACATTTATTTCACTAAGCAAGTCAGTTAAGAACAAATTCGTACAATGATGGCCTACTGAGGAACAGTGTGTTAACTGCCATGTTCAGGGGCAGAATGACAGATTTTTACCTTGTCAGCTCCGGGAATTGATCCAGCAACCTTTTGGGTTACTGGCCCAACGCTCTAGGCTACCTGCCGCCCCAAATATTGTGATATCTAAAACCTTAAAGTGTTCTTTGGCTGTCCCCATAGGAGAACCCTTTGAATAACACTTTTTGGTTGCAGGTTGAACCCTTTTGGGTTCCAGGTAGATTCTTTCTACAGAGGGTTCTACTTGGAACCAAAAAGGGTTCTACTTGGAACCAAAAAGGGTTCTACCTGGAACCAAAAAAGTTTCTCCTATGGGGACAGCCGTAGGACCCTTTTGGAACCCTTTTCTCTAACAGTGTACAGATGAGGAAACTGTTTTTTAAAGCGTTAATCAGCATTTTTAGATTAAAAAGAGATTTGATTTACTAGGATCTCCATTAGCAACATCTAGTCTTACTGGGGTCTGACACATAACAAAAAAGACATTACAGACAAAATACTTAACAATTTACTTACATTTAAAAACATTTAGTGTGTGTGTGTGTGCGTGCATCTATCATTTACACATATATGTCAGTACATACACACAACAAGTAGGTCACATAGGGGAGAGGTGTTGTGCCGTGAGGTGTTGCTTTAATTGTTTTTTGAAAGCAGGTTTGCTGTTCACTTGCGGTATATAAGATGGGAGTTCCATGCACCCAATGCTCTGTATAATACTGTATGCTTCCTTGAATTTGTTCTGGACCTAGGGACTGTGAAAAGACCCCTGGTGGCATGTCTGGTGGGATAACTGTGTGTGTCAGTGCTGTGTGTAAGTTGACTATGCAAACAATTTGGAATTTCCAACACATTAATGTTTCCTATAAAAAACAAGAATTGACACAGTCAGTATTAACTCAATTCTTAGCCAAGAGAGACTGGCATGCATAATATTAATATTAGCCCTCTGAGCAAGAAGTGCGGCTCTGTTCTGGGCCAGCTGCAGCTTATCTAGGTCTTTCTTTGCAGAACTGGACCATATGACTGGACAATAATCAAGATATGATAAAACTAGAGCCTGCAGGACATGCTTTGTGGAGTGTGGTGTCAAAAAAGCAGAGCATCTCTTTATTACGGATTGACCTCTACCCATCTTTACAACCGTTGAATCTATATATTTTGACCATGACAGTTTACAATCTAAGGTAAAAACCAAGAAATTTTGTGTCCTCAACTTGTTCAACAGCCACACCATTCATTAACAGATTCAGCTGAGGTCTAGAATTTAGGGAATGATTTGTACCAAATACAATGCTGTCAGTTTTAGAGATGTTCAGGACCTGTTTATTACTGGCCACTCATTCCAAAACAGACTGCAACTCTTTGTTAAGGGTTTCAGTGACTTCATTAGCTGTGGTTGCTGATGTGTATATGGTTGAATTATCAGCATACATCGACACACATGCTGTTGTTTAAACAACTCTTTTGGGATAGGGGGCAGCATTTTCACTTTTGGATGAATAGCGTGCCCAGAGTGAACTGCCTCCTACTCTGTCCCAGATGCTAATATATGCATATTATTATTATTATTATTATTGGACAGAAAACACTCTGAGGTTTCTAAAACTGTTTGAATGATGTCTGTGAGTATAATAGAACTCATATGGCAGGCAAAAACTTGAGAAAAATCCAACCAGGAAGTGGGACATCTGAGGTTTGCAGTTTTTCAAAACTTGGCCTACCGAATACACAGTGGGATATGGATAAAGTTGCACTTCCTACGGCTTCCACTAGATGTCAAACGTCTTTAGAAACTTGAATGAGGATTCTACTTTAAAGGAGGGGCTCATGAGGCCTGTTCGAGTAAGTGGTCTGGCATAGTGCCTTGGTCTCAAGACGCGCGCTCCCGACAGAGTTACCTCTCGTTCCAGTGCTTTTCGTCAGACATAGGAATTCTCTGGTTGGAAGCTTATTGATGTTTTGTTAAAAACATCCTAAAGATTGATTCCATACATCATTGGACTTGTTTCTAAAGGACTGTAACGGAACGTTTTGAGTTTTTGTCTGGACGAAGTACCTGCGCCTCATGAAGATGGATTACTGGGCTGAACACGCTAACAACAAGTGGCTATTTGGACATAAATGATGGACTTTATGGAACAAATCAGTCATTTATTGTCGAACTGGGATTCCTGGGAGTGCCTTCTGATGAAGATCAATGGTAAGTGAATATTTATGGTGTTATTTCTAACTTCTGTTGACTCCAAAATGGCGGATATTTCCCTGGCTGGATTGGGCTCTGTGTGCCGTTCTCAGATTATGCTTTTTCCATAAAAAAAAGTGAAATCTGACACACCGGTTGAATTAACCTCGTGGAGCTAGGGGGCACTATTTTTGTGTTTGGAAAAATAACGCTCCCAAAGTAAACGGCCTATTTCTCAGGACCAGATGCTAGAATATGCATATAATTCACAGATTGGGATAGAAAACACTCTAAAGTTTCCAAAACTGTCAAAATATTGTCTGTGAGTATAACAGTGCTGATATTGCAGGCGAAACCCTGAGAAAAATCAAACCAGGAAATGGCTTCTATTTTGAAAACTCCATGTTCCATAGCCTCTCATCGCTCCATTTAAAGGGATATCAACCAGATTCATTTTCCTATTGCTTCCTCAAGGTGTCAGTCTTCAGACATAGTTTCAGGCTTTTATTTTGAAAAATGAGCCAGAACGATAACATTGCGTCAAGTGGTCACATGAGTTTTGCTCGTGCAACAGAATTTGGACAGCTATTGTTTTTCCCTCTCCTACTGTGAAAGACATTTGCGGTTGATATATTATCGATTATATATTTTAAAAACAACCTGAGGATTGATTATAAAAAACGTTTGACATGTTTCTGTGGACATTACGGATATTATTTGGAATTTGTCTGCATTGTCATGACCGCTCTTTCCTGCGGATTTCTGAACATAATGTGCCAAACAAACGGAGGAATTTTGGATATAAAAATAATCTTTATGGAACAAAAGGAACATTTGTTGTGTAACTGGGAGTCTCGTAAGTGAAAACATCCGAAGATCATCAAAGGTAAATAATTAAATTGATTACTTTTCTGATTTTCGTGACCAAGCTACCTGATGCTAAGTGTACTTTATGTTTTGTCATGCGATCGATAAACTTACACAAACGCTTGGATTGCTTTCGCTGTAAAGCATAATTTCAAAATATGAGACGACAGGTGGATTAACAAAAGGTTACGCTGTGTTTTGCAATATTGCACATGTGATTTCATGAATATGAATATTTTTTGTAATATTATTTGACTGGTCGCTATGCTATTCAGCAGTTGCTGATGACAATTATCCCGCTTAATGTCGGTGGTAGGTCATTTGTAAAAAAAATAGAAAAGAGTAGAGGGCCTACTGCACTGCTGTACACCACACTTTACATGTTTGACATTAGAGAAGCTTCCATTAAAGAAAACCATCTGAGTTCTATTAGATCCGGTATTCCAAAACTGGGGTACGCGCAATGCTGTCGGGGATACGCGGAATAAAAATGTGATTCATATTTTAAATTTTTTTAACAGTACCTTTATATTTTCCAACGGGGCTATACATTTGGGTGAGTTTTTTCACTCACCTGAGTAGCCTCGTTTCACTGCCAAAAATAAAATTAAACCATCTAGTGTTCAGCGAAATAACAACACAATGTCAAATACAGGTAGCCTTGTCAAATAATTAACATCCAATCACATTAACTGTTACTCTCTTGCGGAAAACCTTCACTCTTGCGCTGACATTTAGAAACGACACAGGACAATGAGCGAGAATAAAGACGACTTTCGAGTAGTAAGACATGTATAGAAGCAACAGATAGCATTAATAAGAAGGGGCTAGAAGTATCTTATATGGTGAGCTAACAAGTGGCTAGGACAGGCAAGCCCCATACTATTGTGGAGGACTTAATTCTTCCTGCTGCCGCGGATATGGCTGGGACAATGCTGTCGGAAAAGGCCAAAAAAACGATACAGACAATGCCTTCATCAAATAACACTGTTTCACAATGCATCAGTGACATGACAGGAGATGTTTTGAAACAATTACTGCTTCGCATACAAGCCAGTGAATTCTATGCGTTACAGCTGGATAAGTCAACAGACGTGGCGGGCCTGGTACAGCTCCCGGTATATGTCCATAATGTTTATGGGGGGTCAATTAAGGAAGACATCCTCTTCTGCAAACCACTGGAAACCAGGACATGAGAGGTTATTTTTTAAAGTACTGGACAGCTTTGTGACATCAAATGGACTTTGGTGGTCAAGATGTGTTTATCTGTACGGATGGCGCAAAATCCATGCCAGGGAGACATAGTGGAGTGGTAACGCGCGTGCAAGCAGTTGCTCCGACGCTACTTGGGTACACTGCAGCATACACCGAGAGGCTCTTGCTGCCAAGGGAATGCCTGACAGCTTGAAAGACGTTTTGGACACTACAGTGAAAATGGTTATCTTTGTTAAAGTAAGGCCCCTGAACTCTCGTTTATTTCTGCATTATGCAATGATATGGGCAGCGACCATATAACATACAGAAAGACGTGCGCTGGTTATCAAGGGGCAAAGTATTGACATGTTTTTTTAATTTGAGAGACGAACTTAAAGTTTTCTTTACTGACCATAATTTCCACTTGTCCGGCCGCTTGCATGATGACTGGTTTCTAACACAACTGGCCTATCTGGGTTATGTTTTTTCTTGCCTAAATGATCTGAATCTAGGATTACAGGGACTCTCTGCAACTATATTCAATGTGTGGGACAAAATTGAGGGTATGCTTAAGAAGTAGGAGCTCTTTTCTGTCGGCATTAACAAGTACAACACACAGCTCTTTCCATCATTGTATGAATTTGTGTGTGCAAATTAACTCAAACTTACGGACAATGTTAAATGTAATATAGCAAAGCACCTGAGTGAGCCGGGTGCGGAATTACACAGGTACTTTCACGAAATGGACAACACAAACAACTGAATTCATTAATTCCCTTTCTTGCCCTGCCTCCAGTCTACTTGCCGATATCTAAACTAGAGAGCCCCATCAAAACTGCAACAAGGGGTTCTGTGAAAATTTAATCAGAAGCCACTGCCAGATTTCTGGATAGGGCTGTGCTCAGAGTTTCTTGCCTTGGTAAATTGTGCTGTTAAGACATTGATGTCCTTTACAACCACATACCAATGTGAGAGTGGATTCTCTGCTCTGACCAGCATGAATACTAAATACAGGCACAGACTGTGTGTGGAAAATGATTTAAGACTGAGACTCTCTCCAATACAACCCAACATTGCAGTTATGTGCACCCTTTCAAGCACAGCCTTCTCATTAACCTGTGGTAAATTATTCACCATTATTGATGAACAAATACGTTTTCATATGTAAGATGGCTAAATAAAGAGCAAAATTATTGATTATTATTATATTATTATTTGTGCCCTGGTCCTATAAGAGCTCTTTGTCACTTCCCACGGGCCAGATTGTGACAGAAACTCATTCTTAGGTTTAATAAATGTATTGTATGGTGTGTGTGTGTGGCAGGCTTACAATGATGGCAAAAAAACAATATTTGAGAGTGCGCTGACCCTGGTGCTGACGGGGGGTACACAGCTGGAGGTTGAATGTTTTAAGGGGTACGAGTTTGGGAACCACTGTATTAGATAGATAGCTCTGAATCCACAATATGGCAGAGGTTGAAAAGCTATAACACATAAGTTCTCAACAACAGGTTATGGTCAATAATATCAAAGGCTGCATTGAAATCTAACAGTACATCTCCCACAGTCTTCTTATTATCACTTTCCTTCAACCAATCATCAATCAGTCTTTTGTGTCAGTGCAGTAGATGTTGAGTGCCCTTCTCTATAAGCATGCTGAAAGTCTGTTGTTAACTTATTTACAGAGAAATGGCAATGTATTTGGTCAAACACCATTTTTTCAAACAGTTTGCTAAGAGCTGGCAGCAAGCTGATAGGTCTGCTGTTAGAACCAGTAAAGGCCTCTTAACCACTCTTAGGTAGCGGAATTACTTGGGCTTCCCTCCAGGCCTGAGGACAAAGACTTTCCTCTAGGCTCAGATTAAAGCTACGACAGATCGGAGTGGCTATAGAGTCAGCTACCATCCTCAATAGCTTTATATCTAGTTGTCAATGCCAGGAGATTTGTCAATATTGATCGATAACAATATTTTTTTCACCTCTCCCACACTAACTTTACAAAATTTTAACTTACAATGCTTTTCTTTTATTATTTGTTTTTTATGCATGAGTATGATGGCTCACTGTCTTTGTTGGCATTTCCTGCCTAAATTTACCCACAAGTAATCATTACAATAACTGGCAACATCAAATGGTTTTGTGATGAATAAGCCATCTGATTTGATGAAAGTGTCACACCCTGATCTGTTTCACCTGTCCTTGTGATTTACTCCACCCCCTCCAGGTGTCGCTTATTTTCCCTGGTGTATTTATCCCTGTGTTTCCTGTCTCTCTTTCAAGTCAACCAGCGTGTTTTCCCGTACTCCTGCTTCTATTCTCTTTTTGCTAGTCCTCCCAGTTTTGACCTTTGCCTGTTTTCTGGACTCCGTGCCTGACCATTCTGTCTGCCATGACCTCAAGCCTGCCTGCCACTCTATATCTCTTGGACTCTGAACTGGTTTTGACCTTTTGCCTGTCCATAACCATTCTCTTGCCTACCCCTTTTGGATTGATTAATAAATATCAAAGACTCAAACCATCTGCATCCTGTGTCAAACCATCTGCATCCTGTGTCTGCATCTGTGTCTCGCCTTGTGCCTTTATAGAAAGATGGAGTTGGAATTTGTCTTTCTGCCCAAATTTGATTTTAAGTACTCAATATTTAAATAATTGATCTTGGCTTCATAATACAGTTTCTTCTGCATTTTGTTGAGTTCAGTAACATAATTTCGCAATTTGCAGTAAGTCAGCCAGTCAGACTTATTAGCCACTCCTATTACCCCATCACTTTCAACCATAGTTCTTCAATTCCTCATCAATCCATATGGAGCCTTAACAGTTCTAACAGTCAGTTTCTTAACAGGTTCATGTTTATCAGTAATTGGAAGAAGCAATTTTCATACACTCAAGTGCAGCATCTGGATGCTCCTTATTAATCACATCAGACCAACAACGTTTTTTTAACATCATCCATATGAGTCACAGCTAAATCTTTTGTATGATACACTATTTTAGGCCCAGCTTTTAGAACTGTGGCTTTCCTGGATATACAGTAGCCATTATATTAGGCTCACTGCATCCAATGGGTATGAATACAGCAAAGTATCTACAGTATTAGCAAAAATGTGATCAATACATGTGGATGATCTTGTTCCTGTATTGTTTGTAAACACCCTGGTAGGTTGATTAATAACCTGAACCAGATTACAGGCACTGGTTACAGTATGATGTTTCCTCTTGAGCACACAGCTTGTTGAAAACCAGTCAATATTCAAGTCGCCAAGAAAGTAGACCTCTGTTTACATCACATACACTATCAAGCATTTCACACACATTATTTAGATACTGACTGTTATCACTTGGTGGCCTATTGCAACACCCCTAAAGAAAATGCTTTAGATGTACCAGGTGAACCTGCAATCACAACACTTCAATAACACTTGACATAAGATCTTCTCTAAGAATTACAGGGATATGGCTCTGAATATATACAGCAATACCTCCCCCATAAGCATTCTTGTCTCTTATATATTATTGCTCCTGCTGTATAAAATGTATTATCTAAGTGAGTCTCAGAAATGGCTAATATATCATTTTGATCTGATAACAAGTAATTGATTTCATGAACCTTATTTCTAAAGCTAAACATATGAATATGGGCTGTTTTCAGCCCTTTCCTGGGTAGCTTATAAGAAATAGACATAATATGGAAAAGAGCAAACATAGGAAGATAAAAAAAATATACATTCAGCAGACCATTAATCAGTTGGTGTGTGTAAGTGTGTGTGTGTGCTACGGGGTTGAAGCTACGAACCCATAGGCTTAGCTCTCTCATCCCTTCCAGGCTTTAGGGAGGGAGGGTGGACAATGAGCCTGTCATTGAATATCTAAGCAATGCCTGACACCTGGGCTGATGGTGGGTTTTCCAGTCCTGTCGGCGCGCTCTACCTCAATCTTCCTGTGGTCCATCTTCAGTTTCTCCGAGATCATTTCCCTCACTTTATCCTCAGACTCTGTCCAGGTCTCATGTGGAGATTCTGCAATTCCGTCCACAACCATGTTGTTCTGCCTTGATTGTCCCTCGAGATAATCGGAATTCTCTGTCCATTGTTATCATGGATTCACATACACAACTGATGTCCTCACTCAATGACTTACAGATTGCTGTCATCTTGCTGTTCTCTTGTTTAAACACATCGAGCTGACCCTGGAAGTTACTTGAAACTATTTCTTGTTGTTGTAACAACTGCTTGTAGAACTAATTTTGTTAGTTTAAAATATCCTTCGGATGGTTGACGGGGCAGCTCATGGGGAACTGTGGGAGCGGGGGGGGATCTTGGAGGGCTGGTGGCCTGGCAGTTGGGAGCTTGGGCCGGTGGCTGAAGGAGTCCCCGTTTTTGACCTTGTAGGAGATCTGTCGACGTGTCCTTGAGCAGGGCGTTGACCCTGGTTGCTTCTGTGTGTTGCTCTGGATGGGAGGCTGTTAGATGACTAATGGCATGTAGTTGTTGAGCGCCTTCACTGCAAGTATATTGTATGTTTTAAATATTCAATACATGTTTTTAATTTTTTTTATTATAAAAAAAGAAACCTGCAGGGATCTAGACAGCCACAAGCCCGGGACAATCTGCGAACCCAGCCACAATGGTTAACTGGCTGTGTAGGCTGTGTTCAAGCCCTCAAGAAAACCCCACTAGCTTGATAGCCTGCTAGCTAGCAGCTAGACTAGCTGCTACGCCAAGCAGTTCCTCAGACCTGGCCTTATTGGCAGGATCACTGGACAGATAGTAGTGGTCCCAGCAACTGATGCCAACCACGTTGCGGCATCCCAACTCAAAAGATAGCTAGCTAGTAACCAAACTTTTTCAATAGACTTTCAAAACTTTCCTAAACAACAAACTTTCCAATACAACAAACCGAGCTCCCACTCGTTCCACGTTCAACAGGAAGGTATGTGTTGTGACCTGATGAGAGTAAAGCAGAGACGGGAGAGAAAATGCTGAGTTTACAGCAACTTCCTGAGTCAGATGTGGCTCTGTCGTAATCGATGTGAGAAAGCCTTTACAGTACATCCCTGTGGAGCGAATATCTAATGTGGTTCTTCTGACACCTGAGAAAGCCTTATAATACATACATATTGTCAAGTTTTGCTATCTATTGTAGACACACACACACACACACACACACACACACACACACACACACACACACACACACACACACACACACACACACACACACACACACACACACACACACACTTCACCACCATCCAGAAGCTGGGCTAGGCTTTCATGTATATTTAATGTTTTATCATCTTTTTCTCGGAGTCAGAGCTAGGCTCCCCAAGGGCCAAACTTCCTGTACTGCCAGTGTCAAAGCTCTCTCACAGTAAACACAGCAGGTCAAAGCCAGATCTCAGCAACCTCAACCTCAGCTGCCGGCCTTGCTCCAAAGACTGGATGGTCGATTCCATAGAACTTAGACACAGCTCAAACACAGCTCTGGAACTGCTGGAAGCGACTTGTTACTGTGTAGGCCTAATACCACAGTGGCATACTGTAGGTCTACCAGAAGCTAGGATACCGGTTACTGCAATAGCACAGTGACATACCAGTAGTGCTATTGTCCACATCTCCACAAATATCGTCTGATGCCTTGAAAAGGTGTCACCTAGGCCTATGTTAGCTACACAGAGCTTTGGCATGAGAGCTATTTGATGTTCATTTCATTGTGGGTGTTTAAATACCAGCATATCAGACTATAATAGCTGGACCGCCTCGCAGCTGTTGAGAACAAATATCACATGATGCCACTGAATTCCACACACAGACGTCACAGAGATCCATAAACCAGCTACCCCTGTTTACCTTGAATGGCTGCCTAAATACGATTGGACCAATATCATATCAGATCATGTTTTCACTGCTGACGCAAAAGATAATTTTAAGCATCAAATTTACTATGAATGAAATTTAAAAAATGGCAAATTTAATATGTACTGGACATTGGATACAAAATAGCTAGACTTGACAGCCATGTGCAAAGACCCTAGCAATGCACATGTTTCTAACTGAATGGCTTGGCCCAGATGACTGATTTTTAGTAGCATTCCACACAGTTAGTGAGGCGGACTACGGTCCTGTCCAAGTATGCAGTCTGTTTCCTGCACATACCAGCATCTAAAAACAGACCTGCAGAAAAAGGTCTGGGGCCTTATTTATCAAAGATGCGTGCACACAAAAAAATACTCTAAATCTTACGTGCGGCAGTTTTCCCGCAAAGGTTGTATTTATCAAATTTGATCATATATTTTATATATATATATATATATGACTTTTTATATACTTTACCCCAATTTCTCCCCAATTTTGTAATATTCAATTGGTAGTTGTCATTGTCTAATCGCTGCAACAACCCAACATGCCGGGACATTCGTTCTCCGAAACATGACCAGCCAAGCCGTACTGCTTCTTAACACACTGCTCGTTTAACCCGGAAGTCAGCCATACCAATGTGTCGGAGGAAACAACGTTCGCATGATGATAGGCCTAAATCATAATCGTATTGCAGGACATGTCTCTTCTTTTCTGAGATGACTGGTTTATTCCCGCTACACAACAAACGTTAGGCTACCATTTATCCATCACTCATTCAATAGCCAAGCATGCTCCAAGGTAAATAGCCTATTTAAAATATGTATGGGTAAGCTACAGTATTGCTGTGCGATAGGAGCGCGGCATCATAGTCTATTTAATCTCAGAACCTATACCAAGGCAGAAACACAATAATGTATTGATACAAACTTGAATTTATTCAGGGGAGCCCAATTGAGACCAGGATCTCATTTACAATGATGTCCTGAGTACAAACAATCAAGAAAATGAACATTCCAAATAAAACAAGAGGAATAAAAAAAACTACAAGGTACCATTACTACAATTTCAACAAATAAACCATTACAAATCATTCGAAACAACTGCAATCATCAATGAATTCATTCAACACCTAAACTCCCCTAGCAAAACCAGGGAATCAAGATTGATACAGGTTATTCCAACAATGGAGGGCACTAAAACTAAAGGATTTAACTAAATTGAACGAAGTTAGGTAAATTGGAAGTTTGTGTAGTAGAGCTTTGTAAACAAAAAGGGAGTAATGAAGTGATCTATGGGACTTATATTTAATTTATTTTCATTTAACCTTTATTTAACAAGGCAAGTCAGTTAAGAACACATTTTTATTTACAATGACAGTCTACCAAAAGGCAAAAGGCCTCCTGCGGGCACCGGGGCTGGGATTAAAAATAAATAAAATATAAATATAGGACACACATCACGACAAGAGAGACAACACAACACTACATAAATAGAGACCTAAGACAACAACATAACAAGGCCGCAACACATGACAACACAGCATGGTAGCAACACAACATAACAGCAACACAACATGGTACACAACATGGTACAAACATTATTTGGGGACAGACAACAGCACAAAGGGCAGTAAGAGTAAGAGTGTCCATGATTGAGTTTTTGAATAAAGAGAGTGAGATAAAACTGTCCAGTTTGAATGTTTGTTGCAGCTCGTTCCAGTCGCTAGCTGCAGCGAACTGAAAAAAGGAGCGACCCAGGGATGTGAGCGCTTTGGGGACCTTTAAGAGAATGTGACTGGCAGAACGGGTGTTGTATGTGGAGGATGAGGGCTGCAGTAGATATCTCAAGATAGGGGGGGAGTGATGCCTAAGAGGGTTTTATAAATAAGCATCAACCAGTGGGTCTTGCGACAGGTATACAGAGATGACCAGTTTAAGTGAGGAGCATTGGTGGAAAATCTGATGGCCGAATGGTAAAGAACATCTAGCCGCTCGAGAGCAGGACTTCAATGATGACCAGCCAACCATTTGATATAGGATGCAGTGATGAGTATTACAACTGTCACCTGTGATAAAGCAAATGGCGCAATGGTAAACGGCATCCAAATGTTTAATAGTGGCTGTTGCAATCTGTAGGGCCCTATAAAATCCATTTGAGTTTTAAACCTGATTCCGCTTTTTCAAAAATTAAGTTCTCTGTTTCGTTTTTCCAGGTTTCCATTTCCCCCTGTTTTTCAGGTTTTTTAAAATAGAAAACAACTCAATTGGATGTTCTAAGTCCACATCAATACTTAAACTAGATCATAAGACCACTTTTGAGGTCTGGGATTTTTTTATTATTACATTTTTGGGGTTTAGGTACCCTTTAATTCCAGTACACACCTAGCAAGAGGCTGTTGTTTAGCAGTGTTTTTGTAGAGCACGTGATGGTTGAGTTTGCAAACAAATACCCACTGGATTTATGCAAATAATCATGATATCATTCTGCCAGATATCATACTGCCATTGGCTACTTTATAGTTAACATTTAATTGAGAAGGTTTTTGGGAAAGCTTTTCCATTTTTCATTAGCATCCTATCGGCTACACAAAGTGGTAGCTGCATGTACCGCACATACACAGCCAGGGGGAATTCTTGTTACTTCTTCAGAAAGTTGCAGGAAATATGAATCACTGATGCATTCTGTTCATGTCTTATGATAAACTTAATTAATTTTTAATACATTTATACTGAACAAAAATATAAATGCAACATGCAACATTTTCATTGATTTTACTGAGTTCATATGAGGAAATCAGTGAATTGAAATGAATCCATTAGGCCCTAATCTATGGATTTCAAATGACTGGGAATAAAGATAATATTCATCTGTTGGTCACAGATGCCTTAAAAAAAATGGGCCTCACAATGGGCCTTAGGATCTCGTCATGGTATTTTTGTGCATTCAAATTGCCATCGATAACTGCAATTGTGGGGCAGTCGCCCCTAAAAGTAATCAGTAATCACAGGCCTATTTCAGTCAATCTTTGAATGAGAATGTGATGGTCAACAGTGTTGATGGCCTTGGAAAGGTCTATAAATAAGGCAGCACAATGATTTTTATGATCTAAGCAATTTAACACATCATCTAAAACAAGCTGAAATAGTACTATGTTCAGGTCTAAAACCGAATTGATGCACATTAAGAATAGAAGTTAAAAAAGTTCTTAGCTGAGAGGGATTCTAAAACTTTGGAAAGGCAAGATCATTTAGTACTTATCTAAGTCAGAAGGATCTCCTCCTTTATGTAGGGGGAGAACATGTGCCGCGTTCCAGATCTTAGGGATAACACCAGAAACAATTGTCAAGTAAAAAAGATAGGTCAATGGTTCTGCAATAAGTTGGGCAGAGAGCTGCAGTAATAAGGAATCAAGTAAATCACCCCCTATGGATTGTTTTTACATCACAGAGCACGGTTACATGCACACAATAATATGATTATTGTTGATAGTCAGATTAAATAATAGTTTAAGAGTTTACATTCTTTGCAAGAAGAACTATTTCCCTAATAATCCTGTTTACTTGGACACATCTGAAGTGACTTAAGGACTCCCCTAGTGGAATGAGATGAATTTCCAGAGACTATCCTTTCAAACAGGTGGCCAGCTGAAGCAAAATGGTTATTAAAATGTTGTCTAGTAGGGAAAGGGGGATACCTAGTCAGTTGTACAACTGAATGCATTCAACTGAAATGTGTCTTCCGCATGGGACCAGAGGCTGTCAAAACCTGCTGGGGCAACAAGGAGGTGGAGTTTTGTTTCAAAGATTTGATCGCTTTCCAGAAGTTGGCTTGAAAAACATGTTGGACAACCAGAATATAGATTTCAGTTGTCCGAATGGACAAGTAAAGAAATCACAATATTAAACAATTACTACGATCAGAATTGGATCAGGCAGTGCACAGCAGTAAATTGCCTATATTCCTATTTGCTAAAACCTTTTTCAATAAATATGTTATATTTACACAAAGAAAGAAAACAATATAGACAGAGCTGAGAGTCTCACCAAAGCAGCACAAAATATCTGGTCAGAAAATGTTTTTTTCTCTCTCGAATGTCGGATAATCTGGGCCAATAGCCAAAGTCTATTTTTATAACGAACACAACGGTGTCTTATTTTATAGAAGCCCAAATGTTATACTTTCTCTTAATTTGATATGAATATGAATTGGCCTATTAAGCCACTCTCAGTTGAATGCATGCTAGATTTCTCCTGACGCACTATTTCATATTTCATCAAACAAATTAATAAATATTACAGAGTGCTACGCTATCTCCAAAAGATTTAAGTTGTTTTTCAATAACCCCATAACATGGGAGGCCTAAAGTAATAATGGGAGAGATAAAAGTAACAATAGCAAGATATAAAAATCAAATGAGAAATTTGAACAAACTTTACAGTTGAGCAAAGCATTATCTGACATAAATGATGCATACATGCAAGATCGGAAAAAGTCATCCCTCCTTGCCGTTGCGAACCAAACAACCAAAAGCCTAATCCTACTATTTGAAATGTCATAAAAACATTAAGATCAATTAAAGTTATGAAGAGCATTTTCAAAACTATTCTAATAAAGTGTAATGTCCTAAAGTTGAAGCTTTTAAACAGGAATAATTATGAAAGTCGGAGTCTATGCTATTATCAATCACAGATTTATTTTGAATGACAAATATTTTAGACCACAAGAAGACAAAATTGAGCAAACAATATCAATATGGAAAAATCTAATGAGGAGTCAAAAGAAAACTTATGAAAAAAATGATGCATAGTTGGCCTAGGTCTATTTCCATATTATTTTAGCAATGTGCAACCTACCTACAACGCATATAGTAACCTAGGCCTAATAAGACAGGAGGATGACGCAAACATGTGAATCAGTTTATAATTATCCAGTTATGTGGAAAGCAGAGTTGCTCTGTAGCCCATAACGCTTTACAACCCATCACAAGATGCACAGCCAGCAAGGCTTGTTGACTGTGTGTCACTCCCTCCATCTGCGCGCTTCGCCAAACACAGATAGCCAGATAGGCCTAGACTACTACACATCTCTCTGGTGCCACCACAGTACAATAGGATATTCGAAAAGATTTGGCTCCCTAAATATATTTTGTTAATGTCACGATTCCTCACGTCACTCCCATAGTGTGCGAGTAGTCTATTTTATTTTTTACCTTTTGTAAAACATTTTAGGGGATGGCCGCTAGGATGCAATAACATCATCTATGGGCAAATGCAGAAAGTTAATTCACATCCCACCTATGTACTTCACTCATTTTAAGTCACCCTTTTGGCCAATGGTGTTACATAACTTTTATTGGGGGAGAAAAATCTGTCCTACAAGTGGCTAAAAAAGTTAATGTTTGATTGTTTGGCACTCGGGCAGAATACATTTTTTTGTCACTGCAAAACATTTTAAAACATTCTGCCCCGCACCTCAATAGAAATTTGTGCAAATTTTCAACCACTCCACAAATTTCTTGTTACCAAACTATAGTTTTGGCAAGTCAGTTAAGACTTTGTGCATGACACAAGTAATTTCTCCAACAATTGTTTACAGACAGATTATTTCAAGTTCACATACACTAAGTTGACTGTGCCTTTAAATAGCTTGGAAAATTCCAGGAAAATGATGTCATGGCTTTAGAAGCTTCTGATAGGCTAATTGACATGATTTGAGTCCTGTGGATGTATTTCAAGGCCAACCTTCAAACTCAATGCCTCTTTGATTGACATCATGGGAAATCAAAAGAAATCAGCCAATAATTTTAGATCTCCACAATTTTAGACCTCCACAAGTCTGGTTCATCCTTGGGAGCAATTTCCAAATGCCTGAATGTACCACATTCATCTGTACAAACAATACTACACAAGTATAAACACCATGGAACCACGCAGCCGTCATACCGCTCAGGAAGGAGACGCGTTCTGTCTCCTAGAGATTAACGTACTTTGGTGCGAAAAGTGCAAATCTATCCCAGAACAACAACAAAGGACCTTGTGAAGATGCTGGAGGTAACAGGTACAAAATTATCTATCTACCTGAAAGGCCACTCAGCAAGGAAGAAGCTACTGCTCCAAACCGCCATAAAAAAGCCAGACTACGTTTTGCAACTGCATATGGGGACAAAGATCGTACTTTTTGGAGAAATGTCCTCTAGTGTGATGAAACAAAAATAGAACTGTTTGGCCATAATGACCATTGTTATGTTTGGAGGAAAAAGGGGGCTTGCAAGCCTGAAGGACACCATCCCAACCGTGAAGCACCGGGGTGGCAGCATCATGCTGTGGGGGTGCTTTGCTGCAGGAGGAACTGGTGCACTTCACAAAATAGATGGCTTCATAAGGAAGGAAAATTATGGGGATTCATTGAAGCAGCATCTCAAGACATCAGTCAGGAAGTTAAAGCTTGGTTGCATATGGGACTTCCAAATGGACAATGACCCCAAGCATACTTCCAAAGTTGTGGCAAAATGACTTAAGGACCACAAAGTCAAGGTATTGGAGGAGCCATCACAAAACCCTGACATTAATCCTATAGAATATCTGTGGGAATAACTGAAAAGGCGTGTGCGAGCATGGAGGCCTACAAACCTGACTCAGTTACACCAGCTTTGTCAGGAGGAATGGGCCAAAATTCACCCAACTTATTGTGGAAAGCGTGTGGAAGGCTACCCAAAACATTTGACCCAAGTTAAACAATTTAAAGGTAATGCTACCAAATACTAATTGAGTGTATGTAAACTTCTGACCCACTGGGAATGTGATGAAAGAAATAAAAACTGAAATAAATCATACTCTACTATTATTCTGACATTTCACATTCTTAAAATAAAGTGGTGATCCTAACTGACCTAAGACAGGGCATTTTTACTAGGATTAAATGTCAGGAATTGTGAAAAACTGAGTTTAAATGTATTTGGCTAAGGTGTATGTAAACTTCCGATTATACAACTGTATTTGTTCTGTGACAGATTGATCAATCCCAGTAATTTGTTGCAAATGCAAATCCTTGAATCTCCACATATGCCAGATTTTGGTGAGAAATGTAGGCATGGTTGATAAATGAGGCCCCTGGAGAGGAGAGTCAGACCAGCACCTTCTCACTTTGTCAATTTATCCATCCTCTCAAAGAGATTGTTGGCTATTGTCTTACTGAATAGAGAAATACATTTCCTCTTACTGTTTGCAATGCTGAGTACATAGACTAAAATGGCATTGTTCTCTGGGTATGTTCACCAAAAGAGGTAGAATTATTCAGTTAAGAAACATGTTTGTTATTTTTACATGAACACTGTTAAATCAAATGACTATCAGTAACTACACATGAACTAATGTGGACAGTATGGAGAACACTAATTAGATGACAAATGGAGACTGCCCTTAACCCTTACCTTTGTTTGTTTCCTACAGTAAGATGCCGGAGACTTGCAAGCTGCTATCCAAACTGCACTCAGAAGCATGCACAAGGACTTCTCAGAGAGACTCTAATCTAGCATGAGAGGTGCAACTGTTTCCCACCAGTCTGATTGCCAAACCAGCGCCTGTCCCAACTCCCTTCTGCCCAGCTGCCTTTATCTTTGCAATTAGAGGCTCCTGGGCCTCCATGGCAGCAAAGGATGTGCCAGATCAACGGTATGCAGACCAGGCCCAACCTCATGGGCACAGATAACTCAGAGATTGTTGCTTTCAAATAGCACTGCATCATGTGTGTGTGTCTTGTGTGAGGGGAGAAGGGATGACAATAGCAACTTCATTAAGCTCCTCATGAAATTGAAAGTGGCACTAATTAAGATCCTAGGGATTCTATTCAGTACAGGCAGAGTGGTGTAGGCCTAATTGGACTTTAGTGGTTAATTGTGGATAAATGGTAATCAGTTGAAACAAGAGCCAAAACAAACAAAACAGAATCTGCCAATGCAAACAAAACTGCCACATCATTTAGCTATTATAACAAACTACATAAAGTAAAGTAAGTTACATTTGTGTTGCTGTGTAAGTCTCTAAGCATCCTGGTCTGTTAAAGAGCCTGGGCGGCTGATATTTAGTCCCAGTCCTGTTTGTGCTGTTTTTGCAGGACCGGGCTCGGTCCAGGAGCCTCCCTCACATCACATCCCAAACCGCATGGTGGGGAATACCCAATGATGTCCAGCGTATTCGAAAAGTTCTCAGACCTGTCACTGGTGTAGAGACGAGTAGGCAGGAGGCATTCGCAGGTTTAGAACTACTGAGTTTATTTCAGAACCATAGATCAAAGCGGGACGAAACCCAAATGTGCTCAAAATGTATCTTCTTAAACAAAAAGGCACAGGGCGAACACAAAGTGCAAAATATAAAGTACTCGGGAAATAGTAGGAGAGATTCCTCTCAGGAAAACAAGTAACATTTGCAATGACCGACATAGACAAATGGCAGGAGTATATATACAGTGATAGAGTGGGGATTGGAACCAGGTGTGTGCAATGATGATGAGACAAGTCCAGGGTTGATGAGCGAAGGGCGTTTGCCAGCAGTAGGTTTGGCAGCAGCTAGAAGGCCGGCGACGCCGAACACCTGAGCTGGATAGGAAGGGGAGCCAAAGCGAAGGCTGGTGTGACAAGACCGCTGGACGTTTTTCACGTTTTGTTAATCTACACACAATACCCCATAATGAGCATAAACAGGTTTAGACATGTTTGCTAATTTATAAAAAACTAAAACTGAAATATCACATTTACATAAGTATTCAGACCCTCTACTAAGTACTTTGTTGAAGAACCTTTGGCAGCAATTACAACCTCGAATCTTCTTGGGTTTTACACTTGGCAAACCTGTCTTTGTGGAGTTTCTCTCATTCTTCTCTGCAGATCCTCTCAAGCTCTGTCAGGTTGGATGGGGAGCGTCGCTGCACAGCTATTTTCAGGCCTCTCCAGAGATGTTCAATCAGGTTCAAGTCCGGGCTTTGGCTGGGCCACTCAAGGACATTCAGAGACTTGTCCCGACTTGTCTTGGCTATGTGCTTAGGGTCATTGTCCTGGAAGGTGAACCTTCGCCCAAGTCGGAGGTCCTCTGGAGCAGGTTTTCATCAAGGACCTCTCAGTACTTTGCTCCGTTCATCTTTCCCTCGATCCTGACTAGTCTCCCAGTCCCTGCCGCTGAAAAACATCCCCACAGCATGATGCTGCCACCACCATGCTTCATCGTAGGGATGGTGCCAGGTTTCCTCCAGAGGTGACGCCTGGCATTCAGGCCAAAGAGTTAAATCTTGGTTTCATCAGACCAGAGAATCTTGTTCCTCATGGTCTGAGAGTCCTTTAGGTGCCTTTTGGCAAACTCCAAGAGGGCTGTCATGTGCCTTTTACTGAGGAGTTGGTTCCGTCTGGCCACTCTACCATAAAGGCCTGCTTGGTGGAGTGCTGCAGAGATGGTTGTCCTTCTGGAAGGTTCTCCCATCTCCACAGAGGAACTCGGGTTCTTGGTCACCTCCCTGACCAAGGCCCTTATCCCCCGATTGCTCAGTTTGGCCTGGCTGCAAGCTCTAGGAAGAGTCTTGGTGGTTCCAAACTTCTTCCATTTAAGAATGATGGAGGCCACTGTGTTCTTGAGGACCTTCAATGCTGCATAACATTTTTGGTACCCTTCCCCAGATCTTTGCCTCGACACAATCCTGTCTCTGAGCTCTATGGACAATTCCTTTGACCTCATGGCTTGGTTTTTGCTTTGACATGCACGATCAACAGTGGGACCTTATATAGACAGGTGTGTGCCTCTCCAAATCATGCACAATCAATTGAATTTAAGTTGTTGAAATGTCTCAAGGATGATGAATGGAAACAGGATGCACCTTAGCTCAATTTCGAGTCTCATAGCAAAGGGTCTGAATGCTTGTGTAAATATGTTATTTCTGTTTTTTATTTTTAATACATTTGCCAAAATGTCTAAAAACCTGTGTGTAGATTGATGAGGAAAATGTTTTATTTAATCCATTTTAGAATAAGGCTGTAACGTAACAAAAAGTGGAAAAGGGGAAGTGGTCAGAATACTAACCGAATGCACTGTATATAAACCCTGGATTACTAATGCTATGTATTGGCCATTGAGAGGTTTCGAAGCCACCGGTCGGCCATATTGGCTCTTCCCTCTTCCTCCCTCTTAATGGAATTCTACAGTATTTCAATTAAAATGTTTCAAGGACAAAATTACATTTATTTAAGTATTTTGTTGTAGTGGGAACAGTTACATTAGTCATATCTATAAATTATGGAAAATGCTTTTATAAATATAAATATTTGTATGTATAGCTCACACAATATAATTTTAAAGTATTAAGTAGGGTGTCCACCCACTCTGCCCAGAGTGGATGAAAACACACTTTGGTGATGAAATTTCACTTCCTTATTTTATAAAGTACATTTTATCAAGACAAATATGATTCTTCATGTTCTGAATCGTTCAGTTGGGTCTTTCTCTAACATGTCATTAACATTACATCCAAAAAGTCAGATTTCGTAACCTGATACATCTAATAATAAGCACCAAGCTCTATTGATAGAGCGGTTCTGCTTTCTCACTGTGACTTTTGAGGATTTTACATGTTGTGGTGGTGGTCATATGCTAAGTTGTTTCCAAGGGTTGCAAAAAGCCAAATGTTTAAATAAAAATCTTGCGGTACACTCAGTGCTCCGTTGACATTTCACAAATACGCTTGTTTTTGTGAGAAATCTTCTAAAAAGAACAGGAATTTCATATTAATATTAAAAGTGTATATTAAAATATGAAAAAATTATCTTGAAAAAATGAAATGCCTTAAAATAGATATACATCTTACCTCTATATTGTTTTATGTCCTCCGGATTCAAGAACAAAGATGATGAGTTCAACAGAAAGCCTGTCAGTTAGCCTTCATTCTCGCCCAACATCCAGCCAAGCTGACCCAATGCTATTTTCCTGATTTTTGTACACTTTTTTTTCTCTGGCCTCCATTGATTTAGTCACCCTAATTTTGGCCATCCTAATAGGTAAAAAAAATGTAAATAACTTTTGAACGGATTATGACAGAGACATCAGGTTGGACCATTGGTTTTCTTAGAGGACTAATTATTATTATTCATTATTTTACCCATTGGTCAAAAGATGTGTTTTTGATTGGACAACCTACATTAAGGTCTCTGTAATAGAATAAATGTGGCAAAAACGAATGTAGAATATAATTTACAATGGTGAGGGAGTGATGGAGGCACGGTGGCGCCAACACAGCGCCCCCATATCAGTCATCTAGTGTATAAATTATTGGGCACTAGGTCTCCCTGCACTTTGCCATTCTTCAATCAGCAGTGTAAGTATGCACTTAATCGATGAAATCATGAGCTGCAGTCTCTGACAGAGTCTGCTGTGTACGGCCTGAATTTTCAGTGCTGCATCGTGTATACAGTATGAATGTATTCTGTCCGTGTGTACTGAGAGCTCTGTGCAGTGAGTGCATCCCCATGTATGGGGATTATAGCACTGCAGTGTTTGCCCCTCGCCCTGCCTGACTGACTGCATGCTTGCCTGCTGCAAATGTGGAAGGTGACACCAATGGATCTCCCCCTCATCCATCTCCCCACTTTATATAATTCACACACATATGTGTAGCCTACACATTGCACATGCACACACACTGATAAAGCTGTGAAAAAAATATAGTCTTCAGTCGCATACCAAAAAGTAGGCTAGGTAAATCGAGGTCAGCGATACTAGAGCGCGTACTTGAATCAGGAATTTTGACTTTGTGGAACAGCAGCTAGCCTATACAGCAGAGACCTTGACATCCCATTTCAAATGAGGCCACATGGTGTTCTGTGACACACACACACACCCTGGAAAAGTCACCCTTAGCTTTGGACCGTAACAGAGGAATGAGGACGCAGGTGGACAGCCAGGACACTCCAGTCAATAACCCCCCTCCACTCCGCCCTGCTCACCAGAGACCTACTGGAGGCTATTTATAGCGGCTCCAGTCCCCCAGTGAGAGAATCGTTGGTAACGAGCTCAGCAGTAGAGCGCAGGCGCAGCACAGTCACTGGGGACCAGTATGGTGATGTGACTGAGAAACAGATTCACTGCTCTCTCTCTGGCCCTGTGAGGACAGGACACCCTGTGAGGACACACAATCTAGGGCTCTCTCAGCAGCACACAGAGTACAGGAGTAGACTGGGAGACCAGGTGAGCTGCATTCTCCCTCGCCTCCATAAAATGTAATGCCAATAATTATCGAAGCCCAGAGAGAGATGGAGTAAAACACTAAGAGGACATAAGCACTTTTCTGTATAACATGGGGCCCTTTTTTCTCCTGCAAAATAAAACCAGACTGCAAAATTAAATGACAACTAGGCTACTGCTTTCTTGTTAGTGTACTTAGGCTACTGCACTATTGTGTGTGGTTCCATGTAAGGCCTTAGAAAAAAAGGTTCCAAAAGGCTTCTGGGGAAGTTCCCATAGGAGAACCCTTTTGGGTTCCAGGTAGATCTCTTTTGGGTTCCATGTAGAACCCTCTGTGGAAAGGGTTCTACATGGAACCCCAAAGGGTTCTACCTGGGATCTGCCTGGTCCTTCTGCTGACATAGGACATACAACCTCTCTGCTGAGTTAGCTGTCAGTGTGTTCTGAACACAGCCCAGCCATCAGCCAAAGACAGATCTCTTCTAGCTATTTCTATTTCTTGGAAGGTTGGCCATGACAAAACAAGGGGTGTAATTACATACAAATAGCTATTGCATAACTTTAAGAGGAGGAACGATTTACTCATAGTTATTTTCTCCCTTATATTGCTTTAGTACCATCAAAGGAATAATTAGGGGAGTGTAGAACTGAAAGATGTAATTTGTTTTCCATTATATATGCCTATCCCCTTCCAGTATAAATGTATGTGTGTGAATGACAAATGACATGATGGCCCACTGCTTGCTTGTTAACCTCTTAAAAACATTTAATGTAATCCAATCAAATAGCGGTCTAGTTGTTAGGCTAGGCTAAGTTTCCCATAAATCTATCTTTCTCATTAATCAAATCAAATTGTATTTGTCACATGCGCTGAATACAACTGGTGTAGACCTACCGTGAAATGCTTGCTTACAAGCCCTTCCCAACGATAAAGAATAGAAACACAAGATGATTCAAATAAAATACATGACACACACAGTAAACCAATACCAAAATTGCAGCCGTTTATGAGTTTAGGCCTAAGCATCGTTTTGAGACAGTCATTTGACTGATCTTGAATGCTTTGACTGTGTAGTGTATAAGCAGATAAATGTAATAGGGCTACAGCTGACTGTGGTAGAGCCAGTGCAGCACACAGTCGCTCAGTCATAACGACGTCTACCATAATGAACCACTTACTGATTTATTAAATAAATAAACAGCAAACTTTCACTGATAACTAGTCTAAACACAACAAAGCCTCAGCTACTGGCTGCTACACGTATACTGTAGCCCTAATTAGGAACAAATGGCAGCCGTACGGTAACCAACAGTAAGTAGCATGTGGAGGGTTTTCTGAAGCATCAGTCGAGTCGACAATCGAAGTTGTTGAGAACTGTAATTACACATTTGAAAACTGTGTTAACTTAAAATCGCAACAGAAAATATGTAGGCCTAATTACTTCCATGTATATGAAATAATTGATTGGATGATGATGATTTCTTAAGCAATTTATAAGAATTTGGGCATTAGGCTATAGGCTACATGGACACCATAATTGTTTACTACAGGATAATCAAACTATGGGCTTCATAATCTTACTCATTCACTGTGAAAGTGTGATGTGATCTATTTTTAAAAAAAAACATTCTGGAAGAGTTGCTAATTGGTGAGCACTATGTGTACTCAATTATTTATTTGTCATTCGTTGTTGCTGCATAGTCACTGAGTAAGCTTGGAAGAGCTAGCCTATTGATGTAAGCAGGAGGGTGTTTTTCTACGTAACCAAATGTACTGGTGGAGGCAGCAGCAGACACAAAAAACAACATCCTGTTGAACTTCAAACAGACACACAAATGAGAAGAGGCACCAGAGTCCACAATGTTAACAGTGCACATGCATCCACCTCCACCCAGTCCGCAAACATTCATGACAGATGTCTTCGGCTGACTCAGCTTTACCATCACACAAGTCTGTCTTACTGCAGCATTCTCTAACTGTAAGATGTGGCAATGAACAACATGTCGACGCGAGTTGACCATACATTTTTTAAACACGGGTTAATATAGAATAACCATCAGCTGAAGGTACAGTCACAGATGGGACAGTGGCTGTCACGAGACAAACACCTTGTCGTTGATCAAAACGGCGATTGCTGTGAAATGCACTAACTACTGTACTGCTATCCAACCTGTCTTCATAACGACTCTCACAGCCTCACCAAACTTGAGCAACGTAAATGAATAAATAGTAAAACAGGTGAATATTATCAGTGCTGATTGAAAATATATATTTTCGGCAAAATAATATAAATATTTCCCCTCACCTGTTCTTTTCAACTCTGCCTCTGGTGCGCTCGTTTGTGTGATGTGGTGATGTCGATGGTGGGGCTAGCGTCGCGCGTGGATGTGCCTGCAGGTGGAGCGCGCGAGTTTGGTGCAGTGTCTGCATTTACAAAGACTTCTGGGTAATGTCGTATTTCAACAGTGTGTTCACTTGAGAACTATCTTCTCCTTATGATAACATTTGTATTAAATCGACACCCTCCTCATTTATTTCCTGCAGAGATCAAAATTAAAGCCTAAACGTACAGATATTTTCAAGTCAAATGAGAAGTGTTGTGACAATATTGATCTAAGACTTTTAAGATGACATGGTTATATTCAAGATAGCATTCATGAAGACAGTCCATTACTTAGAAACACATTGATCTGACTTTGTCGAATCTGCTAATATATAGGAAGACTAATTTGCAGTTCACTTGCACGCTAAAGCAAGTAAAAGAAAACGTGCAAATCTTATATATTGACAAATATTTTCTCAAACAACAATACAGAATGTCTATGTTGTCTATGTTATTGGTCCAGGACCGTTATTCCATAAACTTCATTGTTTTTTCATTCGGAATAAATATAATTGACTTCAAGCTGTCATGCATTTGGCGAATCTACCGTTTATAATAACCTCTTGAATTTACCAGCCGCACACACTCATCATGGCGGGGACTGTAGGTAGTGGTAATGCCCCTGTGTCGGACACTCAAGCCTCAACCTCGGCTGATCGGAGCTATGAAGGTTCAACATTTCAGTACAGCATGGTCCTGGAGCACCTCATCGGGGAGAAGAGGCCAATTAAGGATCTGAATCCGACCGTTATGGGGGGTCTTCCCAATCCCATGAAAACCGACGACCAGAAGATGATCGAACAGGGAATGGAGAGCTGTGCTTTCAAGGCGGTGTTGGCCTGTGTTGGAGGTTAGCCAGTCTTTCAGTATTGTCGACGATATTAAAAATGTGTCATGCATTTGCATGAGTTACTGTACACTTCACAGTTGCAACTAGCCTCTAGCTTTGTCCATCCATGGACGACCGAGCAATAGAGGCTAAATTGCAACGTACATTTACCTCATGGTGACAGCTGATTGCAGCTACAGTACAGTAGGTACACTAGCTTCTCTCTGCATGCAGGAGGCCGACAATTTATAATGCACATAGTTGTTCCAAATTATTGATCTTTTAACGTGTTGGTAGCTTACTGATGAGATGAGCCACTCACTCTCCCTTGCTGTTTAGAATATTGCTCATTCTCACTATAAGGTATAGTAGTAACAGTACTATTTCCATAGTTGCTGTAGCTAACACAATCTTGTGACACTTTTCTCTAAAGGGTTTGTTCTTGGGGGAGCGTTTGGTGTGTTCACGGCTGGTATAGACACCAACGTGGGATTTGACCCCAAAGACCCCATGAGAACACCCACGGCCAGAGAGGTTCTCAAAGACATGGGCCAGAGGGGAATGTCCTACGCCAAAAACTTTGCTGTCATTGGGGCAATGTTCTCCTGCACAGAGTGCATCATTGAATCGGTAGGATGATTCTGATCCTTTTTCTTCTGCTGAAATGCATCAGAAAATAGTAATAATATGCTAACTAAGAGAGTAGCAAATTGAAAGTAGTCTGTTGATTGTCAGTGGACCGGAGGAAGTAAAGAGATATTAAAACTCAGCACTAGGACCATCTTTATTCTGGCAAGTGTGTAAATGCATCACTAGCATGAGACGGCCTGTTATGTTTGGACAACTTGCAGGACTTTAACGTTGTCATCAACAAATCATATGTAAGCACAAACCACAAAGTTATGTTCAACATATTCAAAACTTTAGTCTATTTTATTGGTTTTTACTTTCCTAAAACAAGTCTAACTCCCAGTTTAGCGGTTGGAGATTTGAGCACTAAATGCATCAGGCTATTGTGTGTGTGTATGAGACAAGTTTAGGCCTAGAGACAGAGGTTGGTTGATGTGTTAATTTTCTGTAATTCAGGGTTCATCTGTAAAAGAGATCTTGGTCTTAGTATGACTCCCTGATAATAGGCTACTACTGCTATACAGATATAGGATGCTCATTTGTTAATTTTCAATCAGAATATTTTTAAAGAAGTATTATATTGTTAGATTAAAGGAGTAACTATGGTAGGCCTAGAACTTTCTTCCTCACCTCAAACTTCAACTGTCGGAGTCAGTTGTAGTGCTGGTGCACACTACATATCATAGGCCTGCAGTAGCCTAGCTAAGCCTAATAATAACCATACCAAACCTTCACAAAAGTTGCTTAACATTTATTACGGTAATATCAAAAGCAACTCTAGTCAATGTTTTAATAGGGAAAATACTAACAAGTTATTTATTATACTGCGGCATTAAATTTGCATCTGGCCCTTTTTTTCTTTCCTTTTCATGGTTTGAGTGCGAGTAGCATAGTAGGGCTACCAGTCATTCTATTATATTGCGGTAAACACAACATTACAGCCGGAACTTTAATTTGGCCAACAAAAATGGCTCAACAGAATGAAACCTTAACATTACCAACAAAGGACTACCGTAGGCCTACCCAACGAATGACAGCAATAGACTAACGCGATTTATTTTACAACAGGCCTACTTTTAACCTTAAAGTAAATATGGAGCATAACATTTAAAATAACTTAATTTATCCAATGAGAATGTCTCATCAAAATGAAAAACTTTTTGCATAGGCTAAAGAACTGATTTAGATTATTCAATCATTTACAATGACTAAACAATTGATAATAAATACATGCATTGCAGAAAATTGCATCAAACCTGAATGGCGAGTTGCGCACACAGTTCATTTGTCCACGCCAACGTTTCTCACCTTTGTTTGCTACATTATAAAGACATGTTCAATCAATAGTGGCCATGGCTCCTTTTACTCGCTCTCTCTCCTCCGCAGCAGGCGCACATGAGATGAGCTGCCGGAACCAGTTTCAGCTGGACATAAGCAATGCAGTTCATTGAATTGCAATTGGCTGACAAAGATAACAAGCTTGTGCAGTTCATCACACAAACATTAAATTAAGAGGACGGGTCCAGTCGGTAAATCAGTTTTAATTGCACAATCCTGAGACCTGTAGCAATTATATCAGAACTGACCCAGATCCGAGACACAAGTCAGAATTTGATCTTGGAATGTTGGGTCTGTTGAAACCGTGAAGACATCTACTGGAAATACTGTATTGTCAGTCTGTCTTATACTGCCCCCTTGTGGTGTATTTTACATTACAGCACAGGGGGAAGTCAGACTGGAAGAACGCTGTCTACAGTGGTTGTGTTACTGGGGGAGCAATAGGATTTCGAGGTGAGTTATCTACTTAATCTGTCAGTTCAAATGTCTCATGCATTAATATAATTTTGTTGATAGATGATTGTCTCCCTTCTATCTTATAGCTGGGGCGAAGGCTGGCGTGCTGGGATGTGGAGGTTTCGCTGCTTTCTCTGCTGCCATTGAGTACTATCTTCGGTGAAAACCAGGTCACCTTCAATACCTTTGAACTATTGTTGAGGGATCACTGTCCCTCTGGACCAGAAAGACTTTATACCTCGTGGAGAGAGAAAAACATCCCTGCTCGGCAGGTGGAGCATCTTATCATGAGGATTATCTACACTTGGACAATTCCACGTTTGACTGTATCCACAATGTCATACAGGGTTGGCCAGTCCAGGCTTGTGGCCCACTTATGCTGGCTTTGCCTATCTAAAAAGTTAAGTTATTGAGATGAACCTCTAATCAGTTGTAGTCGAGAGCTGGCTATTCTCTCGTTTATTTTTTGTGGGTGAAATCAAGTCAATGGCCGCATTTGCGTGGTAAGGACAAAAGTCGAAGGTGTATGGGCGACAGCAGCGCTCAGATCAACATGGCAGTGTTGCCATTGTTTATAAAAGGTTTTCATTGTAATGTAGAAATAAACATGTCTCCAACACCCATAATAAACTGGAATCACATTTGTCATGTCTTTGTTTGCATGGGTCAAACAAAAACACCCTAATGATTAGTTGACAATAGAGCCCCACAATGCATGTAATGGCTTCAGAATGAAGTTGAAGAGCAACTGTAGAGACTTGAAGTCAACATTTCGTGATTTTTGTAAAGTTCATGTAGTTGTATTGTAGCCACAAGTCTTTTTTTTTGCCCCAGAATGCAGCAGTGTTAAGTAGTTTTTTGGGGGGTCTGTACTTTTACTTCACTACATTCCTAAAGAAAATCGTATTGTTTACTCCATACATTTTCCCTGACACCCAAAAGTACTTGTTACATTTTGAATGCTTTAGGCCTGGAAAATAATCTAATTCACACACTTATCAAGACAACATCCCTGGTCATCCCTACTGTCTCTGATCTGGCAGACTCACTAAACACTTTCTTCATTTGTAAATTGAGTGTTGGAGCGTGCCCCTCGCTATCCGTAAATTTAAAAAAAAATGGTGCCATATGGTTGGATTAATAAGGAATTTGAAATGATTGAGGCTTATATTTTAGCAAATATATGAACTTTTGGGATTTTACTGGGCGATTAACTTTTACAGTACCTTTACTCAAGTATGAAAATTGGCAACTTTTTCCACCACTGGAACGCAGCACACTTTAAAAGACTAGTCAATGACGACTAAAGTGATCCGCTCGAACCTTCAATGTTTTACATTCTGACTCAAACAGCAACGTGGTGACACTGACCAATGTTATGTACATTTTTACAGAATCCATCCAATTTATAGTTAACAAATGTAAGTCACAAAGTAGCCATTCATTCTCAGTCACCAGTGTAAATTGATTAGAGTAATGCGTTACCAGATAAAAATAGATTGGATTTATATAGCACTTTTCTACCAACTGAGGTACTCAACTCTTTACATAGTAAGGGGAAACTCACCTCATCCACCTGGGTGATGTTTGAACATTTTTGTGCCAGAATGCTTACTATTCTGGCACAAATGTTACATTATATGAACTGAGTTTGGTGTGTCCGAGACAGATAAACACACAAACCTGCTAATTGTACCGTTTTGAATTCATTTTTCAATTCTTATGACTTGTTTGGTAACTGCATGCTCAAAAAAACCTTTATTTTCTGCACTGCAATCTTGAGCTTGCACAGTACTGATAACATTCCACTACATGAGTCACTTTTCAACTATCCAAAACCAAATAAAAATCTATTCAAAGTTCTAAAATATGAATTAGTTGCAATAAAACTGCAAGACTGAATGACAAAACAACAGTTTTGGTAGACTTTTATTAATTTTACTAAAAAAGAAAAAAGTTCACATCGACATTTACCCTTGTTAATACAGTATACTCAAAGTAAAATACAACATTTCATTTTCTTTTAATCTTATATTAAAAATATCAAATATGACTCATCTAACAGTGCTTATTTTAAGATATGTCACAGGCTAGATAGCAGAAAGGTTGGATTTGTACAGCTTTGATGGGAGGAGATTGCCGGTGCCGCAAACTAGCAGTGACAACCTACCTTCGTTACCCAGCCTGATTTGATTGACAAGTTGAACATGCAATAAGGGCATTAAACTACACAATAATCCTATAGATTAACTGGTGTCATTGGACACTAGGAACAGGCTTGCAATGGATTGACAAGAAAAAAGCAAATGTTCCAAAAATGTGTGATTTTCTTCCCATAACCCTCATCTCACAGATTGATTTTTCTTTCTTTAAAGAGGTTTAGAATCAAATGTCAGATTTCACACTTTGTGTTCCTGTAATCGTTTCAGTACAGCTCAGCCAACCTTGGCTGTGAATGAGAAACTTGAAAAAACCATCACTACTTGAAAAAACTTCAAACAACGGACTCCTTTGAGCAATTCTCTAGTTGCACTGGGCCCAGTTTCCCAAAAGCATCTTAAGGCTATGGTTCTAACGATGACTTTAGCCTTGAGATACTTTTGGGAAACCAGCTCCTGGACTGTACAGGCACACTTAATATATATATATTTATAATAAATAGGGCGAATTTGGCCAAGACTCACACAGAGGGAGGGCTGTGCTCTCTAGTCTTTACACGTGGAGAAAAAATGTGACAGTGGCCATTCACTGACATGGCTTTACTGGCAGCTTGGAAATGCAAACAGTCCTCAGCTCTTTGCTTTAACACACACACACATACATACATACACGCTTCTACATAAACACACAGCCCTCCTCCGTCACATGCACAAAGCCAGAGAGAAACAAAGGACTTATTGAACAAATAATATTTATAAAATATGTAAATGCCATTTCTTGGAATGCCTCTGAAAGAAATAAAATAAAAGAGAAGGTGGAATAAGTAACAGACCAGCTTCAGGATCATTGAGCTGGTTTCTGGAGGACCCAACAGACCAAACAACCGACAGTGACCCAGTAACATACCAGACCCTGACCTCTAACCCCTCACGGATAGATAGAGAGGTCCCATATTGGTGGTTGTCCGATGGGGTATTGTGGGTCAAAGGTGAGAGGTATGCTGTTCCCTCCACCCCTGCTCTTCACCAGATGGATGTACTGTAAATGTAGGGGCCGCTGCTCTATCTCCGCTGACACTAGAAGACGTGACTATGGGATCCAGAGGAAGCACCGTGACTCCTCTTCCTCCACGTCTGACTCCATCTCTCAGAGTAGGCTGGGTGGGTCTTAGGGGGGCTGTACAGTTTTAAAAGGGAGCTGGGTGGTATGGGGGTGGGGGATTTGCTGTTGAGTCTTTCGCTCCGGACCCCCAAGAGATTAAACGTCAGTGGAAAAGTAGAGTGTGTTCCGCTTCAGCTCAGCAAAGGAGATGGGAGGATGCTGCAGGTAGTACAGCAACACTTGGACCTGAGATGGGGAGCGAGAAGGGGAGAGATTGAGCCAAATGTAAATGGTGTTTCGTTTAAATACCAATTATCGTAGTTATAACCAAAAAAGGACTAGGATATGGAGCTTAGAGGCGAATGTGACCTACATATTCTGTACATGACTCAGGTGACACAGTAAGCATCTCTCCATGATAACTGAGTATCTGTATGAGTATCTATCTACTAAACATATGGAGATTTAATAAGCCACTGCACAAACAACTGTCTGTCAGTCTTTACAGTAATGATGAAATATGGCATTCTACTGTTAGTGTTGTGGCTTTTATAATGATTTACAGTATTCATTGTTTATATACGGCCTAGAATAAGTCATTTGTGAACAGGAAGTGGTTTCTCTCGTAGTACGGGGCAGAGTTCCAGGAGGGGCTTCCCAAATAGTCTAAATACGGCTGGGAAACCAGACTAGACTGACACGGTTTGAACACACACATCCCCCTCAGCTAACTCTTACATACTCATAAGCAAACGCACATGCACACACAAACAGATATACGCACCCAAGTCACACTGACCTGTGCCATGACGTCATGTGACCAGATGTCAGTGGCCAGGGTGATGTGTCCCTTGGTGACCTCGGACTCAGAGGGCCTGAGCAGGGTGGGGCCAAACACTGTGCCCAAGTTGTGGAGGGACATCTTGTTGATGGGCTCATTGTCAGCAACTCTGGAACACAAAACAGACAGACCAGTCAGACTACAGTGACCACAGGGACAGATCATTATTAGTTATTTTTCTAGTCATGCGACATGTTTTCTGGTCTGGGCTTGTTACTATGATAACCCATGTTCTGAAGCAATCACTGTCAGTACAGCACAGTGTGTTCTGTGTGTGTTTCTTTTACAAGGACCATGTCTGAACTAAGTTACCATCTGCTGTAACTTATATAAATGTTCTCCATAGCAACAGCAGAGCCTTTCATATCACACTTGAAATTCAGCAGAGCTTCCAGCAGGTGTCCTCAGCGTGTCTACGAGAGTAGTCTGTGTACGTTCTTGTTGACTGACTGCAGTGTACTGCTGGGTGAGAGCTGTACTGGGATCAGACCATAATAGAGTCTCCATGGTGCAGAAGAGTGGAATCTGACCCAGTGCTAGGCCTGTGAACTGACCTCAGGCCAGCCAATAGGTAGAAATCTTATTTCTCTCTATGGACCTTCCTGCCAACAAACTTCTGAGATCAAACTACCCTTTACACGGTCACAGCTTTACACACTATAAAACACCTCCCCTGGTGATACACATGGCTCCCAGTGTTCTTTTCAAACGTGTCAATCTTACAGCAAGGATTAACTGAAAACTACCTTCTGTAAGGAGGCGTGAGAGTGAAGTAATGTGTAACTGAAAATGACACGGCTGCACTACACATTTAAAGTTAGTCTTAGTTCCCTCTAGTTCACATTGTAGAGCTAGATGACAATAATATACTCAGACAAATGTTGTCTGACCCGTGTTAGGAAACTATGACAAACACATAAACCTGATCTTTTAAACGTCTGGTGGTGAAAACTACCTTTACTCAGAGTATGAATAAGTCCCCACACAGGCCATTGCTACTATGGCTGATGACAGACAGCTGGTTCTAGGTCAGATGTGAGTGATAGGAGGAGACCCATAAGTGTTCCTGCCCATGCTAGTGGTTACTAGTCTATGGTTGGGCTGGGCCTTGCTCTACCATGGTCTTCTAACTGAAGGCAGTTTTAACAGGCACAGCCATGATGTCATCCAATGTAGTTCCACACTGCATTTAGAGACTAAGTAGCACATGGTCGGCCATCTAAAACCATCACAGCTATTTTCAAAGACATAATAGTAGTAGAGAAGTCATTTTTAGCAGTAAAGTCATTTTTCATTGACTTTAATGTGTTTCCTTCAACTGGGCCATAGGTCGAGCCCCTTAACTTTACCACAACAGGTCTAGCGTAAAAGGCCCAGTGGAGACTGATGCTGATTTCTCTCCAGGGATAGACGTGTGTGTGTGTGTGTGTGTGTGTGTGTGTGTGTTAGCTCTGTTGACAACACAGAGTCTGGCCTGTACACTGATGACTTTTCCCCCTGTCCTTTCTCTTATTGGGGCGGTCAGTCAGTGGCTAATGAGTGTGGTGCGGTCACAGTAGCACACCTCATGAAGCTCTCCAGACTACAGTTTTATGGCAGGCTTAAAGAACCACTCGCATGTGGACCGTATTCTGCCCAGAACTCCTCCAAAACCCACTCTGAACGTATTATGCTGCCTGTTAATCTGGCCCAAACGGTCACCAATAGTAGTTACTGGCCCTTTGTGTGTACACGTGTGTGTGTGTGTGTGTGTGTGTGTGTGTGTACGTGTGTGCGCGTGTGTGTATACCTCTTGAGATGCTCCAGCAGGCTGAGGAAGGTGATGAGGTTAGGGTCAGGCAGTGAGCGCAGCAGATGCATCATGCAGTTCTCCTTGGCTGCAGGGTCCGACAGAGCTGTGGAGAAGAGGAGGCGGATACAGGAGGAAGATACATGGGGAGTATACAGGAGGAGGATACATGGGGAGTACACAGGAGGAAGATACATGGGGAGTACACAGGAGGAAGATACATGGGGAGTACACAGGAGGAAGATACATGGGGAGTACACAGGAGGAAGATACATGGGGAGTACACAGGAGGAAGATACATGGGGAGTATACAGGAGGAAGATACATGGGGAGTACACAGGAGGAAGATACATGGGGAGTACACAGGAGGAAGATACATGGGGAGTACACAGGAGGAAGATACATGGGGAGTATACAGGAGGAAGATACATGGGGAGTACACAGGAGGAAGATACATGGGGAGTACACAGGAGGAAGATACATGGGGAGTACACAGGAGGAGGATACATGGGGAGTATACAGGAGGAAGATACATGGGGAGTATACAGGAGGAAGATACATGGGGAGTATACAGGAGGAAGATACATGGGGAGTATACAGGAGGAAGATACATGGGGAGTACACAGGAGGAAGATACATGGGGAGTACACAGGAGGAAGATACATGGGGAGTACACAGGAGGAAGATACATGGGGAGTACACAGGAGGAAGATACATGGGGAGTATACAGGAGGAAGATACATGGGGAGTATACAGGAGGAAGATACATGGGGAGTATACAGGAGGAAGATACATGGGGAGTACACAGGAGGAAGATACATGGGGAGTATACAGGAGGAAGATACATGGGGAGTATACAGGAGGAAGATACATGGGGAGTATACAGGAGGAAGATACATGGGGAGTATACAGGAGGAGGCGAGGGAAAAGAAGAAAATAAGTTAAGAATTACCACTCTAAGGGGCAAAAATTAACAATCCTTTCAATGTTGTCTTGTCAATGTATCATTTTCTGTGAATAAAAAATGGAATAACCCCTCTCTCTGTTACTACTGAGAAGCATAATAAATGTATTTATATGGTATTGCATTGAGATGTATGAATGTATGTGGTCTGTTAGAGGTCGTACCTATACCCTCCATGAAGGCTGGGTACAAGCGGTCAGTGAGCAGGGGCTCTGGCAGCTCACGGAAGTACAGCTTCAGCGTTCCCGCGATGGCATTGATGTCCATGTCACTCAACATCACCAGGATGTCTTTGCTATCTTTGAAGGGGAGAGAGATAGATATAAATATATATAGAGAGGGGGATAAAACAGATAAGGGAAGTGTATCATCCCAACCAAACAACTAGTTCATTTCCAGACGGATCATTCTGGCTCCAGAGATGACATAACAAGAAACCACACTCTATAACC
This sequence comes from Oncorhynchus tshawytscha, assembly GCF_018296145.1. Lineage (NCBI taxonomy): Eukaryota > Metazoa > Chordata > Actinopteri > Salmoniformes > Salmonidae > Oncorhynchus > Oncorhynchus tshawytscha. Next base: position 35,007,412 of record NC_056437.1, on the reverse strand, counting down.
CAAACAACCGGAGATCTCAGCTCAGTGAGACATGAACACAGCAGAGAGATGCTGAGGAGGTTAGCATTTGGTTTGGTCTAGGGGCTGTGACATGAGGATGTGTCCCAAATAGCACCCTATGCCCTACAGAGTGGGCCCTGGTCAAAAGTACAGCACTATATAGGGAATAGGGTAGCAATATGGGACACAACCTGGATGTGGGAGTCCCAGGGAGGACAACACACAGCTGACAGCTGCGGCTCGTCAGACCTGTGTTCTTCCTGTCCTTTCCCACAACTCTCTCTGTTTATAGCCAGGCTGAAGCCCCTCTGCCATGGGCCTGGTAGTCTGACCCCGGCCCACAGTACAACAGAGTGGAAGGACAGGACAGCTCACAGAGGGAGGCTTGTGTTGATAATGTTGGGTCTGGAGTTATTCCTGATAACGTGACTTGACCAGGAAATACTCATGGCCCTGGTTATAGTTTATATATAGGGCCAAGAGTTATCCCTGGTCAGATGCCATGGCCAGGAACAAAATGCTGTGTCTGTTGATGAAGACTGAGGTGTGCTTTGAAGTAGTCTCAGTATGAGCGTTTCTTACTGGTGTCGAATGCTGCTTTGAGGGCCTGGATGTCAGTGGCCACCCCGGAGATCCTGTAGATTCCCACCTCATCGATCCCCCTCTTCTCCACCTCTTCAATGCACTGGCGGACTATGTAAGGCACCTTGGAGCGCTCGCGCCTGTTGGGGGACAATGTTCTTCAGGACTGATATTGCAGTACTATGACTGTAATTAGATTACAGTCAACAATGTGATGCTGATGCTAGAAGTGTAATAAACTGAGCAGAAAGATTTCTCATGTTGTTGCAGGTATGTTTGAATACAACATATCAACATGGCTTACTTTGTCACCACACTGATTTTGACCCCGAACACCCCACTCTGTTTTTTGGAGGGCGTTCTCTTCAGACTCAAGTCCCGACTCGTAAACTTCATGGAGAACTCCACTTTGATCTGTGGGAGACGATACATACAACGCGTCAAACAAGCTGCATATTTAGTGGTTTATTTGACAGGGACCATGAACAGCAAACATTGCACCAGCTTTTAGCTGCATCGCTGATCTGCAGTCACTAGTTTAAAATACACAGCTTCCAAGTGCTTTCTTCTGATCATTACACAGCATCCAGGAGTGTAAGTGGATCCAGCGTTGTTAGATGTTTAAACTTTACGGCTGTTTAAAAACACTGTGTTTCGGAGCAATCAGAGAGTTGGCCAAGCTAGTAAAGATAACGTTGCATGGCCCTGGTCAACTGTAACAACAAGCTTCGTTACAATATCCACACACCAATCCCTAACAATAGTCATCTTCTATTAACAGTGTTGAGATGTGTAAATGACTGACAGTATCAGAATTGGATGGTTTTCCAGACACAGTGTAATCCGAGTCCTATACTAAAAAGCATGTTCTGTGGAGATTCAACATTGAAAGAGCTTAGTCCAAGAATAGGCTTCATCTCGGTCCCGGGGAACTGGTCCCAAATGTCCCTTACCCCGTTCATCTCTATGACGTCCATGTGCCAGTTCTTAGACTGAACCGTCTGGGGGTCCAGCTGAAATACACAGAGAAAGAGAGCAGAGTTATGTTTGAGTTTCCTTCGTTATAGTTTCTACACAAGCCACATCACTGCATGGCCTCATAGGAGACAGAGAAGGTATGACAAGAGCAGTGAGTGTTCAAATACACGTATTATGGACACAATCACATGGACCTTCACAGAACACACTCTGTATATCATATATAAGACTGCAACCTAGTAGAGACTAAGCCTTCTTTCTGGTGCCTGTGTTCTATTACTGCTAAAGTCATCTGTCACTACAACTCTGTACCTAGCCAGCTCTCTCTGAGTACTCAGGGTTCACTGCACTGGAGGGAAAAGTATGTTTATTAGGAAACAAACACTGTTTCGCTCCCATTGTCACCAAGACATCAATGTTTCATTCTCGCCTATGTTTTGTGTTCTACTTGTCACTACACCCCGAGTACCTCGCTAGGTCTCAGTGATCTGGACCTCTGCCTACCTAGAGTTCACTGCACTGGAGGAAGTTGTATGTTTATTAGGACACAAACACTTCTGTTCCCTCTCTCTCTAACACCTACTCCAGATGTCTCCCTCCCGTCATGCTTTGGTGAGGCTCTGAGGAGCTCCTTTAAAGTCCAGCCAAGAGAACAACAAGGGCACGTTACAGTTTGTTTTCCGACCCGAGACGAGCCTCTCCTCTCAGCATGGGCCAGAGGAGGAGCAGGGCTATTTTCTCACTGCTGCTGTTTGTGGAGGAAAAATATACAGTTTTCCGTTTGCGTCCTTGATGAAAATTCACAGACAAGCCTGTCTATATTTAAATGACAAAACATCCCTGGGAACTTTATTTTTTCTTGTCATTTAATTTCCAGGACGCTGACATCTGATAAAGTTAAATGGGCTTTACCCCCTGTGTGGATGGAGCAGTGGTGCACGCTGGGTAATGTGTGAGTATGTGTGTGTTTAGACTGAGAGGAGCGTCTACCGTCTAGCCAGACTGAGGGCTGTGTGTGGGTCTGTCCCTACCTAACGAAATGGATTATCTCTGCATTAAAACAAATGACTGTATATATGAAATGGCAAAGCCAAAGATTACGCGACACCATGCATCCCTATGTGAATACGAATAGCACATTGAAGCCAAATAAAATCTGGTAAGATGCCGTCTCATGGAGACATAACATCAGCAGTATGAACTATTCCAGGAAGTGATGTTGCAGGCTAGCTCAGTGCTGCCTCCTATCATTGAGTAACAAGTTAAAGGCTGACTGGGGTATTGCAGATTGCCATTAGCAGCGGAACTATCCCTATAACTTAGTCTGTGTACGATTTTAAAATAATCGGTTCAAGGACATACATCTGTGTATTAGAAGCTGTTATTGGTACCATGATTGTCTTTGGCATTTTTTTATTTTTTTATATGACTATAATGGGGGATCCTGTTTTCTGCTAACAATGCCTGCAGTACTGCGGTCGGCATTGAACGTCAGTGGCTTCAATGAGAGGGGGCAGTCGATAAACATGGATTAGCTAACACAACGTGCCATGGAACACAGGCGTGATGGTTGCTGATAATGAGCCTCTGTATGTCTATGTAGATATTCAATTTTTTATTATTATTATTATTTTGTCAGCTGTTTCCAGCTACAATAGTAGTTTACAACATTAACAATGTCTACACTGTATTTCTGATCAATTTTATGTCATTTTAATGGACAAAAAATAGCTTTTCTTTCAAAAACAAGGACATTTCTAAGTGACCCCAAACTTTGGGAAAAAGCACAACCTCTGGCCCGGTCTCCCTTTCCCAATTGACACTCCGCCCTGTCTCTACCCTCAAGCATTTCAGCAGAGGTAAAGAGAACCTGGCCCACAACCAGATGACAGTTCGACTTACAAGAACTAACAGGAACAAGATGAAACCGAGCACTAGCATAGCAATACAATGGTAGCGAACAGAAAGGGCATCCGCAGTACTTCCATTGTGTGTTAGCATATTGTAATGACCTGAGTTATTTTGAGAAAGGGGGCTTTCTTGTGTGCTGTATTTCATCTCAATCAATGTGATTAATGTTCACATTAGTGAAATTAGGTAAATGTGATACATATGTGACCCCAAACTTTTGAACGGTAGTGTATGTTTGGCTGTCTCTAGGGGTAAGCAGCAGCTATGGCTGATGTCTGGCTCACCCTCTTCACTGTGCTCAGGCAGAGCTTGCCTTTTTCTCATGATGCCCTGGGAGAATAGAGCTCTGACATGATCTATGATGAGACGTGTGTGTGTGTGTGTGTGTGTTCGATACACACACACCAGAGCCACTCTGACTAGCCTAGCACTTCTACAGCGAGGAGCTAATGCCTTTTTTTGGCTGATTCAGCAGTTCCCTGTGTATCACAATTACACTTATGTCATTACTACCTTCCTAGATTATGTGCTTGTCGGTCTTAAAAGCCCCATAATCGTTTATTGCTGAGCGAGTGCAAGGCCAGCACACTTACCTTATCGTAACTTTACAGTAGGGTAGAACTTGGTATTTAGGGAGTGTAATTAATTACCTAATAAAAAGCTTTTTTGTATCAGTTATTAAGACATCTATTACCATTAGGGGCAATTTTCCAAGCAGGGTTGAGGTTTAAAGAAGGTTGCCCTAATCATGGCTATGAGGCCCTGACTACACCAGCACCAGGAGTCTTTCTGGGCAGGAGCCCAAACAGACTGATGAGGCCTCCTGTAACCATGTAGACCCCCAAAACAGGCCCTAAAAACAACATAGTGTATCTCTCGCTCTCGCCATTATTACAAGTGAATGGAGTCAAATTGGGTTACATAAAAATACAAAGACCCTTTAATGCAGCCGAGCTGTGTGCAGTCAACACACCCACTTGACCCCTCAACCACTCCACCCGTTCACTTCTAATGCTATGCTGCTTTATTAAGAACTCCAGGAAGAACTTCTGCACCTATTTATTCATTTTCCTTGCCTGGGAAGTGAGCTGGTTCAAGGGGAGACCACATTGCTAAGGGATTATTTATAGTGCAAACTGCAACTGAATCAGTACAGTTCTAGACTATATATTTTCATCTTATCACAGAGGATGGATGGATGGATGGGAGCAGGTTACGTTGTTTGAAAATGTTGCTTTGAAGTTTAGACATGGAAATAATGATCTCCCCAGTGTGACTTGGGGTTGTGCCCAGCTGGCTGGTAAAACAAAGGGAGAGGATGGAAAAAAAAGTTGTCTTGAGTGACAGTCCAGGAAACCAATCAGAGGGAAGAATATATGAGGTGAAACATGCACAAAAAGAAAGGGGGCGGGTCCTCAAAGTCCCAAGAGATGAATCACAGTGCCAAAACCTCCCTCTCCTGGGAACCTCTGAAACAAATTGGTAGCGTGTGTTAGTAGAAGAAAGAAAGACTAGAAGACAAGGAGGGCTGGTGGAAGGATAAAGTATATAGAAAACATCCTAAACCAAACAATGGTTCCAATTAGGACCTCATCACTCCTCCAGAACTCAAAGCCTCCATTGTGCTGCCTAAAACACTGTGACTGACTGGGGAGAGGATCATAACACATGATAATAGTGTATAAATGCATATCCACACTGAATACACTGTACAATCATCTTTCTTTCATGTGGCACAGGATATACTGCATGATTAAAATAGAAGAGTTAAAACTATGAATCAAATTAGTGCTTAAAATCTCAAATACAGGCCTTTGAGAGAAAAGCGAGTGAGCCAGAGAGAGAGAGAGAGAGAGAGCGATGACAGAAAAAGCATGAGGGTGAGTATGTGCATGAATGAGTAACGATGTGATGTGTTCCGTTTAGCCATCATGATGCTCAGTTTGGTGGGAACGCATTGTTCTCTGAGCAGCCCCTAGGCTCTGAGGTCTGACTCTCAGTGTGTGTGTGTGTAATGCTACATGACCAAAGGTATGTGGACACCTGCTTGTCGAACATCTCATTCCAAAATCATGGGCATTAATATGAAGTTAGTCTGCTATAGCAGCCTCCACTCTTCTGGGAAGGCTTTCCACTAGATGTTGGCACATTGATGACACATTAGTGAGGTCGGGCACTGTTGTTGGGTGATTAGGCCTGGCACGCAGACGGCGTTCCAATTTATCCCAAAGTTCTTAAATGTGGTTGAGGTCAGGGCTCTGTGCAGGCCAGTCAAGTTCTTCCACAATGATCTCGACAAACCATTTCTGTATGGACCTCGCTTTGTGAAAGGGCATTGTGATGCTGAAAGGGCCTTCCCCAAACTTTTGATACAAAGTTAGAAGCACAGAATAGCCTAGAATGTCATTGTATGCTGAAGAGTTAAGATTTCCCATCACTGGCACTAAGGGGCCTGAACCATGAAAAACAGCCCCAGACCATTATTCCTCCTCCACCAAACTTTACATTTGGCACTATGCATTCAGGCAGGTAATGTTCACCTGACATCCAGCTAACCCAGATTAGTCCGTCAGACTGCCAGATGGTGAAGCATGATTCATCACTCCAGAGAACGCCTTTCCACTGCTTCAGAGTCCAATGGTGGTGAGCTTTACACCATTCCAGCCAACACTTGCCATTGCGCATGGTGATCTTAGGCTTGTGTGCGGCTACTCAGCCATGGAAACCCATTTCATGAAGCTCCCGACGAACAGTTCTTGGGCTGACGTTGCTTCCAGAGGCAGTTTGGATCTCTGTAGTGAGTGTTCCAACCGAGGAGAGACATTCAGCACTCTGCGATCCCGTTCTGTGAGCTTGTGTGGTCTAACAGTGCTCAGCTGAGCAGTTGTTGCTCGTAGAGGTTTCCACTTTACAATAACAACACTTACAGTTGACCGGGGCAGCTCTAGCAGGGCAGAAATTTGACAAACTGATTTGATGGAAAGGTGGCATCCTATGACGGTGCCACGACTGAGCTCTTCATTAAGGCCATTCCACTGCCAATACCAGCGCCTCTACACAAGCACCCACGCACACTGTGTTACTATGGCAACCGAGAAGGGGGAAATAATTATTGATGGAATGTGAGTGGATGAGAAGAGAAGGCAGGAAGAGAGCCAACTCAGGTTACTGTGAGGTCACCACTTATCTGCAATGTGCTTCTTCACATGGTATAGAATAGGTTAGTGAACAGTGGCTGCCACAAATTTAAGGCGCATCCACTGAGTATACATCAAACATTTACATATGCATGGAAACACAACAAACTATACACACACATACTGTACTTGGCGTATGATGAGATGCCCTTCTACTCATCCCACTGCTGTTGCCTATGGGAGACAAAGCACAGACCAGGCAGGATTGAAGTAGGTAGACAAACAGATGCTGAGGTCCCTCTGGAGAGGTTTCCATTCTAGATAACTCTCCAGAGTATACTGTATCTACAACACATGGCAGTCTCCATCTCCATCAACCGGTTACCTGCTTCTAACATAGGACATAAAATGACAGATCTAGGTTGGGGAGTTTGGTGAAAGAAACTGGTTTATGAATGATGCATGTGAAACAGTCATGGGTCTTCTGAATAAGAAAAACTGTAGATGGTATATACAGTTGAAGTCGAAAGACTACATACACCTTAGCCAAATACATTTAAACTCAGTTTTTCACAATTCCTGACATTTAATCCTAGTAATAATTCCCTGTCTTAGGTCAGTTAGGATCACTACTTCATTTTAAGAATGTGAAATGTCAGAATAATAGTAGAGATAATGTTTTATTTCAGCTTTTATTTCTTTCATCACATTCCCAGTGGGTCAGAAGTTTACATACACTCAATTAGTATTTGGTAGCATTGCCTTTAAATTGTTTAACTTGGGTCAAACGTTTTGGGTAGCCTTCCAAAAGCTTCCCACAATAAGTTGGGTGAATTTTGGCCCATTCCTCCTGACAGAGATGGTGTAACTGAGTCAGGTTTGTGGGCCTCTTCGCTCGCACACATTTTTCAGTTCTGCCCACAGATTTTCTATAGGATTGAGGTCAGGGCTTTGTGATGGCCACTCCAATACCTTGACTTTGTTGTCCTTAAGCCATTTTGCCACAACTTTGGAAGTATGCTTGGGGTCATTGTCCGTTTGGAAGACCCATTTGCGACCAAGCTTTAACTTCCTGACTGGTGTCTTGAGATGCTGCACATTTCTCCCAAAAGTACGATCTTTGTCCCCATGTGCAGTTGCAAACCGTAGTCAGGCTTTTTGTGGCGGTTTTGGAGCAGTGGCTTCTTCCTTGCTGAGTGGCCTTTCAGGTTATGTCGATATAAGACTCGTTTTACTGTGGATATAGATACTTTTGTACATTTTTCCTCCAGCATCTTCACAGGGTCCTTTGCTGTTGTTCTTGGATTGATGTGCACTTTTCGCACCAAAGTTCGCTCATCTCTAGGAGACAGAACGCGTATCCTTCCTGAGCGGTATAACGGCTGCGTGGTCCCATGGTGTTAATACTTGCGTACTATTGTTTGTACAGATGAATGTGGTATCTTCAGGCGTTTGGAAATTGCTCCCAAGGATGAACCAGACTAGAGAGGTCTTGGCTGATTTCTTTTGATTTTCCCATGATGTCAAGCAAAGAGGCACTAAGTTTGAAGGTAGGCCTTGAAATCTATCCACAGGTACACCTCCAATTGACTCAAATGAAGTCATTCTAAAGCCATGACATAATTTTCCAAGCTGCTTAATGTAAATTTCTGACCGACTGGAATTGTGACACAGTGAATTATAAATTAAATAATCTGTCTGTAAACAAGTGTTGAAAAAATTACTTGTGTCATGCACAAAGTAGATATCCTAACAGACTTACCAAAACTATAGTATGTTAACAAGGAATTTGTGTAGTGGTTGAAAAATGAGTTTCAATGACTTCAACCTACGTGTATGTAAACTTCCAACTTCAACTGTATACATACAGTGCCTTCAGTAAGTATACTCCTTCATACCCCTTGACTTATTCCACATTTTGTTGTATTACAGCCTGAATTCCCCAAAAAATGTATCACACATCTACACACAATACCCGATAATGACAAAGTAAAAACATGTTCTTTGAAATGTTTACAAATGTATTGAAAATTAAATCCAGAAAACCATTTAAATAAGCATTCACACCCCTTTGCTATGACACTCCAAATTGAGCTCAGGTGCATCCAATTTCCTTTGATCATCCTTGAGATGTGGTCTGAATGGAAAGCTCTATGTCTGGAGAAAAACAGGAACAGCTCATCACCCGTCTAACACCATCCCTACCGTGAAGCATGGTGGTGGCAGCATCATACTATGGGGATGCTATTCAGTGACAGGGACTGGGAGACTGGTAAGAATTGAGGAAACAATGAATTGAGCTAAATACAGGCAAATCCTTGAGATCCTGATTCAGAGTGCAAACGACAGACTGGAGAAAATATTTACATTCCATCAGGACAATGACTCCAAGCATACAGCCAAAGTAACGCTAGAATGGCTTCAGAACAAGAATGTGAATGTCCATGAGTGGCTCAGGCAAATCGCAGGCATGAATCCCATTGAAAATCTATACAAAAACTTGCAGATTGCTGTTCCCCACCTTACTTAAAGCCTTTTATTTTGGGGTGTTGCTATAGGCCACCAAGTCAGTATCTAAATAATATGTGTGAAATGTTTGATAGTGCATGTGATGCAAACAGAGAGATCTACTTTCTTGGGGACCTGAATATTGGCGGTTTTTCATCAAGCTGTCAAGAGGAAACTTCTTACTGTAACCAGTGCCTGTAATCTGGTTCAGGTTATTAATCAACCTATCAGGGTGTTTACAAACACTACAGGAACAAGATCATCCACATGTATCAATCACTTTTTTACTAATACTTTAGACCTTTGTTCAAACAGCTGGGCCTAAAATAGTGTATAAGAGATCATACAAAATACTTTGCTGTGAATCTTAAGTTAAAGATGTAAAAAATGTGTTGGTCTGATGTGATTAATGAGGAGCATCCAGACGCTGCACTTGATGAATTTATGAAATTGCTTCTTCCAATTACTGATAAACATGATCCTGTTAAGAAACTGACTGTTAGAACTGTTAAGGCGCCATGGATTGATGAGGAATTGAAGAACAGTATGGTTGAAAGAGATGGGGCTAAAGGAGTGGCTAATAAGTCTGGCTGCACATCTGACTGGTTGACTTACTGCAAATTGAAAAATTGTGACAAAACTCAACAAAAAAACAGAAGAAACCGTATTATGAAGGTAAGATCAATGATATAACGAATGATGGGAAAAAAACTTTCATATTTTATTTTAATGATGACTTAATTGGCAAAGCTGGAAAACTTAGGAAGGAAATGCCAACAATGAACAGTGAGCCACTGTATTCAAACATAAAAAAACAAATAATGAAAGAAAACCATTGCAAGTTTGAATTTTGTAAAGTTAGTGTAGGTGTGGAAAAATGTATAATGACAAACTGGCATTGACAACTTCGATGGAAAGCTACTGAGGATGGTAGCTGACTCTATAGCCACTCCTTTCTGTCATAGCTTTAATCTGAGTCTAGAGTAAAGTCTTTCGTTCTCAGGCCTGGAGAGAAGCCAAAGTAATTCAGCTACCCAAGACTGGTAAAGCGGCCTTTACTGGTTCTAACAGCAGGCCTATAAGCTTGCTGCCAGCTCTTAGCAAACTGTTGGATTTAAAAAAAAAAATTAAAAAAAATACAACGCTATTTCTCTGTAAACAAATTAACAACTGACTTTCAGTATGCTTATAGAGAAGTGCACTCAACATATACTGCACTGGAGCAAATGACTGAGGATTGGTTGAAAGAAATTGATAAGAATATTGTGGAAGCTGTACTGTTAAATTTCAACGCAGCCTTTGATATTATTGACCATATCCTGTTGTTGAAAAAACGTGTGTGTTATGGCTCTGCCATATTGTGGATTCAGAGCTATCTACTAGAACTCGAAGGGTTTTGTTTAATGGAAGCTTCTATAATATCAAACATGTAAAGTGTGGTGTACTGCAGGGCAGCTCTCTAGGCCCTCTACTCTTTTCTATTTTTACCAATGACCTGCCACCGGCATTAAATAAAGCATGTGTCGATGTATGCTGATGATTCAACCATATATGCATCAGCAACCACAGCTAATGAAGTCACTGAAACCCTTAAAGAGTTGCAGTCTGTTTTGGAATGGGTGGTCAGAAATAAACTGGTCCTGAACATCTCTAAAACTACGAGCATTGTATATGGTACAAATAATTTCCTAAGTTCTAGGCCTCAGCTGAATCTGGTAATGAATGATGTGGCTGTTGAACAAGTTGAGGAAACTAAATTACTTGGCATTACCTTAGACTGTAAACTGTCATGGTCAAAACATAGATTCAATGGTTGTAAAGATGGGGAGAGTTCTTCCCGTAATAAAGAGATGCTCTGCTTTTTCGACACCACACTCCAGTGCTGCAAGGAAATATCTAGCTAAGCTGTAGCAGGCCCAGAACAGAGTGGCACGTCCTGCTCTTCATTGTAATCAAAGGGCTGATAAATACTATGCATGCCATTCTCTCTTGGCTTAGAGTTGAGGAGAGACTGACCGTATCACTTGAAAATCCCATATTTTTGCATAGTCAACTTACACACAGCTCTGATAGACTACCTTAACCCACCAGACATGCCACCAGGGGTCTTTTCACAGTCCCCAAATCGAGAACAAATTCAAGAAAGCATACAGTATTATATAGAGCCATTATTGCATGGAACTCTGTTCCATCTCATATTGCTCAAATAAACAGCAAACCTGGTTTCAAAAAATGAATAAAGCAACACCTTACGGCACTACATTTAAGTGTATGCATTGATATGTAGCCTACATGTACCTTCTTTTTTTTAAATGTAGTGCTGTCCTTGAGCTGTTCTTGTCTATGAATGTTCTGTATTGTGTCATGTTTCATGTGGGACCCAGGAGGATTAGCTGCTGATTTTGCAACAGCAAAATGGGGATCCTAATAACATACTTTCTGAAGGTGATGTACATACAAACATCATGTATGTGGAACTTTAAAAGCACTGCTATGTTTCACAACATGACAATGTTGTAAATTGACAATGACATCAGGGAAGAAACGTGTGCACTCTGATTATACAGACACTCTCCATAATCTTTAATTAATCCATTGTTGGATTAATTGGGAATGTGAATGTATTTTGGCAGCGATATTTAAAGCAGCACTTAATTATGATGAAGTATGGAATTGTCATACGCTGAATTCATTAATTCATTAATTCCTCTCCTTGTACCTTTCACTTTCTGTTCACTGGGACACTACAATTTAAATATTTATTCTGTGACTGACTGTTCTGTTTTAAATTAGCAATAAGCAGCAATGTTCACATCCAGTTTAATTAGTGACTAGCTAGCTCAACTGGGTTTCATTTGATTAAACACACCAACCTAGGGATTGTTTAATAAGTCCTGTAAAAACAAGACCCTCATCATTTTTTCTGCTAACAGATTATATTATCGGCTTGATGATTGTAAACAAAATCAAAGCAATAGGAGATGATATTCTGAGTCCAAAATTAGCTGTAGATTAACATAAGTGTAAATACACATAATATAGTAATTATGCAAATCCCTCTACTTAGTAATAATACGATGCCTCGGTAAACAGCTGCTGATGTCATGATTGACATGTGAGAAGGCCTCCGTGACTCGGTTGCCATGAGCATCCTGGCAAGACTTCCTGGTTTGAGCCAACCAGCATGCTTCTCAGCAGGTGGAGAGTTGGGATTGGCCATAGACCAGCCCAAGCAACCGATCACAGCCTTCTAAAGGCAGTGTGTCTCAGTCATACAGTATAAGATCCAGCTTCATAAACATCATGCAACATAAAGGCATCTGCTTAAAGAGGAGGCTTATGCAACAGCATGTTCCTGCCTGCAGCAAGTGTGACTAACACTGATGATTTATTTACATGTATATTTAGTTCAGGAGAGCGCGTGACCTGTCCTTTAGTCACCAGCCGGGACACTAATGTTCTCAGTTCTGTTCACTACAGAGAGTGGACCCATGAAGGGCAGCCTCACAGTAGCCTGCAGAGTGGAAGACAGAGAGAGGAGGACGTTCTTATGATTGGCGGTTGCAACAACGTCTCTGTTTTATCTTCTGTTAACTCATAGAAGGATGATTCTCATGAAACCAGTTTTAAAATGTCTGTAGCAAATTGAGGTACAAAACCATGATGCATTTGCTAAAATCTATTATAATTCTGAGAACTAAGATGTCTAGTTTACTGGAAAGTGTCTTATTTTAAATACATTGAAAATTTGCGCCTGAATTACTGAAATGCGTCCGGATTACATTTAGGTCAGTTTTATACATTATACATTTTATACATCATAATAATAGTTATGAAAATGATAAGTACAGATCCTAATCTCAGTGATTCAAGAGAATATATATATATATTTTTTTGTTTATAGTTTCGTGAGAATGACCCAAAAGTGCTTTTTCAATTGCATTATCAAACACATTTTCAATACCTTAATGGCTTTCTTCTTGTCTTAGCAACACCATTGAGTGTTTGAGAGGATATTTTGTTTTACTTTCATTCCTCTAGTCTAGCCGAATGCTAATAGCCTGTGTTGGTAGACACTCATTAGCCAAAACGACCCACCGCTCTTATGAATCCAGACCACTGAGAGACTTGTAATGAACCATACCAAACAGAGTTGTTTAACACTCCTAGACCAGGTATTCCCAAACCCCCAGGTGTACGCGCAAATGCCTTCGGGGGTACGCCAACTAAAAATGTGGTTCACATTTTAAAAAATATATATATATATTTTTTTTACTTCACATTTTCAAACAGTCCATTTATATTTTCCAACTGTGCTATACATTAGGGTGAGGTTATTTTCAAGCCCGAGTAGCCTAGTTTCAATGCCAAAAATAAAATTAAACCATCTAGTGTTCAGAGAAATAACAACACAATGTCAAATACAGGTCGCCTTGTCAAATACATAATTAACATCTGATCACATTAACAGTTACTCTCTCGCGGGAATTCCACTAACGTAGTCAAACGTCACTGCCGCTCATGTTGGTATCTGTACTGATGGCGCAAAAGCCATGACAGGGAGACATAGTGGAGTGGTAATGCACGTGCAAGCAGTTGCTCTCGACGCCATTTGGGTACACTGCAGCATCCACCGAGAGGCTCTTGCAGCCAAGGGAATGCCTGACAGCTTGAAAGATGTTTGACACTACAGTGAAAATGGTTAACTTTGTTAAATTAAGGCCCATGAACTCTTGTGTATTTTCTGCAATATGCAATGATATGGGCAGCGACCATGTAACGTATTGACACGTTTTTTTAATTGCGAGACAAGCTTAAAGTTCTTTACTGACCATCATTTTCACTTGTCTGACCGCTTGCATGATGACGAGTTTCTCACACGACTGGCCTATCTGGGTGATGTTTTTTCTCATCTGAATGATCTGAATCTAAGATTACAGGGACTCTCCGCAACTACACTACCTTTTAAAAGTTTGGGGTCACTTAGAAATGTCCTTGTTTTTGAAAGAAAAGCAAATTTCTGTCCATTAAAATAACAAATTTATCAGAAATACAGTGATTTTTAATGGAATATCTACATAGAGGCCCATTAACAGCAACCATCACTCCTGTTCCAATGGCACGTTGTGTTCGCTAATCCAAGTTTATCATTTTAAAAAGGCTAATTGATCATTAGAAAACCCTTTTTAAATTATGTTAGCACAGTTGAAAACTGTTGTTCTGTTTAAAGAAGCATTATAACTGGCCTCCTTTAGTATCTGAAGTATCAGCATTTGTGGGTTCCATTACAGGCTCAAAATGGCCAGAAACAAATAACTTTCTCCTGAAACTCGTCAGTCTATTATTGTTCTGAGAAATTAAGGCTATTCCATGTGAGATATTGCCAAGTGTGGCAGGCTTACAAAAACAACATTTGAGAGTGTGCTGACCCTGCTGCTAGAGGGGGTACGCAGCTGGAGGTTGAATGTTTGAAGGGGTACGGGACTGTAAAAAGTTTGGGAACCACTGTCCTAGACTATTTGGATGATTCACGAAGGCCCCATGGAGGGAGAGACAGAGACAAAAAATACCCACTCTTCTACCAGGGGCAGCAGGTTTGACCCAGCCCAGCAGGGAGAGGGTCATCGTGGGTAGCAGCCTGAGGATGCTCCCCTGCCCCCTCTACCCCTCATGGAGCGCATTAGCCAGCCCGAGGGTGTCTGGTGGGGGAGCGTGGGGGGGGACAGTGAAGGGCTGGACCCCCTTTAGTGACAGTCAGATTTATATGCCCTATAAAACACTCCATTAGAGTACTGGCTGGCATTTGAAGGCCCTTTAAAGAGGCACGGAGGTATGAAACAGTAACATGTCATCAGCATACTCAAATGGAATACCATCATTTTCTGTGTGGAGATGTTATACTTCATACTCTATCATACTCCAAACCAGCAGGAAACTGCTGTTGTTCCCGTTTTCCCTGCTTTTGCTCGTCATGATTCCTAAGGACACTGTAGCTGAAGCCCACCAAGGGGTAAAAATTATAAACTGGGTGGTTCGAGCCCTGAATGCTGATTGGCTGACAGCCGTGGTATATCAGAACAAAATACCACAGGTATGACAAAAAGTGTTTTACTGCTCTAATTACATTGGTAACCAGTTTATAATAGCAATAAGGCACCTTGGGTTTGTGATGTATGGCCAATATACCACGGCTAAGGGCTGTATCGAGACACTATGCTGCGTCGTGCTTAAGAACAGCCCTTAGCCGTGGTATATTGGGCATATACCACACCTCCTCGGGCCTTATTGCTTAAATAACTCACCAAAATGGAAATCAGTATGGAAGAGGACATAGCCTCAAAACACAATTAACAGAAAACATAATGAACACGGTACTTAAGGGGCATAATATCGGATTCAGCCTCGAATAAACCTTTTCTCTGCCAACCAAAGCTCTACTGGAGTCCCTCCCGCTTCTTCCTCTGCATAGTCTTAATTAGAGCTGGAAAATAAATGATCCTGTGTGCTCAGTCAGTACTCAAAACACACCTCCCTCCCAGTTTAAAACTCACTAACACACGTTAAACAACAACTACACACCCGTCGTCATCCTCCATCTAAATCTCACTAATACATGCTAGCAGCTACACGCCGTCACGCCCTGCAGTCTGTTCAACACACACTCTATCTCCTTCCTCTCCTTCTTAGCACCTCTTAACAGCATGAGCGTGGTAGAGTGGTAATAGTAGGGATTCTATAGCTAATCTGGTCCGAAGCCTGATTCTCTGTGGTGCTGTAGGGGAAATATGGAGGGGAATAACTCACACTTTATGACCCCAGTCGGGTGAGGATCGGGCTGGGACTGAGAGGTCATTCATAGACCTGACGTTTACTCAGACCCAACCATCAAAGACTCATTCAACATGAATGAATGAGACCTCATAGCTGCATCCACGAGGGTGAAAGCATGCTCCTATGGGAGGATGTCTGTGTTAGATAGAGAGAAAAAAGAAAGTGCATGATCAAGTGTGTGAAAATATGTGCAAGCGTGAAAGTATGCATGTGTGTATTATACTGTGATTATGAGAGAGGTACAGATGTGTAAACACAGGTCAATGTGGCTCTGTGTGTGTAAACTGAGTATCAGTGTATTTTGAAAACCAAGAGTGTGCAGCACTTAGCTGAACAAACCAATTTATGTCATTTAAATATAAGAAGCAAAACAACCCAGATAGCATACTCTCCCTCCCTTCCTCTCTCTCAGATTCACATATCAGGCCTGCAGTGCGGGAGGACTCAGAGGGACTCAGCCAGAGGGGGTGTGTGGAAAGGTCTGGGATCAGCTGAGATCAGCTGATATCGATGGGGTAAAGCTGAAGGGATTTCTGCCTGTAATCCAGGCCTGATCCTGGTTCAGGCTGCAAAGTCAAGAGAGACTAGCAGAGAGGAGATATACTGTCACCTCCAGCCATCAGAAGCAGGGAACGCTCTTATTGACCTGTCTAAAGCAGACCTGCTCAAATACTAAGAATGGTCAGGTTTTTGCCTGTGAAGCTCAATCTATTTTAAATGATTTCAAATGATACATGAAATGATTTTAAATCGTATTTGAACCCAGGTCTAAAGTGCTGCTGCAGAGTTCACTCCAGCCCTGATCTTGGATCCTTTGTTCTAGTATAGCACCATGGTTTTGTCCTCCTTTATCATGCACATCAATTACTGCTGTTGCTCAAAGTGCTACCAGTGCAGAAATATACAGACCTAGTTTCCTCGGTCTAACACTGTGTATTGCTGCATATATGTTCACAGACATACACCTAGGAACTCCCACCATATTAAGCAGTAGAGTGGCGAATGGTTACCAGCACATTGATATAAAAACAGGCATAGACCAACTGCCTCTGTAAAAGACCTGTAGCACCGGAGATAAAGACAGTATCTCATTAAAAAAAATACCTTCTTACTCCAACACATGAGTCATGGCCTAGAACCTGAAGCAAAGGCATATTTACAACAGCAGCTGTGTGTGCGTGTTGTGCATGCGCGTGTGTGCATTCCCCAGACAGAGGAGTCAGTCCAACTTGAAAGAGTAGTCAGCTGGACCATGCCTCTCCTCAGCCCGGCACTCTGGTGACAGTAATTGCCATGTCTAATTAGAGAGGAATGTGTCAGTAATGCATCTCTTGCTTGGTTCCCAGGTGCCCTAATGAGTCTCACCCCGGGTTCCCAGGTGCCCTAATGAGTCTCACCCCGGGTTCCCAGGTGCCCTAATGAGTCTCACCCCGGGTTCCCAGGTGCACTAATGAGTCTCACCCCGGGTTCCCAGGTGCCCTAATGAGTCTCACCCCGGGTTCCCAGGTGCCCTAATGAGTCTCACCCCGGGTTCCCAGGTGCCCTAATGAGTCCCAGGTGCCCTAACCTCACCCCGGGTTCCCAGGTGCCCTAATGAGTCTCACCCCAGGTTCCCAGGTGCCCTAATGAGTCTCACCCCAGGTTCCCAGGTGCCCCACCCCGGGTTCCCAGGTGCCCTGCTGAGAGGATCGTTAGTCATATCCAACCTCTACCAATAAAACACACTCTTGGTATAGGGTGCCCTTAGCAAGCTGAACCTAGATCTGTGTCTATCCCCAACATCCTCACCTCAACCATTAGGGGGGAAATGCAATACTGGCTTAGATCAGTGTCTAGGGGTAAAACTTCTCAGAACAGAACAGCAGAGGGAGCAGTCTCAGACTCTCAGCTACACCAAAACACCCCTGATAACATAAACAGATCTGTTATCACACAGAGAGGTCTATCATCATGCCCATTCACTGGCTTTGCACTGAGGGGGCAAAAAGAGCAGAGTGGTAGACGTGGAAGGAGGATGAGTGGGTGAGAAAGTGGTGGGAGGGGTGTATTGTGTAAAATCACCGTGGCATCTCACACACACGCAGTACTCAGGGCAATAACACTGTAGCTCCGCAACAACAGTAAATTATCCCTTGTACCTAAATCATTCATTTAATACATTTCACTACCAGTCTGTCATCTAATAGCATCAGCACAGAGCAGTGAGGCAGTGCGTTAGCTGAAGCTACAGTACGAGTTTGGTGTACATTTCACCCCAGTGCAGTGAAGTACACAGAGACACCTTGTCAGTCCCGTAAGACCATAGAAAGAGGTAGAAAGGGATGACAACAAACAGAGAAAGAGGGAGTAAAGAGCAAAAAAAGATTAGCAATGACAGAGAAAGAAAACCGTGACTAAGCTGATAAAAGGAGAATGAGAGAAAATAACAAAAAGGAGGACAATAAATTAAGTAGGGACCTTTTGTCTGAGGAGCTTGCTGCGTACGCGACCCCATAGCTTGGCCCCAGTGTTGGTGTGCCTCCTGATGGCTGAGGAGGGGGTTTGAGGCTGCTGAAGCTGCTGCTGGTTGTTCTGCTGCTGGTCCACCACACAGCAGTGCTGCTCCAGCCGCTCACACACTGTGTTCAGGTTCATGTCGGACACCAGGACTTCTGTCATCCTACCTGAGACTGTGTGCTGAGACGTCTGGCCCACAAGGGGTTAATACGCACTAACTAACAGGGAGTAAAATCTCAAAGGTATCCACTTCCCGAGTGGTCAGATCCAACACTGTCCAGAAAAACCTCACGTCTAAGGTTGGGGATTTTCTTCTAAATGTTGAGACGAAAAAAGGTCTCCCTCAGTTGAAGGTGAAAATGTCCGTTTCAAATGTAAGATGAGGCAACAAGGAAGGCACAAGGTATGACGGGCAGCTTCAGTCCGTGAGAACAGAGAATCCTGAGATGGTTTTCAGTCTTCTTCTAAAGCCGGAGAATTCCACACTGGTCCCTCTCTGGGATGTCAAGACTATTCCACACTGTGCTTCTGCCAGCATCTCCACGGCTCACAATCTGATTTCCAGTAACGCAAACAGAGACACGGAGCACAGTGCGAGAGAGAGAGAGGAGGGATGGTGGGAGAGAGAGGGGGGGAGCTGCTGCCGTCATCAGCCCTGTTTCTCCAGATGTGAGAACACACCTCCAACAAACAGAAAAAGAAAGAGATTAAGAAAGAACTACAGAGAGAGAAAGATGACAAACCCTGTTGTGTGCCTTTCCTCTTAGCCTTCATGCATGTTATCATTTCCCACAACTGGTAACCAATCAAGGAAGTGAGTAAAAGAGGGAAAGTAAGGAATGTGAGGGAGAGAGAGAAGAGGGCAATGTGACTGAGACAAGAGGTTTATTTAGACCCCATCTGAACTGGGACCACATTTCAGCTACATGTAATGGAATCTCAAAGAGCAATATGACATTTTCACTGCTGATTTGAAGGGTGAAAAAAAGGTACTAAATGGTTCTCACACTGACACACCCTCTCGTAATCTGACAAGCACATATTTTTCCTCCATGCCTTCCATCCTCCACTCTCTCACCCTCCATCTCTCCCTCTTTCTCCTCCCCCCTTTTCTCTTCAGCTCTCTCCCTGTGTGCATGTTGCCATGCGTTTTCTCCAGATTACTTCTCCTCCACGCTCCACTGAGTCCTCTGCCCATTATTTGTGTGTGTGTGTGTGTGTGTGTGTGTATGTATATATCAGTGTGTGTGTGTGTGTGTGTGTGTGTGTTAAGAGTGGGATTCCTCCAGCCCCTCAGCCCCTCTCCCCTGCCCCTGTCCATAGGGAGATGCAGGGCTAATTGACCCCCAGTGTTTCCACTACACTAGTTAACCCCTTACCCCCACCACTCTCAGCCATCCAGACACATATCAGGGAATCATTCATATGGGTCTTTCTATAAACTAGGCTACCAGTGAGGATTTCTTACAATGGAAAACTTGTTACAGCTGTTGATAAGTCATTGATAATAATCTGCTATTTTTTTTACCATCATTACATTAAGTTAAGGGGAGATCATAGCTATTTTCAATAAAATTCACAAGTTGATTTAAAACCCTTTATCACGGTTGTCTTGACAGATATCTCCAAAAACGTGCGACATAAAACATAGCATTTTTGTCAGTGTAAGTTGTTGTTATATCCTATATTAAGCATTAATCAGTTAAATCAGACATTGAACTTGAACCCTGTAAGAATCCTGTATAGAGAGCTCAGAAATGCTGTGTAAGTACATAACGTTTTGTGCTACATGGTAGAAACAGTTTTCATAGGCACACAAATCCAAAATAATGAGATTGAAAAATGGAATACTTCTAACTGAGAGTGTCACCTTACCTTGATACTTAAAACCTAAATCATGAATGTGGTTCTTCAATAATTATGCATAATACCTGGATGCACAGTTGGTGTTGAACTGTTTAATTACACTGATATTTTCACACATCATCATCATCTGATCGAGGGAGGAATTCTCCAAATGACAGCCGAGTGAGAAACAGCTGTTGTGTTAGTGCATGCAATGCAACAGCCCAAGTGCTGGAAAAAAGGTTTTTGCGAGGTATGTCCAGAATATTTTGCTCTCTCCTTCGCAGTGGCGATTTTATCAGTGAATTCCTGGTGCGTAAAAAAAAAATAAGCCCCTACACAACACTCAACAATACATTAATTGCATTATAACGGTGCCCACAAACTGTTAGGGCCTACATAAAGGAGTCCCAACAGCATTCCCAACACCTTACCACTGCTACACCTGGCTATCAGCAGAGCCTTGTCTGGCAGAAAAACTGTTAATTCAACCTCATTTGCTGCCTTTTAAAACAATATAGCTGACATGGCTGACTTGCTTAAACAAATGTGGCTTCTACTGACAATTGAGATGTGCAAACTATGGCATAAGCGGACAAGCGGATAAGAGGCCATCCATAATTTCGATTAAGACATTAATGAGAGAGCTAGGATGGATGTGGTCAACATAAATATTTGTTTAGCACTTTTGAAATGTACAGCGACAGAATTCAAAACATGGGCCATTCTTACAGTATTCTCCCTGTACACCAAGTCAGAACCGTAGGATAAATAAAGTGGGCATAAAAGCAGACAATGAAAGCTCTTCCAATATTCAATGATTACATTTCTCTATATAAAAGGTTATATGCTACATGTGCACCACCAAGTCAGAACATTACGTCGAAATTAAGAGGGAAAAATAGATCAAATTATTAGGGTGAGGCACATGGGCTACTAACAGCTTACTACACATAAACTTAGTATTACTTTCTTAGCTACAGTATACATACCTCCCTGGCATATTACATAATTTATATGAGGCAGCATACAATACATTTTTGGACTCACTATGTTGTGCTGTGCTCACTTGAACAGGAAGGTGGCATGGCGGTCCTTCGTGGGAAAATTGTGTCATCAAACTTTCTCATCAAAGTCTGGCATTCTCTGGATTAATGGTGCTTTCAACTGGGAACTCGGGGGGGACAAGGTTGAATCATGATGACGTCAGTGATCTTCAGGTCATAGCTCTAGAAAGAGGACAGTGTTCCCGACTCACAATTCTGAGTTGGATGAACGTTCAAAATGTATTTTCCCATTTGGAGCTCGTTTTTTCCCAGAGTTCCCAGTTGTCTTGATCTCACTGAAGTCAGATTTCCCAGTTCCGAGGTAACAGTTGTTTTGAGTGCGGCAGAAATCATGCTGGATTGACAGCGTGGTCAACATTGAATGTTTATCATTTTAAGCTTGGAAAAGAGACCCTTAAACCCAGACTTGGGACCACACAGCCACTCAACTTAATAGCAAGCTAGTGATTGCTTTGCAATGCTTGCAGTTAGCCACTGATTCCTTCCAAACCACTCATTGTTGAATTTGCAATTTCCAACATGTTGTGTAATATTTATGCCCAATGGCCGATGAGCACCGATACATTTTATCTATAATTTCTCTTCATATGACAAGGGTTAAAAAGGATTTGCCAGTCCAATCAAAGCTACTGTACATATGTGATTTTATGTTATTTCATCTGTGGCCAATGACCTTGAGCCTTCTTGGATGGGCACTTCTAATGTAACTATGGCAGCACGAAGGGTCTTGAATTTTTGAGCTCTACCCTTAGATTTGGTGGTGAAGCAGTGTCCCCATGAGTGACAGAACACTGAGCCAATCATGGCGCAACTAGAGAACATTACCAACCCCTACACTTTGTATTTTCCGCTGGCTGCCCCACCACCACAGAAAGAACTGAGCTAGGCTGAAACGCCTGCATTTTGGAGCTGCCTTACTCAAGAAAGCAAAAAGAGACCATGTTTGTTTGCTGCTTTATTAACTCAATGATATATATATATATATATATATATTTTACATCGTTTGCCAAAATAGCATGCAGAACAGGTAACCCCCCAAAAATAAAAAATGTAGACAAATGTGGGGCTCAAAACAGGCTCTGAATGACAGGTCGCCACTCTTCACTCATTCTGCTCCCGTATAATTATCTGTGATTTCATTTTTCATACGTTTTTGTGAGAGATGTGGCAACTTTCATTTGTTTCCCTCTGCTTCAATTGGTGTTGCCAATGGTGTTGCGCTACTCTGTTGAGGTAAAACCATGTGTGGTTATTATGTGGACGACAACATCTAATGTTGGCTTCAATTAGTCTTTCCATACAAATCCTTCCATTAAAAAAAGGAACCTGGTTTTTGGCCACTTTCTCATTATAAAAACAGCAATGGTAAGATTAATGACACCACTATTCATGGCTTTATTATGCATGAATCCAATTTATTTAATCAGGCAATGTCCACATTAATCACCACATATTTTAGAATGTAATAATAAGTTGAACATCAAGGCCCCCCAAAAATGCATAATTAAAGTGGTACTAGCCTACTTTTCTTTTACACTTTTTGCATGCTTAAAAAAAACAAAAAAACAATGATAACATTAAGGTCCTTTAACATTACAATTAAGTGCTTGAAAACGTCCCTGAAAGCCCTTGAATTTGACTTGCCAATGTCTGTATGAGCCCTGAGGATGTATATTCCTATGTGTTGTATAGGTGGAGTTATGGGCCAACTTGCATATATTACCTTTTATTCCCCTAAGTACACATGTGGAAATGATAAAAAATATTTTTGTTGTTGTTTCAACCCATTTTGAAATGTTGATCCCAATGTCACACAATTGGCCCCATTATTTATAGAAAGACCCATATACAATATATTATATCCAGCCACTCTGGAGACTACTACAGTGAATCAGAATCTACTCTCAGAAAGCACAACTGGGGATACACAGTCAGACATGGATGATGGATGAATAGTTATGCTGCAAGCTTTGAAAGGGAATAGTATATTGTATAATGAATGGATCGATCCAGGAAAGCCATGCTTGTCATGATTTATCTGGCTCCGTATCTTTTCTCCATTTATTTCTATGAAGGAGAAAAGGAGAACGGCGGAAGGCTGCATTTCATAGCGTAACAGAGACAGATGGTCTCCTCTCCACAACAGTAGCTATGTATGGTCATACAGACACCCTATGCACTCCATACTGAGGTAGACTGCTATCTTCAGATAGTAGCACTGAGTCATGGGAGGGGAACACAGAGAGGGTACCAGGCAGATAACACGCATGTCATATATGAAAGGAGGAATGCATGCATTGATTGCACAAATACACACAGTAAGATGAGAATCATTCTGAAGCGAATCAGAATAGGCTCTTCCCACAGCCATTATGCCTAGAGACCCATCAGTTTGGTCAAAGCAAGACTAAATCAAAACAAATGTAAGCCAAAATGCAAGGAGAAGATAGGCCAACTACTCGGTTCAGTACAGTACTCGATCACTGGTAATTCCATTCAAACTCATGTTCCCTCTCTCAACAACTCTTATCACAAGTTAAACAAAGCCAGTCAGTGTTGTCAGCCTTCAGCCTGGACTCAATATGATGTCATACATGACCGTGACAGGCCATGGGGGTTGCGTGAATGACATCTTGTAATGATAATAATAAAACTGTGTTCAGATAGGAGGTAGTTAGTGCCCTTAACTGTGAGTATGTGCGTGTGTTCGGTCTATCTGTGCTTCGGACAGATGGGACTAACTTCTCCTCTCTGCCTGGCTCTTTGCTGTTTTCAATCAGGGGGCTGACCATAGCGGGCTATTTTTTTTTTTTCTAACTCAGGATTATAAGCATGAAACATGTATACAGTCTGGTGCATCATTTCTTGGAAAGAATGTCTGGGAACCATTTATAATTATATATATATATTTTTTTGGTGATTAAGGGAGTCCTAGTCACTTGCATTTTTTTGGGGCAGACAACTATGGCACAGCACGAGGCATAGAAACAACATGAACTCCTCAGTGACACTGCTAGATAGTAATGCAATATTCCACTGTATATTCAATTCATTCCTCATATTCACAATGTATTGGCACAGAGTTAAACACCGAATGAGTTTGACCTGAATCCATCATGGTTGCAATTAACCGTGTCCTCCCGCTGTGAATGAATAGCAATGAGCCTTTAAAAAGATGTGTCAGTTCTAGCAGGAAGTCTCCACCTCAGTCAACTGGAACAATCAGCTCCCTTTAAATCCCAGTTATACTGGAAGACATACTGGGAGCACTAGAGTCAACTGGCTGTTAGTGTTCCACTGCTTCTCTTTCAACTGTCAACTGTCTCTTCTTCCCTCTGATCAGCCAGACAGCAACAACAACAAAAGGCAATGCATCAGCACCTCTTCCTCTTTTTTAGAGGATGTCTAGTTAGCCGTTACCCCTGCATTGTCTCAAAGGCTTCTTTTGTCTTTGTGTTTACTGTACTTCAATGGGAAGTCACCGTCTAAGAGCGATGATGAGAGATTCTATCTTCTTTAAATTCATTTAAAGTATCTGAAGAAAGCTTGGGTTAATTTCCTCTACTGTTAAGGAGTGTTTCTGTTATAAAGGCTGGGGTGTACATATACAAATAGGATGATAGAATCGCTTTCTGTGTCCATCAGATGATATAGAATAGAACATGTAGGTGTTTGTTTATCTGTGTGTTTGACAGTGTCGTCTCCCACCACACAGCTTCAGTATAAGGAACATGGGGCTGAGGGGAGAGCAGATCAATTCATCAACATTGCAGCAACACTCTTTCTTGAAGATTGACAGTTCAGTTAGTCCATCACTCCAAATTAAAATGACTTCACACGCACAAACACGCAGAATTTCACTCAACAGTACCCAAACACACATACTCCTACTTGCCGAAACCTATTCAATACCCCCTCCAGTATTTCCTCATGGCTTATTTATGTAGTTAATGACATGTCTACATCATCTATGCTGCATGATGTAGGATATGCTGAGATCCTGCTTTGGCAGAATCACACACACACACACTTGCGAGATTGTAGATGCACACACACAAACACTATAATGATGGCAGGTCCTGGAATGTGTGTAAAGCTTTGCTTGGAGAGAGGGAGAGACAGTCACTTTACCCCTACCTACCTACGCAATTACTTAGACTAACCTGTACCCCCGCACATTGACATAGTACCAGTACCCCTGTAAATAGCCTCGTTATTGTTATTTATTGTAAAGAAAATAATAATCTTACTTTAGTATATTTTTCTTATTCTTTTCTTATTATATAAAAATATTTACTTACTTTAAAAAATCTGCATTGTTGGTTAAGGCCTTACATGTAAGCATTTCACGGTAAGGTCTACCTACACCTGTTGTATTCACCACATCTGACAATAAAAGTTTGATTTGATTTGACAGAAAGTGAGAGGGGGGGAGCGAGAATTAGAGAGCAAGAAAGAGAGAGAAAGAGAACAAAAAAGTGGGAGCATACAATATGTTTGGCCATTGCCAGATATAATCCATACACCTGACAGGTGTGGTATATCAAAAAGCTGATTAAACAGCATTATCATTACACAGGTGCACCTTGTGCTGGGGACAAAAGGCCACTCCAAAATGTGCAGTTGTGTCACACAACAATGCCACAGAGGTCTCAAGTTTTGAGGGAGCGTGCAATTGGCATGCTGACTGCAGGAATGTTCACCAGAGCTGTTGCCAGAGAATTAAATGTTCATTTCTCTACCACAAGCTGCATCCGTCGTTTGAGAGAATTTGGCAGTACATTTTTAATAATTTGATTTGATTTATTTCACCTTTATTTAACCAGGTAGGCCAGTTGAGAACATGTTCTCATTTACAACTGCGACCTGGCTAAGATGGAGCAAAGCAGTGCGACACAGACACAGAGTTATACATGGGATATACAAACGTAGTCAATAACACAATATAAAAATGTATTTACAGTGTGTGCAAATGTAGTAAGATTAGGGAGGTAAGGCAATAAATAGGCCATAGTGGCGAAATAATTACAATTTAGCAATTAAGCACTGGAGTGATAGATGTGCAAAAGATGAATGTGCAAGTAGAGATACTGGGGTGCAAATGACCAAAAACTAACATGGGGATGAGGTGGGCAATTTACAGATGGGCTATGTAAAGGTGCTGCTCTGTCAGCTGATGCTTAAAGTTAGTGAGGGAGATAAGTATCCAGCTTTAGTGATTTTTCCAATTTACAGTCATTGGCCGCAGAGAACTGGAAGGAAAGTGGCCAAATGAGGAGTTGCTTTGGGGGTGACCCGAGAAATATACCTGCTGGAGTGTGTGCTGCTATGGTGACCAGTGAGCTGAGATAAGGCGGGGCTTTACCTAGCAAAGACTTATAGATGACCTGGAGCCAGTGGGTTTGGTGACGAATATGTAGTGAGGGCCAGCCAACGAGAGCATATAGGTCACAACGGTGGGTAGTATATGGGGCTTTGGTGACAAAAAGGATGGCACTGTGATAGACTGCATCCAATTGCTGAGTAGAGTGTTGGAGGCTATTTTGTAAATGACATCACCGAAGTCTAGGATCGGTAGGATAGTCAGTTTTACGAGGGTATGTTTGGCAGCATGAGTGAAGGATGCTTTGATGTGAAATAGGAAGCCAATTCTAGATTTAATTTTGGATTAGAGATGTTTAATATGAGTCTGGAACGAGAGTTTACAGTCCAACCAGACACCTAGGTATTTGTAGTTGTCCACATATTCCAAGTCAGAACCGTCCAGAGTAGTGATGCTAGACGGGCGGGTGGTTGGGGGCAGTGATCAGTTGAAGAGCATGCATTTAGTTTTACTTGCATTTAAGAGCAGTTGGAGGCCACGGAAGGAGTGTTGTATGGCATTGAAGCTCGCTTGGAGGTTACTTAACACAGTGTCCAAATAAGGGCCAGAAGTATACAGAATGGTGTCGTCTGCGTAGAGGTGGATCCGAGAATCACCAGCAGCAAGAGCGACATCATTGATGTATAGAGAGAAAAGAGTCGGCCCGAGAATTGAACCCTGTGGCACCCCCATAGAGACTGCCAGAGGTCCGGACAACAGGCCCTCCGATTTGACACACTGAACTCACACCGCACCCACCCGCCCGACTAGCATCACTACTCTGGACGGTTCTGATTTAGAATATGTGGACAACTACAAATACCTAGGTGTCTGGCTAGACTACCAGACCATGTGTATGGTGACATGTACAGTAGGCGACCGGTTTGCTGATGTCAACGTTGTGAACAGAGTGCCACATGGCGGCGGTGGGGTTATGGTACGGACAGGCATAAGCTACAGACAACAAATTGCATTTTATTGATGGCAATTTGAATGCACAGAGATACCGTGATGAGATCATGAGGCCCATTGTCGTGCCATTCATTCGCCGCCATTACCTCATGTTTCAGCATGATAATGCACAGCTCCATGTCGCTAGGATCTGTACACAATTCCTGGAAGCTGCGTACTCGAGACATGTCACCCGTTGAACATGTTTGGGATGCTCTGGATCGACATGTACGACAGCGTGCTCCAGTTCCTTCCAATATCCAGCAACTTAGCACAGCCATTGAAAAGGAATGGGACAACATTCCACAGGCCATAATCAGCAGCCTCATCAACTCTATGCGAAGGCGATGTGTTTCGATGCATGAGGCAAATGCTGGTCACACTAGACACTGACTGGTTTTCTGATCCGCGCCCCTACCTTTTTTTAAGGTATCTGTGACCAACAGATATACATCTGTATTCCCAGTCATGTGAAATCCATAGATTAGAGCCTAATATATATATATATATGTTTTATATTGACTGATTTCCTCTCATGAACTGTAAGTCAGTCAAATCTTTGTTGCATGTTGCGTTTATATTTTTGTTCAGTATAGACAACCAGTGTGGCACAGTTAGCCTCCCAGCCCTCTATAAAGCCTTCTCCATTATCGAGCGGCTCCATAAGAGACAGATAGGCTCAGCCCAGGACGCAACTCAGTCCTACCTGTGATTCTTCACTGTACACCTGTACACTTTCAAAACATTATTTATTTCCAAACGTGTGTGAAGTGGCCTTAAACAACCCTGGACTGTTTTGTGAATTAGCATTCATTGAGTCATTCCATTGGCAAGTACAGCTTGGATTCCAATATGAAGAATCTCATTCTAGAGTAGAAACCAAACATGAGGGCTTTGAACCGACACCCACCGGTAACATGAACCGACACACTTTTACAGCTGGACGGTGTTTCCTCCAACACATTGGTGCGGCTGGGGTCCAGATTAAGCGAGCAGTGTGTCAAGAAGCAGTGCAGCTTGGCAGGGTCGTGCTTCGGAGGACGCATGGCTTTCGATAGACGCCTCTCCCGAGTCCGTAGAGTTGCAGCGATGAGACAAGACTAACTACCAATTGGATACCACGAAATTGGGGAGAAAAAGGGGTAAAAATAAAAAATACAATTCCAGGTCAAACCATCCTAGAGAATAATATTGTAGTTAGTGCATCCATCACAGACATAGTAGGAGAGGCATTCCCTTTAACCAGATTATGAAATACATGTGATAAATGAAAACACAGGATCATAACTCATGATGAAATCTAATGAAAGTGGAGACGCTTTGGGGTTAAGATTCCTCGTAAAAAAATGACTAACTACACCGGATTCATCTATGGGTCATTGTGAGGTGTGTGTGATGTGTGGTGTACTGTGTGCATGGAAGGGGTGGGGCTATGGGCAGTGGTGGAGGCCTATGATTGGTGGTTGTGACAGCCTGGTAATACAGATAGCCATAAGCCATATCCTTGGCGGATAATTCAATCAGCTTTAATTCTCCAATACCATGGCCGCCCGCCTCTATAAATATCACTCCTAAATTACTCCCCTCTGCCATTTTCCCTCCTTCCTATCTTGCCTCGTTATTTTACTAAAACTGTACACGGGGGGGATAGATACCGCTGTGCTGCTCAGAATCACAATGGAATGACAGCTGGGTGTTGCAGGGAGGGGTGAGGGTAAGGTGTGTGTGTGTGTGTCTGTGTGTGTGTGTGTGTGAGTGTACACATACATGCAGGCTCAGTATGTGTGTGTCTGAGTTCATGATGTGCGTGACCATGTGTCAGGTCTTTCATGTGAGGGAGAGCCCAGGGTGAGAAGCTGACAGCCCAGAGGGGGTCTTCCCTGGCTGAGCCCTCCTGCTTTCATGTGAGTGGACCGGGGGCAGAACTCAGATTAAACACTATCATCACTACAGACTCTTAGAACAAAAGGAGACAGGGGGCCATCATTATCATAGAGCACTCACTGTCTCTGAGAGTGGATGGATGGGAAGCAGAGATGTGAGGGAAGAGAGGGATGGAAAGGTTGGTTGGGAAGAGGGGGGGGCATAGGGAAGGGTGTCAGGGGGGTTGCGTCCTGTGTCTGATCAACCCACTGGGGGGAGCTCACCTTCAACCCCGCCGTTGCCATGGAGACGATAGTTGCACGTACAAGGCTCTCTTAGATCAATACGGTGCTGCTGCAGCGAAACGCCACATGGACCAGTGGTGGGGTGACGGAATCGTACTGATGCAAGACCCGAGCTAGAGGCGGTAACGAGGAGCGGTAGCTAATGATCTCTGTGCCTGTCTGGCTGACAAACCTCCTGCTGCATATACAGAACGACTGTAGCATAGCTAGTTCTCCCTTACCCAGGAGAGATGGCTGAACAGCATAATGAATATGGAAGATCATCTTTAATTCATAGGAAGTGCTGGTGATGGTTATGGTGCCTGGCTGTTCTCTAGTTTCAGAGCTCTCCAGGAAAGGCAGTGTTACTGGGGGATGCTGTGGACTCTCGGTGTGCTGGCTACTGTGGGGGAGTGCTCACTCATGCTCAGTTAAAGTGGAGCAGGTAGGCTAGCCATTTTGGGGGGTTTATTGGTAGAAGTCAGGCGACAGGTAGCCTAGCGGTAAAGAGCGTTGGGCCAGTAACCGAAAGGTCGCTGGTTCGAATCCCAGAGAGGAATAGGTGAAAAATCTGCCAATGTGCACTTGAACAAGGCACTTCACACTAATTCCTCCTGTAAGTCGCTATGGATAAGAGCGTCTGCTAAATTTCTAAAATGGAAATGAAAAAATGTGTAGCACTACATAATATACACGTACATACATACAAACGGTGTTCCCCTGGATCTCAGTGGTTTGTTACCCACAGACCAGGCAGGGGACATGGATGGGAACAACTCACTGACACAGAAGGAAGGAAACCTGAGAGAAACTACTCTAGATTTGTGATCTAGATTTAATGTGTGGTCGTCATGGGTTTAGTGGAGCATAAGGTCACCAGGTAGAACTCAGAATACTGGACAAAACAATATGATCATTTCATCATCTCCAACTAAAATGTCAATCACAAGAAAATAAATGAACCCAGGTGAATTTAGCCAAGCTTTAAAAAGACACCGACAGCCTTTATGGTGATTACATTCCTGCTGCTGTCCCTTGTGTTCGAAACATTGAGTCTTTGGTAGTAGAAAAGATATGAAGCAGTCAGGACCTGTGCCCTTTGACCGACTCCTGAAATGAGATGGAGATCTGAGTGGAGTTCCACCTGTTTAAATAATTCAGTCGATCAGTCGGCCAGTCAGTCAGTCGGCCAGTCAGTCAGTCAGTCGGCCAGTCAGTCAGTCGGACAGTCAGTCAGTAGGCTAAATAGATGTGTGTTAGGCCTCAGCTGCAGCCATAACCACCACAAACAGCTGGAGAGGTGATGGTGTCAGAGGAGGAGGGAGGGAAGGAAAATATGTCTCAAAAAAAGAATGTGGTGCTGCTAAACCTTAAAGAGAGGAGAGCAAGGTCACAAAAATGTCTCTATATAACTCTAGTTCAAAGGTTAAAGAGAAGCTAAAAACCTCATCGTCATCATTGGCAATGCCCACCATTAAACAAATCATGGAAAAGTCAGTTCCGCTTCACAATGTGTAAAAGCCATCAGTTCCAGGCTGTGTGAAACAAACATCTATTTCCAGGTGAGACTAACAGAGGAATATCAATAACCACAATAACCAATAACCACTCAAACAGCCCTCCTGATGTAGCCATACATCCAGCCAACCTTCTACTTTAACATTCCACGAACCCAGGAATCAAAAGCAATCCTCCAGATGTGTAGCTCCACACTGAGCCTGACACTATAACCTATAACCCAGCCTGAACCATTATGGCATCCATCTGATGCTGAGTAGCAGTCCTGGTGACCATGGTCCTGTGGTGCTGTCTATCTTGGCCTGGCCTCTCTGAGCTGTTCTTCCAATATAAACACAGATCAGGTTACTAGTGTTGGGAGAAGGCAGATATTGGCAGCAGGCTGTATGATAATCATGTTGCTGAAGCAGCATGTTGTTCACCCCATGAAGACAGTTGAATACTTCAGAGGAACTGCAGAGGACGTAGGAATGAATTATTCAAAATAGTCACGCAAGAGTACATTAAATCTCAACAAACCACTTTCAAGTCCATTAATAAGCTAAAATCCCACTTGTAATTGTGAGTATCAAAATGGGATATCTTCTCCTTTCCCTCTCCTTCCTCCTATTCACAGTGAGGAGTGTGGTCAGTGATTCCTGGCCTTTCTCCAGCCCTCCATTATCTCTCCTCCCAGTCTTATGGTCAAAAGCCTGCAGCAGTTCTATCTACTCTACATCTATACTCCATTCAAGGATGCCAACTCTCTCCGCTCTGTAGGGCATTCGCACTTTCTCGCCACACTCTTCAAAATCCTCAAAATCTATTACACAACACACTACATCCTTCAATGTTCTCTGTGTCTCTGAAATAGACTTTAGTACAGTGAAAGTGCCCCCACACCTACTCAGCTCTTTAAAGTAGCAAATACCCACTCTAATCATGTGAACTGAATAACCTTGTTCCTGCCGGGTGCTTAGCTTAAGAGTATATTCAGATGAATTCAGCACGACAAGTTGGTTACGCAAGAGAGAGGGTGCTTCAAGCAGGGAAATGTAGCGCATAGTGAGTGTCTGAAAGACGCACAAGGGAGAGAAAAGTTTGCAATGTTTTTTGGATAATAATTATTTAAAAAATCAAAATCAAATGTTATTGGTCACATGCGCCAAATACAACAGGTGTGGACTTTACTAACGAGCCTGTTCCCAACAACGTTAAAATGACAAATATTTAAATAGAAAAGAAGATAAACAATAACGAGGCTACTGAATATACAATGATTACCAGTACCGAGTCAACATGCAGAGGTACGAGGTTGTTGAGGTAATTGAGGGGATATACAGTATGTACAAATGTGTAGATAATTTTAAAAAAAAAGTATTTTCACAATTTAAAACCTGTAGTGCAGGTGTTCATTGGTTGTGGCACATTAGAGCTTTAGAACTGTTTGTCAGTGTGTGGGGCAGCCATGCTCGTCATAGAGACCAGTCAG
The DNA here is from genome assembly GCF_018296145.1 of Oncorhynchus tshawytscha. NCBI lineage: Eukaryota > Metazoa > Chordata > Actinopteri > Salmoniformes > Salmonidae > Oncorhynchus > Oncorhynchus tshawytscha. The sequence goes on along the minus strand of NC_056437.1, from coordinate 34,974,608 downwards.
GTCTTTCTCCACTACAGCCTTGGTTGTACCATTTACTTCATACCCAGTGCCATAGAGTCCTGGAAACATGCTGGTTAAGACACCCTTCGCCTTACATGTCAGGAAAGAGATGGGGCAAGTAGGTCAGTTACAGTAGTTACCTCACCATACCTCATCTCCCAATGGGCTGACAGGTGAAACACAGTAGTTACCTCACCATACCTCATCTCCCAATGGGCTGACAGGTGAAACACAGTTGTTATCTCACCATACCTCATCTCTCAGAGGGCTGACAGGTGAAACACAGTAGTTACCTCACCATACCTCATCTCCCAAAGGGCTGATAGGTGAAACAGTAGTTACCTCACCATACCTCATCTCTCAGAGGGCTGACAGGTGAAACACAGTAGTTACCTCACCATACCTCATCTCTGAGAGGGCTGACAGGTGAAACACAGTAGTTACCTCACCATACCTCATCTCCCAAAGGGCTGATAGGTGAAACAGTAGTTACCTCACCATACCTCATCTCTCAGAGGGCTGACAGGTGAAACACAGTAGTTACCTCACCATACCTCTTCTCTGAGAGGGCTGACAGGTGAAACACAGTAGTTACCTCACCATACCTCATCTCTGAGAGGGCTGACAGGTGAAACACAGTAGTTACCTCACCATACCTCATCTCCCAAAGGGCTGATAGGTGAAACAGTAGTTACCTCACCATACCTCATCTCCCAAAGGGCTGACAGGTGAAACAGTAGTTACCTCACCATACCACATCTCCCAAAGGGCTGACAGGTGAAACACAGTAGTTACCTCACCATACCTCATCTCCCAAAGGGCTGACAGGTGAAACACAGTAGTTACCATACCTCATCTCTCAGAGGGCTGACAGGTGAAACACAGTAGTTACCTCACCATACCTCATCTCTGAGAGGGCTGACAGGTGAAACACAGTAGTTACCTCACCATACCTCATCTCCCAAAGGGCTGATAGGTGAAACAGTAGTTACCTCACCATACCTCATCTCCCAAAGGGCTGACAGGTGAAACAGTAGTTACCTCACCATACCTCATCTCCCAAAGGGCTGATAGGTGAAACAGTAGTTACCTCACCATACCTCATCTCCCAAAGGGCTGACAGGTGAAACACAGTTGTTATCTCACCATACCTCATCTCCCAGAGGGCTGACAGGTGAAACACAGTAGTTACCTCACCATACCTCATCTCCCAGAGGGCTGACAGGTGAAACACAGTAGTTACCTCACCATACCTCATCTCACAAAGGGTTGACAGGTGAAACAATAGTTACCTCACCATACCTCATCTCCCAAAGGGCTGACAGCTGAAACACAGTAGTTACCTCACCATACCTCATCTCTGAGAGGGCTGACAGGTGAAACACAGTAGTTACCTCACCATACCTCATCTCCCAAAGGGTTGACAGGTGAAACAATAGTTACCTCACCATACCTCATCTCCCAAAGGGCTGACAGCTGAAACACAGTAGTTACCTCACCATACCTCATCTCTGAGAGGGCTGACAGGTGAAACACAGTAGTTACCTCACCATACCTCATCTCTCAGAGGGCTGACAGGTGAAACACAGTAGTTACCTCACCATACCTCATCTCCCAAAGGGCTGACAGGTGAAACACAGTAGTTACCTCACCATACCTCATCTCCCAGAGGGCTGACAGGTGAAACACAGTAGTTACCTCACCATACCTCATCTCCCAAAGGGCTGACAGGTGAAACAGTAGTTACCTCACCATACCTCATCTCCTAAAGGGCTGACAGCTGAAACAGTAGGTCCTGGAGGGTTTTTAGGAATATTTCACCCAAGATGAAAACAATTACATCAGGCAGCCAGGTTAATGGCTGGCGGCCGAGGGGCCCAATTGGGAGGCCACCCTCAAGAACCCAAGAGTTATTGCTTCCCATTACTTCCAGCAGTGCGGTTGTGAAAGGGGCCAAACAATATGATTTAGCCCTCATTACCTATCATGGTGTTAATAACAACTCAATCTCTTACAGCAACACATTTCTCATGGAAAATGAATGCTTAGCTTTAGTACTATAGACAAATTATTAGACTGGGGTATTGGCCAAGTGAATGGCTGTGTGATTACTGGAAACAGGAATATCAGTTATCAACTTTATAAACCGAGGGGTGCTGTTGAATTGTGCACAATACAATTCTAGAGCAATGCTGAAGTCATTGGGAACTCTGACTTGCGAGATGAACAATCTGCAAATGTATATTCAAAAACAAGGGAGAGCTTCTCTGCATTCACTGAAAACAACCTAAAGAAAAGGAGAAGAAAAACTGCAGCATAGCAAAGCTGAGACAGCTGGCAGTGACGATTCATTGCTCAGGTCGTTTCCTCCGAAGGTTAGAGCAAGCAGTCATTTTCCTGAGCGAGTGAGAGCTCAGAAACAAACTTCCTCTAGCTCTACAAGACCAGAGAGTCAACGGCTACGGAGAAGTCACAGTCAGACGGCAGGGGCAGCGAGGCACCGGTTAGACGCTGCCAATGGAGAGTGAACTACGCTGTCTGCCTCCTGAGGACCTGCTCATCTCCCCCCGTTGACCTCCTCCCTCTGGTCAAGCCATGTGGTTCCTTCTTGACTGTCACTTCATCTGTTGAAGGCTTGAAACACTCCAAATATTCAACTCTGGCTGAAAAACGTAGTCCATACCTACTGTATCATAGAGATGTATTATTTGATTCTTGTTTGTTTTGCATATTCAATTTTGTAATGAAAAGTGCCATAGAAGTAGAATAAATCATGATAAATATAGCTGGCTGACCACAGCCACAGACGAGGGCTTCAGTGATTAGTGTGGTAAGACCTTCACATGTCTGGACAGGAAACAGACAATCTGCCCCCTGATCTCGTGGAGGGGAAAGCATCAAGTCGGATCAAAAGACTGGGAGTAACCATTGTCCTGCTGTATGAACACAGTCAAAAATGACTGGGGTGTGGGTGTACTGTATGTGTGTACTGTATGTGTGTACTGTATGTGTGTACTGTGTACTCATGTTATTGAACGTGTGAGTGAGTTTTCAAGAACATACTATTCAAAAGTCAACGTTTTGGTGAAATGAAAAAGCTTGCACCGGGCTGGTGGAGGCCAGTCATTTGCTTAGCTGATATCCATAAACAAACCTTTCTCTCATCACACCTGGCATATACTATATAGTTAACCCTGGTTAACATAAGCAAGGAAGCTGAGAGTTCACACAGCCCAGATACGATTTAAGGGTAGACCAGTTCGTAATGCAGACCATGGTACTAACAAGGTTCTAACAAACGGCATCACTGTACATAGCACTGTGTTTTGACAGGCATCAGTAGCAGTGCATCCCCCCGCCTTCCAAGCCTGCAAAGCATGTATTATGTTTTGAGAGGCCTGGCATGTTGTCAGCTCTCTGCCTGCCCAGCCAGCAATCTGTTCTTCTCTGCCCTTTACCTTATCAGACCAGTGGAGGGGAATGAACACAGAAGGGTCAGCAGAGACATGAGTCTGTGAAGGGGAGAGGCCCACAACCGTCCACACGGTAGGAACATGGCACGGCAAGCACACAAGAACAGGCAGTTCTTAAATACTGTATACTTACGGACTGTTTAACTCCATACCAGGTCTTAAGGGGAAGGAACGTTACAATGCTGATATACTGAGCATCGATGTGGTAGTGTACAGGTACTGTATGTAAATGTGAAAGATGATGAAATAGTACAAGTATATTTGGGATTTGCTTTTAAAGGTTAAAAGGAAGAGGGATTAAGTTCTCACTTCAATTTTGGTTTCCATAGCAGAGAGCATTTTCTGTTTTCTTACACATTTGACCATTTGATCCCCTTCAATAAACTCAGCTGTCACATTTGGGTGGACCGGATGCAGGATGCTGCTTCAGTTCAGAGTTTATATGGATCCTGATCCACTGGGCTCATCCATTAAATCACTACCCATCCACTATGATTCACATAAACACTTTTACACATTGCTTGGACAATTTAATCCCATTTTAAAACACTCTTCCAAAACAACCCCGATCCATTACATCAGTAGATTGGTATCTCCTGTTTACTGCTCAGGTCAGAGGTCAGGGGCTAGAGGTCATGGATCGAGCCCATACAGGCCCCATCATCAGTTATTTGAAGAGCTGGACCCAATTTAAAATTCCTTTCAACCCCAGGAGGATTTCTCCCATTATTATCTAGGTTTGCTTGACAAGACAAGATGTTTAGGAGGCCTGCTCTGCTGCTCACCCATACGAGACATGTGTGTGTGTGTATGTGTTGTGCATGTGTCTGTGTAGCACGAGTGAGAGAGCGTGAGCACGAGTGTGAAACCGCAATGCCGTGAACTCCGTGTCCTGTGAGTAAGGCTGTTCTTGTCCTGAGTCTGTACGGCTGGGGGCTGTCTGACGCCTACAGAAACACTGTTCTAACCATTACAATTGAATTGTAGTGTCCTGCATAGCTAACCTAGTGGAGGATAGACCTTGTATCTCAGAGATGAGATGGCTTTGCAGGGCAGAGTCCAGCAGTCAGCTACTTCAGACACTGTTCTGTTTGTTATCAGTCTGCTGTGGGATGGCCTTGACCAAACAAACACACATCACAACGCAGCGACACAAGGCATGGTCAGACGTCACACGGGCGAGAGCGGAGAGGGGAGGGGAAAGAGGGAGAGAGAGGGGGGGGGTAAGAAGGAAAGAGAGGGAGAGCACAAGGGAGAGAGGAAGAGTGAGAGAGAGGGGGTAAGAGGGGGAGAAAGAGAGAGAGAGAGCACAAGGGAGAAAGAAAAAATGAGAGAGGGAGAGGAAGCGCGAGAGAGGGAGAGCAAGTGAGAGACAGAAAAGAGAGAGGTGGAATCCTGAGATGTTTGGTGGTATTATTACATTTCAACAAGTACCCTTGGAGTTTAGTGATGCAAACACACATCTGCCCCAACAGATAGCTCTGGGTAAGAGATAAGAGTAAAAGTAAGAGACCACTGACAGTCAAAATACCCATAAAGAACAAACATTATTTCTCACGTAAACTATCAAAACTCAGCCACAGTTTGACGTCATTTCAGTAACTGCATAAGGGAGGCAGTTGAAAAGGCCATATCTTGGTGGATAATGAAGTGTTTGGCTGACAAAGTGGCAAGAGAAGGAAGGGCTTGATAACCAAATGACATTTAAAGGTGAATTAAAATCTATCACTGACATTTTCATTCTGGCTCTCCCTCTTGGCCTTTCGTTGATGAAAGTGAGAACGCTCCCAACAGGAAGAATCTGTCTAGATAACGACAAAGAACACTTCTATTTCATGAATGAGAGATGTAACCTTTCCATTCCTCTCAGTGTGTGTGACTGTGTGTGTCCCCCCATGTGTGTAAAGTCAACAGAACAGCTCACAAGAATGAACATTTCATTCTCAACACATACAAACTTGTTTGTTTGTGCAGGTGATGAGAAGGGCTCAGGATGATAACCAACAGACTGCAGAGCTCCTGTCATCTGAATGGTGGAGAGATGATACTCTAGGGTGAGCAATAGGAGAGGAGACCTAAAGACAACTTGAGACCATTTCAGTTCACAAACGGATAGTTTCCACACGCACGCCATAGATGACCCTGTGTGTCACAGAGGTGTTTTCCATCATGCAGAGTTCCCTGGTCTCCCTTTGCGCCAGTTTATTCCTGGGATCTGACCAATCACTGTGGGATGGAGACAGGCAGAGGAGAATTACCAGGGAAAGGACAGCGAGCTCAAGGGCCGCCCAAGTACACACACGCAGACACACATGGACACACGCACACAGTGCTCCTTTCAGAGACAGGAAGGGCAAGGCCCCTGAGTCCTGGTGTGGTGTCCTGGTGAACGTGACTATATGGACGTAGTCTACACAGAAACACAGTCAGGGAGCTGTGGCAAAGTCCACGCCTGTTGACTCTACACTATATATCTCTACATCCACTATAGTGACTCATTCAGACATCGAATCAACTCAATCACTGATGCAAGTCACTGATGTCGTAAGACACAATATTGGGTGGGTATTCTATTGAGAAGTTCAAATCCTGATTATGATGTCAAAGAAGATGCTTTGTTTCAGTGGGTGGATTAAATACTGCTTCTATTTCTGTGGGAGATCCCAAGTTAACAAACATTCACTCAACATTCTGTTTGACCCAGTTCTGTTCTGTTCCTAGGAAGTCATGTTGTCCTTGGACCACGGAACCAAATAACCCTAAAAAAAAACGACTTCTCATTTGGAAAACAACAGTATTAGTATGTGCGAACGCACGCACATACTAATACTGTTGTTTTCCAAATGAGAAGTCGTTTTTTTAGGGGCATTTGGTTCCTTTGTACGTACGTACATACATTATCTTCAAATAATATTTTTGCAGGAATCTCCTTGCGAATGATTTTGCCGAAGATTGTATCACCGCCGGGCTGAGCAAGAATAGAAACCTGTTTGATCGCTAGTGAGTGTGTGTGTGCGCGCGCGCGCGCACACGTTAGAGTACATACATACACATACATACATACATACATACATACATACATACATACATCCATCCATCCATCCAAGGACTCCAAGGACTCCAAGCACGCATGTACGGACGCACGCACATACTAATAATGTTGTTTTCCAAATGAGAAGTAGTTTTTTAGGGGCATTTGTTCCGTTTTTATGTACGTACATATATATATATACACACACATAAACATATTATATATACACACAAACACATTATATATGTATATATGTATATATGTGTATATATATACCCATATATACGACCCGTATTCAATGCTCTTATGAGGGAAGGAGGTTGTTGGCCAAGATCTTGCGATACATGGCCCTATCCATCCTCCTATATATGTATATGTATAAATACTTGTATCTCCACTGTATATATGTGTATATGTATGTTTGTGTGTATATATATATATATATATATATACACACAAACATACATATACACATATATACAGTGGAGAGAACAAGTATTTGATACACTGCTGATTTTGCACCGTATTGAGGGGAGGATGGATAGGGCCATGTATCGCAAGATCTTGGCCAACAACCTCCTTCCCTCAGTAAGAGCATTGAAGACGGGTCGTGGCTGGGTCTTCCAGCATGACAACGACCCGAAACACACAGCCAGGGTAACTAAGGAGTGGCTCCGTAAGAAGCATCTCAAGGTCCTGGAGTGGCCTAGCCAGTCTCCAGACCTGAACCCAATATAAAATCTTTGTAGGGAGCTGAATGTCCGTATTGCCCAGCGACAGCCCCGAAACCTGAAGGATCTGGAGAAGGTCTGTATGGAGGAGTGGGCCAAAATCCCTGCTGCAGTGTGTGTAAACCTGGTCAAGAACGACAGGAAACATATGATCTCTGTAATTGCAAACAAAGGTTTCTGTACCAAATATTAAGTTATGCTTTTCTGATGTATCAAATACTTATGTCATGAAATAAAATGCAAATTAATTTCTTAAAAATCATACAATGTGATTTTCTGTATTTTTGTTTTAGATTCCATCTCTCACAGTCGAAGTGTACCTATGATAAACATTACAGACCTCTACATGCTTTGTGAGTAGGAAAACCTGCAAAATCGGCAGTGTATCAAATACTTGTTTTCCCCACTGTATATATACATACAGACACACATACAGTTGAAGTCGGAAGTGTACATACACCTTACCCATATACATTTCAACTCAGTTTTCACAATTCCTGACATTTAATCCTAGTAAAAATTCCCTGTCTTAGGTCAGATAGGATCACTACTTCATTTTAAGAATGTGAAATGTCAGAATAATAGTAGAGATAATGTTTTATTTCAGCTTTTATTTCTTTCATCACATTCCCAGTGGGTCAGAAGTTTACATACACTCAATTAGTATTTGGTAGCATTGCCTTTAAATTGTTTAACTTGGGTCAAACGTTTTGGGTAGCCTTCCAAAAGCTTCCCACAATAAGTTGGGCGAATTTTGGCCCATTCCTCCTGACAGAGATGGTGTAACTGAGTCAGGTTTCTAGGCCTCCTTGCTTACACAAGCTTTTTCAGTTCTGCCCAGGTCCCCATGTGCAGTTGCAAACCGTAGTCTGGCTTTTCTATGGCGGTTTTGGAGCAGTGGCTTCTTCCCTGGTGAGTGGCCTTTCAGGTTATGTCGATATAGGACTCGTTTTACTGTGGATATAGATACTTTTGTACCTGTTTCCTCCAGCATCTTCACAAGGTCCTTTGCTGCTGTTCTGGGATTGATATGCACTTTTCGCACCCAAGTACATTCATCTCTAGGAGACAGAACGCGTCTCCTTCCTGAGCTGTATGACAGATGAACGTGGTACCTTCAGGCATTTGGAAATTGCTCCCAAGGATGAACCAGACTTGTGGAGGTCTACAACTTTTTTTCTGAGGTCTTGGCTGATTTCTTTTGATTTCCCATGATGTCAATCAAATAGGCACTGAGTTTGAAGGTTGGCCTTGAAATACATCCACAGGTACACCTCCAATTGACTCAAATGATGTCAATTAGCCTATCAGAAGCTTCTAAGGCCATGACATCATTTTCTGGAATTTTCCAAGCTGTTTAAAAGCACAGTCAACTTAGTGCATGTAAGCTTCTGACCCACTGGAATTGTGATACAGTAAATTATAAATGAAATAATCTGTCTGAAACAATTGTTGGAAAAATTACTTGTGTCATGCTCAATGTAGATGTTCTAACCGACTTGCCAAAACTATAGTTTGTTAACAAGAAATTTGTGGAGTGGTTCGAAACGAGTTGTAATATATATACAGTTGAAGTCTGAAGTTTACATACACATAGGTTGGAGTCATTAAAACTCATTTTTCAACCACTCCACAAATTGCCAAGAAACTGAAGATCTTGTACAATGCTGTGTACTACTCCCTTCACAGAACAGCGCAAACTGGCTCTAACCAGAATAGAAAGAGGAGTGGGAGGCCCCGGTGCACAACTGAGCAAGAGCACAAGTGCATTAGAGTGTCTAGTTTGAGAAACAGATGCCTCACAAGTCCTCAACTGGCAGCATCATTAAATAGTACCAGCAGAACACCAGTCTCAACGTCAACAGTGAAGAAGCAACTCCGGATGCTGGCGTTCTAGCCTTCTGGGCAGAGTTGCAAAAAAAAGCCATATATCAGACGGGCCAATAAAAATAAAAGATTAAGATGGGCAAAAGAACACAGACACTGGACAGAAGAACTTTGCCTAGAAGGCCAGCATCCCGGAGTTTATTCTGTTCTAAGAGAATGTCAGTTGGATATGCTCTCTGCAATGTTTTGTATATCTTCCCTATCATGAACATCCTTTTCTTACTCAAATATTTATTCTACTGTCAAAATGGACTACAAACTGTAAAAAGGATAATTTTGGTCACAAAGTTGATCTCTTCCAAAATAGATTTTTGTACTCACAACATAAATGAAGGTTGGATTTATTTCAATCCTGCCCAAATGACCACAGAACACAAGTAATCATCAATTCGGAGTGCAGCTGCATGCAACCGGGTCGTAAAGCCCTTGGTATATGTGGTTTGACTTTGGATATCCTTATGGGGCTAGTTAGGGACCATCTGTAAATTATACAATGTACATGAGACAAAAACATGAAACCAACTATAAATTGTATTAATTCATATACAAATATTGAAAGTAGTTAATGAGAAAACTAAAAGGTGTGCAACATGAAAACATTGCCACATTTACATTGTGTAATGTAAACGAGCCCCGGAGATAGGCTATCCAAAGTCAAACCAACTTTGCCACAATCGCACACCAGCCGGCTGAAGCTAATTGGCAAATTAAATGTCTAACTCTTTCCACCTGCAGACACACACAAAACACTCACATCAAACCACACCCCGAAACCAACTCACACTTGAATTCAGTCATGGCCGCTAGCATTTCTTAATGAACCAAATCTAAAACGAGGCCAAATCAGGAAGTTCAGCCGCCCTTTCAGACAACCTTTTCAAGTTCTTAGAACCTTTAGACAGTCTTCCAAGTTCTTAGAACCTTTAGACAGTCTTCCAAGTTCTTAGAACCTTTAGACAGTCTTCCAAGTTCTTAGAGTCTATTCAGTGACAAGCTAAGCCAACAAGACTGCCTGTCTCCACACTACACCACTGGGATTCTATGACTGAGTGTTTATGTTTGCATCATTACCCAGGAAGCCAAGCTCACAGTGTGTAGGATGTGTGAGGAGGGCAGTGCTCGGCAAAAGGCAGAGTCTGGTAAGTGCCTGAGAAGTGTACCTCAGGCAGTCGTGTTCATCTTCTCCCAGCCCTGGTCTTTCTGTACACAGTGGGTGCTGCTGAAGATAACCTGGCATTGAGGAGTGTGTGGATTGGTTGGCAGAGGGGCAGTGCCCACATTTGGCTCACACATCCTTTCACGTCTGTCTGGTTTGGCAACAGTCAAATGTCAATTCAATGTATTTTCTAAACACCTTTTTACATCAGCAGTTGTCACAAAGTGCTGTACAGAAACCCAGTGTTAAAACCCCAAAGAGCAAGCAATGCGGAAGCGAAGTGGCAAGGAAAAGTGTGCTTAATCTCAGCAGGAAACATCTGGAGCTGTGTGAAAACCATGCTGTGTCTTACTAACACCGACACAAGGGCATTCGCACACATGGCATGGTTTACAGTGAAAGGTGAGTGGTCTATCCCGGTTGAACAGGAAGGGCTGGTTGTATATGTGAGCAACCTACGGTAATAACTCATTTTCAAAATACCCAGAGCAAAACCCTATTGTCCCCCAATCTTCTAATGCCTGGTACGTATTGAAGTTACTCCTAGAACAGAATAAACCTCCATAGGAAGATCCAGTCCTCTGGGTATAATGAGGTGTACCCCCACAGCAGAGAGCATTGCTCAACCTCAACCTCCCTGCATATGGAACACATATCCTCCTCCCCAAAAATCACAACATCAAAACGAAGTGGCACTCACACAAACTCTCCAACTACATCAGGGAAATGGATGGGGGGGGGGGAAATACTCCCTCTATCCCTCCCACTTTCCATCCCCCCCCCTCTCAAAGCAGGCCCAGTGTGCGAAGGACGGATCATGGGCCTGCTGGTTCAGACGTAACAGTGAATATCCATCCCACAGCACCAGAGGGTCAGCCCTCCATCCCCCTTACACAAACACATTTCAAAGCCTACAGGGCCTGGCTGCACTAGGACACTGCGTATTTCTGCTGGGGCCCATTGCTAAAATATGGGCGAGGGGGCTGCCAACAATAGCATGGGGTAAGAGAGCGATTGAGCGAAAGAAAAGGAGGGAGGGATGAGCCAGGGAGGTGAAAGTGGTTCAAGGGGTGCTTGCAGGACAAAGGTGGAAAAAATTGCAATTGCATTGGGGGAGATTTGGCCCTGCTGCTCGTGAAATCTTATTAACAGAATATAGGATGGTTGGCAGAGGGGCCTGGGGGATGCCTGTATACTCAACTATCCCTGTCTGCCAAGAGATAGAGAAAGAGAGGGGGGGGAGAAAGAGAGAGGGGTGTGGGAGAGAGAGAGAAGAGGGGGGGAGGAGGTGCAACGAGAGAAAACTTCTAAGGGGAAGAGATGGCATGAGGGTAGTAAAAACAAGAAAAGTGAGTTTACTATCCTTCTAACATCCATTTGGTTTCTGTCCCCCTAGGACACCTCTCCCCATAGTAACAGTGAACCATGATCTCCCCTGGGGAAGAGGGCCATGGTGGTTAACACTCCATCATTTACAGGAACAATGGTAAATACTTCTCTCTCTGGTTACCACATTCCAGGCCAGGGGAGCTGAGCTAACAACTGCCACACAGTGTTTTCCCTGTCACTCTTGACTAAGGAGAAAGAGAGGGAGGCGAAGGGGGCTTTTGGGTTGCCCTGGTTCATACACGCAACACATGAATTTACGGAATCAACCTGGTCATTTGAAATCGTAATCAATCAGCAATACAGTGCATTAGAAGGCAAAGCAGAGTCATGCATTAAATAACTTCAGGAATAGGGGGGGTGAAGTAGTTTTTCTAATATCATCTGCTACCAATAAATCCAAAGAGCGAGAGAGAAGAGAAAGGAGAATGCTCTGGCCCCAGGCCGTGGCTCCTGAAAGAAAGAACCACCTCAGGAATTCACTGTCCCTGGAACCCGCGTGTGTTTCCTGGTAAAATCAGCAGATGTTCTGAAAGAGCTGCAAAACCTGGACCCGTACATATCCAGTTTCCGAGCTGGTCACGGGTGCACCTCAGCCACACTCAAGGTACTAAACGATATCATAACCGCCATCGATAAAAGACAGTACTGTGCAGCCGTCTTCATCGACCTGGCCAAGGCTTTCGACTCTGTCAATCACCGTATTTTTATAAAATAATAGAAGGAGAAGTGGTCCCTTTTCCCTCACTAAGCATGAGTAGAAAATGATTTCTGTCAGAGAGAAAAACCATAACCCAGCAGCCGCCTATTGTCATTTCTTTATAAAATGTAGTTCATTTAATTAAATTAGTCGGAAATTATTATTTAATTTCGAGCAAGCTTTGATGTTTTGCATTTTGGTCTTCTTGTGTGAGAATGATGAACAGAAAGTGATGAAATTGGTAGATGTGACAGACACAGCAGGGTGTAAGAGGGGAGTGCTAATGTACTGTAGGGATTACGGGCAAAGAGAGAGGGGTTAATAGAATAGTCCCCTTATAGCACACAACCGGAGGCACACGCAAACACACACACCTCAACTTCACCTTGGACTTCACTGCTGGCTCAGGCTTCAGATTCCATTATAGGTGTGTAGGTCTCTGAAAGAGATGGTTGTTATTTGATGGGGATTGGAGTGGGAGTAGGGGGCACACACTCTGGGAGTAAGGGGGGGGGTGCCTCTGACTCTCCAGGGAGTGCGTGTTCGCTGTTTATGAGTTATGACTCTGACACTGCTCATTGCACTGCCAACGACAATTCTTCTACTGCTTTGTTCTCTGTGCCGTTGATTCCCTCCCTCCCTCTACTCTCTAGCCTATTTCTTCCCCAATGCATGGTATATTTCACAGCTGCAGATAATTCAGGGTGGTCTCTCAGAGATAAGCATTACAAAAATCACAGTTCTAATAGGAAACTTCTGGAAGCCTCAGAAGTCCTTGTCCTCATTGATCTCTACTGTGCTGTAGGAAAACAGGAGAACAAAAGTCTCAGGGGACTCTAGTTCTGAAGACAATACAGCTCCTTCACTCCAAGGCTCGTTCATTACAGTGTATGTCAGTGGTTCCAAAGCGTTTTTGCATTGGGATCCACCATCCATCCAAAGCCTCTCACATTCTCGTGAGCCACAGAATAGTCAAAACCATGTTTATTACCACTAGTTAAAGCCAGGCTTCAGCTGCAATCCAAGACGGAACAACAGCATTATGTTACATCCCAGATCTTTTGTAACAATTACAGTCTGAATGTGAGTGGACCACAAAGTTAAACAGAACAGTATTATATTGTATATCTATGGACTGGGTTTCATCATAGCATCTCTCTGGGGGGATCCTGTTCTCTGGCTGGGTTCTCCTCTTTTGTTCTCCTCTTAATTCACAACCTGTAATTGGCCACCATCTGGGTCTCAGTTGTCCACTCTCTCTCTCTCTCTCTCTCTCTCTCTAAATGGCTGGGTTACATATGCATGTCCAGGGGAGCGTTTACATCTACTGTTAATCACTTGAACTAATTATGTAACTTTAATAACATCCAATTACCCACACTGCCTAGTCCATCACCAGAGCAGTACAGTGTGTCTGATAGATTTATACACCACAGCCGACTCCCCCCATACATCTCTCTATCTGGCTGATATTACACAGTCCTGTCAGAGTAACTGTATGACATTGCACAATGTCAATCATAGCAAGAGGCAGTTAAAGGGATAGTTTATAAATTACTAAATGACATTGGTTTCCTTACCCTGTAAGCAGTCTAATGAATTTCAATGGACTGATTTCCTTATATTAACTGCAACTCAGCAAAATCTTTGAAAATGTTGTATGGTATGTTTATATTTTTGTTCAGTATACATTATATTTATGACTTGTCCATAACAAGGTATGACAAAAATCCATGCTTTGATTTAGTTTCACTGCACCGTTTCCACACGTTTTAGCATTCGCTATTCACTCACGTGACCGACATTTACATTTTTCGTGCATCATATCCAAATCCTACGAAAGTATCTATACTGAACAAAAATCTAAAACGCCAAAGATTTTGCTGAGTTACAGTTCATATGAGGAAATCAGTCAATTGAAATAAATTCATTCAGACCTAATCTATGGATTTCAAATGACTGGGCAGTGGCACAGCAATGGCTGGACCTAGGAGGGCATAGGCCCACCCACTTGGGAACCAGGACATGACAATCAGAATGAGTTTTTCCCCACAAAAGGGCTTTATTACAGATGGAAATGATTCACAGCACCACCGCCTCGAAAAATGCAAATATCGGTCCCATGACTTGAATGGAATTTCAGCATGGACTGTGGTCATACCTTGTCCAAAGACTGCTTACAGGTTAAGGAAACCAATGTGTCATTTTGTAATTTAGGTGAAATGTCCCTTTAACTTACAGTACATACAGGAACACACTGACACACTACACATCCCACTACAGAGGACTAGAACACACTCTGGTCTTTTTCCAAAGATATAGAATATGGCCAAATGCTGTCGTAATACATTTACAAATCCACGTTGTCTTCTGTCCCCGGCCACCACATCAGAGACATAGAATCAGGCAGCAGTATAAATATAATGGATGACCAGTCAGGCTCTCTGGGTTGTCTTCAGAATTACATTTATGCAAACTATATGTGGCAGGTCATTCGTTCATTTATTCCCATCTCAAACAAAAGAAAGGGATTCTTCTGTCTTACATGATCTGATTCTTCCTTTACAAAACCTAGTTAATTGTTGTGGTATAACAAAGGCTGTCAAAGTGAGTTGTGGGGAAAGTTGAGGAAAAAGGGTTCTTGGAGGATTTTTTGTTAGGAAATGGAGGGGGAAGAAAACAAACCTGTCAAATGAAAGAGATGGGGGAGACATGAGGAAGAGCCCTAATTGCTCCATCAATAAAGGGCACCAGATGCTAGCTACATGAGGAACACATTGAGACTATATGAATGATGATCCCCATTACCCATCATGCCAGAGATACTGTGCCATTATGCTGAGGGGGCAAATCATTAGTGAGCCAAAATACAGTCCATTGGATGTTGTTGGTCATTGAATAGCTCCAACTGTATGTAATAAAACCTTTCCTTTTTCAAATCATGGAAACATACGGTACACACACATTCACCACACAGGGGGTAATAAACAGAAGGCATATGGCAGGCTGGAGTTATTTATATTATTGACATGGATGGTGTATTTGCCCCCCATTAGTGTATGTGTTTTTACTCTAGCAGTCTTAGGACACACACCCTCGTGGCCCATCACTCACAGACACCGCTCTGTCTGTCTGTCTGTCTGTCTGTCTGTCTGTCTGTCTGTCTGTCTGTCTGTCTGTCTGTCTGTCTGTCTGTCTGTCTGTCTGTCTGTCTGTCTGTCTGTCTGTCTGTCTGTCTGTCTGTCTGTCTGTCTGTCTGTCTGTCTGTCTGTCTGTCTGACAGTCTGACAGTCTGACAGTCTGACAGTCTGACAGTCTGACAGTCTGACAGTCTGACAGTCTGTCTGTCTGTCTGTCTGTCTGTCTGTCTGTCTGTCTGTCTGTCTGTCTGTCTGTCTGTCTGTCTGTCTGTCTGTCTGTCTGTCTGTCTGTCTGGCCCCAGTGTGTGTGTGTGTGTGTGTGTGTGTGTGTGTGTGTGTGTGTGTGTGTGTGTGTGTGTGTGTGTGTGTGTGTGTATGTATGTATGTATGTATGTATGTATGTATGTATGTGGCCCTGGAGTGGGTGTGTGTAACGGGGCGGACATGACAGATTACACCATGATTGGAGCCAGAGCATGATGGATGAGCAGGCCTATTAGATACATTCATTCATATTACGTTGACACACACAGGAACACATATACACACATTCTGCATGGGTGCAAACAAACAAACAGATGAATATTAACTCCACATGTTGTTTCGAAGACATCATCAGGCTCCTGCATCCTGGCACTTGATGTTTACATTTTAGAGCCTCACGTCTGCTTGGATCTATAGACCGCGAACCAGACCTTTAGACCGCGAACCAGACCTTTAGACCGCGAACCAGACCTTTAGACCGCGAACCAGACCTTTAGACCGCGAACCAGAACTATAGACCGCGAACCAGACCTTTAGACCGCGAACCAGACCTTTAGACCGCGAACCAGACCTATAGACCGCGAACCAGACCTATAGACCGCGAACCAGACCTTTAGACCGTGAACCAGACCTTTAGACCGCGAACCAGACCTTTAGACCGCGAACCAGCCCTTTAGACCGCGAACCAGCCCTTTAGACCGCGAACCAGACCTTTAGACCGCGAACCAGACCTTTAGACCGCGAACCAGACCTTTAGACCGCGAACCAGACCTTTAGACCGCGAACCAGACCTATAGACCGCAAACCAGACCTATAGACCGCAAACCAGACCTATAGACCGCAAACCAGACCTATAGACCGCGAACCAGACCTATAGACCGCGAACCAGACCTATAGACCGCAAACCAGATAGTGTTTTTTTGTGCTAAAGAAACTTTTAAATGGTTGTCATTTAGTAGATGCTCTTATCCAGAGCTTACAGGACCAATTAGGGTTAAGTGTCAGTCAAGGGCACAGACAGATTTTTCCCCTACTGTTGTCGGCTTGGGGATTCGAATCGGCGACCTTTCAGTTACTGGCCCAACGCTCTTAACCACTAGGCTACCTACCGCCTGACTTCCACCAATAAACCCCCCAAAATGTGACCAACATATCTACTTTAATGGGGTGTTTTATGTTTTACCACGAGTCTGAGGAGAGGGCTCTGGCTCTGTTAGAGAGTACTGTAGGAGATTGCATTACTGCAGAGCGGCTGTAAACAATGTTCTGTTACTGTAATGTGCTGTTCTGCTGTGGGCTGCCAGGAACAAAGAGCTGTGTGTGTGCCTGCCTGCCCCCCCCACACACTTCTTCTCCAACTCCTGAACTCTGTCTCCCATTATCTCTGGGAAACAGTCCAAGTAGCTCAGTTTACAGATTATACAGGTACAATAAGAGGGAGAAGAGAGAGGTATGTGACATGGACACTCGCCCTGCAATAGGAAAGAATCAAAAGGACCCCCGCTACAGACCAGTGGGAGGTATAGAGGAATGGAGGAAAGAGAAGGAGGGAAGGAGAGGGGGAGGATAGAGGAGAGGGGGTCACGTGGGGGTAGGTTGGGTCAGAGGGGTTGAGGGAGAGAAGCAGGAGTGGAGAGATGAGGAGGAGAGTGGCTCCTGGGTGGGTGTAGGTTGGGTCAGAGGGGTTAAGGTGATGTTGTCCCCTAGCCATCGGAGAAGGATTATAGAGATGAGATTAGAAACCACACTGAGACATCAACAGTTGATGCTATAAATATAAACCAAGCAGCTCAACTATCAACTACTAGAATCCACCACGGAGGGACACACACTGGATACTTGCCAAGTGCAGGCCATTTCAGTACAGTGGAATTCAGAGTGTGGTCTCACTCCTGGGAGCTCTTATGAGGTGAAACTAATTGAGGGTAACAGGCAGTGGGATAAAGCTTCTGGAGAGATGTGTTGTCTAACAGAAGGAGAAGATCATGGGGAGGCAGGTAGCCTAGTGGTTAGACCATTGGACTAGTAACCGAAAGGTTGCAAGATTGAATCCCCAAGCTGATAGGGTAAAAATCTGTCATTCTGCCCCTGAACAAGGCAGTTAACACACTGTCCCTTGGACGTCATTGAAAATATGAAATGGTTCTTAACTGACTTGCCTAGTTAAATAAAGGTAAAATAAAAAAATAGAATCAGTCTATCAATATCAGTCATACCATCAGTATCTCCTCAATCTTCTCCAGTCCGTCTCCTCTGTGCTGGAGCCAACCCTTTCAGAAGGATAGCTGTGTGAGCAGTGGGTGTATGAAAGACAACACTCTCTCCTCCAGATAAGAGAGAGAGAGAAATGAAAGGCCGGGCTTGAGCCCAGGAGGAGAGGGAGTGTGTGGCTTTAGCTGCTTAGACGGATGCATTTCCTCCATACAGAAAGAAGCACTGGTCGGTCGGGGCTGTCATCTCAAGCGTTGTGTAACCAAGTCCCTTTTAGAGAGAACATACTCTTAGTAATCACAGGCACCTAAAGGTCACAAAAGAGCCATTTCTGAAATGCAAAAATGCTGAAATGGAAAGCTTGGAAAGTCAGTCAATTAGTCACGCCGAGCTCTCGCTTCAACACCAAGGCATTTAAGGACAGCCAACGTCCTCCTTGCAACTTTGTCTGGAGCTGAAATGACCCCTTATTCCCTATATATATATATATATATATATCCTATGTGTGCCTTAGTCAAAAGTAATGCACTATAATAGGCTGCCATTTCAGACACATCCCTCATTCAAAAAGGACCAGCTAGAGAGATGAATGTTCCCAATGTGAGATGAAAGACAGACAGGTGGGAAATAGCTTCTAACATGTTATTTAATGGAGGATTAGGGCTTTGACTCCTAGAGGTCAGGGGTCATCTCCTTGGGGGTCAGAGCTGTGTATGTGGAAATTAATTGCTGCCTGCCGGCTGGGACTCAGTCAGGCAGAGACAGATCAGAGCAGCACTGCAGGTGTGTGTGTGTGTGGCTGACCCTCAGGGACGGACGCACGCATGCACACACCAGTTTGACCTCACTATGCACCACAGGGTCCCTTGTATCCATGGAAATAAGGCTGACAGATCAGATCTTAAGGCAGTCTGGGTGGGACGGACACTGACGTATTCTTCAGTGACATTTATATTTAATAGTTTCAAGGTATACTAATACTGTATCATACTGCACATTTCAAATACATACTGATATAGCACCAGCCTAATTGTGCAAAAACAGAGAATGGAACTCAGCCTATAAAGACAACAAAAGAAAGTCTTGCATATATCATCCTCTTAACTTGTTACCTTCACACAAACAAAATGTCCTCTAGCGGATAATGTGGAGATTGAAATCTCATTAAAGGACACAGCTTACTGTACAGTATCTCAACTTTCTCATCAGTGAAGAAAATTGACAGTAGCAGGAAATATAAAGAGCAATGTTGCTGCATGATATGTCCATTTAAGGGCTTTTTGTATTCTGGAGTCTTGTTAAATAAATCAGTTACGTCTCCAGAGAGGAAAGCAAAACATTTTGGCTCTTTTCAGAGTTGCTTGACGAGAAACGAAAACAGAAGAGCTCAAAGAAAACGTCTCAGACACAAGGTACTGTTTGCACAGGGAAGGACTTCATCCACTTAAGTGTTGGCATGTAAACTATAGTCAAGTCCCTCAAACATCTATGTCCCTCAAACATCTTCAGTACCAGTCAAAAGTTTGGACACACTGACCCATTTGAGGGTTTTTCTTTATTTTAACTATTTTCTAAATTGTAGAATAATAGCGAAGATATCAAAACTATGAAATAACACATATGGAATCTTGTAATAGCAAAAAATAATTAAACAAATCAAAATCTATTTTCGGTTTTTTAAAGTAGCCACCTTTTGTCTTGATGACAGCTTTGAACACTCTTGACATTCTCTCATCCAGCTTCATGAGGAATGCTTTTCCAACAGGAGTTTCCACATATGCTCAGCACTTGTTGGCTGGTTTTCCTTCACTCTGCGGTCCAACTCATCCCAAACCATCTCAATAGGGTTTAGGTGATTGTGGAGGCCAGGTCATCTGATGCAGCACTCAATCACTCTCCTTCTTGGTCAAATAGCCCTTACACAGCCTGGAGGTGTGTTTCAGGTCATTGACCTGTTGAAAAACAAATGATAGTGGGACTAAGTACAAACCAGATGGGATGGCATATCGCTGCAGAATGCTGTGGTGCCATGCTGGTTAAGTGTGCCTTGAATTATAAATACATCACAGTGTCACCAGCAAAGCACCGCAACACCATCACACCTCCTCCTCCATGCTTCACGGTGGGAACCACACATGGAGATCATTTGATCACCTACTCTCCGTTTCACGAAGTTACGTCGGTAGGGAACAAAAATCTCAAATTTGGACTCATCAGACCAAAGGACAGATTTCCACTGTCTAATGTCTATTTCTTGTGTTTCTTTGCCCAAGCAAGTCTCTTCTTATTATTGGTGTCCTTTAGTTGTGGTTTCTTTGCAGCAATTTGACCACGAAGGCCTGATTCACGCAGTCTCCTCTCAACAGTTGATATTGAGATGTGTCTGTTACTTGAACTCTGTGAAGCATTTATTTCGGCTGTAAACTGAGGTGCAGTTAAGTTGAATGACCTTATCCTCTGCAGCAGAGGTAACTCTCGGTCTTCCTTTCCTGTGGCGGTCCTCATGAGAGTCAATTTCATCATAGGGCTTGATGGTTTTTGCAACTTCAAAGTTCTTGAAATTTTCCGGATTGACTGACCTTCATGTCTTAAAGTAATGTTGGACTGTCATTTCTCTGTCCTTATTTGAGCTGTTCTTGCCATAATATGGACTTGATCTTTTACCAAATAGGGCTATCTTCTGTATACCACCCCTACCTTGTCACGACACAACTGATCGGCTCAAACGCAATAAAAATGAAAGAAATTCCACAAATTAACTTTTAACAAGGCACCTCTGTTCATTGAAATGCATTTCAGATGCCTACCTCATGAAGCTGGTTGAGAGAATGCGGGAGGCAGTGTAGCCTAGTGTAGCCTAGTGGTTAGAGCATTGGACTAGTAACCGAAAGGTTGCAAGTTCAAATCCCCGAGCTGACAAGGTACAAAATCTGTCGTTCTGCCCTTGAACAGGCAGTTAACCCACTGTTCCTAGGCCGTCATTGAAAATAAGAATTTGTTCTTAACTGACTTGCCTAGTTAAATAAAGGTAAAAAAAAAATAATAATAATAAAAAATGCCAAAAGTGTGCAAAGATGTCATGGCAAAGGGTGGCTACTTTGAAGAATCTAAAATATATTTTTTGTTTAACACTTTTTTGGTTACTACATGATTCCATATATGCTATTTCATAGTTTTGATGTCTTCACTATTATTCTACAATGTAAACCCTTGAATGAGTAGGTGTGTCCAAACTTTTGACTAGTACTGCATGTCCTTTTACTTTAAAGTCCCCTATACTCCATTTTAGCTCCTCACAGTGTTTTCTGAACATCTTCCAGTCCTTGCTATAGAGACTCCCTCTCCCATTCTACAGTGTCCCTATCCCTTAATCAGCACTATTACACATAGCAGCAGTCACAATCATATCAAGGACATGGCCTCCCACGCTCAGCCCGATAGCACTGATGCAAGTAAAGGAAATACTGAGAAGTTCTCTCTTTTGAGAGTTTCCTTTTCAGCTCAAGCCTCTCTTACAGCGATAAGTAATTGGCTGCCTCTCTCACTGCAGAGTGAAACTCTCCTCTCCCCCAGCAACACTCATCACCAATCACAATCCCACCATCTCTCAGCCTGGGACTGAACATGCCATTCTCTTCTCTCACTCCTTTTTCCAACAGCAAGCAGGGAACAACATGTGGTGAATAATATATTTAATTATTTGTTCATTTTTTTGACAACGTGGCTGTTGTTGGCTGGGTGGCAGTGTGTTTTCCCAGAAGACATTAGTGTGCCTCTCTGCCAGGCTGTTGTACCCCTATGAGTGAGTAGAGCGTACATTACATCTTAGCCATGGGCATGAAGTTGGTATGAGGCAGGTCTGTAGCTCAGTGCCTCAGTACCCACACACACACCTATCCTACACATCCTCCAAAGTCTAGTGTTTCACCCCTAATCAGTTCAATCAGAGGTAACAGGCTCACTCATCCACTCCCCCTCTGCATCTGTGCAGGAAAACGAGAAACCTCATTAACCCATTACAAGGATTACAGTGGAATTACAGTGGAATATAATATGTTTCAAAAAGGTGCCTGGCCAAAGATCAGGGGGAGCTTTAATGAACCTTTATTAGGCTTTCTTCTCAATATGACTAATCCTCATTTAAAGATCAGACCAGGAAATTAAAATAGACAGAACAAATCATTACTGGTAGTAATATCACTACTGTCGGTAGTCTACTGTACTGAAGAAGTGTATGTTGTAGTAGTAGTGTTTACTGTATGGAGTCCAGTGTTTCCCAACTACAGGCATCCAGTACCCCCAACAGCACACATTTTTGTTGTATCCCCGGACAAACATACTTGATTCAGTTCATCAAGGGCTTGATGATTAGTTGACAAGTTGAATCAGGTGTGCATGTCCAGGGCTACAATATAAATGTGTATTGTTGGGGGTACTGGAGGACTGGAGTTGGGAAACACTGGAGTAGTGTAAACTGCATGTTCCCAGAAAGCGTTACAACCAATCATACTTGATAATACTTCAGAGACCCTTAGAGCAGTAGTTCTCAAACCTCTCCTCGGGGACCCCCAGCCGTTCCATGCATTTGATCTATTCAAGAGCTAGCACACCTGATTCAACTTGTCAGCTAATCATTAGCCCTCGAATAGGTGAATAAGATGAGTTAGTTCAGGGCTACAACAAAATGATGAAATGTCTGGGGGTCCCTGAGGAGCGGTTTGAGAACTACTGCCTTAGAAGCTGTCAGGGGAGGAAGAGGGGTATACCACATGCTGGGACAAAATGGATGACACATATGGGCTATGATGACGTCCCCATAACTCAAGTACCTGACATCTCAGAATGCATAGCATAGCGAGAGAATGTGGACATTCCTCAGTTACTAGGCAGAGTTCGTACGAGGACCATTCACTTAGACAGGCCAGACATGCTCTCACTAGAGGCAAATAAAACCTGCTCAGTCCAAACAACTTTTCTACACGTTGTCAGGGAAATAGAAACAGGCAACCATTTAAACAGCTCAATAAAAACTCAAAATTGGACTGCCAATGAGAGGGCAGCTTGGAGTGAGATTCTTCGCTACACTTGAAGAGGAATAGAAGCATTGACACGCCAGTCAAGGACAGAAAACAGACACACTTCAAAGAACTAAAGAGATGCTGGAGTGTAAGATAAGTAATGTAAGAAGATTATGAACAATCTAGGCTAATAGTTTGTTATTTATATAATAGGCCGTCTAAGTATATTCTCCACACAACACTAGTTGAATCATTTGGAGAAGAACGCTTTAGCTGTGACTTGTCTTAAAATGAATCATTTTTCACTCAGTATTTCTAGTTTGCCCCACTTTCCAGACTCTTCCATTTGAGAGTGCTCGGTATTCCCATGACGACCAGGCAGTGAGCTTGTTTCTACCTGAAAAAAGCTGTTCTGTAACAACCACCAACAACACCAGTGAATAGTTGACACTGATTTCTGTGTGGGAGTAGTGAAAAAAATTAACTCAGGAAAAGCAGGTTAAGGAACTAAAGAGTCAAACTTGCTCCAAGCTCACCTCTAGCTACACTACGATTGCACCACTAGAGAAATAAGCAACAATACAGTACTGTCGATTCTTTAATAATCGTCCTTTAATAATCCTCAAAGTTGACCCAGATTTAGGAGGAAAATCAAAGATGGCGGACGCTGGGATAACTTAAACAGGCCTGAAGAGGAGAATAACTATCATTAAGATGACAGTGGAAAGTCACAACTACACTACGCAGCTACAGACAAAATGAAAAGAGTCAAGCCCTACTTGACATTATGCAAGAACAAGGAGTCTCTGGGAAATCCACAAATAGTGGCCTCTAATTCTCCCTTGTCAGAGTCATGGTGGTACAGTGGTTGTGGGAAGAGACTACTGAGACTAGTCTTAATAATTAACCACAGATAGCAATGCACAACCTTCCCAAACATGTTACAGTCACAGGACATTCTGAGAGCGAGGAATTTTTTAAGAGTGTATTTTCCCACAAGGAAGGGGAAAACCTCCCATGTACTCAGTCTCTAATACTCACTCTCTCTCTGGCCCTCTTTCTCAGACAGTTAAACCAGCCTACCCACGTCAAAGTAGTCCACCACAACAAAACCCAACTATTGCACACAAGAGACCAGACAACAATAAGAGTGAGTCACACGCTGGGGAATAGTCTGAGCTGAATGCATTGCTCCATGGCTTTTGGTACTGTATGTTTCTGTGAGGGTCCATAAGTCCATAATATGGATTAATTATACAGCGAGTTTGAATTCATGATGTGAGGGTTGTCCCTCTCTCCTTACCTGCACCTGGCCCTTGCCCATGATGATGTCCACGATCTCATTGTCATCCTTGTTGAGCTTGGTCTTGTCGTAGCATTTCTCGTAGCACAGGATCCGCAGGCACTGAGAACCTTCCAGCTCGATCTCAAATTCCTATTGGACAACAGACAGGAAGGACATAATAATAGGGTTCAATTTCCTATTGGTCCAAATAACAGACCGAATGATGGAGTATTGGATATTGAGTTCAACGTCCTGTTGACAGCATGACTAACTGACTGAAATACGATCTGAACATTGGAGCTCTGATGAGTGTTGGTCTCTCACCTCGTTCCACTGTGGTTCAGTGGTGTCTCTGAAGACGCGGGTCTTGGCCTTGCTGACAAAGTAGCCATAGGAGTCCACCTCCAGGGTACAGTACAGATCTGAACAGGACACAGGAGTCAAAAATCACAATGAGTGAATCTAAAATAATCAGCACTTATAACGCAATACTTACAGTAAATGGATAGACATTTTAATATGATCGTACCACAATTGTGTAGAGCTAGTTCATGTTTGTATCAATGGTCACTGACAATTAGTTTCTCAAGCCCTTACCACCTAATGGTAGAGGCCTGTATTACTGATAGAATGAATAAAGGCACACACACACACACACACGCCCGCCCACCCACCCACCCACCCTCAGGGCCAGGTATTCCCTTCAGCTCAGCAGAGCATCAGCTAGGCTAATGTACTCATGTTTATGCTAATGCAATAGTCTCCATAGGCCATTTATCCAGATATCCATTACAATGTCTCCCCTGCACTGGTCTAAGAGACCTCTCTCTCCAGCCCCACTAGTCCCTGGGGTCTCGACTGCTCTCTGACAGCATGATGGATGGTTACCCACCATGACCCCTGGGAGGTGCCACGGCTGCACACACAGTCACATCAACCACGCACAGAACTAGAGACAGTGTTTACACTGTAGTACATAGTGACACATGGCATAGCAATATGAAAACAATAGCATGACCCATGTCTGTCTGGGTTTAGCTCATAGACATATCAAGATCTGGATTAGGTTAGGCAGACTTGTGGATTCGAGTCACAAATTTGATGACTTGAGGCTCGAGCCTCAAGACTCGGGACTAGACTTTGACTTGAGACTTATGACTTGAAACTATCTGGCCAGGTTTTGTAATGTTTTGTCACTCATTTTGTGGCACAGAGACTACGTGGATTCATCTACACGCAGACAAAGACAGCAACAGAATCGCCCTTACAAAAAAAAGAAAACTGCAACAGACTGGCTAGTGAAACGGACACTCGGCACTCTGATTGGAAACTGTCAATCAACACAGGTTGGGTGAGCTAGCGAACAGAATGCTGATTTGCTGTACAGCTATAAAATGCGCAAATGTCAACATTTAGGGAGTGAGGATTGCCATAATATATAAATATGCAGCTCCAAAAAGTGTTTGGTGATCAAGAATATTAACTGTTAACTTTGCAAGCTCATCGGAAATGGGGCAACAATTACTAGCATAGGACAACTGGTCTTTTGGTATGTAACAATTGCTTGATATTTATAATTTACTTATGAAGCCTGCATTTGGAATTTGTTCAAATCAAATACTGTGGCGAAGCACCACCATAGGCATTGCTCTTCACTTGCTCTCTCCAAACTCCCACCAAAATTGTTTAAATGTTTTGCTGTTGCTTTCACATGTTTAAACTCAGACGCTATGAGGTATTTTAATGTAACATTTATTTAACTAGGCAAGTCCGTTAAGAACACATTCTTATTCACAATGACGGCCTACCCCAGCCAAACTCTCCCTTAACCCGGACGACCCTGGAACAATTGTGCGCCGCCCAATTGGACTCCAGGTCACGGCCGGTTGTGACACAAACTGGGAAAGAACCAGGCTCTGTAGTGACTCAGCGCTGCGCCACTCGGGAGGTAAATCTATATTCCATCTAATAATGCAATAACTGCTTGCGATTCATCATTCATCATCAACCTTACTGTTAATTGCAACACGTAGACATTTGTTTCATATTTGATAGACCTACTACGATACATTTTCCTTTCAGAAGTTTCCTTTGTTCATATTTCCTGGGCTATGTCGGAGATCCGCGTGTCTGTGTCCTATATCGCTGTCATTTTTGTTGTGCGCAATATACGCGTGCGCGCCTCAGTTCGCATAGAAGTAAGCTACGTGGCCTGCTCTCCACGCTTTGGAGTCAGAACGTTGAATAAGATAACATGATTGTTCCTTGTATGCATGGTGTTGAAATATCATTGTCTGATTAAGATGAATGTACCAATGTAACAATATATGTGGAAATAGCCTTTTATGTTGTAGAACCAGTTTAATGGTTGCAATTGCCAATTGGGTAAAGGTATGGTCTCGGGGCCAAGTGTTTATATTATGTAGGCCTACCAGTTTGAGCTCTTGTTTGATGGATTCGATGTGGTTTCTCAAGGGGAAGCTGTACAGTCTTGCCAGCTACCAGTGTCCGTTTGCCCATTTATATTTGGTTAATGGACTTGTATGTTTTGTATGATATGATGCTTTCACCATTGGATCACCAAGTCTAGGTCCAAGAGGCTTCTAAACAGCATCTACAGCATCCCCAAGCCATAAGACTCCTGAACATCTACTTGTATGTTTTGTATGATATGATGCTTTCACCATTGGATCACCAAGACCTGTAAATAAATCTACACTGAGCACGTCAACCTGCCTTTCCTTCTGCTGATTGTCAACCTGCCTTTCCTTCTGCTGATTGTCAACCTGCCTTTCCTTCTGCTGATTGTCAACCTGCCTTTCCTTCTGCTGATTGTCAACCTGCCTTTCCTTCTGCTGATTGTCAACCTGCCTTTCCTTCTGCTGATTGTCAACCTGCCTTTCCTTCTGCTGATTGTCAACCTGCCTTTCCTTCTGCTGATTGTCAACCTGCCTTTCCTTCTGCTGATTGTCAACCTGCCTTTCCTTCTGCTGATTGTCAACCTGCCTTTCCTTCTGCTGATTGTCAACCTGCCTTTCCTTCTGCTGATTGTCAACCTGCCTTTCCTTCTGCTGATTGTCAACCTGCCTTTCCTTCTGCTGATTGTCAACCTGCCTTTCCTTCTGCTGATTGTCAACCTGCCTTTCCTTCTGCTGATTGTCAACCTGCCTTTCCTTCTGCTGATTGTCAACCTGCCTTTCCTTCTGCTGATTGTCAACCTGCCTTTCCTTCTGCTAGAAGGTCCATATTTTACAATTCCATAGGCTAATAAAAACATGTCAAAGACAAAATAATGAAAAGGGCTGTCCTGTCCTGTAGCCTTGATAAATAGACAAATATTTGTAGCTGATCAAGTCGTTGCAGATTTTGTTTTTACTTGACTTGAGATTTGACTTGAAAACTTGTGACCCAACTTGACTTGGCTCTTAGAACGCACAACTTGGAATTGACTTGAGTCTTTACCCATTCTACATGAGACTCGACTTGAGACTCGGAACATCTTGACTTGAGACTTGCTTGTGACTCGAATAATAGTGACTTGGTCTCACCTCTGGGGTTAAGGTATCCTACCAACCAAGCAGAAGGATCCAGACTGGAGAGAGGAAGGGCACGGGAAGGGTGTAACTGATCATTTGGGGGGTGTTTTCAAAATGGAGTTACGCTTTAGTAATTAGACACATCTGCTACGTGGGTGACTATCAGAGTGACCTGACAACCAATGGCTGAGGAGGAACACACACTAACTACTGTCTGTATCACTTCAATTCAAAGTCTGAGTCCCGCACTACATTTGACCAGAGCTCTATGGGCCCTCTATGGGTAGGGAATAGGGTGTAATTTGGGATGCAGTCAAAGTATGGGAAACTCAAGACTACTGGGAAATAAATAGTATTGTACATAATTGGACATAGGCCTAGTGTGCTGCTGCACTGACGTGAGTTCAGAGTTAGACAGGATAGTTTATCACTGTTAATGCTCACAGAAATAGCATTTGGCTTCGTTAAGAGAATAAAACATATCGGAAGCACAACTTCCTGCTGTGTCAGATTTACACCTCTGTCCCAAGCACCTTTCTGAAAGTTATGACTGTTCAGACTTAGTGTAAACCCAACATCACTAAGGGAAACATTCATACATCATACTCCTGGGCTACTTTTATCTCAAAGTTTATTTTCCCTTCAAATCTGAACTAGGTTTATTGGCCTGGACCTGAAATCCTACAAGTAAAAACAGGGCCAGAAGGAACATATTTAGAACTTGTTTTAATGTGTGCTAGTAGTGTTGCCAAAGGAGCCTTCAGAAATGTGACACAATGAAAATGAGAGCTGGCTTCTGGTGGTTATTGGTTGAATAAGCCCTGAGGGCTGTCATTTTATTAGGAGGCCTCTTCCTGCCCTCATGAATCTGGTGGTCAGTGAGGAGTCTTACCAGTCAAACACAGGTTAATGGATACCATCCTGATTCTGTCCAGATGACCTGGAAGTTGACCCCTTCTCTTTGTTTGTGTGTGTGTGTGTGACCTCTTCCTAATCCTAGCCTGCAGATATGTGTTCATTGGTAGGTGAAACAGTGGTCAGCAAAACCTGAGACTAAAACAGTCATTCTGAAGACTTAAAGCAATCAGTACATCTAAACTGGGTCTGAAAGAACAACACGACCTAGAGACAGGGAGGAGGGTTTGTCTGCTTTATGGTGTGTGTGGTGTGTGATGTGTGTGTGTCTGTCTCCCTGCCTGCCCCCAAACACAGCTCCCGACTGTAACATGATGAATCTACTGCTTTATTTAGAACTTATTGGGGGGAAAAAAATGGAATTCCAAGGAAGGAACATTATGAAGAAGGAAATTGTCTTATCAAATTATTTGTAATTGGATCTGGGATGACAACACTAACCGTTGCATGAGTAAAGGATGCAGGGAGGGCTGGATTACATTATGCATAGAGAGGCAGAGATGGGAAAATCTCTCCCCTACATAAAGTTCAAAACATGACATACACTGAGCGTACATAACATTAGTAACACCTTCCTAATATTGAGTTGCACCGACTTTTGCCCTCAGAACAGCCTCAATTCGTCAGGGCATGGACTCTACAAGGTGTCGAAAGCATTCCCATGTTGACTCCAATGCTTAAACACCTCTATTCTAGGTCAATGTTTTCCTCTTATTTATTTTATTGTATTTTTTTGGGGACCAGTAGACTCTTAGTTACTTCCTCTGACCCACTTTTGAAACGTTGCCCTGAGCTGAAATGTATCTCTGCTTCCTATTGAAAGAAACTACGGGTGGCAGTGTTGATAAGATCGTTTTAATAGGACATGTTTGTACATAATGCGGTTTCTAAAAACAACCCTGGAGAGGTAGTGTATATCCCCTAACTCTAGTGTCCAATAGGAAGGACTGGAGGCACCGGATGTTGTAGTGTTACGAGCTATACATACAATAGTACTGTATACAAGTACACAAGCAAATACACACACACACACAACACATACAGAATCACCAACACACAGGCACACACTCTTATGCAAGGGAGCAAATGGTTGACATATGGCTTGTACACACAAT
Organism: Oncorhynchus tshawytscha; assembly: GCF_018296145.1. Classification (NCBI taxonomy): domain Eukaryota; kingdom Metazoa; phylum Chordata; class Actinopteri; order Salmoniformes; family Salmonidae; genus Oncorhynchus; species Oncorhynchus tshawytscha. The sequence goes on along the minus strand of NC_056437.1, from coordinate 34,944,760 downwards.
ACGCTCGAAAGATCGAATCAGAGCAACACAAAATTGAAGGGCAGAGACCGGGGAAGCCGACAATAAAACTAAACACATTAAATATCAGATCCACATATGGTCCACTCTACAGTCTCCGTAATGTCCCTTCTCAAAGGAATTCCCCAAACAAACTAAGACATCTCGATCAGACTTGTGTTCCAAACAGCATCCTATTCCCTATATACAGGGAGTGGAACAGCTTCACCAATCCTTCTTTAACCTGCCTCCTCCCCTTCATCTACACTGAGTGGATTTAACAGGTGACATCAATAAGGGATCAGTCATGGGAAGAGCAGGTGTTCCTAGTGTCTTGTACACTCAGTGTAGTGTACTACTTTTGACAAGTAGTGCTCTACATAGGGAATAGGGTGCCATTTGGGATGCATGAATAATTGTGTGCTTTATAAGGGGACGGAGGCAGATGACATCTCCCTGATTAACAGTGGTCTGGTTGGTGGTGAGATATATTAGGGGAAATGTCATCCAAACTCCACAAGACACTGGATAGATGAAACATCTACCAACTCGCTCTGAGATTTAACTCCACTCTCCCAACCATACTCCACACACTCCAACTATACTCTATCATACTGTTGAACCAGGTTGTTGGGGTTCAGAGGTGACTTGGTCTCAAGTATGTAGGTGGCTTGACTGCATCATTATGCTAGCTACGACTAGCTACCATCCGCTACATACACATAGGAGACGCTATGTACCCGTGGAGGGGTGTTTAAACTAAAACAGGAACTCTTACATTTCAGAGGGCAGGATCCATCAGGACAATGCCATGGTAACCATACTCCCCCAGCCCCTGCATATCAGAGGGGCATGCCAATGGTACGGTCCATGAGAAAATGGAGGGAAAAGTACAACCAAACCACTTCAACATGCTTCTTCATTTTTAAACAATTCTGCCCACTCTGCTCCGGTGAGGATCAAACAGGCTTTCAGTGGAAACAGCTTTCCATTTTTCCCTCAATCCATTACACAATAAAACCTCTCTCTGAAGCTTTCATAAGGTACACTACAGTACAGGCTGCCATGGTATCTGAGGCGGAGGCATATTTCGTTGGGTCTTTTTTTTCTGCTGTGGTGATATTTGAACCGATGCTTCTTGTGTAAAAAGGTAACAGGCAGTGGAGAGTGTTGAGTGGAGCAGCAGACATATCTGAGCCACTCAGGGGCTCTCTGACATCATATCCCCCTGATAACACATACAGGCAGTCATGGCTAGGGCCATCCCATGCACGCACCAGGTAGGGGGAGGCCAGGACTGAGAGACAGAGGGGGGAGAGAGAAAGCGAGATAGGGATGGAGAGAAGAGGCTTCTCCTGGCCTTCACTGTCTGTTTGTGTGTGTGTGTGTCCCTTGAGAGCTCGGCTGTGGCTGTGTAGGGACTACGCTGTTCCCGTTAGCTCTCTTTATGGAGTAGTTGTGTCCCTGACCGCCCCGAGCATCAAAGGAGCCACAGGAATGTGACTTTGGTCCAGAGCTGCTCCTCAGGGACTGGCCCTGTAGCTTTCTTTCTCTTTTTCTCTTTCTCTCCACTTCAATCTCTTCCTCCATCTCTCCCGTCCCCACATTTCCTCCTTTCTCTATATATTTTCTCTCGCTCCCCACCGCTCCCGCTCTCAATCTCCCTATCCCTCTCGTGCTCTCCCTATCCCTCTCGTGCTCTCCCTATCCCTCTCGTGCTCTCCCTATCCCTCTCGTGCTCTCCCTATCCCTCTCGTGCTCTCCCTATCACTCTCGTGCTCTCCCTATCCCTCTCGTGCTCTCCCTATCCCTCTCTTTTACCAGGAGAACCCCGGCCACAAGTCATTAAGAGCACGAGGTAGCAGTTGCACCGAACCACAGATTTTGGATCAGATAGCCCATTACTCCAAGTTCTTAACCATGAGGGGGGTGAAATAATACCTGACCCTGTTTCAGTGGTAACTTCTACCTCTGTGCTGGGGGTCTATGTTGTGGCCTTGTAAAAGGCTTTACTGTGGAGAAGAGAACCAGTGTGCAGGGACAGACATGGTAACCATGAACCCTTTCTCCCTGTCACCTCTGTCCTCTTTGTTGGTTGTGGCACAAGCTGTAAATGATATGCTGAGTCAGAAGGTGAACATCCTGGTGTCGGGCACACATACAATAGCTGAAAGATGCTGACAGACACGCGTGCGCATCCAAACACAAACACACACACACGCTGAACACAGTGCAGTACAAGCCCAGTATGACAGAGAGAGACTTACTGGCTGACTCTTTGAAGCCTTTAGCAGAGTGGACGATCACATGGAGGAATCCATACAGGCCTGGGGTTTCTTCATCTGGAACACACAACACAACACATTTAGTCACCGTCTGTCACACCCATTATCCTTGACCTGGATGTGACCTGGGACAATACATTCTCATAACCTCGAGGGTGCATCGCAAACGGTACCCTATTCCCTTTATAGTGCACTACTTTTCACCAGGGTCCGTAGGGGACCTCATAGCCGAGGGTACATCTCATTCGCAATGAACAGTGTAGTAGTATATATTTCAGTGAATGGTTGTGTGTGTGTTCGTGTGCTTGTGTGAGGTATTCTTTCAGGTAGACTAACTGAAGCCCCATGTGGGAGCAGGAAGCAAAGAGGATGAAGAGGACTGGGTCCACACACACACACACACACACACACAGAGCTGTGGTAGATGGAGTTGCTCCGGTTTAATCACACACTCATTCATCTTAGTGTGTGACCTCTACACCAAGGCATCCCATACAGCTGTCCCACAACTCCCTAATTTCTCTGTGACATTAGCAGGAAAACAGGAGGAATCATTTTGCCCCATAGTGTATGTATCTAAGCCTTAGACTTAAATATTCACAAGCATGTTCTTGGGTGGCCCTTGAAAACACACACACCAGCCTACACACACAATCCAACACACTCACACACCTAAGCTTCCCCTCTCCCTCTCTTGTCCCCTGGCCTCCGCATGATTATGTTGCAGAGGCCTGCGCGTTTCCTGGTAAATAAACAGGGGGTTGAAACTGGAGATGGCCTGTTTGGAGCGCCCTGCAGGCCCATCGGGTCATGTTCTGGACCACTACGGAGATGAGAGACTAACAACTGAGTCCTGGAAAAACAATATGTCACGTGTATGTATGGTGCTATGGACTGTATATGTCCAGTCACAGACAGGTCATGCCACCAAGAGAGAAGGAGAAGCCAAGAGAAGATCTACTCCAGACTCTAACCTTTAGTCCCCCCCTCCCCTCCCCTACACTGCTCATTATCAGAGATGCTACTCTGCCTGGATCTTAACCACAACAACAATACTCAAAGAAGATGGTAGTAATGACATGTCAATGTGTATTCCTATAACCCCCTAATGGTTAAGGTTAGGACCAGAGAGTAATCTGATCCTAGATCTGTAGCTAGTTTCTTCTACCTGGCCACTATAATGGCCCGTGTCAGACAGAGCGATGGTAACGAGGGGATCACATTCCTCCTCCGGCTTGTTTGATTTGAGCCCCTCTGCTACTCCATTTAATAATGTCATAGCATGGTGTGTGTCTGTTGTGGGTGTTGAACGTATGTCAAATGCAAATGAACTGACCTGGAGACTTTGTTTTTGCAATACTGTGCTATAAAGTGACTACCGATGAGAAAGAATGTAAACCTGTGCTTTGCTTAACCACGTTTCAGATCCCCTCTAAACTGGAGAGAAAAACAAAAGTGTTTGATGTGAGTATACAGGGAGTTGCTTTGACAAGCTCAATGTAAACAAATCAGGAAGTCATTGCCTGCCAGAAGCAGAACTTCAGGTCACCACAATACAATGGGGAGGGGGGGGTGCACTGTACCATCAAAATACACAGTGTACAAAACATGCTCTTTCCATGACAGACTGACCAGGTGAATCCAGATGAAAGCTATGATCCTTTATTGTTGTCACCTGTTAAATCCACTTCAATCAGTGTAGATGAAGGGGATGAGACAGGTTAAAGGAGGATTTTTAAGCCTTGAGACAATTGGGGCGGCAGGGTAGCCTAGTGGTTAGAGCGTTGGTTTGCAAGTTCAAATCCCCGAGCTGACAAGGTACAAATCTGTCGTTCTGCCCCTGAACAGGCAGTTAACCCACTGTTCCTAGGCCGTCATTGAAAATAAGAATTTGTTCTTAACTGACTTGCCTAGTTAAATAAAGGTAAAATAAAAAATTGAGACATGGATTGTGTGTGTGTGCCTTTCAGAGGGAGAATGGGCAAGAAAAAAGATTTTAGTGCCTTTGAACGTGCAACAGTTTCCCATGTGTATCAAGAATGCTCCGCCACCCAAAGGACATCCAGCCAACTTGACACAACTGTGGGAGTCAGCATCCCTGTGGAACGCTTTCGACTGTTCTGACTCTGTTCAACTCAATATTAGAAAGGTGTTCCTAATGTTTTGTACACTCAGTGTATATCACCGTCTGTAATCATGGGTTTACAATGCTGTGGCCAGACTCAGATAATCATTATGTGACTTGCAAATATTGTGGCCAATTTAGATTTATACTACAGTACATGATATCCAACTTACTAAACCAAGTCTAGCAGAAATCTAGCAAGATGACAATGTATCATTCAGAGGAAACAAAAGTACAGGAGGAGAAACACCCTTTTGCCTTGCAAGAAAACATGAACACCATGACTGTGGGATTGCACCCCAATTTGTGGTGCATAGTGGGGTCCCATGTGGCTCAGTTGGTAGAGCATGGCACTTCCAATGGCAGGGTTGTGGGTTCGATTCCCATGGGGGACCAGTACGATAAAGTACACAAAAATTGTCCTCTTACTACTGTGTCTCGGGATAAGAGCGTCTGCTTAATGACGTAAATGTAAAGAAGTACTGTTTATGAAGACCTCATGAATGCTCGTTTGTTTAATGTGTGAGTGCAGCGGTATAACAGTGTTGTGTATGAGTGTGTGTCTCCCTGCAATTTCCTGTCCCCCAGTGCATCCTGGGAGCTCAAAGTGGGCCTCCCAGCTGGCTTTAATGTCACCCCAATCCAAACATCCCATCTGAACCCTGCTGCAACACACACATGCCATGACACAGGTTATCATTAGATGAGAAACACTATGTAACCTAGATTCCTTACCAAACCATTTCTATTCTTGTTCTGAGAAAATAGGAGATATGTTTGTGGGTTTTAACTCCAAACGGAGGGGAAAGGAAGGAGAGGTGGATGTGTGTGTACTACCGTCTTTATAACTGGTGACAGGAATGTTGTGGACGGTTCGGAGTTTGAAGCAGGAGCTGGTGAGGACCTGCAGCTCTACAGAGCTCAACTGACACGTCTGCAGATCTGAAGACACAGAAACACACCATTAATAAACCTGAACATACAGCCAGGCCATTGGTTTTTAAAATTAGCATTGAAGGCATTGAATCCATGGCATAGTTGTTTAAAAACGAAAACTATATCAGCCTGTCTGCTCACTCTCCTGACTCTTCCTGTACCTTTCCTCTGTAGTTTCTGGATGCTCTCCCTCCACTCTGACCTCTCATAGTCTGAAGACAGGAGGAACAGGTAGCTCTGAGAACAAAACAGGGGGAAATCACATTTTATATGACAACAGCTCCCTCCTGTGGTGGGAAAGTAAATCATAATAATAAATGTATTGGGTTTATTTAGTGCTTTACAAGGTAAGGGGGAAATCACCTCATCCACCACCAATGTGTAGCACCCACCTGGGAGATATATGGCAACCATTTTGGTGCCAGAACGCCCACCACACATCAGCTAGCATGGTGGAGAGATGAGGAGTGATATACAGTGCATTTGGAAAGTATTCAGACCTCTGGACTTTTCCCACATTTTGTTTACGTTACAGCCTTATTCTAAAATTGACAAAAATTGTTTTGTTTTTCAATCTACACACAATACCCAATAATGACGAAGCAAAAACAGTTTAGACATTTTTGAAAATTAATTATAAATAAATAAACGTTAATATTTCATTAACATAAGTATTCAGACCCTTTACTTTCTTGAAGCACCTTTGGCAGTGATTACAGCCTCAAGTCTTCTTAGGTATGAAGCTACAAGCTTGGCATACCTGTATTTGGGGAGTTTCTCCCATTCTTCTCTGCAGATCCTATCTGTCAGGTTGGATGGGGAGAGTCGCTGCACAGCTCTTTTCAGGTCTCTACAAACATCTACAGATGTTCGATCGGGTTCAAGTCCGGGCTCTGGCTGTGACACTCAAGTACATTGAGACTTGTCCCAAAGCCACTCAACGCGTTGTCTTGGCTGTGTGCTTAGGGTTGTTGTCCTGTTGGAAGGTGAACCTTCGCACCAGTCTGAGGTTCTGAGTGCTTTGGAGCAGGTTTTCATCAAGGATCTCTCTGTACTTTGCTCCGTTCATCTTTCCCTCGAACCTGACTAGTGTCCCAGTCCCTGAACACATCCCCACAGCATGATGCTGCCACCACCATGCTTCACCGTAGGGATGGTGCCAGGTTTCCTCCAGAAGTGACGCTTGGCATTCAGGCCAAAGAGTTCAATCTTGGTTTCATCAGAACAGAGAATCTTGTTTCTCATGGTCTGAGAGTCCTTTAGCTGCCTTTTGGCAAACTTTAAGCGGGCTGTTATGTGCTTCCGTCTGGCCACTCTACTATAAAGGACTGATTTGTGGAGTGCTGCAGAGATGGTTGTCCTTCTGAAAGGTTCTCCCATCTACACAGAGGAACTCTGGAGCTCTGTCAGAGTGACAATCGGGTTCTTGGTCACTTCCCTGACCAAGGCCCTTATCCCACGATTGCTCAGTTTGGCCGGGCGGCCAGCTCTAGGAAGAGTCTTGGTGGTTGCAAACTTCTTCCATTTAAGAATGATGGAGGCCACTGTGTTCTTGGGGACCTTCAATGCTGCAGAAATGTTTTGGTACCTTTCCCCCTTCCTCTGTGACTCGACACAATGCTGTCTCAGAGCTCTACGGACAATTCGTTCGACCTCATGGCTTGGTTTTTGCTCTGACGTGTACTGTCAACTGAGACCTTATATAGACAGGCGTGTGCCTTTCCAAATCATGTCCAATCAATTGAATTTACCACAGGTGGACTCCAAACAAGTTGTAGAAACATCAAGGGTGATCAATGGAAACAGGATGCAACTGAGCTCAATTTCGATTCTCATTGCAAAGGGTCTGAATAGTTATGTAAATAAGTATACATTTGCAAAAATGTCTAAAAACCTGTTTTCGCTTTGTCATTATGGGGTATTGAGTTTAGATTGATGAGAAAAAAAACGATCTAATGCATTTTAGAATAAGGCTGTAACATAACAAAATGTGGAAAAAGTCAAGGGTTCTGAATACTTCCCGAATGCACTGTATGCCAATTAGGAATGATTAGGTGGCCATGATGGAATGGGGCCAGGTTGGGAATTTAACCCTTCTACTCATACGATAAGTGTCAATGGATCTTTAATAACCACAGTCAGGACACCCGTTTAACGTCTCAGCAGCATTTGGTCTCCCATCCAAAAACCGACCATGCTTAGTTTCAGAGGCAAGCCAATCAGTGGGATGCAGGGAGGTATCAGTATCAGTATATTAGCATTGCAGTCATGGACATAGTTGCTAACCACAGATCTAGAATCAGATTACCCAACCCCCAGTCTTTATCCTAACCATTGGAGGAAGACAAAATATCTGATCCCAGACCAGTGGTTACGCAGTTGCAGCTTACCTTGCCATGTTTGTTGTGTATGCGGAAAGGGATGGTGGGAGAGTGTAACAGCAGCCAGGACTCCTGCTCGTTCATCTTCTTCCTCAGACGCTCCACATTACGACTCTGGCCCTTTAGTGCTTTCTACACACACACAGAAACAAACAGAGCACGCAGTATGTTAACATACAGTTTGTTATACTGCAGGGATATTCAACTGGCGGCCTGCGAGCAAGATCTGGCCCATTTATTAATGTAGACTGGAAAAATCCCAACCAAAATCCGACGTTGAGTGCCAAAATGATAAGCGCGAATGTGGTTGTCTAGCACTTTTCTAGTGCCTATGTGGCATGTTTGTTTCTGTTCATATGAATTTGGCTCTAGCGTTTGAACGATTTAAGCTACAAAATATTATGACCCCCTTCCTGAAAGCTACGACTCTCAGGAATACTACGTGCCTTCTGTTTTTCCTCTCCAGTACTAACACATATGGAATCATGTAGTAACCAAAAAAGTGTTAAACAAATCAAAATATATTTTATATTTGAGATTCTTCAAAGTAGCCACCCTTTGCCTTGATGACAGCTTTGCACACTTGGCATTCTCTCAACCAGCTTCATGAGGTAGTCACCTGGAATGCATTTCAATTAACAGGTGTGCATTTGAACAATCACTTGTGTTGTGACAAGGTAGTGTTGCTATACAGAAGATATTTATTTGGTAAAAGAAGTCCATATTATGGCAAGTACAGCTCAAATAAGCAAAGAGAAATGACAGTCCATTACTTTAAGACAATCGATGCGTAAAATTTCAAGAACATTCAAAGTTTCTTCAAGTGCAGTCGCAAAAACCATCAAGCGCTATGATAAAATTGGCTCTCATGAGGACCGTCACAGGAAAGGAAGACCCAGAGTTAACTCTGCTGCAGAGGATAAGTTTATTAGAGTTACCAGCCTCAGAAATCGGCAATTAACTGCACCTCAGATTGCAGCCCAAATAAATGCTTCACAGAGTTCAAGTAAGACACATCAACATCAACTGTTCAGAGGAGACTGCATGAATCAGGCCTTCATGGTTGAATTGCTACAAAGAAACCACTGCTAAAGGACAACAATAATAAGAAGAGACTTGCTTGGGCCAAGAAACACAAGCAATGGACATTAGACAGTGGAAATCCCTCCTTTGGTCTGATGGGTCCAAATTCGAATTTTGGTTCCAACCGCCGTGTCTTTGTGAGATGCAGAGTAGGTGAACGGATGATCTCTGCATGTGTGGTTCCCACTGTGAAACATGGATGAGGAAGTGTGATGGTGTGGGGCTGCTTTGCTGGTGACACTGTCAGTGATTTACTTATAATTCAAGGCACACTTAACCAGCATGGCTACCACAGCATTCTGCAGCGATATGCCATCCCATCTGGTTTGCGTTCAGTGGGACTATCATTTGTTTTCAACAGGACAACAACCCAAAACACACCTCCAGGCTGTGTAAGGGCTATTTGACCAAGAAGGAGAGTGATGGAGTGCTGCATCAGATGACCTGTTCTCCACAATCACCTGACCTCAACCCAACTGAGATGGTTTGGGATGAGATGGTTTGGGATGAGTTGGACCGTAGAGTGAAGGAAAAGCAGCCAACAAGTGCGCAGCATATGTGGGAACTCCTTCAAGACTGTTGGAAAAGCATTCCAGGTGACTACCTCATGAAGCTGGTTGAGAGAATGCCAAGAGTGTGTAAAGCTGTCAATAAGGCGAAGGGTGACTACTTTAACATTTCATGACAAGTGCTTTATTGGTGTGTGTGTATTGCTTTTTTATACAGTTCTTCCAAAGAATAATCAAATGTGTAAAATGTCCCACCCCCACATAATTAACCTTTTATTATTTATTACATCTGGCCCCTGGAAGAATATAGTTTAAAGCCCTGTTTATACTGGTATCACAACTAAATCCTACACACTGTACAATCAACTAAACCTGAATTGTACCGTGTGTGTTTGACCATGAATAATTATTTGGTATTCCAGAGATATTTGTAAACAGGGGAAATGACAGCTACATTTTGTTCACTAGAATTTACAGTGTGATGCTTGATAACTATTCCAAGGAATTTCCATGTCCTTGCTCTCCAGAATCTCCCTTCCTACACACCCTCCTCCAACCCATTCCTTGACAGGAAGCAGAGTCAGGCCATGCCCTGGCTGTAATCAGTTCAATCAGCCTTTTCCGGCTCTGATTAGGGCAGTCAGTCAGTCTGCCCCTACTGTATGACCCACTGTAGCAGTCTGGTATCAACCTGGAAGCACAGGGCCTGTATTCATAAACCTCTAAGAGTAGTAGTGCTGATTTATTATCGATCCTGATTATTTATGCCTCGTCACTTTTACCCCAACTGTACCTACATGTACATATTACCTCAACTACCTCATAACCCTGCACATTGACTTGGTAGTGGTACTCCTTGTATATAGCCTCATTATTATTTTATAACTATTTCCTTATTTATCAAAATGCTCCTGACTTTTTAACTCTGCGTTCTTGGGAAAGGGCTCGTACGTAAGCACTTCAAAGTAAATTCTACACCTGCTGTATTCAGAGCATGTGACAAATAACATTTTATGCTCTCCAAAACCTCCTAAACGGGTATTTACTATGGAAGGAATCACTGGTTGCTGAAATAAATACAGTCCTGTATAGTAACCATTAGAATAAGTAGAGGTTACTGCTGGAGTGTGGTGGATTAAATAAAAGCAGCAGCGTTCAGCTAAAGCCAAGGTGGTAAATCAATTTAAACCTATACAGTTTCTAGGTTACGGACTCCCAAGGATTTCCACAGTAAAATGACAACAAAGGGCTGACATAAATAAGTCTATTGTGTTGAAGAGGTAAAGAGTTGAAGGGAAACTGGACAAGGTGATCTCCGGGAACACAGTCATCCTCTAAGGACCTGTGTTTATATGACAGCTACAATTAGATGGCTATCGCTGTTCCACTGTACTCAAGTTCATCAGAACTAACAAACTTCCCACGGGATAGCTTGAGTGTTTGTGAGTGTAGATACAGTGAGGGGGTGGATTGTGTATATGTATATGGGTGTACTATATAAGTGATTCACACACTGACGTGCTGACTCTGTCCAGGTGACTGGAAGTTGACCCCTTCTTGTGTGTGTGTGTGTGTGTGTGTGTCACACAGATCTCTAGTCTACAGTTGACTTGTCTAAGAGTGGAAGCGATGAGAGGAACTGTTCCAATAACAACAACAGTAGTGATGAACCCAGACTAATCACCCAGGCAGGCAGGCTGGTTCTAGCCTCTGATAGAGAGAGAGTAAGACAAACACAGACCATAGGGCTCCAGGGAGGGAGAGACACACCCAGGGAAACCAGCCCAGAATGGGGCAGCCAGGCTGGGCAGGACACTCTTCCTCCACAGTGCCTTAATGGCCAGCTGACCATGACCTGGCCTGACACTGAGTGGGAGGCAAAGGAAGGGCCGCATCACCACTATTTTGGCTCAATTTACAACTATTGCGTTTAGTTTGAGTCTAAAACAAAGCAGTACTGGATACAACGTCAAAAGAGAATCTGTTCTTTTAGACTTACAGTGCCTTGCGAAAGTTTTCGGCCCCCTTGAACTTTGCGACCTTTTGCCACATTTCAGGCTTCAAACATAAAGATATAAAACTGTATTTTTTTTGTGAAGAATCAACAACAAGTGGGACACAATCATGAAGTGGAATGACATTTATTGGATATTTCAAACTTTTTTAACAAATCAAAAACTGAAAAATTGGGCGTGCAAAATTATTCAGCCCCTTTACTTTCAGTGCAGCAAACTCTCTCCAGAAGTTCAGTGAGGATCTCTGAATGATCCAATGTTGACCTAAATGACTAATGATGATAAATACAATCCACCTGTGTGTAATCATGTCTCCGTATAAATGCACCTGCACTGTGATAGTCTCAGAGGTCCGTTAAAAGCGCAGAGAGCATCATGAAGAACAAGGAACACACCAGGCAGGTCCGAGATACTGTTGTGAAGAAGTTTAAAGCCGGATTTGGATACAAAAAGATTTCCCAAGCTTTAAACATCCCAAGGAGCACTGTGCAAGCGATAATATTGAAATGGAAGGAGTATCAGACCACTGCAAATCTACCAAGACCTGGCCGTCCCTCTAAACGTTCAGCTCATACAAGGAGAAGACTGATCAGAGATGCAGCCAAGAGGCCCATGATCACTCTGGATGAACTGCAGAGATCTACAGCTGAGGTGGGAGACTCTGTCCATAGGACAACAATCAGTCGTATATTGCACAAATCTGGCCTTTATGGAAGAGTGGCAAGAAGAAAGCCATTTCTTAAAGATATCCATAAAAAGTGTTGTTTAAAGTTTGCCACAAGCCACCTGGGAGACACACCAAACATGTGGAAGAAGGTGCTCTGGTCAGATGAAACCAAAATTGAACTTTTTGGCAACAATGCAAAACGTTATGTTTGGCGTAAAAGCAACACAGCTCATCACCCTGAACATACCATCCCCACTGTCAAACATGGTGGTGGCAGCATCATGGTTTGGGCCTGCTTTTCTTCAGCAGGGACAGGGAAGATGGTTAAAATTGATGGGAAGATGGATGGAGCCAAATACAGGACCATTCTGGAAGAAAACCTGATGGAGTCTGCAAAAGACCTGAGACTGGGACGGAGATTTGTCTTCCAACAAGACAATGATCCAAAACATAAAGCAAAATCTACAATGGAATGGTTCAAAAATAAACATATCCAGGTGTTAGAATGGCCAAGTCAAAGTCCAGACCTGAATCCAATTGAGAATCTGTGGAAAGAACTGAAAACTGCTGTTCAAATGCTCTCCATCCAACCTCACTGAGCTCGAGCTGTTTTGCAAGGAGGAATGGGAAAAAATGTCAGTCTCTCGATGTGCAAAACTGATAGAGACATACCCCAAGCGACTTACAGCTGTAATCGCAGCAAAAGGTGGCGCTACAAAGTATTAACTTAAGGGGGCTGAATAATTTTGCAAGCCCAATTTTTCAGTTTTTGATTTGTTAAAAAAGTTTGAAATATCCAATAAATGTCGTTCCACTTCATGATTGTGTCCCACTTGTTGTTGATTCTTCACAAAAAAATACAGTTTTATATCTTTATGTTTGAAGCCTGAAATGTGGCAAAAGGTCGCAAAGTTCAAGGGGGCCGAATACTTTCGCAAGGCACTGTACCTGCCTAAATAAAAGTTTTTTAACATTTTTAAATAAACATAATATATCACCTTCTCCTTCTGGATCTCGCTCTTGATGACAGAGATCTTGGTCTTCATCTCCTCAATCTCATGTTCAGGCAGAACCTGGATATGGGGCAAGACGTCCGAGTCATCCAGCAACTGGAAGGTCAGGTCTGCCAGGGGGATGTACCACTTACACTCATACTGCTGGTGTCTCCTACAGAGGGAGGTGGAGAGGAGGGGAGAGAGAGAGATCGATATCTTACATATATTTAAGAGGAGGCAGGAGAGACAAAGACAAAGGACCTACTGTAATTAGGGATCACAGAGAAGTTGGGAAAAAATATTGTTATTCTTAGATTTCTTTTTTGACATGGTCAAATAACTCATGCATTGATTAGTAACTTTTTTTAAACTATTTGACATACAGAAACTTGAGGCCATGTGTAACTTGTTAAAAAATAATGATACCGATTGGCCTATAGGTGGCACTGTTATAAGCAGTCTCACTTAAACCCTCATGTCCGCCACGACATTTGACCTACAGACTTGAAACTTTGTATTTAGGCATCTTTCCTCATGCTGAACAAATATGCCTCAATAAGGTCCATGAGGATAGATTTTCCTCATTCTTGCACAATTTGGTAAAAAAAAGTACCAACCTACAGCACTAAACTTCACTTGTGTCATGTGGTATAGAGAGATGTGCTATAGAGAGATAAACATGGTAATGCTTTCACTGATTGCATATAAAGGAAGATAAATAATGTGAGCACTATCAAGTAGGAACTAAATACCTCAATTACATCATAGCCCTGCACATCAACTCGGTACTGGTACTCCATGTATATAGCCAGGATATCATTAATCATTGCACATTTATTTTTTGTGTTATATATTTTTTATTATTTCTCTTTTTTCCTCTCTCTGCATTGTTGGGAAGGGCCGGTAAGTAAGCATTTCATTGTTAGTCTACACCTGTTGTTTACGAAGCATGGAACAAATCTTGTGTCCTTTCTGTCATCCTGTGAACCCCGTTCATTGCTGCTCGCAGTTAAATTTAGATATCTCTATTGGCCCTGTAAAGGAGGAGGGCAATACCCACCATATAATTAATTATCTTCCATTTGTCTTGCTTTATGCAATATCATGCATCTTTGTTGAGCCATATTCCATTGTGCTCAACACCATAGGATTTAACTTAAACATATCTCCCCTTACTACTATAACTCCTTATGTTTCGTAGTATGAAAAGATTGCTTGACTTGAGGAGATCCCATATTAAACACTCAGACACAGAAAGACAACTAAATGCGTGTTCAGCACATCCATCAGGTTATACAGATGCTCACTAATGTTGTCGGGGATGTTTTTGTATTCCCCTAATGAGCATTTATCATCATTATCATTCCTGGAGGCAGGACAGTAAACTCATTAACACAGGAATACATTACATCACAACTCCAAATGTGTGCAAACCTCATATAAAATGACAGGGTGGGAAATATGACAAGAAAAATAAATGTCCTGTTTTTACCCCCAAAGTAAAATACTGAAAAACAAATAAAACAGTCGTATGACTCTCATGTTTTAGATTAGCATTTTTCTTTGGCTAGTTAAATACGTGTTTTGTCAGTATTGTACTATAGAGGGACAGAGACAGCAGATACCTCTCTTTTCTCCCAATATATACCTTCACCCCCTCTTTTGCCTGCAAACATCCCTCAATTTGTTTTATAAGATCTCCTCTCCTTCTTAATACAGGGTGAGATCCCCCCCCTTGTAAGCAAACCCTTTGTCTCAGAGTGGTCCATGGGGTGTTATCCGCTGTTGTCTCAAAGGTGTGGATCTGTATTCACGCACTGTTTACATGCCCAATAAGACTTGAAGATGATCCACTTAATAAACACTCTCCCTATTACAGACCGAGGTAGAGCTGACTGGGGGACCAAGATTGTCTCTGCTGCTGTTGAATAAAATCTGCATATCTAATCTCCTCCCATCCGTCCACAGCACTTTCACACTCCCCAATGAGCTTTTCACAGCCCTTGTTTTCCATAATCACATGGATTACATCTTAATTTACATCTCTACATTGGGAAATGGTGGTATATTATACACCAATTCTGTAGGAAAATAATGATGTTATGGAGTCAATATAAACATTATAGAAACATTAATAATTGATGATGATTGAGTGGGATTCAGGTTTCTCAGTGAGTTAATACTGATGATTAGCTATCAACTGGATAGCGTGTTTTAATAGGCTGTTGGCCTAATCCTATGGTGTTATAGTCCAGACCAGAGGACACAAAGTAGGCTGCGTCTCAAATACAGTACAGGTGCATCAAAGCTGAGACAGAGAGACTGAAAAACACCTATCTCAAGGCCATCATACTGTTAAACAGCCATCACTAGCCGGCTACCACCCGGTTACTCAACCCTGCATCTTAGAGGCTGCTGCCCTATATACATAGACATGGAATCACAGGCCACTTTAATAATGTTTACATACTGCTTTACTCATTTCATATGTATATACTGTATTCTATTCTACTGTATATTAGTCAATGCCACTCCGACATTGCTCGTCCTAATATTTCAATATTTCTTAATTCCATTCTTTTACTTTTAAATTTGTGTGTATTGTTAATTGTTAGATACTACTGCACTGTTGGCGCTGGGAACACAAGCATTTCACTACATCCGCAATAACATCTGCTAACCATATGTATGTGACCAATAACATTTGATTTGAAATGCCACCCTATTCCCTATGTAGCTCACTACTCTTGACCCCATAGTGGTCTATATAGAGAATAGGATGTCATTTGGGACACAACGACAGACCGCTAAAGCTACAGACCATAACAGAGTGATTTACAGACTGGTGGTAACCATGACAACGGTAGTTGTCTGTGTGCCCTTCACACTGTGAGGTAGAGGGACAGCAGTGACTGTCAATCACAATGAGCCCCAATCACGCCAACAACAGTAACCATGCCATTGGAGGCAATCCTTTAAATTAAACACTTCATCTAAGGCAGCGTATGCTGTCATTCCCAATTTACACACACACACACGCGCACACACACACACACACACACACACACACACACACACACACACACGCACAGCCTCAGGCCCAAGCACCAGATTGAGACCAGATTGTAATACATTTCCCAACATCCATACATCCACTACGGCAATGTGTTAATATTCAGCCCTATACGAGCCCTCTAATCACTATTCTAAATCATTTCTCCACAATAGTCTACAGAAAGGCAAACATCCAACCCCGAGGCTTGAGTAAATGTATTTTTAATTTGGGGGGGGTAAAAAAAATACCAACCCCTGGTCTGCAGCACCAAAGGCATCACGTGTGACAACATTCACATTTTAAATTAATAGTCTTCCTTTTTTATTATAACATCAGAGAATACTTCAAATGGAGGAAATAAAAATAGCAGTGAAAAAGAAAATCCCTTTGGAGCTGGACTGTCATTCATCCTGATACTCTGTTTCATATCACAGACACATCAGAACTGACATGATAGGAGCATATAACACTGGAGACCACTCAGTGTGTATGATCTACGTTTAGGCACAGTGAATACCACAGTGGGTACTGTAGATAGCTGAATGTGCATGTGTTTGTGGTGATACTCTGTGAGAGTTAACCTACCCTGCGGAGGTCTTCTTCATCTTGGCACAGAGCAGCAGGTCTGTGAAGAGGAAGACATGACGCAGCTTCCTGGAGCCCTCTGACACCTCCACCAGGAAACCATCCTTCACCAGCTGACGAGCCTACCAGGGAGAGAAACGGCATCACATCCTGTGGCACGCCCAGCAAGGGGCAACTAGCCTAGCCGTAAACATTCACTTCCCGAAAGGATACTGTAGGAGGTATAGGTCAGGGTTCAGCAATACGAAAGAACTCGCTTGTTGTCTATATTTTATGTCTTTTACATATAAAATATGTAAAATTGGAGACCTTTATCTCCCTCACCAACTTTAAACATCTGCTATCTGAGCAGCTAACCGATCGCTGCAGCTGTACATAGTCCATCGGTAAATAGCCCACCCAATTTACCTACCTCATCCCCATACTGTTTTTATTTATTTACTTTTCTGCTCCTTTGCACACCAATATCTCTACCTGTACATGACCATCTGATCATTTATCACTCCAGTGTTAATCTGCTAAATTGTAATTATTTGCCTACCTCCTCATGCCTTTTGCACACAATGTATATAGACTCTTTATTTCTACTGTGTTATTGACTTGTTTATTGTTTACTCCATGTGCAACTCTGTGTTGTCTGTTCACACTGCTATGCTTTATCTTGGCCAGGTCACAGTTGTAAATGAGTAACTTGTTCTGAACTAGCCTACCTGGTTAAATAAAGGTGAAATATATATATATTTTTAAAAACATTATCAGTGATGGCGGTGTTACAGCAAGATAATCATCAGCTAAAGTAAGCCACTCAGAACTTGAAATGCTCCCCCTCTCTATATCTGTCCATCTCTGGAGAGCCAACTAGGAAAGCTAAAATAAGGCAGAGCTAAACACGAACTGGAGTAAATCAGGAAAGCCTGAGCCAAAGAGGGCAGAGAGATTTCCATTTAACTGGTAACAGACAGACTGTAACGAATGGAGAGATGACTGGGAGGTTAAGAACTGAGCTGACAATGGAAAACGGATAGAGGAAGAGATGGCGGGAGAGAGAGATGGGGGGAGGATAGCTGAAGAGAGGGGGAAGATGGAGGGAGGAGGATAGCTGAAGAGAGGGGGAGGAGAGATGGGGGGAGAGAGAAAGATGGGGGAGGAGCTGAAGAGATGAAAGATGGAGGGAGGGATAGCTGAAGAGAGGGGGAGAGAGAGATGGGGGAGAGAGAAAGATGGGGGAGAAGAGAAAGATGGAGGGAGGGAGGGAGGATAGCTGAAGAGATGGCGGGAGAGAGAGATGGGGGAGAGAGAAAGATGGAGGGAGGATAGCTGAAGAGAGGGGGAGAGAGAGATGGGGGAGAGAAAAGATGGAGGGAGGATAGCTGAAGAGAGGGGGGAGAGAGAGATGGAGGGAGAAAGGAGAAGAGGTAAAGCGCAAGGGGGAGAGATGGTGGGATGGAGGAAGGAAGGAAAGGATATACTCAGAGAGAGAAGCATTAAGAGGAGAAAAGGCTGACATGCGGAAAACGACAGAATGAAACAATAAAGGCAGTGTTCGAAAGAGGGGGACATCAAACAACCCTGTACTGCATGCTGGGAGAGGGAGAGAGGGGAAAGATCAAAAGATGCTAGAGAGAGAGGGCGATCGAGATGAAGAGAGAGGAAGCTGGTAATGAAGAGATTGAGGATGTGGGGGTAGGAGGAGAGGACAGATACTGTGGGTTTCTCGCTGACCTCAAAACACATTTCACAAATGCATTGCCACACTTCCCCAAGGTTACAACAAGAAGTTCTGAAAAGTATAAAGTAGTCTGTGTGTGTCACCCCACCTCTCCCTTAGGCGTGGTGACGGCGGTCCTGCGGGGGTCAATCTCTTCGTTGATGGAGGACAGGAAGTTCTGGGAGATCCTCAGAGCGTCCTGCAACAGGGGGAAGTCTGGGTGGTCCTTAGGGGTGTGCTTCAGCAGGTCCTACAATAACACACAGAGCGAGAAAGACCATTAGATCCCCCATCCAAAAACAGAGAGAACCACACCCATTAAAATGAAATGTCTATGGACAGTCACTGTGCATGTGTTTTTAAACCTGTGTTGATGAATTGGACGACTTGGATGCTTCGCTAGGTTTTGTGCCACATCATTTCCTCTAATTCCTCTAATTAAAGCATATGAGAGTCTCTACTTTATTGAACCGTGGGCGTAACTAATGACTTTATTTTTAAAGTGCTACCTAAGAAACGGCTGAGACAATCTGCTTCCACATTGCAAATACCTTATTCTCAGCGTAACTAAGTTCCTTTTTTTCAGAGGAGCGTGTGAAAGAAAAGCCAATCTCTTTTCCGTTGCCTGATTTATGCCTCGTCAGCACACCTCAGTGAATGTATTCTGACAAGCTCTAGAAGGCTTGAGCTGATGTCAGCGGTATAGTACACTACCCGTCTTCCTACGTCATTAAGAGAAAAGAACACAGTAACTTTCACCGTCTGTCAGCGCCCATGGCACACTATTCCCTATATAGTGCACTATGGGCCCTGGGCAAACACTATTGAAATGTAGTGCACTAAATATGGAATAAGGGTTCATTGTGTGTTTGCGTGATCTGCTCTTACCTTTGTACCAAACCAACTGGTCTTTGTTTAGTCACAGCTCCACTAGCTTTATGGAAAACATATTCATGAAATGCACTGGAAGCGAGACTGGAGGACACGTCTAGGCATCTCCGCTTCCTCTGTTAGCGGTTTTCACTTTCCACTTGGTTGTAGCCCATCAAATTAGCGCCTATTGTTTATAACAGCATGTCATTTTGATGGACAGCACAGAGGAAAGGTATAGGCTTGGCAAATGGAACGGAACACTTACTATAAACAGCAGCAAGCAGGGTTTGACTTTGCAGGTGGATACAGATCCATGCTGCATCCTAATGACCTGCGGGGCTTTCGAGAGAGATTCTACCCAGCCCCATCACTATGTGTCTCACGACAGCACTAACTCTTAATCCTTGATAAGTATTGATCCTGTCCTATCTATTCAATCTATCTCTACGTTGCGGTCACTAATTCAATCTTGTCATTTGTCTCTGGGTGAGATCAAGAATCCTTCATGGATCTATCGAATGCTAGTCGGGACGGACAATGTACTGGTGTGTGTGTGTGTGTGTCCTCACATGAAGAACCAGCGTACTTCTGGTCACACGGTCAATCGGCTTGTACAGGAGAGCTGTGGGAAAGGACAAGAAGAGGGCACTCAGTTCGGTTTGACACACACACACAATGAAGAAAAACACGACTCAAAAAGCCTATTACACACTTGACTGGGCATAGTTTTCCTGGAGTATGGGGCAGACATTTCAATCACCCAAAACCTCAGGTGTCTGTTCCCTGCACAGACGGACACACACCTCATTCTTTCTAAGATCGGTTGTTCCTTCTCTGCTGAAAAAGGTTGTTTTCAGAAACCTTCCCACTCAATTCACATCAGGATTAACTTCCTGACCCGGTCTAAATTTCTCCATCTCACAGTGCGCCTCTCATATCTTATATCACATAGATGACAAGCGAGCCAAGGGGAATGCGGTATTTTTATACAGCAGGGGAAAGTCAATCTATCCATACAATGTGTGAGTGGTTGAGTCAAGGTCTTGGCACTTTCTATTCCAGCATGCAGTGCAGGGTTGTTTGATGTCCCCCTCTTTCTAACACTGCCTTTATTGTTTCATTCGGTCGTTTCTCACACACACACACACACACACACACACACACACACACACACACACACACACACACACGTTGGGGAGTAGTGAACTACAATTAGTTTCCACTATTCATTTAACAACATTTTTCAGTAGCTTGGTAATTGAACTATATTCAAATCTTGGTGTTTTCAGTAGTTCACATTCTTTGCCAAGCTAACGACTTGAACTACGCACCATTTTTCCAGCATCAGACCAGCTCTTGTGTTTAATAGGTTAAATTCTATATTCTGTTAACATCTGACTCCAGAGGGATCTGTCAGGCAATTTCTAGTCCATGACATTTGAGATTCAGATATGTCCATTTCCCAAAATAGTTTTGAAGTCGTGAACTACTTTTTTAACGCAACGGTAGTTAAGTAAACCATTTTTCCAAAGGGTCATTTCAGCGTAGCTGAACTTTTTCCTGTGAGAAATAATTAAACTATATTTTCATAGTCGATTCCCCAACACTGACAAACACACACAGCCATGTAGCTCAGCATCACTAGAATTTGCATGGTAACAGGGTTCACGTAATTCCTTGTCGGGTTGAGCACACTACACAAACACATGTCTCCATAGACAGCCTGTTTAACATGCAGTGAAGCTGCAGCAACCTTATTGGTTACATAGCACTTTGATTCCATTACAGATTTACTCTGTTACTAGGGAAACTGTGCCAAGCCGTGTTCACACACACAAAATGTTCCTTTGACTTCAAAACCAATTTTCAATCCTAAACTTCTCTTAATCTGTCACTCCCTCTTTCCATCTCTCTCTCTATCCCGGTTTAACTCACACTCAGGAGCCAATCCAGTTACAAACCAGATCTGTCACACTAGGCTGATTTCCCAGTAGGCTTTGCAGCTGAGAGACAGAGCACCTGGGGGCTGACAGCCAGCGTGAGACGTAAGGCAGGAGCGAGAGAGATGAAGAGAGAGAACAAAAATAGACGAGAGAGAGAGAGAGATGAAGAGAGAGAACAAAAATAGACGAGAGAGAGAGAGAGAGAGATGAAGAGAGAGAACAAAAATAGACGAGAGAGAGAGAGATGAAGAGAGAGAACAAAAATAGACGAGAGAGAGAGAGAGAGAGATGAAGAGAGAGAACAAAAATAGATGTGAGAGAGAGGGAGAGAGAGAGATGAAGAGAGAACAAAAATAGACAAAAGAGAGAGAGAGGGAGAAAAGGAAAATGAAAAGAGGGGGGGCGAGGGTGAAGGGGTAAGGCACCTTAGCTGTAGGGTACAGGCCCCTGTCGTCATGTCTACCATCTCCACTGAACATCCAAAGCCTTGGGCGTTGGTAATGAGCTGCTTGTGATCCCTGAATATACATTACACTCCACTCACTTACTATCTGGTTGAACATCACTCTGTACATCTGCAGTAGAGGCATCTGAATGTCGCTCTAATCTGCAGTAGAGGCATCTGAATGTCGCTCTCATCTGCAGTAGAGGCATCTGAATGTCGCTCTCATCTGCAGTAGAGGCATCTGAATGTCGCTCTCATCTGCAGTAGAGGCATCTGAATGTCGCTCTCATCTGCAGTAGAGGCATCTGAATGTCGCTCTCATCTGCAGTAGAGGCATCTGAATGTCGCTCTCATCTGCAGTAGAGGCATCTGAATGTCTCTCTCATCTGCAGTAGAGGCATCTGAATGTCGCTCTCATCTGCAGTAGAGGCATCTGAATGTCGCTCTCATCTGCAGTAGAGGCATCTGAATGTCGCTCTCATCTGCAGTAGAGGCATCTGAATGTCGCTCTCATCTGCATTCCCAGAGGCATCTGAATGTCCTCCTCATCTGCATCATCTGAATTCCCTCATCTGCAGTAGAGGCATCTGAATGATCGCTCTCATCTGCAGTAGAGGCATCTGAATGTCCCTCTCATCTGCAGTAGAGGCATCTGAATGATCCCTCTCATCTGCAGTAGAGGCATCTGAATGTCCACTCTGATCTGCAGTAGAGGCATCTGAATGTCGCTCTCATCTGCAGTAGAGGCATCTGAATGTCGCTCTGATCTGCAGTACAGCTGTTGAAATGATCCCTCCTTCTCCATCTCCCTCCTCCCATTCCCACCTCTGATCTCCAGTACAGCTGTTGAAATGATCCCTCCTTCTCCATCTCCCTCCTCCCATTCCCACCTCTGATCTGCAGTACAGCTGTTGAAATGATCCCTCCTTCTCCGTCCTCCCATTCCCACCTCTGATCTGCAGTACAGCTGTTGAAATGATCCCTCCTTCTCCCTCCTCCCATTCCACCTCTGATCTGCAGTACAGCTGTTGAAATGATCCCTCCTTCTCCCTCCTCCCATTCCCACCTCTGATCTGCAGTACAGCTGTTGAAATGATCCCTCCTTCTCCATCTCCCTCCTCCCATTCCCACCTCTGATCTGCAGTACAGCTGTTGAAATGATCCCTCCTTCTCCATCCTCCTATTCTCACCTCTGATTGAAATGCTAGTGATACAAGAGACAGCAGAAACCCACTGGGATCATGTTCTGATGGACTACTGATGGGGCTTCATATTCTATAACACACACTGTGTCACAGGCTGTCTACAGAGCCTCAACTGGAGCGGCGCTTATGAAAAAGCATGGATTCTCTTTCACGTTCCCCCCCTCCATTAATAATGCTCCCTGTGTTCCCTCCATCCCTCCATTAATAATGCTCTCTGTGTTCCCTCCCTCCATTAATAATGCTCCCTGTGTTCCCTCACTCCCTCCATTAATAATGCTCCCTGTGTTCTCCCTCCATTAATAATGCTCCCTGTGTTCCCCCTCCCTCCCTCCATTAATAATGCTCCCTGTGTTCCCTCCCTCCATTAATAATGCTCCCTGTGTTCCCTCCATTAATAATGCTCTCTGTGTTCCCTCCCTCCATTAATAATGCTCCCTGTGTTCCCTCCATTAATAATGCTCTCTGTGTTCCCTCCCTCCATTAATAATGCTCCCTGTGTTCCCTCCATTGATAATGCTCCCTGTGTTCCCTCCCTCCATTAATAATGCTCCCTGTGTTCCCTCCATTAATAATGCTCCCTGTGTTCCCTCCCTCCCTCCATTAATAATGCTCCCTGTGTTCCCTCCATTAATAATGCTCCCTGTGTTCCCTCCATTAATAATGCTCCCTGTGTTCCCTCACTCCCTCCATTAATAATGCTCCCTGTGTTCCCTCACTCCCTCCATTAATAATGCTCCCTGTGTTCCCTCCATTGATAATGCTCCCTGTGTTCCCTCCCTCCATTAATAATGCTCCCTGTGTTCCCTCCATTAATAATGCTCCCTGTGTTCCCTCCCTCCCTCCATTAATAATGCTCCCTGTGTTCCCTCCCTCCCTCCATTAATAATGCTCCCTGTGTTCCCTCCATTAATAATGCTCCCTGTGTTCCCTCCCTCCCTCCATTAATAATGCTCCCTGTGTTCCCTCCATTAATAATGCTCCCTGTGTTCCCTCCATCCCTCCATTAATAATGCTCCCTATGTTCCCTCCCTCCCTCCATTAATAATGCTCCCTGTGTTCCCTCCATTAATAATGCTCCCTGTGTTCCCTCCATCCCTCCATTAATAATGCTCCCTGTGTTCCCTCCCTCCCTCCATTAATAATGCTCCGTGTTCCCTCCCTCCCCTCCATTAATAATGCTCCCTGTGTTCCCCTCCCCCCTCCATTAATAATGCTCCCTGTGTTCCCTCTCTCCCTCCATTAATAATGCTCCCTGTGTTCCCTCCCTCCCTCCATTAATAATGCTCCCTGTGTTCCCTCCCTCCCTCCATTAATAATGCTCCCTGTGTTCCCTCCCTCCCTCCATTAATAATGCTCCCTGTGTTTCCTCCCTCCATTAATAATGCTCCCTGTGTTTCCTCCCTCCCTCCATTAATAATGCTCCCTGTGTTCCCTCCCTCCCTCCATTAATAATGCTCCCTGTGTTCCCTCCCTCCCTCCATTAATAATGCTCCCTGTGTTTCCCTCCCTCCATTAATAATGCTCCCTGTGTTTCCTCCCTCCCTCCCTCCATTAATAATGCTCCCTGTGTTTCCTCCCTCCCTCCATTAATAATGCTCCCTGTGTTTCCTCCCTCCCTCCATTAATAATGCTCCCTGTGTTTCCTCCCTCCCTCCATTAATAATGCTCCCTGTGTTTCCTCCCTCCCTCCATTAATAATGCTCCCTGTGTTTCCCTCCCTCCATTAATAATGCTCCCTGTGTTTCCTCCCTCCCTCCATTAATAATGCTCCCTGTGTTCCCTCCCTCCCTCCATTAATAATGCTCCCTGTGTTTCCTCCCTCCATTAATAATGCTCCCTGTGTTCCCTACCTCCCTCCATTAATAATGCTCCCTGTGTTCCCTCCCTCCCTCCATTAATAATGCTCCCTGTGTTCCCTCCTCCCTCCATTAATAATGCTCCCTGTGTTCCCTCCCTCCCTCCATTAATAATGCTCCCTGTGTTCCCTCCCTCCCTCCATTAATAATGCTCCCTGTGTTCCCTCCCTCCCTCCATTAATAATGCTCCCTGTGTTCCCTCCCTCCCTCCATTAATAATGCTCCCTGTGTTCCCTCCCTCCCTCCATTAATAATTCTCCCTGTGTTCCCTCCCTCCCTCCATTAATGATGCTCCCTGTGTTCCCTCCCTCCATTAATAATGCTCCCTGTGTTCCCTCCCTCCCTCCATTAATAATGCTCCCTGTGTTCCCTCCCTCCCTCCATTAATAATGCTCCCTGTGTTCCCTCCCTCCCTCCATTAATAATGCTCCCTGTGTTCCCTCCCTCCATTAATAATGCTCCCTGTGTTCCCTCCCTCTATTAATAATTCTCCCTGTGTTCCCTCCCTCCCTCAATTAATAATGCTCCCTGTGTTCCCTCCCTCCCTCCATTAATAATGCTCCCTGTGTTCCCTCCATGCTCCATTGTGGATGAATAAACCCTACTGCCTTGTGTGAATTAACTGAAGAATCTACATTCATTACAATGGAAATGAATGGCGACAATGGAGGAGAGTCTAGGTGTGTGTGTGTGTGTGTGTGTGTGTGTGTTATAGAATATGAAGCCCCATCAGCACATCAGAACAGGATCCCCAGTGTATTTCTGCTGTCTCTCTTATCACTAACAGTTCCTGTGTGGATATGTGAATGGTTTAACACTGCAGCTCATAGCTTTAAGGGGGACCAACGTACAAAACAGTGGGAATCACTCAGGTCGAAGATTCTTTCTTTATGAATTTAAACATACTTCCCTCTTGATGACAAAGCCTCAGGCCAATAGACTCAACCTCACTGTCCTCCACTAATTAACAGTACCACCCCCTGCTTTGAAACAGACTTCTGATTGAACAACCCTCGTCTCAGTCCCTTCATCACCAAGGACACAGTCGGTCAGGGACTCTGCAGTGCAGACAGAAGCACAGTTCAAAGTTCAGCAGCAACGCAAGGGAAGAGAGGAGAACAGAAGGGCCATGGAAGATGAGAGAAGAGGAGTGGAGGGAGGGAGGCTGATGAGGAGTGATGGAGGTGTTGCTGATTATAGAAAACAGATAGAGCTTCAAGGTCACCGTGACAACCTGACGGACAGCTCCTTCCCGGTAACCAGGGTGTCCTAGTGGGTCACAGCCAATCAGCAGTCCTGGATCTACAACACTGAGACATGACTTACATAGACATATGTTAGCCCAGTTCCCTGACTGGCATCTAGACTTGGTTACACTGATGCCAACCCCAGCCCTCACCGAGTGAGTGAGTGAGTGAGTGAGTGAGTGAGTGAGTGAGTGATCAATGAAAACTGAAAGAGGAAGGGAAAGATCAAGTATTGGAGAGAGAGAAGTGTGAGGAGAGACAGTGAGAAGGGGACAGAGAGGTGGCAGGATTATAATATATTTTTAATAAGCATATGACTAATTGTGAATATAGTCATGTCTAACATATGTATAATAAAGTCATCAGTGTTTCTCAACAGGCAGCATGGTGACCTCAACTTCTCTTGTTAACAAAGCCAGTGGTCTAGACTGTGGTCTGGTCGGTCCAACGGGGATGGGAGGGAAAGGCATGGCTGTGAGACTAAAACGACTTGGAGAACATATAGGGTGGATAGCAGAGCGCCACCTAGTACAGGGATGAGCAACTGGTTGGTGTCACACTTTTGCTCCAGCTAACACACCTGACTCCAATAATTTATGAATCATCATCTTTAGTTAAGAATGCAATTAGTGTTTACTAGGGATGTGTTTACTAGGGATGTGGGAACAGTGAGACCCCACTCCGGCCCCCGATGATTGGAGTTCCACATCCCTGACCTAGTGTAATGATTGTGTGTGTTTGTGTGAGTGTGAGAGAGACACAGAGAGAGTGAGAGAGAAAGACACACAGAGAGAGTGAGAGAGAAAGACACACAGAGCGAGAGTGAGAGAGACACACAGAGCGAGAGTGAGAGAGACACACAGAGCGAGAGAGACACACAGAGCGAGAGTGAGAAGAGACACACAGAGCGAGAGTGAGAAGAGACACAGAGCGAGAGTGAGAAGACACACAGAGCGAGAGTGAGAAGAGACACACAGAGCGAGAGAGAGCGAGGCACACAGAGCGAGAGAGAGCGAGACACAGAGAGAGAGAGCGAGACACAGAGAGAGAGAGCGAGACACAGAGAGAGAGAGCGAGACACACACAGAGAGAGAGAGACACACACAGAGAGAGAGAGACACACACAGAGAGAGAGAGACAGAGAGAGAGACACACACAGAGAGATTGACACACACAGAGAGAGAGACACACACAGAGAGAGAGCGAGAGAGAGAGAGACACAGAGAGAGAGCGAGAGAGACACAGAGAGCGAGAGAGAGCGAGAGAGAGCGAGCGAGCGAAAGACACAGAGAGCGAGAGAGAGACACAGTGAGAGAGCGAAAGAGAGACACAGTCAGAGAGCGAGAGAGAGACACAGTGAGAGAGAGACACAGTGAGAGAGAGCGAGAGAGACACAGTGAGAGAGCGAGAGAGCGAGCGAGAGAGAGAGAGACACAGTGAGAGAGCGAGAGAGAGAGAGACACAGTGAGAGAGCGAGAGAGAGAGAGACACAGTGAGAGAGCGAGAGAGAGAGAGACACAGTGAGAGAGCGAGAGAGAGAGACACAGTGAGAGAGCGAGAGAGAGAGACACAGTGAGAGAGCGAGAGAGAGAGACACAGTGAGAGAGCGAGAGAGAGAGACACAGTGAGAGAGCGAGAGAGAGAGACACAGTGAGAGAGCGAGAGAGAGAGACACAGTGAGAGAGCGAGAGAGAGAGACACAGTGAGAGAGCGAGAGAGAGAGACACAGTGAGAGAGCGAGAGAGAGAGACACAGTGAGAGAGCGAGAGAGAGAGACACAGTGAGAGAGCGAGAGAGAGAGACACAGTGAGAGAGCGAGAGAGAGAGACACAGTGAGAGAGTGAGAGAGAGAGACACACAGTGAGAGAGTGAGAGAAAGACACACAGAGCGAGAGTGAGA